>NC_050100.1:148627438-149252438 GCF_902167145.1 Zea mays
AAAAATTTGAACCTTCGGTTGAAGACCTGCCAAGCACCTTCGAACATATTGAGAGCGAAGTTGAGGCGCTTGACGAAGTTATAGCTGGGCACGACGACTTCTGTGACCTGCTGGCTTCTCACGGCACAGTTGTAGCTTTTATGAAGGCTGGTTGCACGCACGTAAAGATTGTCAATAGACCAAACTTGTGATATCCTGGCCCCTGGGATGGGATGTCCTGGCCCAAGGCTTAATAGAATTAATAGTGTAATCATACCAACAAGGTGCATCTTCTTTTTCGGAAGCCTATCTCGAAAGAACCTCCAAGTTAAGTGTGCTTGGCTTGGAGCAATTTGGGATGGGTGACCGACCGGGAAGTTTTTCTCGGGTGCGCATGAGTGAGGACAAAGTGTGCACAAAAGACCCGTGTTGGTCTGTGGGGACAATATATGATTCTAGAGAGCTGCCAGGAGTAAGTACCGCCGGTCCAGGGATTGGACGGGGTGTTATAAGTGGTATCAGAGCCGACCCTCGCGGTTTCACGGGCGTGTGTGGGCTAGGGGGTTCGGGTATATGGCGCATGACGCATGTGGGCCAGGAGTGGTCACATGGCATGGCATATGACGACACTAGACATACAGACGTGGCCAAGAGGGGAGGTTCCTGGATTGGGGTTGACCGACGAGGACGTCGGTCTTCTAAGGGGGGTGGATTGTGATATCCTGGCCCCTGGGATGGGATGTCCTGGCCCAAGGCTTAATAGAATTAATAGTGTAATCATACCAACAAGGTGCATCTTCTTTTTCGGAAGCCTATCTCGAAAGAACCTCCAAGTTAAGCGTGCTTGGCTTGGAGCAATTTGGGATGGGTGACCGACCGGGAAGTTTTTCTCGGGTGCGCATGAGTGAGGACAAAGTGTGCACAAAAGACCCGTGTTGGTCTGTGGGGACAATATATGATTCTAGAGAGCTGCCAGGAGTAAGTACCGCCGGTCCAGGGATTGGACGGGGTGTTACAAAACTTTATCTTATCACCAGCGGACTTGACTGATATCACCAGCCTAGCCCGAAGCATTGGAAATAGATTTATAACACAAATTTGGATGAAGGGTGGGCGGGACTTAGCTGGTGACGAAGCTCGAAGTCATCTTAAGTCGGTATTAAGCTTGTACCTGTTTCTTACCTTCCCCTGAGATTACTTTTTTACCTTATATCGCTTTGTTGTGTACAGGATGACGATGTCGAAGGTCAATAAACTGAAGCTTGACGGAGACTGATGAAGCTGCTGCACAAATCTTTAGAGACATTCGAATTATCCTAGTAAAAGATTTTGTAATTTAGGAATGAAACATTACTCTGTAAATTTGTCTATACCTTGTAATATACTTTTACCTTTTCATCCGTGTGTGAATTGCTTTGATGTGGACGAAACTTGTATCTTTTGAGCCGAAGGCGGAAAACACCTTCCCTTCTTTTCGTACACAACGAAGCATATATTTGCTTCTTTATACTCATCAAAGCCTTGTCATCAAAGCCAAAGCATTTGTTTGTACTCTATGCTATGATGATGATGATCCTACGAATGTCTACATGAATGTGTATGAATGCAATGAATGATGTGATGTAATGTGCAAATGAATGTCCAAACACACGCACACGAAGTCACACCCAGACTCTGCATCCCCTTAGAAACGTCTTTTGAGTCTTAAGCTCTGCATCCCCTTAGGAACGTCTTTTGAGCTTCTTCACCTTCTATTTCGGTGGTATAAGTTCTATATCCCCTTAGGAACACCTTTTGAACTTCTTCACCTTCTATTTCGGCGGTATAAGTTCTGCATCCCCTTAGGAACGACTTTTGAACTTCTTCGCCTTATATTTCGGCGGTATTTGGCTCTGCATTCCCTTAGGAACGACTTTTGAGCAGAAAACTTACGCTGCGCTCCCTTAGGAACGACTTTTTGTAGCTTCGTCATGCTCTGCATCCCCTTGGGGACGACTTTTGAGCTTCTCCCTGCTTTTCCTCTTTTTTCTCTGCACTCGATGGTGCATGCTCAGATTTTACATTTTACATCCTTTTAGGGGGATTTGGCTCTCGTGGAGCTAAATAAGAAAGGAAAAATTACAAGCTATGGCCCCATTAAAAACCTTTCTCCCCCTTTGGAAAGGAAAAGGGTGCCATAGAAAAAATGAAAAAAGATTACATCAAATTATACATAATATCGCCGAAGCTCATCTGCATTCCAAGATCTAGATATGTCGTTGCCGTCCATACCCTTCAATCCGTAAGAATCGGGCCTCGACAAAGATACCATCAGAAAAGGTCCTTCCCACTTCAGCTGCAATTTGCCTACTGTGTCCGGATTGGCCACTCTCCGAAGCACCAAATGCCCTGGCTTAATATTTTTCAACCGAACTTTTCTGTCACGCCATTTTATTGTTTCGTCTTGATATTTGTTGATGTTCTCTACAGCCTGAGGTCTGGTCCCCTCTATAGTATCTTTTGCTACATGATAATCAGCTTCATCTTCTGCCGAAGCTACTGTTCTTATTGATCCTGCTTTAGCTTCTTCTGGAGTTATAGCTTCGTCACCAAATAATAGTTTGAAAGGTGTAAAACCTGTTGACCTTGATATGGTTGTGTTGTGGCTCCACACCACTTTGATCAACTCATCTGGCCACTTTCATCTGGGCTGATTGAAGATTAGCTTCATTATTCCTGTCATTATAATGCCATTTGCTCTTTCTACCAGTCCATTTGATTTTGGGTGCCTTACTGATGCAAAAGGAATCTTCGTGTCAATTTGGTCACAGAAATCTTTGAACGTTTCAGCATCAAACTGTGTTCCATTGTCCACAGTTATAGCCTTCGGCACGCCGAAGCGACATACAATATTTTGCCAAAAGAATTTTTGGACTGTAACCGAAGTTATTGTAGCCAAAGGCTTTGCTTCAATCCATTAAGAAAAAGATTCTACAGCCACCACAACATATTTCAAATTACCTTGCGATGGTGGAAGTGGGCCTAACAGATCCAGGCCCCATCTTTGCAACGGCCAAGTAGGTTGTATCAGCTGCGTGAGAGACGAAGGTTGCTTCTGATCTCTTGCACATTTTTAACAATTCTCGCACTTTTGAACTAACTCTGCTGCATCCGAAGCTGCCTTCGGCCAATAAAATCCTTGTCTAAACACTTTTCCCAACAAGGGCCTAGACCCAATATGAGATCCACACAGACCTGCATGTATCTCATTCATTAATTCTATACCTTCGGTTCTGGATAGACACTTGAGGAGTGGAGAACAGACTCCATGCTTATATAATTCTCCTTCTATCATCACATACGGTCTTGTCCTTGCCTCCATTCTCTTATTGTAAGCTTCGTCATCCGAAAGACCTTGGAGAAAGGATATAATTTCAGTTCTCCAATCTTCACTATGTACAGGAGAAATTGTAAGCACTGCTCTCTCCATAAGTTCAATCGGAGATGCTTTTATTATTTTGAAGAATACTTCAGAAGGTAGAGGGAGACCCTATGCCGCTGATTTGGCTAACAGATCTGCATGTTCATTTTCTCCTCTTGGAATATTCTTGACAGAAAAACCTTCGAAAGAAGCCTCCAACCTTCGAACTGTATCCAGATATTTTTCGAGCTTTGGATCTCTCGCCTTACTACTTTTGTCTATATGACCAGAAATGACTTGAGAGTCAGTTTTAAGGATAGCCCTTCTTATACCCATTGCCTTTAACTTCCGAAGGCCCAACAGAAGTGCTTTGTATTCAGCAATATTATTTGTACAACTGAAATTAGGCTTTGCTGCATAACATGTTTTGATTTTGGAAGGCGCAACTAGGACCACAGCTGCTCCTGCGCCAAAGGTTCCCCAAGAACCATCGCAGAATACTGTCCAAGCTTCAGCGTCTTTATTGGCTTCCTCTTCGGCTCTTCCTGAGCCCCTGGTGTTCAATCAGCAATGAAGTCTGCTAACGCCTGGGACTGAATTGAGGATCTATGTACATAATCAATACTGAACTCGTTATGCTCCGCAGCCCATTTTCCAATCCTTCCAGTAGCTTCTCTTTTCCTCATTATGTCCTTCAGGGGCTGTGACGAAGGAACTATTATGTGATATGCTTGAAAATAATGTCGAAGCTTCCTGGAGGCCATTAACACAGCATACAACACCTCCAATTCTATATAATTTTTCTTTGATAAACTTAAAACTTCGAAGATGAAGTACATTGGAGCCTACTTTTTGATTTGGCCATCTAGCTTCTCCTGTACCAGAGTCGCACTAACTGCAGAGTGCGAAGCTGCCACATATAAGAGTAATGGAGCCCCTGGCGAAGGTGGAGTTAGTGTTGTTAGATCGATCAAGTATTGCTTCAGCTCTTCAAAGGCTTTTTGCTGGGCCGCACCCCATTGAAAAACTTCGGCTGACTTCAGTATTTCAAAGAATGGCAGATTTCTTTCTGCTGATCTGGATATGAATCTGTTTAATGATGCTAATCTTCCTGCCAGCCGTTGGGCCCCCTTCTTTGTGCTTGGTGGCTCCATCCGAAGGATAGCTTCAATCTTGCTCGGGTTGGCTTCGATTCCCTTTGTTGATACCAAACAGCCAAGGAACTTGCCCTTCTTCACCCCAAAAACACACTTTTCTGGATTTAACTTCAGGTCAGCTTGCCTGAAATTGGCAAATGTCTCTTGCAAATCAGCAATGTGATTTTCTTGCTTCGTGTTTTTCACTATAATATCATCAACATAGGTCAGTACATTCCTGCCTATTTGAGAATGAAGGACCTTGGCTATCATTCTGCTGAAACTTACTCCAGCATTCTTGAGCCCCTCAGGCATTCGAAGGTAGCAATATGTGCCACTAGGAGTTATGAAGCTAGTCTTCGGCTCATCTTCCTTCTTCATCCAAATTTGATGATAGCCTGAGTAACAATCCGATAGACTCATGAGCTCTGAAGAAGCTGGTGCATCTACAAGAGAGTATATTCTTGGTAATGGGAACTCGTCCTTTGGACAGGCCTTATTAAGATATGTGAAATCAATGCACATTCTCCATTTACCATTGGCCTTCTTCACCATAATAGTGTTGACTAGCCATTCTGGATATTTCACCTCTTTGATGACACCAGCACTAAGAAGTCTTTTTACTTTGTTCCGAGCACCTTCAGCTTTGTCTTCAGACATCTTCCGAAGCCTTTGTTTTCTTGACTTGAAGGATGGATCCACATTGAGTGAATGCTTGATAACATCTCTGTTGACACCACAGAGATCATTGGCTGACCAAGCAAAGACATCTTTGTTGTTGAATAAAAATCTTATCAAAGTCTTCTCTTGCTCACCAGAAAGCTGAGATCCCAGCAGCACCCTTTGTTCTGCTATGTCTTCGCATAGTAGCATAGGCTTCGGCTGATCTGCCGAAGCAGCCTTCTCTCTTTTGTGCTTAAACTGTTGACAAGCTTCGGCTTCGTCTATGTTATGGATGGCTTTTGAATCTGTCCAATTTTCTTCAGCCTTTCTGGCAGCTTCTTGACTTCCATGGATAGTGATGGGCCCTTGCTCCGAAGGTATCTTCATGCATAAGTATGCTGGATGGAGTATAGCTTCAAAAGCATTGAGTGTCCCTCGACCAATGATTGCATTGTATGGGTACTCCATGTCAACAATGTCAAAAACAACTTGCTTAGTTCTTGTATTGTGGACATAGCCGAACGTAACTGGCATTGTGATTTTGCCAAGTGCCACAATCTGCCCTCCTCCGAAGCCACAAAGAGGGTGTGTAGCATCATGAATCTTGTCTTCTGGCTCTTGCATCTGTCTGAAGGCCTTAGCAAATATGATATCCGCTGCACTGCCTATGTCAACCAGAACATTATGGACCAGAAACCCCTTGATGACACAAGATATGACCATAGCATCATTGTGAGGGTAATCCTTGAGCTGAAGGTCCTCCTGGGAGAAGGTGATTGGGATGTGGGACCATTTGGACTTGATGAAGGGTCCCTGCACCCCAACATGTTGCACCCTTCTCTGTGCTTCCTTCTTCTGCTTCTTGTTAGCTGGCTCTAAGCTTGAGCTGCCTGTTATTGGGAGCACCAACTTCGTAGCCGAAGGTGCTACGACTTGGTTGATGAACGAAGCCATCAGCTCAAAAGTGGAAGTGAGTTCACCGGAGGTGGGCGCCAATGTTGTGGACTTGTTCTCAAATGCTATGAATTAAGAACAAGGCAACACAAAAAGAGGCTAATGGTTAATGCCCTTCGTCTTCAAAACATTATTTCCCTTAGGATATAACGATCTTCGGACGAAGGTCATGAAGGACGTACCTTCATCATTGCAGTATATGTTAATGAAAGACGAAGCATATGAAACATGAGGAACAACATGAATAAACATGTTACATTATCAATATATCTTTATTATGTTATCATGGATGAATAATAACAATATTAAATTACATTTGTACCTTCGACTTGATAGAAGGCAAAAAGTCCAAGCGTGACGCACGAGTGAATACAAATCAGCGTGAACAGTACTGGGTACTGTTCACCTATTTATAGGCACGGGACGCAGCCCGGTCAGAATTACATTTATGCCCCTAATGACTAGTTACAATCATTACACAAATCATCATGGACTGAACTGTCTTTTCCTCTTTAAGTTGGTGCAGTCCTTCGTCTCAAGGCATGTCGCTATGCCGAAGCTCCCTGGATCGTAGCTTCGGCGTGTACCTTCGCGTTGTGTTTGATTATACGCTGATCTTTCGAAGGTGCTTCTTCTTAAAGGACCTTCAGCGACGAAGCAGGCCCCCAACAATCATTAACGCATCATCCATTTTAGACATAACAACCTCTGTAGGAGTGAATAAGCACTGAAGGCCAAGATCACAAAGTTGACTCACTGATAGCAAGTTGAAGCTTAATGGTGCAACCAAGAGAACACTTGAAATTGCCACCTTGCCAAGCCCTTGAACTTTTCCTTTTGAATTATCCCCAAAAGTGGTTTTATCTTGTTCATCAACATCTTCATCTAGTGAGGTGAACATACGTGGGTTGCTAGTCATATGCTGAGTGCATCCACCGTCAATGACCCAATGGCTCCACTGGTCTTGTAGTTCACATACATGAACAAATAAATCAAGCTTCAATCTTGGGGCCCTATTTTGCATAGGGCCAGCAACTTTGTCAATCAAGGACTTTGCAACCCAAATTTGTCTAGGTCTACTCTTACTTGGTGGACCTAAGAATGTTACTTTTCTTAGTACATAGTGAGCATTGAATGCAAATGGTTTTGAGTGCTTTGGCAAGGGAATTGGTGGTGTGGCTTTGCAGTTGTGGGCAAAATGTCCTTTCCCACACTCATAGCACTTGATTGGCTTAGGAGTTTGTTTTGCCTTGTATTGATTTGTTGCTTTCTTTTGCATGAAAGAATTGTATCAAATACCACTCTTATTATTTTTCATGACAATGTTCATGAGGAGCTCATTTTGAAGGTATTAGCCTTTGTTGAACTTTTGCACACTAGTAGCAAGATGTTCTTTCTCAAGATTGAGTTTCTTGATTTCATCTCGAAGCCTTTCATTATTCACTGCTAACTCATTATTAACATCACTGTTTTCTATGGCAATTTTTTTATTTAGTGGTTGCATCAGTCAAGTACTTCTTCAATTTCCGATTCTCTAGTGTCATGACTTCAAATTTTTCAATCAATTCATCATGGATACTAGACTGATCAACATTGCTCAGATCATCACATGAGGTTTCTACATGAAGCTTAACAAAAGGGTTAATAGCCTCATGTGTGTCACAAGATAAAAGCTCATTTGCAATAAAAAGATTATCATAATCAATTTTAATTTTTGTGTAATCTTCCTTTATTTTGACAAGCCTATCTTTTAGCTCCTATTTTCTTCACTGAATTTTTCACATTTTTCTTTAGCATCTTTAAGGGAGGTCTTGAGCTCATTTTTGGTGGATGACATAGTTTTGTTTTCTTCCTTCATTTCTTCACCTTCTTTAACAACTATGTAATACTTAGCAGTTAAGAATTCATTTTCATCTTTTAGCTTGTCACATTTAGCTTTGGACTTCGTAATAATTTGAGTATGTTCTTTAAGCAAGTCCGCTAATTCATCATAAGTAGGAGAAGCTATTCATCATCACTATCACTATCACAATCTTCAACAATGTCATTTTCATTTTGTACCTTTCGTTCACCTTTTGCCATGAGGCAAAGGCGTGAAGTAGATGAAGGTGATGATAGTGGTGAAGAGAAATCCCCGGCGATGGCGGTGACCTTTTCATCATCTTCTTCTTCACTTGAAGAAGAGCCACTTGAGGATTCAATGTCGATGAGCCAATCACCAACAATATATGCTTTTCCATTCTTCTTTTTGTGAAACCTCTTGTGCTTGCCTTCTTTCTTCTTGAAGAACTTCTTTTCTTTCTTCTCATCATCACTTTCATTATCTTACTTGCCCTTGAATTTTTTTTCTTGGGCTTATTGCATTGATGAGCAAGATGGCCAAGTTCTCCACAATTGTAGCAATCCATCTTGGAGATGGGCTTTCTCTTGCTAGAGAAAAATTCTTCTTTCTTGAATCAAATTTGATGCCTTCCCGATTGAGTTTCTTCAACATCTTTGTTGTTTTCCTTACCATCAAGGCAATGTTTGTATCAAGATCATCATCACTTGATGATTCTTCCTCAACTGGGATTTTGGTCTTGCCTTTCTTTTTGTGACTAGCTTGGAGAGCCAAATCTTTCTACTTGGAGGAAGACCCATCTTTGTCATTGATGTGCATATACATTTCATGAGCATTGATCTTTCCCAATAATTGAGTTGTTGTAGTGATGGAAACATCCATTTGGTGTGGCACGGTGACAATGTGCCCATACTTCTCAATTGGTAAGACACTGAGAATTTTCTCACAACATCTGTGTTGGTCACTTGTTCTCAAATGCTATGGATCAAGAACAAGGCAACACGATTGTTAATTATTACAACCTTCGTCTTCCGAAGCATTATTTCCACAAGGGCATAATGCTTATCAGATGAAGGTCAAGAAGGGCATACCTTCATCATTAATCATGTGAATAAAAATGCATAAGGATGAAGGCAATAACTGCTTCTTATTAATTCATTCATATTTGTATCCCATAAAGCACGTACGAATATTAATAGGATTAATATTACATTGATACCTTCGGCTTGTTCGAAGGCGTGAATGCGAGAGAGTGATTACAATCCAGCGTGAACAATACTGTGCTACAGTTCATCTATTTATAGGCACGGGACGCAGCCTGGTTAAAAGTACATTTATGCCCTTGACATTCATCTATAAATGTAATGCGAATTATTAAGGATTGAATAGTCTTTGTCCCTTTTTGGTCTTCATCATGCTTGGTCTTCGTCATCATGTCAAGCCGAAGCTCTTCGGCTATAGCTCCATTGTCCATTTTCAGCACCTTCGAGTTGTATTTCCACCCTGTCACGAGAGAAAACCTTCATCCTGAAGTCGAAGCCTCCCTCTGTAATAACCCATATTACACTAGAAACATATGGTTAGTCACATTTTTGACGACCTTTGGAGGAAGAATGCCCCCAACAATCTGTTGGTGTCTAGTGTCCGACCGCACACCCGAGGATACCCACGTGGTTCTTTTGGGTAGGACGGTGTTGCTGATAATAGCTCAATGGTTCGTGCTAAGAGCACGAGAGAGTAAGAGAGAGACATGTGATTTTCTGTAGGTTCGGGCTGCTTTGAGAGGCGTAATACCCTATTTCCTGGGGTGGCTCTGTATGTGTGGTGTGTTACAAGTGGTGTCTCCTGAATGGAGAGGGGCTAATGAGAAGAAAATGATGGGGTTCCCCCTAGGCCTTATATACACAACTGTGGGACACTCCCTATGTACATGGTGATCACATTCTTCTAGCATATCTCCTAGCTAATAGCGAACTAACTTAGCTTATCTTAAGGAAAACTCATCGACTCCATCCCGATCTATCCCGACATTCAAGGGCCCCGGGCGCGGGGAAAACAGATAGTTCCTTGAGATTTTGCGTGATCCAACGGATGATCTAGGCATGAGTCCATTGCCTTCTTGGGTCGGCCCATTTCACTTGCAGTCTTTGCCCGACCCACGATGAGACGACCTTGTGGGGCAACTGGTCTGTGGACCCATGCAAGGGTCTTTTGCCTTCTAGTGGACCTGGGGGATATCTGTTCCCCACAAGCCCCTAATCTTTGAGTTGATTTTTGAAATAATCGACTCAAAGGTTCCTGGTCCTGTCTGTGGGTTCGTTGCATGGCTTGATCTTTTGTACTGCTGTTGGGTGCACTAGCCCCCGAGCTTTGAGTGGATATTACAAATAATCCATTCAAATGTCTTCATTTTTATGCTTTTGAAATTAGCATTTTGGCTTCAAGGTACTGTAAATATATTGGGTGCACCGAAGGTGCACCCAATGGGTGTAGCCCTCGAGCTTTGAGTGGATTTTAGAAATAATCCATTCAAATGTCTTAGTTTTTATGCTTTTGAAATCAGCATTTTTGCTTCAAGGTACTGTAAATCTATTAGGTGCACCAAAGGTGCACCCAAGGGGTGTAGACCCCGAGCTTTGAGTGGATTTTAGAAATAATCCATTCAAAGGTCTTCATTTTATACTTTTGAAATCAACATTTTGGCTTAAGGTACTGTGAAACTATTGGGTGCACCTGAAAGGGAAATAGGGTCAAACCTTTTCCTAAATGATTTTGGTGGTTGAATTGCCCAACACAAATAATTGGACTAACTAGTTTGCTCTAGAATATATGTTCCACAGGTGCCAAAGGTTCACAACAAACCAATACAGAGTTAAAAGAAAGGGTTCAAAACAAAGGAGCAAAGAAAACCGAAGGCTGCCCTGGTCTGGCGCACCGGACTGTCCGGTGTGCCACCGGATAGTGTCCGGTGCACCAGGGTGAATCAACTCAAACTCCTCAACTTCGGGTTTCTGGAAATTGCTCCCCACTATAATTCACCGGACTGTCCGGTGTAGCACCGGACTATCCGGTGTGCCAGCGGGAGCAACAACTACTACGCCAACTGTCGACTGCAAAAGTGAACAGTGAACAGTGAACAGTGCGGACTACGCGTGTAGAGTCAGAGCAGGCGCCAGAAGGTGCACCGGACAGTGAACATGACCTGTCCTGTGCACCACCCGACTGTCCGGTGGCCTAGCTGTCAGAAGCTCCAACGGTCGAACCCTAACGGTTGGGTGACGTGGCTGGCACACCGGACAATGTCCGGTGCGCCCGTCGATAGCAGAGTTCCCGAACGGCCACTTTGGTGGTTGGGGCTATAAATACCCCCAACCACCACACATTCAAGGCATCCAAGTTTTCAGCCAACACATTCAATACAAGAGCTAGTGCATTCAATACAAGACATAATTAGAGTGAATCAAAATCTCTCCAAGTCCCAATTCCACTCAAAGCAATAGTGACTAGAAGAGAGAGTTTTGCGGGACTAAGTGTCCCAATTGATTGAGAAGAGAAACTCACTCGGTCTAGGTGACCGTTTGAGAGAGGGAAAGGGTTGAAAGAGACCCGGTCTTTGTGACCACCTCAACGGGGAGTAGGTTTGCAAGAACCAAACCTCGGTAAAACAAATCACTGTGTCACACTCTTCATTTGCTTGTGATTTGTTTTCGCCCTCTCTTTCGGACTCGATTATATTTCTAACGCTAACCCCGGCTTGTAGTTGTGCTTAAAGTTTATAAATTTCAGATTCTGCCTATTCACCCCCCTCTAGGCGACTTTTAGCACCGAAGGTGCACCCAATGGGTGTAGCCCCCGAGCTTTGAGTGGATTTTAGAAATAATCCATTCAAAGGTCTTCATTTTATGCTTTTGAAATTAACATTTTGGCTTCAAGGTACTGTGAATCTATTGGGTGCACGGAAGGTGCACCCAATGGGTGTAGCCCCCGAGCTTTGAGTGGATTTTAGAAATAATCCATTCAAAGGTCTTCATTTTATGCTTTTGAAATCGGCATTTTCAGAATAACCAGGCGACGCTATTTGTTCGTGCCTTGTTAGGTCTAAAATCAATTTGATCGGTGACAAGTTGGACATCTGGCTGGTTGAGACAGATGACCTTCGGCTGGACACCACCCTGCTCTATGCTTCAATGCTTCTATTGATTGGACTTGTGCTTCAGTAACCACAATTGTGCTTCCTCCCGTTTCAGCCGATCTCCTCCTTTTGTCGCGATACATTCTTTGCGTATATTTCGTGTATATCGTTTCTTCAGAAAATCTTGAAAATTCAGGGCAACACACCCAATGGGTGTGCCCAAGGGGTGTCTTGGTATGCAAAGTGTTTATCGCGTTGTCCTGAAGTAGTAACTTGATGTGACGGAGAGGTGTAATCATTTGCCTGAGCAGTTGACTTGGGTCCAACTCGTGTTGTGTTACGTGAAACGGCGCCAGTTGCCTGACTCATTTTCAGGTGGCTTGAATTGCTTATTGAATTCTTGTGACTGTTCGGCGAGCGGGGTAGGAAGTGGACGGTCACCCCTTAGCCCCTTTAAATAGCCCACTTGCCCTGGATGTTTTCTTCACTCGTTCTTGATCATTTGTTCTCTTCTTCTTCACTTCTCCACTTCCCGCACGACCATGGGTACGGGCAAGAGGGGCAAGGGCTGGCCTCGCCGTGCCGACGGCAAGCACAAGTGCCCCCAAGTCCTCCCTCAGAGGACTTTGGTGACTTAGAGTACTCGGAGGAAGCTTCCTCCGAGTATGATTGATCGCCTGCTCCCGCATCCCCCGTGGCGTCATCCGAGGACTCGGATGACTCCATGGGGCTGTCATCTATGGCCCGAGCATACTGGCGCTCCATCGAGCGCGCCAGGCTCGGTGGATCGGATGACTCGAAGGAGGTCTCCTCGGAAGAGGTGGACTCCTCCGACTCCTCTGAGGAGTGGAGTGGTGGCGAGGGTGATGGCGGCGAGGACGACGACAACAGCGACGACGACGACAAGGGCAGTGGCGGTGGTGATGGCGAAAGCGGCGACGGCAAGGGCGATGGAGACGGCGAGGGCGACGGCAAGGGCGACTGTGGTGACGGCAAAGGCAACGGTGACGGTGATGGCGGTGACGGCAAGGGCGACAGCGACGGCAAGGGCGACGACGACGGCAAAGGCGACAGCAGCGACGGCAACGCCGGTGACATAATGTTGCTGGTTTAAATATTAGTATAGATAGCAATAGTAATAGTAGTAAGTAGTAGTAGATTAAGGTAGTATTAGTATAGCATAGTGTAAGTAGTAGAGTAGTGTAATGTAATGTAATGACCAAGGGGTGAAGAGGTCGACTCATAATGAGTCGGTCTCGAGTTTGCGACGATCTCCCCCTATGAATAAAAAAGCAGTTCTTTGCTGATCCACTGTTTGCATGCTTTTGTTTGTGCACTTAGCGGCTCGCTGCCATTTTAGAGGTAATGCCCAAGCGATGCTTGTGATCTCCACTTTTCCAAGTTATGATTTGGCACTTTTGCGCCCGACTTATCGAGCGAACTCATATTTATGGTGATGTATCCCCTCGAGTTCCAAACCCTAAATCTCGCTTTTTCCTCCGTCGCTTCTCTATTTCCTGAGCTCTTGAGTCCACCCGCTTCGCTTGAGAGATCGTGATGGCTCCTAATAGGAAGAGACAGAGTGTTGATGTTCCAATTATTCCATAAATCGATCCTAATAGCCAACTTCCATTTGCTGGCAACCACATGTTTGTTGTCTCCGAGTTTGACCTCTTGCACCTCGTCGAAACGGGTGTTCTTCCATCAAAGGAGTTGTGTTCCTGGCGAATCTAGCGCGGGGTTACCGTTCCAACAGAGGACACCCACGAAGCCGTCGTCTTCGTGCCCTTTCTCATCCGAGGACTGGCCCTGTCGACCTCTCCCTTTTTCTGCGGCCTCCTTGATTTTCACGCTCTAAATCTTACACATTTAAACCCTAATTATGTTCTTCAAATTGCCGTGTATGTTCACCTCTGTGAGGCTTTCCTTGGAATTCTTCCTCATTTCGGGCTTTGAAAATATCTCTACCACTGTCGGCCCGGGATGGCTGGAGGACAGCATCAACTTGTTGGTGGTGCCAGCTTGGAGCTTCGTCGGGGTAGGAAAGTTGAATATCTTGATATCCCCTGATGGATAGCATTAAAGGATGGCGCCTTGAGTGGTTTACCATGGAGAACCACAACAAATCTCTCCCCCTCGATCGAGGAGGCAGCCCGACATTCACATGCCCAGTTGGACAGAGTCCCCCACAGCTTCAGAGCTAGCCGAATCCAGGGTGCTGCTTGCCGAAATATGTGCGCTGAAAGACAAGGGCCTAACTGCCGAAGCTATTGCTGCTGACTTTGTCTTCAAGAACATCCTGGCTATAAAAGATAGATTGTACCCAGCTTATATGTACACCGGGGTCAACGACCCTACCCGAATTACCAATAGACAGATTCCTGATGAGGACCTCTAAGCCGGATTGACTTGATGTTAAGGGGCAAGGTTTCGAATGCTGGTGCTCCCCTATCTTATTCTGCCTGGAATCTGCCTCCATAGAGTCCCTTTTCTGAATTCATTTCCAATCCTCCTGTTAAAGATGATAGTCCGGGTCATAGAGTGCGACCCTCATTGGATGACATTGAGGCTTTCATTGCTCCATTCCGGAATATTCTTGAAGCAGAGAGGTAGACTCATTTCTAGATGTCGATCAGTGCTGATGAGTATGAGGTGAATGTTGTTCTCAGTATGTTGGCTGGAGAATAGTCTGACTCTGCCCGTACTGAGTCGATAGCTGTTGTGATTGGGCAGAATCTTGGTGAGGACGAAGAAGTTCAGAATCCTGAAGGTGTTCGTCGCAAGCGATCGTGCTAGACGAACTACCCAACCGTGCCTGCTGAGGGGAAAAAGAGAAAGAAAAGACTTCAGCGGTTATCATGCTTAGAACAAGATGCTGGTCCCTTGACATCACTCCTCGGTGGTGGCCCGACAAGCACCACCCTCGAGGACGATATCGGAGGTTGTGATGATGCCAGAGTTTTCGGTTGTGTGCTTGATGAGGATGAAGAGGAGGAAGAAGAAGAAATTCCCTTGATTCGCAAGAACAGTCACAGAAGGAGCAGTGACATTCCGATGCATGCCTTATCAGGACTTGTTAGCCTCCAGGGGTTGACAATGCCTGCCTTTGACCATGCATTAGAAGAGATTATCCCTGAAAACCTGTTATCAGAGCCTACTGAATGTTCAGAGGTTCTGGATGATGTCCCTTTGCCATGCGATCCTATCGGGCAAGAGGTAACCTAGATAGTTTCCTGCGCTTCGTCGACCTTGGAGGGCGGTCTAGCTCATAAGGACATGTTGGCCCTTGATGCTGTTGGTCAGAGTCATCTGGCTCCTCTGGATACGACCGAGGGCGTTTCAGTTTTGGAGGTTGCCGCTAAGGACGACCCAGCCCCCGAGGGTGGTGCTGAGGGCGACCTAGCCTCCGAGGGTGTCAGGCCAGGCTCCTCTTCGGCTGCTTCTATGGACGTTCACGTTGGATCGCCACTGGTTCAATCTGAGGAACTCGTGGTGACAAATTTATCTGCTGCTCTTATCGGTCCGGTCACCTTAGAGGCTAGTGACCCGGATGCTAGGAATCTGCTGCCTGCTGACAAAGCTGAGGTCTCTCCGAGTCATGCCTTCAACATTATTCCTGTTGATGTCCCCTCAACAAGCAGTGCACCAATGCTTCCATCTTTGAGTCTTCCCTTATTTCTCTCCAACCTCCAAGTGAGTCGACCTCTGCTTCTTATTGTTCATGTTGGCAAACGGGTTCTCTTGCTAATTTTTGAAATTGCAGAATGTGTTCGATTATGTGACTACCCAGCTAAAATCTTGTGGTGCTCCTGTCCCCGACCAACTTTCATCTTTGATGCAGTGGAACCTTCTGCTGCTTCAAAGACAAATAGATGATCTGAAAGCCTCAAACCTTGGTTAGTGAGTCTGCAGTTTCCTTTTTGTTGTTTATTGCTTTTCTTATCTCATATCTTGGGCTCTTTTTCTGCTGTTTTACCAGCTTTGACTCAGCAATGCTCCGATGTTGGAGAGAAGTATACCCAGAGCCAGGTTGACCTGAACTAAGTCTTCGCCTTCTTGGATAGTGCCTGCACCTTGAATTCTTCTTTGAATGCTCAACTTGACTCGGAGAAGATGGCTTATGAGGTAAACTTTCTTGACTGCTTCTACTTTGCTTTCTTTTCTTCGATGCTCAGTGCTATTCTTGCTTGTAGGAGGAGAAGCGAACGCTCCTTGCTTCTCGCGACAATCTGGACATATTATATTGCGATGACAGAAATTCCTTGACTATTCTAGAGGAGTCATCGCTTTACCATGTCGGACATGGACCATCATCGGGATGAACTGAGGGCGTCCCAGACTGAAGTGTCTCGACTTGGTAAGTTGCTGTCTTCAAAGGATTCTGTCTTCAAGGAGCTGCGTGCTTCAATTAAGCTTATCACGCAAGAGCTGGAGGCCGCCCGCCTCAACATCAAGGCCTTAGAGGATGACTGTGTTGTTATGAAGACGATGTGCGGCCGTTCGTGCCTGGCGGATCCTGATGAGGAGGCTTGGCATTGTGGTGCCTGAAGACATTGTTGCCAATGTTCTTGCCGCGCCTGTTGTCGTGAGCCAACCTTCTTCTTCTGCTACTGCTGCAGTTGAGGCTTCCTGCAAAAATGCTCATACACAGTGATTTGCTCGGATGGAAAACACTTTTTCATTGAGTTAGTACTTTTTAGTGAAACAGTGTACTATGAATTCCGTGTGCGTGTAATTGTGCTACGTTTGAACTGATCGTTCTATTAGCAGGGGTTGAAACCACCCTTGGGCATGTGGACGAGTTACTTTTCTTCAAAGTGCTCTCGATTTGAGTTGATTATTTTGTTAGTAGGGTATAGTGATCACCCTAAGTTACGCAGGCGTGAGCATGTCGCACCGACTTAAGGTGTTCCCGACTTAAGCCGATTGCACTGTTAGTAGGGTATAGTGATCACCCTGAGTCGTGTAAGCGTGAGCATGTCGCACCGACTTAAGGCGTTTCCGACTTAAGTCGATTGCTCCGTTAGTAGGGTATAGTGATCACCCTGAGTCGTGTAAGCGTGAGCATGTCGCACCGACTTAAGGCATTTCCGACTTAAGCTGATTGCTCCATTAGTAGGGTATAGTGATCACCCTGAGTCGTGTAAGCGTGAGCATGTCGCACCGACTTAAGGCATTTCCGACTTAAGTTGATTGCTCCGTTAGTAGGGTATAGTGATCACCGTGAGTCGTGTAAGCGTGAGCATGTCGCACCGACTTAAAGTGTTTCTGACTTAAGCCGATTGCTCCATTAGTAGGGTATAGTGATCACCCTGAGTCGTGTAAGCGTGAGCATGTCGCATCAACTTAAGGTGTTTTCGACTTAAGTCGATCGCTCCGTTAGTAGGGTATAGTGATCACCCTGAGTCATGTAAGCGTGAGCATGTCGCACCGACTTAAGACGTTTTCGACTTAAGCGAATTGCTCTGTTAGTAGGGTATAGTGATCACCCTGAGTCGTGTAAGCGTGAGCATGTCGCACCGACTTAAGACGTTTCCGACTTAAGCCGATTGCTCCGATAGTAGGGTATAGTGATCACCCTGAGTCGTGTAAGAGTGAGCATGTTGCACCGACTTAAGGCGTTTCTGACTTAAGCTGATTACTCCGTTAGTAGGGTATAGTGATCACCCTAAGTGTGCCATGCTGATTTCGAGTTGAGTCCGACCTAGGTCAGTTATTGATCAAGAACTTGTATGCCTTGGAAAATGGAAGCTTTATTGATAACGAAACCTTCTGCTTACAAAGTACAACTCGTCCTCAATAGTTTTGAGGCATTGCTAGGGGTAGAATTTCCTAAGGTGCTCAATATTCCATGAATTCCCCACTTCGGTGTCCTCCATCTGAGTGAGTCGGTAGGATCCTGTTCGTGTGACCTCCCCGACGATGAATGGTCCTTCCCGCGGTGGTGACAATTTGTGTCGTCCCTCCCCCATCAGCACTCGGTGGAGGACCAAATCCCCCACTACGAAGGATCGATGTCGCACTGCTTTGTCGTGGTAGCGCCTCAGGGTCTGCTGGTATCTGGCCAGCTGAATTACCACATTTATCTATTCTTCCTCCAGTATATCGATGTCCTCCAGCCTGGTTTCTTCTGCTTCAGCTATGCTTTCGAATGCTAATCTGGGTGCTCCAAAGATCAGAACTGCTGGTAGCACTGCCTCCGACCCATACACTATGAAGAATGGGGTGTTTCTGTGTAATGCTTGGCTTGGCTGGGTTCACAGGCGCGAGACTACATATGACAGTTCCCTGATCCATTTCCATGCGAGCTTCTCGCTTTTGTCGAACACCTTTTTCCTGAGTGCATCAAGTATCATCTCGTTGGCTCTTTTCACCTGCCCATTAGCTCTTGGGTGTGCTACTGATGCATACTTGATTTGGATGCTGCTCTGCTCGCAGAAGTCAAAGAATTCCGAACTAGTGAAATTAGATACTAGGTCAGTGATGATGTTGTTAGGTATTCCAAACCTGAACATTATTTCCTGATGAACTCCACTGCCTTTGCTGAGGTCAAAGAGGCAATGGGCTTGTATTCTATCCATTTTGTGAATTTGTCGATGGAAACTAGTATGTGAGTATATCCCCCTTGAGCTTTCTTGAAGGGCCTGATCATGTCTAGCCCCCAGCATGCAAACGGCCAGGTCATAGGAATAGTCTGCAGCTGCTGTGCGGGTAGATGCTGCTGTTTTGATAAGAATTGGCACGCCTCGCACTTCTGGCTAACTCAGTTGCATCATTCTTCGTTGTCGGCCAGTAAATCCCAAACCTAAAAGCCTTTCCTACCAGAGTCCTTGATGCTGCATGTATGCCACACTGCCCAGCATGAATCTCATCTAACAGCTGCTTCCCACTAGCCGAGTGGATGCACTTCATGAGGACCCCTTCTACGCCTCTTCTATACAGCAGACCCCCTATAATGGTATAGTGGGCCGACTGTCATGCAATGCGCACCGCCGCAACTTTGTTTTCTGGCTCTTCCTCGTTTTTTATGTATCTGATGATTGGCTCTCTCTCCAGTCATTGGGATCTGCCTCTGCTAGACTCAGAACGTGGCATTCCTCCATCTGATCTGTGGCGACGCTCGGTTGCTGTATTTCTTGGACGAAAACCCTAGGTGAAACTTGAGCCCGGCTGGACCCTAACTTTGACAGTGCGTCAGCCGTTGCGTTGCGATCCCATTCCACATGGTGGAATTCTAGTCCCTCGAACTTGTCCTCCAACTTCCGCACCGCCACACAATATTTTTTCATTGAGTCGGTCGAGCAATCCCAGTCTTTGTTTACTTGACTTATGACCACCAGTGAGTCGCCGTACACCATTAATTTCTTGATGCCGAGTGAAACAGCGATGCTCAGCCCGTGGACTAGTGCTTCGTACTCTGCTGCATTATTGGATGCTGGAAACAAGAGCTGGAGTGCATACTTGAGTTGTTCACCTCCGGTAGCAATAAAGAGAATCCATGCCCCTACTCCTTGTAGTCTCAGCGAGCCATCAAAGTACACCCTCCATATTTCAGTGACCTCTGGGCTTTTCGAGACCTGGTGCTCAGTGCACTCTAATATGAAGTCGACCAGTGCCTGAGTTTTTATCGCTGTGCGGGGTCGGAACTCTATATCATGAGCGCCGAGCTCGCACGCCCACTTGGCTATTCTCCCAACAGCTTCCTTATTGTGAAGAATATCACCTATTGGAAATCCTGTGACTACTATGACTTTGTGGTCGTCACAGTAGTGCCGAAGCTTGCGATCGGTTAGAAGTACCGCATATAACAACTTCTGAACTTGAGGGTACTGTATCTTTGAGGGTCCAAGGACTTCGCTGATGAAGTAAACCGAATGCTGCACTGGGTATGCGTGCCCTTCTTCTGCCCGCTCGACTACTAACGCGGTGCTTACCACGTGAGTCGTGCAGGAGATATATAACGTCAAATCTTCTACCGGCTGACCGGGTGTAGCTCGGCGTGGTGGCTTGAGTACTAGCGGAGTGGTCAATAATTTCTTTAGTGTCTCTAGAGCCTCCTGTGCTTCTGTGGTCCATTGAAATTCATCCACCTTCTTGAGCAATTTATAGAATGGCATTCTTTTCTCGCCTAGCCTTGATATGAATCTGCTTAGCGCTGCCAAGCATCCAGTGAGCCTTTGTACCTTTTTTCTGTGACCGCTGTGGTTCTATCCTCATAACGGCCTCGATCATCTCTGGATTTGCTTCTATTCCCCGATGACTGACAATAAGCCCAAGTAGCTTTCCGGCTGGCACTCCGAATACACATTTTTCTGGGTTTAGCTTCCACCGGTAGCGTCTCAGGCTGTTGAAGACTAGTTGCAGATCCTCTGTCACACCCGGCTTTAAGGAACAAAGCCAGGTGCATCTCATACATGCGCCAAGAAGACAACATATATAATAACATAGTGTATAGAGATAAATGTCACAATAATCAGAGTATTTATTACATAGCGGAAGACTTATTACAAAATAAAAGAATAAACATAAAACGAACTAAGGATCGTTGGCGCCAATGTCAACTGAGAAACGCCACCTAGATCAGATCATACTCCTCGCCTTGTGGCTCCTCCTGAACCACCTGCTCTTCTCCTGTGGGGGGGTGTGAGACAGCAAGGGTGAGCTCACACATGATCATCGCTCAACAAGTTGTTGGGAATAATGTGACATGAACTCACCAAAGGTGGGAGCTCATGGAGTGTAAGGATTATCAAAGAGAATGGTTAAAGTCGAGCATTGCTTTTAATGTTGGTCAAACTTTTATTAGCAATTACTAGATGTAAGTAAATACCAAACCTTAATAAATAATAGAACAAAATTAATAATAAACCCATGCATATGCAAATGACAAAATTGAATTTAGGTTCCATAAATTAATCATCAGAGAGTCCTGAGCTGCTCATGACCGTGAGCTCGGCTAGTATACCAGTTTTACACTCTGCAGAGGTTGTACCCTTTACCCACAAGTCATGTTACCCATCTGCCAAGGGATCGCGACTTCCCATACACCTCTACCAAGGAGGCGAGGCAGGGTAACACTACGAGGCCTTTACAAAGTTCCACTAGCTTCAGAAAACCCGCTACAGTTATAAGAAGCTCCAATGCAGGGTTCTTGCCTGACCGCCATCGCAGCAAAA
Organism: Zea mays; assembly: GCF_902167145.1. Taxonomy (NCBI): domain Eukaryota; kingdom Viridiplantae; phylum Streptophyta; class Magnoliopsida; order Poales; family Poaceae; genus Zea; species Zea mays. Next base: position 148,648,719 of record NC_050100.1, read on the forward strand.
TCAACCAAGGACCTCCCTACACTGACCACTCCCCTACTGCCCTTGCCCCTTTCGGGTAAGGTAGTCCTCCACTAGCTTTCCTAATTAATCAGCCAAGGGCGTCCATAAACCCTTGTGGTGGCACGTGTTTCTCAAGTTAAGCTCTATGTTCCAATTAACATTAATGATCTTGACATGAACATAAATAGAATAACAAAATAACTGGAACATAGATATGATAAATAATTATCCCAAATCCATGTAAAGCAATAGCAAACTACCCAAGTGATTCAGGGGTAAACAAGGTAATGAGATAAACAATCTAGGGTAACCTATTAGGTCCCATCAAAATTAACCTATGCATGAATAAATGATATTAAAGAACATTATTGGGTAAAAAGTGGTCAAGGGCAGAACTTGCCTTCAATGAGCTCCTGCTCAGCTACTTCTATCTGCTGCTCACCAGGATCCTCAGTCACGGTCTCTTCTACTCGCCACAATACAAACAAGCACAGTATGTAGAGAAAATTAACATCACACCAAACATGTAAACAAAACACAGTGATAATCTACACATTAAAATAAAATCCTAGGAACAAGAATCATAATTTTTCGAGTTATGGATATTAAATTATGAATTTCCAACGGTTTTATGTGCTTAAAGTAGGATTAAGTGAGAGATTATTTTTCTTACTGTTTTCATGATAAAACAGAGGCTCTAAGGGATATAGAATAATATTACAAAAATTTAGAAAGTGGAATGGATTAATTTGGAGTTCACATGAATTTTCTATGGAATAAACAAGTTTCTAGCAATTATTTATTCACTAAAAACCTATTTCTATTTTATTTTCTCTGATTTTCGAGTTGGCTGGACTGGGACCCAAATTCAGAGAAATCCAGGGGTCTCGGGGTAACGTTTCTAAGACACAGGGAACAGGCCCTGTGGATGGCGGGTTATTTTCTTAGAACCAGAGGGTTTCAAGTGTAAATATGCCAGGCCGAAGGGGTACCGGATGATCTGAGCCATCCGATCACCGATTGATGGTGCAGATTAGATTCGCGCAGGGTTCTCTATCGGCATGCGCTCACTGCCCTTAGATAAAGGATCGATGGCCCGAAATCACCCATGACCTGGTCACGTCCGATAGCATCCGACGGCCAGATCTGCTAGCTAATCACAACCGTCCATCTACCCATCCACGGTACAGACATACTCCTCTACCTCTCGCGCCGGAGCGCGGCGGCGCACAGACCAGGGCTGCGAACTCCGGCGAACCACCCAGGTGCAACCTCGCCCTATTACACGCCCCGATTACTACTACATAGTCACCGAGTTAAAGCGAAATGGATGGTAGGAGACTCACCGGAGATCAGGCAATAGAGATGGCTGCCCACGCTCACGCGGATCCGATGTCCAACAAGAGCAACGACGAGAAATTTCGGGTACACTAGAGGCCCCCCGATCTCCCAGGTTGACACAACCACGTTCGCGCCCACACGAGGAAGCACTTGACTCCGACCTTGGTACCGGAACTCCCCTCAATCTGAGTATGGCGCGGCAGCGGTAGAACGGTCGGGCGGCGGTGCTCTCTTTCCTGCTACCGGCGACTCCTTCTTCCTCACAATTACGAGTGGCGGTTTGGCGAGGGTCAGGAGGGACTCTAGAGGAGGGGTCGGTCCACATTTGTAGCCGAGACGAAGTGGTCGCGAGTCCGGCTAGAGCTACGGAGAGAATAGCGGCATAGCGACTGGTTGTTGTGCACGAGCGGAGAAGAAAACGCTGACGCGATGGGCCCACGGATCGGTGGCAGGGAAAATGAACGCGTGCAGCGGGAGACAGACAAGCGGGGCCCGACTACCAGCTACTGGCCATCCCTGCAGTGCGAGCGGCGCGCGGGTTGAAGACCTGGGCCGCGCGGTGTAAAAATGAAGGTGGGCCAAAATTCATTTCCCAGGCCCATCCGAATTAAGGTTTCTTTTCCTTTATTTTTATCTCTATTTTTCCTATTTCCAAATTCTTGGATTTCATATTTGAATTCAAACTAGTTGTGATATTCATAATTTGGTCAACTGTCCAAATTAATATACCAGTATTAATAGTTTTGCCTTTATTTATATATTTATTTCTTTATTTTGTATAGCATTTCTCTTTCTTTCCTCTAAACTCTGATTTGCATATTAGGGTTAAATCTCCAAATTTGGATATTACTATATTTCTTTCTATATTATTTTTTTACATTGTAACAAAATGCACACAAAATAAAATACCAGCATGATGCATAATTTTTTTGAGTGCCCTTTTATTACCTATTCATTTGTATAAGTGAGGTGTCCACATGAAATGGCAAGTAGAGATAACACACATACATATATACACGAATTTCATTTCCTTTTGGATTTCTCTTACAAAGTAGGTATTACAAATCCTACCCCCTTAAAAATAATCTTGTCCTCGAGATTTAGGAAGAACGAGGGAAAAGATGGGGAAAATCTATGCGAAGCTCTTCTTCTCTCTCCCACGTAGCTTCATCTTCTCCGTGGTGACTCCATTGCACTTTACACATCTTTATCACCTTATTCCTTGTAACTCGAGTCAATGAGTCAAGAATCTTGATCGGGTACTCCGTGTAAGTCAAATCACCCTGAACGCTGAGCTCTTCCATTGGTAACTATTCCTCGGGGACATAGAGACACTTCTTAAGTTGAGACACATGGAACACCTTATGCACATCTGATAGAGTAGCAGGTAACTCGAGTTGGTATGCCATCTCCCCAACTCGCCTAAAGATCAAGAATGGTCCAATATAGCGAGGGGACAATTTGCCCTTAACTTTGAATCTCCTCATTCCACGAAGTGGTGACACCTTGAGATACACATAATTTCCTTCCTCAAATTCCAGTGGTCTTCTTCTATTATCTGCGTAGCTCTTTTGCCTGGTTTGAGCCACCCTCAAATTCTCTCGAATTATACGGACTTGTTCTTCTGCCTCTTGAATCAGTTCAGGCCCAAAGAACTGTCTTTCTCCAGTCTGATCCCAATATAGAGGAGTCCTGCACTTCCTCCCATATAAAGCTTCAAAAGGTGACATCTTCAGACTGGCCTGATAGCTATTATTATATGAGAACTCAGCATAAGGTAGACTCTTATCCCAACTTCCTCCATGCTGAAGGGCACAAGCTCTCAACATATCTTCCAAAACTTGATTAGTCCTTTCAGTTTGTCCATTAGTTTGAGGGTGATAAGTCGTACTAAAATTCAACTTGGTATTCATGTTCTCATGAATGCTTCTCCAAAACCTTGAGGTAAACTGTGAACCTCTATCGGACACGATCTTCTTTGGTACTCCATGTAAACACACAATCTGAGCCATATATAACTCTGCTAGCTGAGAACCTTTATAAGTAGTCTTGACAGGAATGAAGTGAGCCACTTTAGTCAATCTATCCACAATCACCCATATAGCATCATATCCTTTCTGGGTGCGAGGCAATCCAGTAATAAAATCCATACCAATCTTTTCCCACTTCCACTCAGGAATCTTAAGTGGGTGCAATAGTCCAGCTGGCCTCTGGTGTTCAGCCTTAACTCTTTGACACACATCGCACATAGCCACATGTGCATCCACATCTCTCTTCAATCCATGCCACCAATATTTTTGCTTCAAATCTTGATACATCTTGGTACTACCAGGATGAATAGAATAATCTGAGTCATGGGCTTCCTTCAAAATAGTCTCACGAAGGCTTTCAATATCAGGAACACATATCCTGTCCTTGAACCATACGGTGCCTTGCTCATCTTCCGTGAATTTCGGACCTCGACCTTCAGTAATCAGATCCTTAATCTCTTGTATTTTAGCATCACCAACCTGACCTTCTGCAGATTTCTTGCTCCAAGGTAGGTTCCACTTCAATAGTAACTCCTTCAGTGTGAGCAACTATCCCTAGGTTAAGTCTTCTAAAATCCTCAACAATCTCATCGGGCAGCTGGGCAACAACAACTGAATGAACATGCTCCTTTCGACTCAAGGCATCTGCAACCAAATTTGCCTTGCCCGGGTGATAGTGAATCTCCAAATCATATTCCTTAATAAGCTCCAACCAACGGCGTTGCCTAAGGTTGAGATCCTTCTGAGTGAATATATACTTCAAACTCTTATGATCCGTGTACACTTGGCACTTGGTTCCCATGATATAATATCTCCAAATCTTAAGCGCATGCACTACGGCTGCCAGTTCTAAGTCATGAGTGGGGTAGTTTAACTCTTGTTTCCTCAACTGAGTAGACATTCACATGTCCTTCTTGCATGAGCACACATCCTAAGCCTTGGCCACATGCATCACAATAGTTATCAAATCCCTTTTGTAGATCTGGCATAACCAACACTGGTGGTGACATCAATCTCTTCTTTAATTGATCGAAGCTATCTTGGCACTTCTCATCCCACTTAAACTCTCTTCCCTTCTCCAGAAGCGAGGTCATAGGCTTAGCAATCTTAGAAAATCCTTCAATAAATCTCCAATAATATACTACAAGTCCCAAGAGACTCCGAACCTCCGTAACTGTAGTGGGTATGCTCCACACCACTATCTCCTTGACTTTAGCAGGATCCACTGATATCCCTCCATTAGAAATGATATGTCCAAGGAATGACACCTCGTCAATCCAAAACTCGCATTTACTGTACTTGGCGTAGAGTTGATTATCTCGTAGCTTCTGTAGCACCAACCTTAGATGTTCTTCATGATCACTATCACTCTTGGAATAAATAAAAATATCGTCGATGAAAACCACGACGAATCTGTCCAGGTCACTAACACCTTATTCTTCCGATCCATAAAATAGGCTGGTGCATTAGTTAGTCCAAATGACATAATAGTGAACTCATATAAACTATATTGGGTCGAGAAATCCGTCTTGGAATTATCCGATGGCCTAATCTTCATTTATTGGTAACCCGATCGGAGATCAATCTTCGAGAATACCCTAGCATCTCTCATCCGATCAAATAAATCCTTAATGTGGGGTAACGAGTACTTGTTCTTCATGATAACATCATTAAGGGACCTATAATCCACACACATTCTTTGCGATCCTTCTTTCTTCTGTACAAATAGAACCGGTGCTCCCCAAGGTGAGGAACTCGAACGTAAGTAACCAACCTCTTGTAATTCCGTTAACTGTTTCTTCAGTCCCTTTAACTCTTCTACAGACCTCTTGTATGGCCGTTTGAAAGTAGGGGCAGTCCCAGGTAAGGGATCAATGACAAACTCAACTTCCGTATCTGGTGGCATCCCTGGTAACTCCTCTGGAAAGACATCCGGAAAATCCTTGACCACATGGATGTTGTCACCAACAAACTTCCCATCGACTAAGAATGCTGCTAGTTTGGTGGCGGTAGTTACTGCAGTTCCAACTTCAAATCTCTCTCCTTTGGAACTGGTGAGTTCTATGGTTCCTTTAGCACAGTGTATAAACAGCCTTTGCCTTTCTTAACCATGACATACCAAGGATCACGTCTATACTGCTTCTCTTCTAACAATATAGGGGTAGCCCATCTGGGTTAGAAACATAGGGTAAGAAAGGAAGAATTGTAGACAAGGCGAGTAATTACGAGGAATTGTTACTATGGGGGATTTATTAGCTAAGTAGATTAGTGTGTCACCTATTAAAGCTATTATATTACCTTATGGTGGTACATGCTAAGATGCCCGTCTATACTATTTCAATCAATCAAAGAAGCAAATCAGGCATTGATCATCAGAACAATCAACCAATATTTTAAAATAGAGAAAAATAGTTTTATTCTCGTCTTAGGTTCCCTATCTCTTAAGAAGGTCATAAATGTAGGATTCAAGGTGTGAAATCCATCTTGTCTCAGAGTAGAGAAGGTAAGAATAATCAGAGTAGAACAGTATAAGGTGAGACAGGATCAAGATAAGTATAGAAAGAATCAGAGTAAGGTAAGTAGGTAAGGGTTTGTCCATTTCTATCTAGGTTTCATCCTACAGTCAACATTTCCTCTGATACCACTTCTGTCACACCCGGCTTTAAGGAACAAAGCCAGGTGCATCTCATACATGCGCCAAGAAGACAACATATATAATAACATAGTGTATAGAGATAAATGTCACAATAATCAGAGTATTTATTACATAGCGGAAGACTTATTACAAAATAAAAGAATAAACATAAAACGAACTAAGGATCGTTGGCGCCAATGTCAACTGAGAAACGCCACCTAGATCAGATCATACTCCTCGCCTTGTGGCTCCTCCTGAACCACCTGCTCTTCTCCTGTGGGGGGGGTGTGAGACAGCAAGGGTGAGCTCACACATGATCATCGCTCAACAAGTTGTTGGGAATAATGTGACATGAACTCACCAAAGGTGGGAGCTCATGGAGTGTAAGGCTTATCAAAGAGAATGGTTAAAGCCGAGCATTGCTTTTAATGTTGGTCAAACTTTTATTAGCAATTACTCGATGTAAGTAAATACAAAACCTTAATAAATAATAGAACAAAATTAATAATAAACCCATGCATATGCAAATGACAAAATTGAATTTAGGTTCCATAAATTAATCATCAGAGAGTCCTGAGCTGCTCATGGCCGTGAGCTCGGCTAGTATACCAGTTTTACACTCTGCAGAGGTTGTACCCTTTACCCACAAGTCATGTTACCAACTGCCAAGGGATCACGACTTCCCATACACCTCTACCAAGGAGGCGAGGCAGGGTAACACTACGAGGCCTTTACAAAGTTCCACTAGCTTCAGAAAACCCGCTACAGTTTATAGGAAGCTCCAATGCAGGGTTCTTGCCTGACCGCCATCGCAGCAAAATCAACCAAGGACCTCCCTACACTGACCACTCCCCTACTGCCCTTGCCCCTTTCGGGTAAGGTAGTCCTCCACTAGCTTTCCTAATTAATCAGCCAAGGGCGTCCATAAACCCTTGTGGTGGCACGTGTTTCTCAAGTTAAGCTCTATGTTTCAATTAACATTAATGATCTTGACATGAACATAAATAGAATAACAAAATAACTGGAACATAGATATGATAAATAATTATTCCAAATCCATGTAAAGCAATAGCAAACTACCCAAGTGATCCAGGGGTAAACAAGGTAATGAGATAAACAATCTAGGGTAACCTATTGGGTCCCATCAAAATTAACCTATGCATGAATAAATGATATTAAAGAACATTATTGGGTAAAAAGTGGTCAAGGGCACAACTTGCCTTCAATGAACTCCTGCTCAGCTACTTCTATCTGCTGCTCACCAGGATCCTCAGTCACGGTCTCTTCTACTCGCCACAATACAAACAAGCACAGTATGTAGAGAAAATTAACATCACACCAAACATGTAAACAAAACACACAGTGATAATCTACACATTAAAATAAAATCCTAGGAACAAGAATCATAATTTTTCGAGTTATGGATATTAAATTATGAATTTCCAACGGTTTTATGTGCTTAAAGTAGGATTAAGTGAGAGATTATTTTTCTTACTGTTTACATGATAAAACAGAGGCTCTAAGTGATATAGAATAATATTACAAACATTTAGAAAGTGGAATGGATTAATTTGGTGTTCACATGAATTTTCTATGGAATAAACAAGTTTTTAGCAATTATTTATTCACTAAAAACCTATTTCTATTTTATTTTCTCTGATTTTCGAGTTGGCTGGACTGGGACCCAAAAATTCAGAGAAATCCAGGGGTCTCGGGGTAATGTTTCTAAGACACAGGGAACAGGCCCTGTGGATGGCGGGTTATTTTCTTAGAATCAGAGGGTTTCAAGTGTAAATATGCCAGGCCGAAGGGGTACCGGATGATCTGAGCCATCCGATCACCGATTGATGGTGCAGATTAGATTCGCGCAGGGTTCTCTATCGGCATGCGCTCACTGCCCTTGGATAAAGGATCGATGGCCCGAAATCACCCATGACCTGGTCACGTCCGATAGCATCCGACGGCCAGATCTGCTAGCTAATCACAGTCGTCCATCTACCCATCCACGGTACAGACCTACTCCTCTACCTCTCGCGCCGGAGCGCGGCGGCGCACAGACCAGGGCTGCGAACTCCGGCGAACCACCCAGGTGCAACCCCGCCCTATTACACGCCCCAATTACTACTACATGGTCACCGAGTTAAAGCGAAATGGGTGGTAGGAGACTCACCGGAGATCAGGCAATAGAGACGGCTGCCCACGCTCACGCGGATCCGACGTCCAACAAGAGCAACGACGAGAAATTTCGGGTACACCAGAGGCCCCCCGATCTCCCAGGTTGACACAACCGCGTTCGCGCCCACACGAGGAAGCACTTGACTCCAACCTTGGTACCGGAACTCCCCTCAATCTGAGTATGGCGCGGCAGCGGTAAAACGGTCGCGCGGCTGTGCTCTCTTTCCTGCTACCGGCGACTCCTTCTTCCTCACAATTACGAGCGGCGGTTTGGCGAGGGTCAGGAGGGACTCTAGAGGAGGGGTCGGTCCACATTTGTAGCCGAGACGAAGTGGTCGCGAGTCCGGCTAGAGCTACGGAGAGAATAGCGGCATGGCGACTGGTTGGTGCGCACGAGCAGAGAAGAAAACGCTGACGCGATGGGCCCACGGTTCGGTGGCAGGGAAAATGAACGCGCGCAGCGGGAAACAGACAAGCGGGGCCCGGCTACCAGCTACTGGCCATCCCTGCAGTGCGAGCGGCGCGCGGGTTGAAGACTTGGGCCGCGCGGTGTAAAAATGAAGGTGGGCCAAAATTCATTTCCCAGGCCCATCCGAATTAAGGTTTCTTTTCCTTTATTTTTATCTCCATTTTTCCTATTTCCAAATTCTTGGATTTCATATTTGAATTCAAACTAGTTGTGATATTCATAATTTGGTCAACTGTTCAAATTAATATACCAGTATTAATAGTTTTGCCTTTATTTATATATTTATTTCTTTATTTTGTATAGCATTTCTCTTTCTTTCCTCTAAACTCCGATTTGCATATTAGGGTTAACTCTCCAAATTTGGATATTACTATATTTCTTTCTATATTATTTTTTTATATTGTAACAGAATGCACACAAAATAAAATACCAGCATGATGCATAATTTTTTGAGTGCCCTTTTATTACCTATTCATTTGTATAAGTGAGGTGTCAACATGAAATGGCAAGTAGAGATAACACACATACATATATACACGAATTTCATTTCCTTTTGGATTTCTCTTACAAAGTAGGTATTACATCCTCGATGAAGTTTTCTGAGTTTTCTATCTTGATAACCACATCATCAACATAAGCCTCCATCCGCTTGCCCTAGTGATCGGCTAAGCATGTTTGGATGGCTCTCTGGTAAGTCGCTCCAACGTTCTTGAGGCCAAATGGCATGGAGGTATAGCAGAAAGCTCCAAATGGTGTGATGAAGGCAGCCTTCTCCTCGTCTTATTTTGCCAGACTTATCTGATGATACCCGGAGTAGTAGTCCAGTTAGGAGAGCATGGAGCAGCTAGCGGTTGAATCAACTACCTGATCTATCCTAGGGAGTCTGAAGGGATCCTTCGGGCAGTGCTTGTTGAGATCAGTATAGTCGACGCACAAGCGCCAATCAACTTTATTCTTTTTGAGTACAAGAACATGGTTTGCTAGCCACTCAAGGTGCATTACTTCTCTAATGAATCTTGCTGACACTAAGCGAGCTAATTCTGCATGAATAGCTTCTCTATTATCAGGCGTGAAACGATGTAGCTTTTGTCGGATCGGTCTCGCCTGAGGATACACTTTAAGTTTGTGCTTGACCAGTTCTCTAGGGACTCCCGACATGTCCGCAGGTTGCCATGCGAATACATCCCGATTATCTTGCAGGAACTGGACGAGCGCGCTTTCCTATTTGTCATCGAGGCTGGAGCTGATGATGATAATCTTGTGTTCATCGGAGAATCCTAGATTAATCCTTTTAGTTTCTTTAGTCGGTCGCATAGAGGTCGTAGCCTGAGCTTCGTTCAAAGGGATTGTGAGACTTTCATCCTCCACTCTGCCATTCACCTGTGTGGGAAGGGCTACCGGGGGCCCGACGGTGAGAGCTGTTTGAATGCCGCCCCGAAAGCATTCCGTGATGCCTTGGAAGTCGACGCGCACAGTGATAATCCCCTGAGGTCCTAGCATCTTCAGTATCATGTACGGGTAATGTGGAATAGCCATGAATTTCGCTAGTCCTGGTCTTCCGATGATGGCGTTGTACCCGCAGTCGAAGCGTGCCACCTCAAACCTTAGGAACTTAGTTCTGTAGTTCTCTGGGATTCCAAAGGTGACGTACAGGTATATGTGTCTGAGCGGGTACTCCCCTTCGGTCGACACGATGCCGAAGAAAGGAGTATCCGACTCAGTGAGGTCTTCAACAGTGACCCCTAGGCTTGGAGTGTCCGGGGGAAGGTGACGTTGATGCTGCTTCCCCCGTCCACCAACACTTTCTTTACCCGGCTTTCTCGGATCACCAGATCAACGAGTAGCGGATACTTGTCGGGGTGATCAAAGTTAAGCCATTGATCAGCTCGGCTGAAGGTTATCGCGTGCTCTGACCACCGGTAAGGGGTCGGGGCACTAGTAGTGGCTACCAGAACCTATTGGTCGTTGAGCTTTTGTTGCCTCCTGTTTTCTTGAGCCCCATGACCTCCGAAGATAATGTTGACCTCCCTATCAACGCGCGGGAAAGCTCCACCCGTCCCCTCTTCCTGCTGCTGAGGCTGTCTGGGCTTGCCAGGCTCTCCTCTTGGCGGGGAGGTGGTAGTGGCTAGAATGGTCGGCCATGCCTGATGGAATATTTGAAGTCTCTGTAGTTCTGCAGGGTGTGGCGCATGTCCTTGTGGTACGGACACTAGGAGTCGAGGATTTCATCCAGTGTCCGCAATCGTTCGCGGGGTGCGCCGCGGGCCCAGGCGGCATGCGGCCCGGTGGTGTGCACCTCCTCGCGAGGCCTCTTCTCCCAGCGCTTGTCCGGCAGCTGGTTTGTATCCCGCGCGTGGCGCGGGTAGCGTGGATTTCGTGCCTCCGATGAGGTCCTGGGCCCGCTCATCCGCTGTGATGTAGATGTCCGCCTCCCAAAACAATTGTTCGGAGGTGGCTGACGCTTTTTGGAGTATGGCTCGGACGAAAGCCGACTCGTTGGATCCCCGATAGAAGTCTTCAATTACGGCCACCTCAGCGACTTTAGGGATGTGGTTCCTCATTGTTTGAAACCTTTTGAAGAACGATCGGAGGATCTCATCGTTCTGGCGCCTGATGTATTTGAGGTCCCATGGCTGCGTCGGCTTATCAAAGAGAGACTGGAAGTTCGCGATAAACCGGCGACTGAAGTCGCTCCAATCGTTGATGCAGTGTTGAGGTAGATGTCGGAGACACTGCAGCGCGTCTTGCCCTAGGACAATGGGCAAGTACACCGTCATGATGTCCTCCATTGCCCTAGCAGCCCGGGCGGCAGTCGTGTAGACGGCCAACCAACCGCCCAGGTCCTGCTTAGGCTCGTACTTGTCGACATTGGAGATATTGAAGTTGGGAGGCCATTGGATGGCCTGGAGACGCAGAGTGAGCATGGAAACTCCGCACGTGTCCTCCTGTCGATGATCATGTCATCGGTCCTAGTGAGGGGAGTCGGTAGTAGGTCGTCTCGACCATCCCCGGAACGGACCACTGGTTGAGGCTGCCGCCGACTCAACTCGAGTGGCGCAACTCCGTGCTGGTACGCCATGATCCCGATCGTATTCCTCCCGGCGCCTTATCTCATTTTCATGCCGTTGGTCGCGCGAAGCGCTGATGGTGCTCCGTGCGTCTCGTCGGTTGTTGATGGCGTGACGCAAGTCGTTCGTAGGATGAGCGAAGGGTAGAAGATGATTAGCTGCCTGAGTAAGCAACCACTGGTAACCTTTCGCGTCTGGGGTTCGTGGGGAGGCCGTCAGCTATCTGTGCCAGTACTCCTCCAACTTCACTCGGTGTGTACAGTGCTCGAGCGAAATCGGGGTACAGGTTTCGTGCGAGGAGAGGGTTCTCTCGCTGAAGCCTAGCGTCTTGTTCGGCTAGCCCTCGCTCCCGATCTTGAGCCTGTTGGCGATCGCGACAGCGGGAGTTACGCCTTTCTCGGTGCACTCGTTCGTCCGAAGTTTCTCCCACCTCCGAGGCTTCGTCTCGGGACACGGGCTATGCTGGATCCTGTTCCCCAGCTTCATGATGTCGCCGCACGTTCCGACGTCTCTTTCTCCATCGTCGGGCATCACGTTGGGGAGGTTCTTCCCCTTGCATTGTAGCCTCATCATCGGAGATGGGCGCTGACTTCAATCTCCCCTGGATAAAGAGGATGTCGGGGTAGAAAGGACTTGGTGCGATGTAGCTCTTCTTCCCATCCTCCTTTGAGGGCGGAGGTATCGGAAAGGTGGCATGACATGTTCTCCTTCCCTGACTCAGAATTTCCTTCTTTCGAGTGATCTGTGTCCACTTCTTAGTGGGCGAGGTGGACAACAGAGTTTTTTAGGTAAGAGAAATCCCGACCGATCGATCTTTCTTCTCCCAAGGGCTCCTGAACCTCGGTCCACAAGGGATCATCTTCCCCCGAGCTGCGGGCGGTGGCATGCCACAGTCTTGCTCTGGCTTCCCTCGGGATTTCCGAGGAAGGCTTCTTCTGGGGTGGATCCGCTATGTGGTGTAGAGTCCCTTCTTCGTCCGCTATGCATGAGATGGTTCCAAAGCGGAACATAACTCCTGGGCGAAGAATGATCTTGTTCTTGACGGTGATGTCCATTGAGCTAGCTTTGATCAACGACACACCCCTACCTGGCACGCCAGCTGTCGGTGCCTAGTGTCCGACCGCACACCTGGGGATACACACGTGGTGCTTTTGGGTAGGACGGTGTTGCTGATCGTAGCTCAATGGTTTGTGCTAAGAGCACGAGAGAGTAAGAGAGAGACATGCGATTTTATGCAGGTCCGGGCCGCTTTGAGAGGCGTAATACCCTACTTCCTGGGGTGGCTCTGTATGTGTGGTGTGTTACAAGTGGTGTCTCTTGAATGGAGAGGGGCTAATGACATGAAAATGATGGGGTTCGCCCTGGGCCTTATATACACGACCGTGGAACACTCCCTACGTACATGGTGATCACATTCTTCTAGCATATCTCCTAGCTAATAGCGAACTAACTTAGCTTATCTTAAGGAAAACCCGTCGACTCCATCCCGATCTGTCCCGACATTCGAGGGTGCCGGGCGCGGGGAAAACAGATGGTTCCTTGAGATTTTGCGTGATCCAACGGACGATCTGGGCATGAGCCCATTGCTTTCTTGGGTTGGCCCATTTCACTTGCAGTCTTTGCCTGACCCACGACGAGATGACCTTATGGGGCAACTGGTCTGTGGACCCATGCAAGGGTCTTTCGCCTTCTAGTGGACCCAGGGGATATCTGTCCCCCACACAATCTGGTTGTGAAATTTGAGTGAGTCCCAAACCATTGACTTCCTCTATAAGAATATTAAGTCATGAGTACATATCATTTGCATTCTCATTTGCAAGCATTTCAAAAGAATTTAATTTTTTCATGGCCATATGATATCTTTCCTCACACTCACATTTGGTTCCTTCATGTAGAGCACAAATATCTAACCACAAATCATGAGCATTTTTGTGATTTCTAACTCTATTGAATACATCCTTGTAAAGACCCCTAAAAAGAGTGTTTTAGCCTTTGAATTCCATTTTTCATAGTTGTACTCATCACCCACAAGATTTGTGGCATCTCTAGGTTTAGGGAACCCTTGGGTGGCGGCTTTATAGACTCCAATGTCTATAGCCTCAAAATAAGCTTCCATATGAATTTTCCAATAAGGAAAATCGTCACCATAAAAAACAGGAGGAGGTCCATCCCCGCCGGACATCGTTACTCTAGCGGTTAAGCTAAACTAGGAGCAACAAGGCTTTGATACCAATTGAAAGGATCACGGTGCCCAAGAGGGGGGTGAATTGGGCTTTTCTAAAATTCCAACAGAAGTTAAACCCTAAGCATGAGCCCAACTTCATCCAAACTACTAGCAATAAGTAAATAGTACTAGATAAACAACAACCCTAAGTCATTACTACAAGTACTAGCTAAGCAATTGCATAAAGTAAAATGCTCAAAGTAAATGCGGAATGTAAAGTAAGGGCAAGAAGACTCCTCCAATTTTTTTGCAGAGGTATCGAAGAGTCGGCACTCTTTCCTAGTCCTCGTTGGAGCACTCGCGCAAGGGTATTGCTCCACCTTGGTCCTCGCAAGAACCAAGTGCTCTTTATGAGATGATCCTTTGCTTCTCCATCACGGTGGATCCCTCACGACCGCGTACAATCTTCGAGTCGGGTCACCAACAAGTCCTCTGGGGTGATCACCGAACTCCAATCGCCACCAAGCTGTCTAGGTGATGTCGTTCACCAAGAGTAACAAGTTATAGACTTTCACTTGACCAAGAGAAGCCTAATGCATATGGTGTGTGCTCTAGGTGGCTCTCATGTGCATTAATGAGGTCCTAACATGGGATTATGATTTTCTTAATCACCTCAATATGCTTTGTGGGCTTGCAATGCACTAGTAATAAATACAAGTGTATGTGGGCAGCAAGACCCTAAATGTGGCTAGTAGAGAGGGTATAAATACCCTCACCAACTAAAACTAGCCATTATTGTGGCTTCTGCGCATGGGTGCACCGAACAGTCCGGTGCGCCATCGGTGCGCCAACGGTGCGTAGCCAACGGCTAGTTCTGACAACTAGCTGTTGCTCTGACGGTGCACCGGACAGTGAACAGTGACTGTCTGGTGTGCCACCTCGTTCTTCTGAGCTTGATGTCGCTGGAACTCCTGGTTAAGCTTCTTTATCTAGTCTTCTAATTCCTTACGCTCAGCGGCCGATAAATTAGTCAGCCTTGTGTCGCTATCAGGGAAATGCCGTTGTGATCTTTGAGGTTGACCATCGTGGCCGATCTAATAGATCTAAACTTAGTCATCCCTAGCAGAGTCGCCAAAAACTATGTTGGTGCCTTTTTGGGCAAACACTAATGACCCCTAGATCACCCTCAGGGCTACTTTGGGAACCTCAAATCCCCTTCGGGATTAGAGGGGAATGAGGTGGAAATGAACTAATTTCCTCTCCAATCCCCTTCAACCCCGAAGGGGAATTGGGTTTCCAAACTAGCCCTCACATGGAGTCCAGGCCTTGGGGATGATCTCTTGGTCCCACTCACGGGGAGTCGAGACCTCGGGGACCTCTCTACGCAGTGTCAAACGGTCCAAGGTAGTTCATCGAACCGTCCGTAGTAGGGCGGTGGACCGTCTGCGACGACGCAGGGAGCTCTCAGGTGAACCTAGATCTCGCCTCCCGGGAGGGACCCCGTCAGGGAGGAAAGATCATAGGATTGCTTTTGGATCGACAGGCCACCCAAAGCGGTGTTAGGCGACGTAAAATCGAAGAGCAGTGAAGATAGAAGGCAGGAAGCTATAACTAAGGCTAGGCTACATCTACTTTTAGGGCATGAATAATAAATAAGGTAAAGTAGATTGGTTCGATTGGAATGTGTTTGATGGTTCTCAATCGAACGTGCCCTTTTATATTTATTGAGGGAGGTCTGGGTCCGTTCCTAGGTGTTCCTCAACAGAATCTACGTGATTACACTACCGGAATTTGGCTCTTTGCCGAGTGCCAAATTCTTTGCCGAGTGTTTTATTTCGGGCACTCGGCAAAGAGCTCTTTGCCGAGTGCCACGCAAAAAACCCTCGGTAAAAGAAAACACTCGGCGAAGAAGCTCTTTGCCGAGTGTTTTATTTTTAACACTCGGCAAAGAGTTTCTTTGCCGAGTGTCTTTTTTTGACACTCGGCAAAGAGCTCTTTGCCGAGTGTCACAAATACAACACTCGGCAAAGAGCTCTTTGCCGAGTGTTTTTTCTCCAACACTAGGCAAAGACAATTTAAAAATCACATTTTAAAGTAGTAAATTAATTCAAATGAAAAAGTTTTCAACTACAAATTTGTATAACTCATCATGATGTACAATTTATATATTGAACATTTCTTCATATGACAAAATAAAAATAAATTTGTTCATAAAACCTATATCTCTCTCGTAGTTTATGAAACTACGAGAGAGACGTATAGAATTTGTGCATATTGTTAGAACCATCATCTGAGATAAACAAATTACCAAACAACCAAAATAAACTTTGTAGATCTTGAGAAGTTATAGAAGTTTATAGTTGACAACTTTTTCATTTGAAGTCATATTGTCAACGAAAACTACGTCTGAATTTAAAAAATTTAAAATTTGAATTTTGAAAACGACTTCGAAAGAAAAAACCACCAACATGAAAGTTGTAGGTATTGAAGAGTTATGAAACTTTGTAGTTGACAATGTTTTAGTTTGAAATCATCTTGGTATGCAAAACTATGTTTGAATTTTGAATTTTTCAATCTGTCTCGGATGGAAAAACCACCAAAATAAAAGTTGTAGGTCTTGAAATGTAACGAAACTTTGTAATTGACAATTTTTTGATTTGAAATCATCTTATCATTGAAAATTTCGTGTGAAGTTTTAAAATTTAAAATTCAAATTTTATAAACGGTCTCGGATGTAGAAACTATTAAAATAAAACTTTTAGATCTCAAAAAGTTATGCAACTTTATAGTTGGTCACATTTTCAAATGAACTCATTTAGTGCCTTAAATAATCAAATTACTCTCGATTTATTATAGTACATGGGGAATGGAAACGTAATATAAACATAATTGGTGTAGTAGTGTAGTGGTATAGGAGGGTATGCGCGAGAGAGAGGTTGCGAGTTCGAATCTCACCATTTACAAAACATATAAGTTTGATTCAAAATAATAGTAAAAAATGATAGGGCAACGGTAAGGTAATAGGGTAGGGTTGGAGAGTTGTTCCTATAATTTAAAAAATGTTTTGCTGTTTTTTTTAATTTTTTCGATTCTTAATTTGCCGAGTGCTTTTTGACACTCGACAAAGTCTTTGCCGAGTGTCCGAAAAAAAACACTCGGCAAAGAACCCTTTGCCGATGAAATCTTTGCCGAGTGTTCTTTGCCGAGTGTAAAATAGCCTTTGCCGAGTGTCTTAGACACTCGGCAAAGAACGCGATTCCGATAGTGTTAGTTGATAAGCACGTATGGAAAAAGGGATTATCTCACCTGATCTGATCTAAACGAGGACAGTCTAGGCTAACCTGCGGACCGTCCGGGGCACAAATTGTCTGGACCACATGGCCGGACCGTCCGGACGTGCCTATATACTAAGTATGGTGCTGAACAATAATGATATATTTAATAATTATAATTGATATTCAAACATTCCATATGAAGAGGAGTAAACTAACCAAGCACCCTAATATCGAGTATATTGATCACGCAAGCTGGAACGGCGTGCCATTTTATATTCTGTGACGTAGTGGGTCCCACCTGCCGAAGTGAGCGAGAGCATATTATGTGACGTAGTGGGTCCCACCGGTCGAAGTGAGCGAGAGTGGTAAGTGGATACCTCGAACTTGTATACCATGCAGGTTTTACCGGATATAGGAGTGGGTATAGGATAAATTCATTACTCGTGAGTACGTTAATAGATACAATATTTTACTCATCAGGTAGACGGGTACGAATATGTGTATGTATCACCCATACTCGCGTACCCATATAATGCACCTCACCGATATATAATCTACTCAATTAAATATATATAAATATATATTAGCTAAAAATATGATCAATTTGTATGTTTCCTCATTATTAACTATTTTTCTTCTTTTATTTAATTTATAATTTTAAATACGTCAATATTAATTAGATATATGCTATTTAATATGTGTTTAGCTAATCGGGTGTTAGTTACTCGACAAATTTTTTTTAATTATGCGAATATAGGTATTTTTTGATGAGTATAATTTTACCCAACCATCTCCAACAGCTTACCGTACCCATATATATATATATATATATATATATATATATATATATATATATATATATATATATATATATATAGTGCAAAACAGTGTTTTTGGTGAACATATGAGTGAAGTGCTGTATATTGCACCCATATGGTCACAAAAATACCGTTTTCCACTGTTTTTCACAGTACATTGTAATGCTTGTAGAGTGTAGTTTGAATATGGTTATGATTACCATTTTCATCGTTTTACGCTATATATTGCAATATTTATAAATTGTAATTTAAATATGGTACGAGTATGGAGATGATCTAACCCATTTCCATCTCCGGTGGAAAGCCGTTTTGCAAGGGGAGATTCAAGTGCCAGCCGGACTGACACATTGACCATGTCCACATCCGGCCTCCTCCACTGCCAAATCTCATTCTTCCATACCATACTCCTCAAATTACAGATACAGACATATAGGGACCCATGTGTAAAACTCTTGCAGCGCTAACGACACCGGTACGGTATTCTCGAAATTCTCCTGTCCTTGCCTACAAAATTCCTCATTCTCGTAGCAGCGTAGTGGGTGGCGGTCTGGCGGAGGACAGGAAGGAAAAACAAGGCGAAAAAGGAGGTTCGGGGCGGGTTCCATGGCGCTGCCTTCCTAGCCCAGCCGCCTCACCAACCTCCCTCCTCACCGAGGAGAGACCGAGGCGCCAAGAGAGAACAGGACACTACGAGAAGAGGAGGTTCATTTCCGCGTCGTCTCCGCCAGCAGCCCCACCCACCACATGGCAGCCATGCCGGGTGGGGCCCACGCCGCCGGCGCCGCGGACCAGATGCAGGTGGACCAGCCGCTCCCCGCTGCGGCCGCACACGGCCCCGCGGACGCCAAGGTGAGCGGGTTTCTCCCCCTTTTCCGCCGCTGGCGTGTGGCTCCGGCGTCCCGGAGCGGTCGCGCAGGCCTACCGGATCTCTCCGCTCCGGCCCCGGCGTCGTGCTTGGTGGTTCACTGGTTCCCTCGTTTGACCTTCCGTAGATCTGCGGCGCGCGAGGCGAGGCTAGGTCTAGCTACGTGCCCCTGCTGCGCGATTTTCTCGTGGGAGAAGAAGGAACGTTGCTTAGCGGGGAGGAGATGCACTGCCTTCCTGGTCCTTGCGTGCGCGCTATGCAAGCTTGTAGCCGCCCCATGCTTCCTCCATACCGGTTGGCTTTAGCATGCCGGCTTGGGTCGCCTTTGCATACTGGTGTACTACGTGATCACAACTGTGTTCCAAATGGGGAATTAAACTAGGTAATTCTTTTTTAGATTTTTATGGCAGTTAATCTCGCTCTCCTGTTCAAGCCATGGTGTGGCTAGCAGGTTTGCGATGTATGTTTTGTCTTGTGGCGATTTCGGTTTTGTTTGAGGATAAGGATTTTCTGAATTGTTGAGTTTCCATTTCTAGCAAGCTTAGTTTATGTAAATTAGCAATAGTTCGGTACTTTGGTGGCTTTACTCCCCAATTCTACTATCTTGTGCCCCAGTCCTCAGCATTTTAAACATGGATACCATGTTTCGGCTATGTGCTACCACCTTTTCTTATGGATTTTACTCTGTAACAGCATGCTGGTTCTATGATTGAAGGGAATGATCCAGTCACGGGTCATATAATCTCAACAACCATTGGAGGGAAGAATGGAGAGCCTAAAAAGGTAATTTTTAGGGGACCAAAAGTTATAGGACATTATCAAATGTTAGGCATACAGCTATATCTTTCCTAACTTGGGTCATGTGCTTTTCTCCTTCTTAGACTATCAGCTACATGGCAGAGAGAGTTGTGGGAACTGGATCATTCGGAATCGTCTTCCAGGTACAGTGATGGTTGCTTTGCTATAAACCTTCCTAAGATTTTTTTTGTTACCTAATGGTATTGTCTGCTTCTACATTTAGGCAAAATGTCTGGAGACTGGTGAGACTGTTGCTATCAAGAAGGTTTTGCAGGACAAGCGCTACAAGAACAGGGAGCTGCAAATCATGCGATCCATGGATCACTGCAATGCTGTTTCCTTGAAGCATTGTTTCTTCTCCACCACAAGCAGAGATGAACTTTTTCTTAACTTAGTGATGGAGTTTGTTCCTGAGTCACTACATCGTGTGCTGAAGCACTACAGCAATATGAACCAGAGGATGCCGCTTATTTATGTTAAATTATATACCTACCAGGTAAGAAGTCATTTATACTCTTTTGGAAACTTCTGCTACTGCTTACTGTTAAATTTACAGTAGATTGGATGTGATTTTATTTTTTTCCTTGGTCCTTTTATGCAGATATTTCGAGGTTTAGCCTATATTCACACAGTACCTGGTGTTTGCCACAGGGATGTGAAACCACAGAATCTTTTGGTATGTCCATATTTTATAATTTGGTGTCACAATATCTTAGTTCATAGTTAATCTGAATCTGATAGTCAGTTCATTCATTATAGGTTGATCCATTGACTCACCAAGTGAAGATATGTGATTTTGGGAGTGCCAAAATGTTGGTAAGTTAATGCAAGTCCTGTAGCTTTTCTACAGATAGTATCATATTTTTGGACGATGTAGTACTAATTGATGAAAGTTGGGCAGGAGTAAATAACAATCTAGAGTTGTGGCAGAAGACTCTAGAGTCTAAAAGTTTTAGACTTAGTAGAACTAAAACCGAATACATGAGATGTAACTTCAGCACTACTACACATGAGGAAGAAGATGTTTGTTTGGAAGGTTAAGTAGTGGCAGGAAGGATGACTTTTGGTATTTAGGGTTAATGCTACAAAGAGATGGAGATATTGATGAATATGTTAACCATAGAATCAAAGTAGGGTGGAGGAGGTGGCGCCAAGTATTTAGTGTTCTATACGATAAGAGGGTACTACAAAAGCTAAAATGCAAGTTTTATAGGACGACAATTATACTTGCTAAGTTGCTATGTTGAATAGTGCAGGATGTTGGCCTACAAAAAGATGTCATGTTCAATAGATAAGTGTTGTGAAAATGTGTATGTTGCGTTTGATTTGTGGCCATACAAGAAGGATCGAGTCCATAAACTATGATATACGTGATAGGTGATAGGACCGGGGTAGCACCAATTGAAGAAAAACTTATCCAACACCAATTGAAATGGTTTGGACGTGTCCAACCGAGACCTCTAGAGACACCCGTGTGTAGTGAATCGTAAGACACGATAGTAATAAGAAGAGAGGTAGGAGAAGGCCGAAGTTGACATGGGAAGGAACAACGAAAGGAGACTTAAAAGGACGGAATATATCTAAAGATTTAGTCTAGAATAGGAGCAAATGGAAAACAACTATCCACATGGTTGAACCTTGATTTGTGGCTTTTGTTGGTTCAACTCTAGCCTATCCCAACTTGTTTGGGACTAAAAGGCTTTGTTGTCATTGATTGTTCTATAGAAGGCATAACAATGCAGTTTGATTTGCATACATCGTTTTTTAGTGATGAAGTAGCTTCTTTTTGTTATTGTAAAAGTTTTTATTGAGAATTCTTTACATACCACTAAATAGATGAAATTCCTTTATGAGGATCTGTGCACTCCAATTTAAGTATGTGCTTAAGTGGCACAAAAGGGATGAGAGAAGAATCCAGTGTTCCACTTGGACTGCCTCCTCTTTTGCTGCCTCTTTAATGCGAGCCTATTTGTGTAACAAAAAAAACTCCGTCGGTAGGGGAAAGACCGCCTCCACGGTATTATATTAAGAAGCTCAATCGGAGCCCCGACCGAGAAAGATCATGAAAGCTGGCTCCCGTGCATTATAAGGGTCTGCCTTCTATAGGCTAGATTTTTACTCGTGCTTTGAGCCCTCCCAGTCCCTACACGAGGATCCGCCCCCATAACCCAATCCATCTCGTCAGCTAGCTCGGCTCGGCTCGTTTGCGAGCTCGAGCTGGCTCGTTTAGCTCGTGAGCCACAACAAAAAAAAAACAATATGCATATATATACACAACAATATAATTAATTGATAATTAATTCTAGACCAATTTAACACTATAAAAGAGTAATTATACTCACAATTTCACATACCACATCAATTCAACACCAAATTAACATAGTTCATCACTTATTAGTTAGGTGACCTTTTTTAAGCTCAGCTTGAAATTCGCTCCCACTGGGATTCGGACTCGGGACCTGAAGAGTGCTACTCAGACCACCTAACCAACTCAACTAAAGGCCCTTTCGCTTTGTGTAGCATAGTTTTGTTGCTTTTCAAGTTTCTGGATATATGGAATATATATTTTACTCATTTTAATTCTAGTTAATTCACAATTTGATCAGGTCAAAGGTGAAGCAAACATTTCATATATATGCTCACGTTATTACCGTGCTCCAGAGCTCATATTTGGGGCAACCGAGTACACAACATCAATTGATATTTGGTCAGCTGGATGTGTTCTTGCTGAGCTGCTTCTTGGCCAGGTTAGTTTATCTTCTCTGTTTTTCCCACAGATTTCCTGTGGTTACATTTACATATCCATCTGGGCAGCAAACTTAGAACTAAACACATTTTTGTTAAAATGATTTTATCAGCCTCTCTTCCCTGGCGAAAGTGCTGTGGATCAACTTGTTGAGATAATAAAGGTACTTGGTTGTTCTGCTGACTGCACTATATTAGTTCTAAAGAAATGTGTTAAGTAGGGTTTTTCTATTTCCATGTATTGAATGGATTTGCTTTGCTGACAGGTTCTTGGTACTCCAACACGTGAGGAAATCCGTTGTATGAATCCAAACTACACCGAGTTTAGATTTCCTCAGATCAAAGCTCACCCATGGCACAAGGTATGCAAAATTTATTTATCACGTTATTCAATGATACATAACTTAAAACGAAAATACCTTTACTGTTGCAGATTTTCCACAAGCGGATGCCTCCAGAAGCTATAGATCTCGCTTCACGTTTGCTCCAGTACTCACCAAATCTAAGATGCACTGCTGTGAGTATTTTCTGCCTATTTGACTGATTCTAGTCAACTAAAGAAGCCTATTAATGATTGCAAAGCTTAGATATGACAATAATTGTTTTTTCCTAGTTGGTTGGTCATGTCGACCCGTCGCTTCAATTTTAGCTGTTAAATTTATATAACTGCCGATGATTGGATATGATGGTGCCATATCATTTTCCTTTCTATTCTCATAAATGATGTACAAGCCTTTACCTGATATCCTCCGTAGCAAGACAATGCTTCTCTTTATACCCAGCCAAAATGGACTTCTCTGTAAGCCCCAACTGTTAAAAAGGGACCATGAAGGTCTTATATTGCCTTATCTGGACTACCTTTGTCAAGACTCAAGAAGTCAGGAGGCTGTTAGCATTGACAGAGTTGGAAGCGTATACTGCTCTTAGCTGGATTTCAATTCAGCACTGTAATTCCTTGTGAAATTCTCTCCTTGGAAATGAAATTACTGGACTTGCATAACAGGACTTAGAGTGTCTTCTTTAAGAGGACAATGTTGTAATGCATCAACCATCAAGTCTGAGATGCCTAGCCTAACCAACTCCTGCTGTGATTTTATTGCTAATTTTGGTAGCTCTTGCAGCTTGAAGCGTGTGCACATCCATTCTTTGATGAGTTGCGAGAGCCACATGCGAGGTTGCCAAATGGACGGCCATTTCCTCCACTGTTCAACTTTAAACAGGAAGTAAGTAGTAGTTTCGAGACTGATACAGATTAATGCTTTGCATGTGCTTTACTATTAACAAACCAAAGCATGTGGGGAACTGTAGTTGCAATTGGTAATTCCAGCATGCATTCCACAATGTCACAAAACAGCTAAACGTAAATGTCTGTATATAAGTGAGATACCAACATTTTTGCCTATTAATTTGCAGCTAGCAAATGCCTCCCCGGAGCTCATCAACAGGCTGATCCCAGACCATGCTAGGCGGCATCTTGGGCTCACTTTATTGCCCACCGCTGGACCATAGGCGAAGGCTCTATGGTGTTTAAACCTTGCTCTTTCTGATTCTTCGTTGTGCCATAGGCAATTCAAGGTGTAGAATCTGACCATTATTGGAAAGCCAAACACGAGCTGGCGCCAATGTGTTGCATAAGGAGAGGCGGTATGTTCGTGCAGCCAGCCTTTTGCCGCCTGTTTTAATGCAAAATCTGATTTTACTTAAGCAGTGTGAGGGGAAGTGGGTTGGTGTATTGTTAAGCTATTGAAGGAATTCAATCCCTGGTATTGTATTACTTTCTCCAACGTTAAATGTTGTAGTTCGCCTGTAAGTGTTCCACATCGCCTGTTATCAGTCCGCAATCCTTCGTGTAAATGTTATTAATGAAAAAAATACATCTTGCTATGTTACCGATCGACTCATTCCAATCACATTCCGTCCTGTTGCAAACAAATTCTTGTTTTCATTGTCAGTCGTGCTGATCGGGAATTGTTTCCAGCATCTTCCTGCAAGGAAGTGTTAATTCTGAATGGTTGTACCACTTCCGTTGCTATGAGTTCTTAACTTCTTTGTTATGATCTAATCCTGAGTGAATTGTCATCTTAGATTTCTGAATGGTTGTTGTACCACTTCCGTTGCTATGAGTTCTTTAACTTTTTTGTTATGATCTAATCCTGAGTGAATTGTCATCTTAGATTTCTGAATGGTTGTTGTACCACTTCCGTTGCTATGAGTTCCTTAACTTCTTTGTTATGATCTAATCCTGAGTGAATTGTCATCTTAGATTTTTCATCGGATGGCATGCATCTAGTGCAAAGGCAGAAGAGCCAACAAAGGTATATATAATTGGGGGAATAAAAGACCGGTGAGGGCGAATGGATTCTGTGGGCTACAGCCTACTGGCAGTGGCGTGGTCCATTGGCGATTGATTCTGTTCGTTAGTAGGCCGCCATTTATTCGCTTTATTTTTTTCGCGACGCCGACACCGTGATACGCTCAGTTTTCTGTCTCAACGACATTTTATAGTGCCGTTGTTTTGTTCCTTGTAAAGGTTTCTTGGGTTCACACTGGCTCTATGGTCCGGTCAATAATCACGGTACTGGCAGGTTGAAATTCAAAACGAACAGCGCTTGAAAATAGACCGGTACCTATTTAATTGAAGTGTTTTGGTATCTGATTATTAGCATAACCATTTAGACTAATAATGTTTACTGTACAACGGACTACAGAACAGTAACCACCATAAACTGGACCTACCACACGACACACGTGTCAAGTGACTGAAAGAGGAGGCCCACCTATCTTCCTCTGTTGGGACCTGCCTTCAAGTATGGGTACTGAGGGCTTTCGCTTCAGGGTCAGAGGCTCTCATTTCGAGCCCCCATCATGGTGCCTTCTCACGTTGGTCTTCGCTTCGAGGACAGGGTCTTCAATAGCTGTTAGCGTCGATCCGGGCGCCAAACACTAGAAAGGATAGTTTAGGATAGTTTGGTGGTGCTCTCTGCAGAAGCGCGGACGGTCCGTAGCACAAGGCCGGACGATCCGCGATCTGGCGCAGGAGCGACTCCTCTACGTACGTCCGGACGGCCCAGGATGGCGCAGTGGGTCTGTTGGGGACCTTCGGCGTCCGAAGGTCCTCAAAAACAGGATTTAACAGTATTTCTGTAGTACAATGTGTGAACAGGTACCCTCGGACTAAAAATCGGCATTGCAGTAGACCGGAATAATACGAAGGTTGATACAGAGCCGAAGGTGCGAGCAGGAAAGCTTCGGCGTAACAGCAAAGAGTGGAACCGACTTAAAGATGAAAAGGCTATTCAGACCTCGATAGACTACTATATAGTTATTATCAAATGTAAAGGGCATGAATGTAATTTTGTAAGGGCTGTGTCCCGTGTCTATAAATAGGTGAACAGTATCCCCGTACTGTTCACGTTGACTTGGCATTTCCTTTTTGCGTCACGCTTGTATTGTCATTTCCTTCCGATTGAAGGTACACTTGCAGTTCAATAATATTTTTGTTTATGCTCAATAATAATAAATGATTGTTCATGTTTTCTTTTACATTCTTTATATTTCGTCCTTCGTCATTGTTTGATGAATTTATGAAGGTATGTCCTTCATAACCTTCGTCCGCAAGTCATTACGTCCTAAGGGAAATAATGCTTCGGAGGACGAAGGACATTAACGATTGACATTTTTTATGTTGCCTTGTTCTTAACTCTTAGCATTTGAGAACAAGTCCCCAACATTGGCGCCCACCTCCGGTGAACTCACTTCCATTTCTTGAGCTTTTCAACACCTTCGGCAAGCATCACCTTCGTCATGCCGCCGAAGAAGACTTCAGCACCAGGGGCTGGCACGCTACAGCCGCTGGACCCCAATCAAGACGTCCTTTCTCTTAGAGAGGCACGAAGCCAGAAGAGGAAGGCTACCAGTCCAACACCTCCGGAGGATGATCTAGATCAGGAGATTCAAAATCTGGAAATCCTTCAGCAGCAGGTTCAACGCAAGAAGGAGAAGATGGCCAGGCTGGCTGAACTGCAGAGGCAGATAGACGAAGCCTCTGAAGAAGTTCGTCATCTTGCTCAGGATGAGCAACACCGAAGGCCTCAGCATCAAGATCTTCATCAGGAGGGTTTTCCCAACGAAGATGACTGGTATGACAATTTCCATCATGGGAATTTTGTTTTTGATGATGCTTCTCCCCTGTCCGCTGAGTTGCAGGCTACACCTTGGCCTCTGTCCTACAAGCCGCCTCAGCTCCCCGTATTCGATGGCCACTCAGACCCGAAGCAGTTTTTGATGAGCTACGAAGCAACAGTGTCTTCGTATGGTGGCAATGCTTCAGTCATGGCCAAATCTTTCGTTATGGCTGTCAGAAGTGTTGCTCAAACCTGGTATTCCTCCCTTCGACCAGGAACGATCACTTCATGGCAGAAGCTGAAGGATTTGTTGTTAACCAGCTTTCAAGGATTTCAGACGAAGCCGGTCACTGCTCAGGCTCTGTTCCAGTGTACTCAGGATCACGAAGAATACCTTCAGGCATATGTCCGAAGGTTCTTGCGTTTGAGGGCACAGGCACCAACGGTGCCCAATGAAATTGTCATCGAGGCCATGATCAAGGGGCTTCGGCCAGGTCCGTCAGCTCAGTACTTCGCCAGGAAGCCTCCTCAAACTTTGGAGAAGCTTCTCCAGAAAATGGATGAATACATTCGGGCCGACAATGATTTTCGCCAAAGAAGGGAGGAGGCTTTCAGGTTTTCTGAAATGACCAGGGGCTTCGGAGGGAGGTTTTACCCAAGGCATGTGAGATCAATTCACAATTCTACACAAAATGATGACAGAGGAAGCCAACAGCAAAGGCCACAATGCTCCTCACAGGCTTCTGGACAACAGCAAAGCTCCTTCCGACCACCAGCTCCAAGAGGTAGAGGAGCCAGGGGCTTCGGAGGAAGATTTGGCGATCAACCTAGAAGAATCTTTTGCTTATTCTGCGGTGAGAACAAAGGCCATACTACCAGGATGTGCCATGTTACTATTCAGAAGCAAAAGGAAATAGCTGAAGCGGCAGCACAACAGGCTCAGCCGAAGCAGGTCATGCATACAGCTTCGTATCATTCGCCCTACATCCCAGAATATGTGGGTAATCATCCTGCAGTTTCTGTTGCTTCGGCGAGCCAGCCTCAAGCTTCCTGGCAACAGCCTCCGCTTCCACCTCCGTTGCAGCAAGGCCAGCAGCCAGAAGGGAGCCAGTATACCCCACACCAGAGGGACTTCAGAGAGCAGTCCGAAGCTCGTACAGTCAATAGCACTGTGCCAGAGTCTAAGCACATCTATTGACGAATATCCTACCTTAATAGCAATCTTTTTCATTCAGTTTTATTTTCTGTAATAAAGGACATTGTTTAGGCTTCGTGTAATTAGTTTTGTTGATTCCTACAAAAAAATATGTTGTTTTCTCCACAGGCTTAAATTGATCGAAGTTCAAAGACTTGTGATAATAAGAAGGACCCTCGAACTATCAAAAATTTTTCGAAGCAACAAAAAGTCGTTCTAACGAACGCAGAGTAAGTTTGACGAAGTCACCAAAAAGCCGCTCCGAAGGGAGCGCAGTGTAAGTTTTCTGCTCCAAAGTCGTTCCAAAAGGAATGCAGAGCATACAGCGAAAAGTCAACGCTGATACCGCCTAAG
The DNA here is from genome assembly GCF_902167145.1 of Zea mays. Classification (NCBI taxonomy): domain Eukaryota; kingdom Viridiplantae; phylum Streptophyta; class Magnoliopsida; order Poales; family Poaceae; genus Zea; species Zea mays. Next base: position 148,676,775 of record NC_050100.1, read on the forward strand.
TAAAAGGCGAAGAAGCTCCAAAGACGTTCCTAAGGGAATGCAGAGCTTACAGCGAAAAGTCAACGCTGATACCGCCTAAGTAAAAGGCGAAGAAGCTCCTAAGGGAGGCTTATAGCGAAAAGTCAACGCTGATTCACAAAAAGATTGTGTTTTATCGCACAGATATGCGTGTACCTTCGGACTATCACCTTATATAGCATAACATCATCACATCATTTTTGCATAACATAAGCATCATACATCATACTGCATGTGGCATAAGAAAGAGATATGGTATCAATCTTCGGGAAAACACTTTGAAAAAGGGGCAAATCATGCCAAGTCACAAGGAGAAACAATATTGATCTCTGAAGCATAGCTTTGAAGAATGTTGCTACGAAGCTTCAACACTTTTCAGGATACTTCGGATATTGTTGTGATAAATGGTAATTCTTCTTCACGAAGCATGAAAAGAAGGGAAGGTGTTTTTTCGCCAAAGACTCAAAAACGGTACGTATGTAAAGTTTCATGCATCGTAAAGAATTGAACCATAAAGAAAAATAAAACAAATATATTTCATACAGGATTACAAGATATTACACATGTTACATTTAAAATGTTTTTACAATAGCATTTAGTCTTCCCTAAGTACCACTTCTGCAGCTTCGTTCAACAATCGGTCGACAACTTCATCCATAATAGCTTCAGCCATCTTTTTAATTTCATCATCACCCCTAGGCCGAGCACCCGGAGATACTTCAGTAGGATCTGAGGAAGGACAGGACACTGCTACATTGCTATTACAAATCGCAAACAAATCTTAAAGCCTAAGATTACACGATAAAAACTATTATTTAGTACCTAATTGACCTTCGGCCTCTGCGCTCTTTTCAGTAGCCTCAGCTACTTCTCTAGCATCGTGGATGCCCTTCTCACTTCTTCGAATAATTTCTCCGGCCATTTCTCGGCCACCATTGTCCCAGATATCGGTAAAAAACTTTCCACCAATTATGCTAGCTTCGGCCGAAGGATCTCTTGTATCTTCAAAAGACAAGGCAGCTTCGGACTGTGCTAAAATTTTTACATGTTCGCAGCCCTTCTTCTCTAAGATGGTGGCAATCCCTCTGGCGCCAGAGAAGGCACCTATATCTCCTCGGCTATTTAAAATTTCTTCGAAGGCTTCAGCTTCGTGGTCAATCCATTCAATGACACCTTCGGGATTGCCCCTCGAAAAGTTTTCCTCACTTGAGAATGCGCCGACCTTGGCGAAGCTAGCCTTTAATTTCTTAACACAATCTATAGATTTGTTGTAGCATCTCTTTTTGGACGAACGAAGCTCTTCAACAGTCACTTCTAGGTGATCTGCCCATTGATCGCTGAGTTCACGCTTTGTTTCTTCAAGTATGCGTTCTTCCTTGGCTCTGGCCAGTTGCTTCCGAAGGTCTTCAATTTCGCGTTTCTGAGCTTCCGCTTGACTTTTAAAAGCAGCTTCGTCCTCCTTTATTTTATTTATCAATGAGTATAATATTTTGTCTTTTTCGAGACCTTCGTTCCTCAGTTCAATTACTTCGGAACGAAGGTTGCTCAGGGCTATAGTACAACTTTCGTCTTCAGCATCTTTCTGTGCCCTGAGGGCATTGCTAAGTATCAGGCCCTGCAAAAAGAAATATGTGTGTGTCAATAAGTTTTAACAAACGAAAAATTTTGGACTCAACGAAAAATACAAAAATTTCATTTGTCGCACCTTTAAACTATTGTAAGCCAGGCTGTCGGCCAGATCGTTCTTCGACAGCACCGAGAGCCCGTCTTCTAAAGTCGGGAATCCGAAGCTCTTGCTCATCTCCCGGCAGACAGAAATCTCCTTGCTGTCGGGAAGACAATACAAGAAGTCTTCTTCTCCACTGCCATTAAATATTAACGCCCCCTTTGGATACTTCAGTTTTTGGGCATAGTGCTGGGCCTCTTGTTCTTCTTTTTCTGTTAATTTTTTCCCCGAAGCATGACGGAGAATATAATCACGAATTTTGGGGGATGCTTCGGGGGTAACAACACCAGTTTCTTCAACAAAAGTTGGCTTTGTTATTTTTTCGGCCTCACTTTCCAAGGGTTTTATCTTTGCGGGCTCTGAGGGCACAGCTTCGGCTTCAGTCTCTTGCTCTGGAGCTGTAGAGCCAGAAATTTCAGTCGCTGCTTCAAGAGTGGCAGCAGCCTTCTTCGGAGGTGTGCTTGAAGATTTGATTGTTTCTAGTACATCTAGCACATTAGCCATCCTCTTTCTTTTCGGAGTCATGGCTGGCACTTTTTGATTCTTTACTGTCTCAACGTTTGCTGCAGGACTCAAAACTCCGGATGTTTTGGAGCCCTCAGTTGCTTCTTTTACCTCTTCAATTTTTTCTGTGGACGGCGCTTTGGTTTTCTCTTTTGTTTCTGACAACAAAATGTTTGATTGTTCCAATTCTACCTTTGTTGGCACTTCGGCCGTTTCTGCGATTTCTGGCAACAAGGCCGGCTCGGTTGGTTTTTCAGCTTCGGTGGCCGAAGAAGTTTCTCCGGTAAACTCGGGCACCGAAGCTGGTTCAATATAACGCGGCCGATGCGTAAGAACCTTTATCTTCTTTCTTTTCGGTTCTGGCTCGCTAGGAGCAGTTGCAGCTTCTTCTTTTGCAGAGGTTGTGTTTTTTCTCTTCTGCCTTCGAATGGGATAGCAGTAGTCAGGGTAGACAAACCCGATGGCATCAAATACCCGATTCAGTCTCTTCTTTTTTCGGCCTCCGAAGGCTGCTGACATTGCAGTATCTTCGGCCTTCGAGTAGGTCCCAAGCAGCTCATCACTTAAATTGTCAATGCTTTTCAACCACTCATCATCTGGCTCAATAAATTTATCTCCAAATTTAAAAGTGTACTTAAATCTGATAAGTCCACCTTCGTTGGCCCCTTTAATGGTTTCTTGTGGCATTTCCCATTTCTCCGCAAGCGGCCACACCTTGAAGGCGATATGCTCTTGTACTAAGTCCCTTGTTCCTATAAAAGAGCAGACAACGCCGAAGGCTCTCTGGCATTCTTCGGCAGCTTCATTTATTTCAACCTTCGGCCTGCGAAGGCCGAAGCTTTGCCAAATAGGACGCATAATTATACCTTTGATGTCTTCTCGTGCTTTCAGATCATTTTTTACATAGAACCATTCTGTCATCCAGCCGCTGGGCCATTTCTTCCGAAAAGTTGGCACGGGGCAGCTTGACCCAGACCGAGAAACAAAATTGTAGCAGCCAAAGTTATTGTGATATTGTTCCTTACCCCAAGGTATTGTTTCGTATGATAATTCGTGCATATTGCAGAAACTTTTTGCATCAGGCTCCAGACCTTGGCTTCGCACGGCCCACACGAAGATGTTCAGCCTTATGATTGCCTCGGGGGTAAGTTGGTGAAGATAGACTTCAAAAATCTTCAGCACCTCCACGACGAAGCTGCTCAAGGGCAATCGCAGTCCAGCCTTCAAAAAACTTCGGAACACTACGACTTCATTCTCTTCAGGGTGTGGACAAGTCTTCTCCCCTTTGTCGGCCCTCACAACGGACAGATCCCGGAAATACCTTCCTCTCATGTTAACAAGATGATTCTCTTTGATAGTTGATCTACCATAAACTGAATGGCTTGGTCGCCAGGGACGATCTTCGGAGTCTTCGCCACCGCTGTCCACATCATAACTTTCACTGTCACCAGTATCTTCAGACAGACCTTCCAAAATCTCCTTGGTGATTTTTTCTGTGTTGGTTTTCGACATCGCTATAAGAAACCCCAAGTTCTTCTCTTCATCAAGACTCAGCTTCATCTCAGCAGCAGCCTTCTTAGCAGCTTCAGACATCTTCGGAAACGCTAAAAAACTGTTTTCAAATCCGAAGCTTCAAAAACTAAAAGCTTAGCAAATCACAGTGCACAAGAGCTGAAAATTGAGTAAGCGGGAGTGGTTGGCCAGAAAGCGTGCAAAATGAGTTTGCGGTATGGCCGTATTTATATGCTCGGTGCGTTGAAAGCTGAAGGACCCCACTTGTCATCGAATGTTGCTATTCTAGCAAAGGGAAGGTGTTTTTTCGGACCTTCGGCGTAAAGCCTTCGTCCATATCGCAATCTAAATTTATTATTTCAAACAAATTAATATTGCGAGGGGCTACTGTTGGGGACCTTCGGCGTCCGAAGGTCCTCAAAAACAGGATTTAACAGTATTTCTGTAGTACAATGTGTGAACAGGTACCCTCGGACTAAAAATCGGCATTGCAGTAGACCGGAATAATACGAAGGTTGATACAGAGCCGAAGGTGCGAGCAGGAAAGCTTCGGCGTAACAGCAAAGAGTGGAACCGACTTAAAGATGAAAAGGCTATTCAGACCTCGATAGACTACTATATAGTTATTATCAAATGTAAAGGGCATGAATGTAATTTTGTAAGGGCTGTGTCCCGTGTCTATAAATAGGTGAACAGTATCCCCGTACTGTTCACGTTGACTTGGCATTTCCTTTTTGCGTCACGCTTGTATTGTCATTTCCTTCCGATTGAAGGTACACTTGCAGTTCAATAATATTTTTGTTTATGCTCAATAATAATAAATGATTGTTCATGTTTTCTTTTACATTCTTTATATTTCGTCCTTCGTCATTGTTTGATGAATTTATGAAGGTATGTCCTTCATAACCTTCGTCCGCAAGTCATTACGTCCTAAGGGAAATAATGCTTCGGAGGACGAAGGACATTAACGATTGACATTTTTTATGTTGCCTTGTTCTTAACTCTTAGCATTTGAGAACAAGTCCCCAACAGGGTCTTCTTTGCAGCGGACCTAAATCTCGCCACCCGGAAGGGACCCCGTCGCGGAGGAGAGACGTAGGATGTGTCTTGGTGTCGGCAGACCACCTAATACGCCTCTAGTCGACGTAGAGCAGAAGAGAGGTGAAGATTTGAGGTAGAGGGAGGCTAAACTAGGGCTAAAATAGAACTACTCCTAACGCATAAGCTAAAAACGAGAAGTAGACTTGATTTGATCGATTGTGGGGTGTTCGATCGGCTGTAGCCCTTCATCTATATAAAGGGGAGGTCTGGGCCCGTTACAAGTCGTTTCCTGAGCTAATCCCACGGTTTTAGCTAACAAATTTCGCGAGAAACTCAGAACCCTAACTGATTCTGCGCACATGCGAACCATCCGGGCCACCACCGCAGACCGTCCGGCCTCAAGGACGGACCACCTGCGAGGACGTTTTTGTGCTCAACATATGCCCCCTGCCTTTTGTTGGAGGTTGACGAACCAAAAGCATATGAACTAAGCCTAATGCAAGTCTCCGACTTTTTCAATCCAATATGGTGATCATTCAGTAGAGCCCCAATGCATAAAGGTCGTTTAGGATTGCATCTTTCTCGGTCGTGACCATTTGATCAATGGATCAAAACGAATAGAATGGAGGTTCCCCCTAGCCTGAATAGACAAAGGGAGTACACATATACCATGGGTTCATCGTCGTACCATTCTATACTTGAATAGGACAATATATCAATGATGAGTAGGCGGGTGGAAAGCATCCTGACATCATAGGATGAATATGTAATGCTTGTTGCGTCGCCTTTCGAGCCGTTTTGTTCGGCCGTTTTGTTTTAGCAAGTGACCGGGGTTTCTTTGTTGGCCGATCACATAGAATGACCTTCTTGCTAGCATATTTGGAGAGCAACTGATCAAAAGTAGGATCGATTTTGACCAGCCGACCATGTGTGATTTGCCCTTACGTTTCTTTCCTTGCTTTGTGTGGACGCTGACGCCTCTAGCCATGGGCGGACTATCTGGCTAAGTCAGCTAGACTGTCTGTCTGAGCACCGGACCGTCCGCACATAGGTGCCGGACCGTCTGCGATGCTCGGGTCAGGTTGTCGTGCTTGACTCCTCAATTGAGTCTGCCCCCCCGGCGCCTCCGGACTTGTTAGTCTTCTTGTCCGGAGCCTTCCGAGCAATCTCTTCTTGTGATATATTTGACGTGCGAGGATCACCAATGATGATGTTTTCGCCTTTGCCTTTATCGTCCTCTTCGGGCTGAACCGAGACCTTTTTGCATGTGGGTTATATTGTATTGATAGGAAATGGTTGTGTGTCCACATTCATCTCCTGAAAAGCCAACTGGCCCTCATTTATGGCCAATTATATCTGTCGACGAAAAAACATTACAATCATTAGTGGCATGGGAAAAAGAATTATGCCACTTACAATAAGCACATCTCTTTAATTCATCCATAGGAGGAATAGTATGAGTCAATTTAATGTTGCCATTTTTAGTAGCTCGTCAAATATCCTATCACATTTGACAACATTAAGGGTTAATTTGGTGATTAGGGATCCCAAGGGGATCCATGGGGGAGGAATCCCCTTACAATTCAATTTTGAATAGCAAGAGGATTTCTTCCACTCGGGATCCCCGATCACCAAATCAGCCCTAAAGGTAAATTTAATCTCTTCTTACCGATTCTTTTGAACCGGTTGTAAGGAAGAACATGCAGAAGATTTGGCCTTTGTTGGCCAAACAAACTCAGCGGTATATACATTTGCGGATTCACCATCTGAACTATCACACTCTACTAGATGTATATTACGGGCGACCGATTTTGATGTCTCTTTAAATCAGCTTTCACAGGCTAAAGCCCGCTGATGTAGCTGAGCTATTGAAAAGAACTAGGTCCCATCTAATTTGTCTCTTAAGTAGGATAGCAACCCATTAAAAGCGAGCCCTGCTAGCTCTTTGTCCACGACATGGATATGAAAGCATCAGTTTCTAGTGTCCCGGAACCTCCGGATATAATCGTTAACCGATTCTTCGCGTCCCTGTCGGACTGAAGCTAAATCAGCTAGCCCTAATTCATATTTCCCGAAAAAGAAATGTTCATGAAATTTACTCTCTAAATCATTCCAGGAATTAATGGAATTAGGAGTCAGGGCGGCGTACCATGCAAAAGCTATACCATAAATGGATAAAGAAAATAAACGAACACGAAATGCTTCCCCATCGCCAATTCGCCTAGGTGTGCTAGGAACTGGCCTATATGTTCGTGTGTGCTTCTCCTATTTTCACCAGAAAACTTAGAAAACTCCAGTATCCTTGCCCCTTGTGGATATGGGACAGTGTCAAACCGGTGATCATATGGCTTTTGATATGATTGCCCCACTCTAGCTACACTAACTCTGAGCCTATCTCGAAATAGTTCAGCCATCTCTTCCCTAATTTTCTCCATTGCGACCGATGGTAGACCACCGTACCCTAGACTGTGGGGCTCATTCGATCGGGCATTGTTATGCCGTCCTTCTTGCCGTGACCGATCGATAATATTGATCGGCCTGTGATTGTATGGTGTGCTGTGGTTTAAATATGTAGGGGGCGGAACATACTGCTGCTGTGGTGTGTAATAATTTGGTGCATAATGTGCGATAGTAGGTTCTGCATATGTGTATCCGGTCTGTCTGGTGGTACATCCGAACTAACCGGTTGTGTTCGCTATTATTGGGTTGCCACACTGTAGCCCTGGTAGCGGTCCCGGACTGTCCGACAGGGAAATCCGGACGGTCTGCGTAAGGGCCGGACTGTCCGGGCAAAAGCTCGGATGGTCTGACCGTGTCCAGGGGCACCGATCTGTCAAGCAGGGACGACAGTGGTGGTATTTGCCTTGGATATGAGTTCATCGGCATACCATATAATGGCTGGGGCTGTGAATCCCCATTTGTCGCCGATATATTAGACATAGATATCATGTTACTAGTTTCATATGATGGAAAACTAGGATCAGCGGACTTCTCCAACACACGCGTTAATTTTCTAATTAATTCTTCTAACCCTCCAATATGTTGTTTCATTTGATTCTGCTGATGATCTACATATTGTTTAATAGATTGGATGTCGTCGAGTTTACTTACGTTGGGGACTTGAAGCGAAGATAGAAGAGATGCGACATCAGTCTCTCCATGTTTGACAACTTTCTGGTAGCGATCCACCATGTATTGTGACAAGAATTTCTCCTTCGCTTGACACATGTAGTCCTCGTATTGTTGTTGCTCATCAGTCGTCAGACTTTCAACAGTCGGTTTCAGGATATTATCTAGGGAGATATCGGTGTGATCTTTAGAACCGGCCATTTGAGGGCATGGTTTTTAATAAATCTAGACACTTGTCCCCAGCGGAGTTGCCAAAAAGTGTGTTGGCGCCGATCCGGGCACTAAACACTAGAAAGGACCGCCTGATGGTGCTCTCTGCGGAAGCGCAGACGGTCCACGGCACAGGGCCGGACGGTCCGCCACTGGCGCAGGAGCGACTCCTCCTCTGCGTACATCTGAACGGTCCACGCCTGGGGCTTGGACGATCCACGATGGCACAAAGGGTCTTCTTCTTCGTAGCGGACCTAGATCTCACCTCTCGGGAGGGACCCCGTCGGGGAGGAGAGATCGTAGGGTGTGTCTTGGCATCAGTAGGCCACCCAAGACGCCTCTAGTCGACGTAGAGCCAAATAGAGGTGAAGATTTGAGGTAGAGGGAGGCTAAACTAGGGATAAACTAGAACTGCTCCTAATGCATAAGGTAAAAACGAGAAGTAGACTTGATTTGATCGATTGTAGGGGGTTAAATCGGTCGTAGCCCTTCATCTATATAAAGGGTGAGGTCTAGACCCGTTATAAGTCGTTTCCCGAGTTAATCCTGCGGTTTTAGCTAACAAATTCCACGAGAAACTCGGAACCCTAACTGATTCTGCGCACGCGCGGACCATCCATGCCACCACCGCGGACCGTCCGGCCTTAAGGCCAGACCATCCACGAGGACGTTTTTGTGCTCAACAAATAGCCATCTCTAGGAACTCGTCTTAGATCTTTCATCGAGTCGAACAGTCTTGGGCCTTTGCGTCTCCTGACGCCTTCGCAGAGCTCAGGTCTTCGTTTGACCGGACTTAGCCCCCAGTTGGCACCTTCGAAGTTGTTGCCTGATTTCTGCATTTAGAGTGGGTTAGCCTGAATGGTTATCTTTAATTGTCCTGATGGGTGATCGAGGACTAGTTTGGCCTCTGTCCCAACACAAGCCTAAGATGCATCATGCTCCTTCTTTTCTTTTTCTACCCTTCTCTTGGCTCTTTCTTCTCTCTTGTTTCTTCTTGCTTCTTTTCACTGAAGTTTCTCCTCAAGTTTCCTTTTCTTTTCTTGCTCTTCTCTTCTTGCAGTCTTGGCTTCTCTTCTTTCTTTTGTTGCCTATCTTCTTTCTGCATCGAGGATGGACTAGGGCACATGAAAAAAGCCAAAACTAATGGAAGAAAGGTAATAAATGGCTACGGATATGTTTAGTTTATGAGCATAAGAAAAATAGGTACATAGAAACCCACACAGCCCGTGGCACAAAAGCACCCCCGAGCGGCATATCCTGCCAAGGGCGATAGTGTCGATGTGAAGGGTGATAGTGCCATCCGCACATAAAAAGGGAAGGTCACCTACTCTTTCTCTACTCATGACAAACCTAAGAAGCAGGTCTAAGTTGAAGGATGAGATCCAGAAACCAAATCATTCAATCTAGGCTACTCCAAACAACTAGTCCCTATCAACCGAAGGCCCATACAACCTCAACAAAGTTTGAGTTCTTGTTTTGTGCTGAAGAACAATAATAAACGAAAAGTGATTGCCAAATATGTTGGCAATGATAAAAATGTTTATCTTCACACTTCCATTTGAGTTCCTAAGATTATTGTGACTAACATGTAAGGCCCCAAGAGCACTTGGGGATCTATATCAAGGAACTAAAGTTGTTTTGCAGTCATACTATGGTGGGCCAAGTTGGGTGCTTGACAGTGGATGTACAAATGACATGACTGAGGAAAGGAGTATGTTCAGTTCATATTCCCCAACAACAAATTCCAATGAGAATATTATATTTGGTGATAACTCCAAGAGGGATATGATTGGTCTTAATAAAGTTGCTATAACTCTTGAGCATTCAATTTCTAATGTCTTGCATGTTGATTCGTTGAGTTACAATTTGTTGTCTATCTCTCAATTGTGTGAGATGGGGTACAATTGTCTCTTTATGGATAAGGGTGCAGAAGTCTTTAGAATGGATATTTCTCTATTGTCTTTATAGGTTGCCTCAAGAACAAGCTTTACCTAGTTTATTTTAACAAAGGGAAGGCTAAGCTTGAGACCCGTTTAGTGGAAAAATCTAGCATGGGCTGGCTATGACACCATCGACTAGCTCATGTTGGGATGAGGAACTTGGTCAAACTTCTAAAAGATAATCACATTCTTGGACTTACAAATGTTGAATTTGAGAAAGATAGGATTTGTAGCGCTTGCCAAGCCAGAAAGCAATTAGGCTTACCTCACCCACCAAAGAGAAAAATGACCACTACTCATCCTTTGGTATTGATTCATATGGATCTCTTTGGATCGGTTGCCTATCTTAGTCTCGATGGTAACAAATATGGATTAATCATTGTTGATGATTATTTCTGTTTCACTTGGGCATTCTTTGTATTTGATAAGTTCTAGGTACAATTTAAAGTGAAGACCTTTGTTAGAAGGACACAAAAGAAATTCAATCTCCTAATCAAGAAAGTGAGAAGTAACAATGGGACCGAATTCAAGAACACCCAAGTTGAAGAGTTTCTTGATGATGAGGGCATCAACCATGAGTTCTCAACTCCATACACCCTTCAATAAAATGGTGTAGTAGAAAGGAAGAATAGAACACTAATTGACATATCAAGGACAATACTAGATGAGTACAAAACTTCGGACCTCTTTTGGTGTGAGCCCATCAACACTAGTTTTCATGCCATCAACCGTCACTACTTACACAAGAAACACAAGAAGATTTCATACGAGTTTCTCATATGTAATAAACTAAAGGTATCTTACATTAGAGTGTTCGAGTGCAAGTGTTTTATTCTTAACAAAAGGCCCTAAACCTCTAAGTTTGCACATAAAGTTGATGAAGGCTTTTTTCTTGGTTATAGATCAAATGAGCATGCCTATCGTGTCATCAAAAAATTTGTGGGTTAAGTTGAATTGACTATAGATGTAACATTTGATGAATCTAATGGCTCTCAATTAGAGTAAGTTGATTCAAGTGTTGTAGAAAAGGAGGATCAACCAAATGCCATTAGTGACATTAGGCCACAAGAAGATCAAGCCACTGATGACGAGGATCCTTAGGCTATTGCTGCACCGTTTTTCGCTGATGTACTCCATCAAAAAGGGTAGCACACACCTATTGAAATTCAACATGGTGGCAGTGCCACCCCATCTACGTTAGTAGCAGATTCTCCAACACCCGTATCACCACTTCAAGGTGCGAACACAAGGTTGACTTGTCCCTTGTGGTTTGGATTGATGATGAGTGATTGTCAATGGGTAGCATCTTGGGTCGAGTCATGGACTGACAAAGTCATGAGATTATGTATGTGCAACCATATCGTTTGGCTTGTGGTGTGCAGGTGTGGAGCATAGGGACGGTGGTCGACAACAAAGGTGAAGGTCATGCGGGTTTGTGCTGATGGACCGGGAGCGGTGAAGAACGAGCGCTAGGACTTGATCGAGGGACTAGAGTTGCCGAGTGAGTAGCCGTGGTGGCTGACACCTAGGACACGCACTCACGCGAAGATGTGGCAGAGCGGGCCATGTTGCCGACGCGGTCGAGGACTGGCGGGACACAGGTCTAGGGTGTGGGGGGATGCACACACAGTGTGATTCTCACGGTGGTTTGATGGTTGAGCCTCAAAACCACCCCACGCTATAGACAACGTGTTTGCTGAGTTTGGGGCTCAAAACTCGACAATGGTGGTTTCGACGGGAATTAGAGGCAACACATGGCATCAACACAGAGGGTGCATCGAGGCGAAGCAACTTTGTGTGGAGCGCATGGCTGTCAGATCAATATCCTAGGAGTTGGTCCATTTCGCCCCCGGCGGAGTGGATAGGCTTTATGTACATAGGGTCAATTTAGTAAGTAGTAATAACCCTCTATAAATAGAGTGGTAGGGCTATTGTTACATCCATATCTTTGGCTTAGGGTTTTCGCACTTGTGGTTTTCCATTCCCTAGACTACTTGAAAGGGAAATGTGCCCTTGGGCCATTTCTAAGTATTTTGGTGATTGAGTGCCAACGCAAGTGCCTTTGTGTTGATCTATGCAATGTGGTGGACAAAGTGCAAATCATGTCAAAAGGTATGTTTCTCAGACTTAGTACATTGTTTTAGAGACTAATGTATTGTGTCTAAGTGCTGGAAACAGGAAAAGAACAATTGGAAATGTCTTGGCTCGAGCAGCCAAGACTCTGCTCAGTCTGGGAGCACCAAACTGTCCGGTGGTGCATCGGACAGTGTCCGGTGCACCAGGCTGGCTCGTGCGAACTCGCTGCTCTCGGGATTTCATCGGTGGCGTACGGCTATAATTCACCGGATTGTCCGGTGTGCACCGGACTGTCCGGTGAGCCAACCGTCGGCCGAGCCAACGGTCGGCTGCGCGATCCGCGCGAGACACGTGGCCAAGCCAACGGTCGGGAGGGGGCACCGGACTATCCGGTGTGCATCGGACAGTGTCCGGTGCGCCAACAGCTCCCAGGCGCCAACGGTCGACTACGCCACAGAAGGAAAGAAATCTGCACCGGACAGTGTCCGGTGTGCACCGGACTGTCCGGTGCGCTAGGCGACAGAAGGCAAGATTTGCCTTCCTGGAATGCTCTCAACGGCTCCTAGCTGCCTTGGGGCTATAAAAGGGACCCCTAGGCGCATGGAGGAGAAGACCAAGCATCCTCTAAGCATTCCTAAGCACTAAGACATCGATTCCACGCCTTTGATTCTTTGCAATAGCAATTAGAGCTCTAGTCGAGTTGTGAACTCATTGAGTTGTGTTGTGAGCTCTTGTTGCGACTTGTGTGCGTGGTGTTGCTGTGATTTCTTGTCTTGAGTGTGTTGCTTATCCCTCTCTTACTCCGTGCTTCTTTGTGAACTTCAAGTGTAAGGGCGAGAGGCTCCAAAGTGTGGAGATTCCTCGCAAACGGGATATAGTAAAGCAAGCAAAACACCATGGTATTCAAGTGGGTCTTTGGACTGCTTGAGAGGGGTTGATTGCAACCCTCGTCCATTGGGACGCCACAACATGGAGTAGGCAAGCGTTGGTCTTGGCCGAACCACGGGATAAACCACTGTGCCATCTCTGTGATTGATATCTTTGTGGTTATTGTGTTTTGTTGAGACTCCTCTAGCCACTTGGCATTACTGTGCTAACTCTTAACCAAGTTTTTGTGGCCTAAGTTTCAAGTTTTACAGGATCACCTATTCACCCCCCCTCTAGGTGCTCTCAATTGGTATCGGAGCCGTTCTCTTCAAGAAGGGACTATTCGCCCGAAGAGATGGATCCTAAGGGAAAGGGGATGGTGGTCAACAACAGCGAGAAGGAGTCTATCTTCAATTAGTCGAAAGATGACAAGCCTACGGACTCGGGCTCAAGCCACAAAAGAAGAGACGAGAAGAAGAAGAAGACAAGGCGCATCAAGGAGATAGTCTACTACGACAGCGACAAATCTTCCTCTTCCCAAAAGGACGACGACGACGACTACGAGAAAAAGAAAACGGTCAATTCGAACTTTTCTTTTGATTACTCTCGTATTCCTCAAAGTACAAATGCTCATTTATTATCCATTCCACTTGGTAAACCTCCTCATTTTGATGGAGAGGACTACGGATTTTGGAGTCACAAAATGCGTAGTCACTTGTTCTCTCTCCATCCTAGCATATGGGAGATAGTAGAGAGTGGAATGAAATTTGATAGCTCGGATAGCCCTTTGTTTATCAATGAACAAATTCATAAAAACGCACAAGCTACTACTGTGTTGCTGGCCTCATTGTGCAGGGATGAGTACCATAAGGTGAGCGGCTTGGACAATGCCAAGCAGATCTGGGACACCCTCAAGATCTCACATGAGGGTAACGACGTCACCATGCTCACCAAGATGGAGTTGGTGGAGGGCGAACTTGGGAGATTCGCTATGATAAGGGGGGAGGAGCCTACCCAAACATACAACCGGCTCAAGACCCTTGTCAACAAGATAAGGAGCTATGGAAGCACGCGATGGACGGACCACGACGTCGTCCGCCTAATGCTAAGGTCCTTTACTGTTCTTGATCCTCATCTTGTGAACAATATTCGTGAGAATCCTAGGTACACCAAGATGACGCCCGAGGAAATACTTGGAAAGTTCGTAAGCAGGCGGATGAGGAGGCTAGATACGTGGATGATGCATTGAATGGCCCAATCCAAGAGTCTCAAACTATCGCTCTCAAAGCAACGAGAAGCAAGGAGGCGTTATCAAGCAAGGTGGCGCAAATTGAGGCGGCCGAGCTTAATGATGAAGAAATGGCCCTCATCATAAAGCGCTTCAAGACGGCGCTAAGGGGTCGCAAGGAGCATCCCAACAAGACCAAGACAAAGGGGAAGCGCTCATGCTTCAAATGTGGTAAGATTGGTCACTTTATCGCTAATTGTCCCGATAATGATAGTGACCAGGAAAAGAAGAGTGGAAAATGGGAAAAGAAGAAGAATCAAAAGAAGGCAAAGGGCGAGGCACATATTGGAAAGGAGTGGGATTCGGATTGCTCCACGTCTGACTCCGACAATGAAGGACTCGCCGCCACCGCCTTCAACAAGTCATCCCTCTTTCCCAACGAGCATCACACATGCCTCATGGCTAAGGAGAAGAAAGTAAGTACTCGAAACTCTACTTATGCTTCTTCTAGTGAGGATGAGTCTAGTGATGATGATGAAATAGACTATTCATGCTTATTTAAGGGCTTAGATAGATCTAAGATTGACAAGATTAATGAATTGATTGATGCTTTAAATGATAAGAATAGGCTACTAGGAAAGCAAGAGGATCTTTTGTATGAAGAACATGATAAGTTTGTAGAGGCTCAAAATCCCTTGCATTAGAAATTAAGAGGAATGAAATGCTTGCTTGTGAGTTGTCTACATGCCATGATTCTATTTCTAACTTAAAGAGCATAAACGATGATTTAAATGCTAAACTAGAAGTAGCAAATAAATCTAACTCTTGTGTAGAACATGTCATGATTTGCAATAGGTGTAAAGATTTTGATATTGATGCTTGTAGTGAACACATAGCTTCTATTGCAAAGTTAAGTGATGAAGTGGCTAGTCTTAATGCCCAACTTAAGACTAGCAAAAGCGAATTTGATAAGTTAAAATTTGCAAGGGATGCCTACACGATTGGTAGACACCCCTCAATTAAGGATGGACTTGGCTTCAAGAGAGAAGCCAAGAACTTAACAAGCCATAAGGCTCCCATCCCCGCCAAGGAGAAAGGGAAGGCCCCTATGGCTAGTAATGCTAAAAGGAACCATGCTTTTATGTATCATGATAGGAGACATTCTAGAAATGACTATAGAAGTTACGATTCACATGCTTATGATTCATATGCTATGCTTGCTTCTAGTTCTTCCTATATGCATGGTAGAGATATGCCTAGGAGAAATGTTGTTAATGTTCCTAGGAAAGTTAATGAACCTTCTACAATATACCATGCTTTAAATGCTTCCTTTGCTATTTGTAGAAAGGATAGGAAGATTGTTGCTAGAAAATTAGGGGCAAAATGCAAGGGAGACAAGACTTGCATTTGGGTCCCTAAGGATATTTATACTAACCTTGTAGGACCCAACATGAGTTGGGTACCTAAGATCCAAGCCTAAATTTGCCTTGCAGGTTTATGCATTCGGAGGTTCAAGCTGGATTATCGATAGCGGATGCACAAACCACATGACGGGGGAGAAGAAGATGTTTACCTCCTACATCAAGAACAAGGATCCCCAAGATTCAATCATATTCGGTGATGGGAATCAAGGCAAGGTGAAAGTCTTAGGCAAAATTGCAATATCAAATGAGCACTCTATTTCTAATGTGTTTTTAGTTGAGTCTCTTGGATATAATTTGTTATCTGTTAGTCAATTATGCAATATGGGATATAATTGTCTATTCACAAATGTAGATGTGTCTGTCTTTAGAAGAAGTGATGGTTCACTAGCTTTTAAGGGTGTATTAGACGGTAAACTTTACTTAGTTGATTTTGCAAAAGAGGAGGCCGGTCTAGATGCATACTTAATTGCTATGACTAGCATGGGCTGGCTGTGGCATCACCGCTTAGCACATGTGGGGATGAAGAACCTTCACAAGCTTCTAAAGGGAGAACACGTGATAGGTTTAACTAATGTGCAATTCGAAAAAGATAGACCTTGTGCAGCTTGTCAAGCAGGTAAACAAGTAGGAGGAGCACATCACACCAAAAATGTGATGACCACATCAAGACCTTTGGAGATGCTTCACATGGACCTCTTCGGACCCGTCGCCTATCTAAGTATAGGAGGAAGTAAGTATGGTCTTGTTATAGTTGATGACCTTTCCCGCTTCACTTGGGTATTCTTTTTGCAGGATAAATCTGAAACCCAAGGGACCCTCAAGCGCTTCCTAAGGAGAGCTCAAAACGAGTTTGAGCTCAAGGTGAAAAAGATTAGGAGCGACAATGGATCCGAATTCAAGAACCTTCAAGTGGAGGAGTACCTTGAGGAGGAAGGGATCAAGCACGAGTTCTCCGCTCCCTACACACCACAGCAAAATGGTGTGGTAGAGAGGAAGAACAGGACGCTTATAGACATGGCAAGGCGATGCTTGGAGAGTTCAAGACCCCCGAGCGCTTTTGGTCGGAAGCCGTGAACACGGCTTGCCACGCCATCAACAGGGTCTACCTTCATCGCCTCCTCAAGAAGACATCGTATGAGCTACTAACTGGTAACAAACCCAATGTTTCGTATTTTCGAGTTTTTGGGAGTAAATGCTACATTCTAGTGAAGAAGGGTAGGAATTCCAAATTTGCTCCCAAAGCTGTAGAAGGGTTTTTATTAGGTTACGACTCAAATACAAAGGCGTATAGGGTCCTCAACAAATCATCAGGTTTGGTTGAAGTCTCTAGCGACGTTGTATTTGATGAGACTAATGGCTCTCCAAGAGAGCAAGTTGTTGATCTTGATGATGTAGATGAAGATGACGTTCCAACGGCCGCAATGCGCACCATGGCGATTGGCGATGTGCGACCACAGGAACAATTGGAGCAAGATCAACCATCTTCCTCAACAATGGTGCATCCCCCAACCCAAGATGACGAACAGGTACCTCAAGTGGAGGCGCATGATCAAGGGGGAGCATAGGATGTTCAAAGTGAAGAGGAAGAAGCACCTCAGGCACCTCCAACCCAAGTTTGAGCAACGATTCAAAGGAATCATCCCGTCGACCAAATTTTGGGTGATATTAGCAAGGGAGTAACTACTCGCTCTAGATTGGTGAATTTTTGTGAGCATTACTCTTTTGTCTCTTCTATTGAGCCTTTCAGGGTAGAAGAGGCCTTGCTAGATCCGGACTGGGTGTTGGCCATGCAGGAAGAGCTCAACAACTTCAAGCGTAATGAAGTTTGGACACTGGTGCCTCGTCCCAAGCAAAATGTTGTGGGAACCAAGTGGGTGTTTCGCAACAAACAGGACGAGCACGGGGTGGTGACGAGGAACAAGGCTCGACTTGTGGCAAAAGGTTATGCCCAAGTCGCAGGTTTGGACTTTGAGGAGACTTTTGCTCCTGTGGCTAGGCTAGAATCTATTCGTATACTGCTAGCATATGCCGCTCACCATTCTTTCAGGTTGTACCAAATGGATGTGAAGAGCGCTTTCCTCAACGGGCCAATCAAGGAGGAGGTGTACGTGGAGCAACCCCCTGGCTTCGAGGATGAACGGTACCCCGACCACGTGTGTAAGCTCTCTAAGGCGCTCTATGGACTTAAGCAAGCCCCAAGAGCATGGTATGAATGCCTTAGAGATTTTTTAATTGCTAATGCTTTCAAGGTTGGGAAAGCCGATCCAACTCTTTTTACTAAGACTTGTAATGGTGATCTTTTTGTGTGCCAAATGTACGTCGATGACATAATATTCGGTTCTACTAACCAAAAGTCTTGTGAAGAGTTTTGCAGGGTGATGACTCAGAAATTCGAGATGTCGATGATGGGCGAGTTAAGCTACTTCCTTGGGTTCCAAGTGAGGCAACTCAAGGATGGAACCTTCATCTCTCAAACAAAGTATACACAAGACTTGCTAAAGCGGTTTGGGATGAAGGACGCCAAGCCCGCCAAGACGCCGATGGGAACCGACGGACACACCGACCTCAACAAAGGAGGTAAGTCCGTTGATCAAAAAGCATGCCGGTCTATGATAGGGTCTTTACTTTATTTATGTGCTAGTAGATCGGATATTATGCTTAGCGTATGCATGTGTGCTAGATTTCAATCCGACCAAGGGAGTGTCACTTAGTGGTTGTGAAGCGAATTCTTAGATATTTAGTCGCTACGCCTTGCTTCGGGATCTGGTATCCAAAGGGGTCTAACTTTGACTTGATTGGATATTCAGATTCCGACTATGCTGGATGTAAGGTCGATAGGAAGAGTACATCAGGGACGTGCCAATTCTTAGGAAGGTCCCTGGTGTCATGGAACTCTAAGAAACAAACTTCCGTTGCCCTATCCACCGCTGAGGCCGAGTATGTTGCCGCAGGACAGTGTTGCGCGCAACTACTTTGAATGAGGCAAACCCTCCGGGACTTTGGCTACAATCTGAGCAAAGTCCCACTCCTATGTGATAATGAGAGTGCTATCCGGATAGCGGAAAATCCTGTTGAGCACAGCCGCACAAAGCACATTGACATCCGGCATCACTTTTTGAGAGATCACCAGCAAAAGGGAGATATCGAAGTGTTTCATGTTAGCTCCGAGAACCAGCTAGCCGATATCTTTACCAAGCCTTTAGATGAGCAGACCTCTTGCAAGTTGCGTAGTGAGCTAAATGTCTTAGATTCGCGGAACTTGGATTGATTTATAGCATACATGCGTTTATGCCTTTGATCATGTTCCTTATGCATTTTGTTGCTTATTTATGGTGCTCAAGTTGTACAAGCACACCCCGGACCTCACAAGTCCGTTGCAAAGTGATGCACATATTTAGGGGGAGATGTGTTACAACTTGACCCTTTGAGACTAACTATGTGCTTGAGTTTTCTTGATTTAGTCTCTAAGGAGGATTCAAAGGGAAAAGGTGGACTTGGACCATGCAAGACTTCCACTGCACTCCGATGAGAGGGTAACTTATTCCAAGTTCATCTTTATGATCTTATTGCCTTTTACTCGTAGTTGAAGATTTTGGTGAGGCAATGAGGTTAAAGGGCCACAGTTGATCCCGTTTTGGTGCTTGATGCCAAAGGGGGAGAAAATAAGGCTAAAGCAATAAATGGATCAGCTACCACTTAAGAATTTTGAAAATAATAGAATAGAGCTCTTGTTTTGTCAAAATACTCTTATTGGCTCTTTTTTGTCAAAAGTTGGCTTCTTGTGGGGAGAAGTGTTGATGATGGGAAAAAGGGGGAGTTTTTTGAAATCTTGAATCAATTTCTCTTGGAACGACTCTCTTCATGTCTTAACAAGTGTGTTTGACTTAGAGATAGAAATTTGAGTTTGATTTGCAAAAACAAACCAAGTGGTGGCAAAGAATGATCCATATATGCCAAATTTGATTCAAAACAAATTTGAGTTTTCATTTGCATTGACATTGCACTTGTTCTAGTTGCTTTATGTTGTGTTGGCATAAATCACCAAAAAGGGGGAGATTGAAAGGGAAATGTGCCCTTGGGCCATTTCTAAGTATTTTGGTGATTGAGTGCCAACGCAAGTGCCTTTGTGTTGATCTATGCAATGTGGTGGACAAAGTGCAAATCATGTCAAAAGGTATGTTTCTCAGACTTAGTACATTGTTTTAGAGACTAATGTATTGTGTCTAAGTGCTGGAAACAGGAAAAGAACAATTGGAAATGTCTTGGCTCGAGCAGCCAAGACTCTGCTCAGTCTGGGTGCACCGGACAGTGCCCGGTGGTGCATCGGACAGTGTCCGGTGCGCCAGGCTGGCTTGTGCGAACTCGCTGCTCTCAGGATTTCATCGGCGGCGTACGACTATAATTCACCGGACTGTTCGGTGTGCACCGGACTGTCCGGTGAGCCAACCGTCGGCCGGGCCAACGGTCGGCTACGCGATCCACGCGAGACACGTGGCCAAGCCAACGGCCGGGAGGGGGCACCGGACTGTCCGGTGTGCACCGGACAGTGTCCGGTGCGCCAACGGCTCCTAGGCGCCAACGGTCGACTACGCCACAGAAGGAAAGAAATCCACACCGGACAGTGTCCAGTGTGCACCGGACTGTTCGGTGCGCCAGGCGACAGATGGCAAGATTTGCCTTCCTGGAATGCTCTCAACGGCTCCTAGCTGCCTTGGGGCTATAAAAGGGACCCCTAGGCGCATGGAGGAGAAGACCAAGCATCCTCTAAGCATTCCTAAGCACTAAGACATCGATTCTGCGCCTTTGATTCTTTGCAATAGCAATTAGAGCTCTAGTCGAGTTGTGAACTCATTGAGTTGTGTTGTGAGCTCTTGTTGCGACTTGTGTGCGTGGTGTTGCTGTGATTTCTTGTCTTGAGTGTGTTGCTTATCCCTCTCTTACTCCGTGCTTCTTTGTGAACTTCAAGTGTAAGGGCGAGAGGCTCCAAAGTGTGGAGATTCCTCGCAAACGGGATATAGTAAAGCAAGCAAAACACCGTGGTATTCAAGTGGGTCTTTGGACCGCTTGAGAGGGGTTGATTGCAACCCTCGTCCATTGGGACGCCACAACGTGGAGTAGGCAAGCGTTGGTCTTGGCCGAACCACGGGATAAACCACTGTGCCATCTCTGTGATTGATATCTTTGTGGTTATTGTGTTTTGTTGAGACTCCTCTAGCCACTTGGCATTACTGTGCTAACGCTTAACCAAATTTTTGTGGCCTAAGTTTCAAGTTTTACAAGATCACCTATTCACCCCCCTCTAGGTGCTCTCACTACTCTAGTTTTGTAGCCAGAGATTTGCAACACTTTGAACCTTACGTCTGTGATTTGTAAGCTTCACCGTGTAATCCAAGGAAGGGTGGCTAGTTCCGCCCACAACTTTGGTTGGCTCTCAATCTCAGTTTCATTCTTGCTGAAATTTGGGTCTCTTTGCTCTTGTGTTCTTCCCTCTCCTCTCTTTGTGATCTTGTGAAGAACCATCGGGTTATTGTGTGAGGATTTGGTTTGGGGATTGATTGGTGGTGAGTTACACTTGTCGAATCACTGTATACACCATGTTGTTGCAGATTTTGGTTGTGATTTGAGAACTCAGTTTGAACTCGTTCTAGAAAACCCCAACAAAACCCCAATTCTGATGGTGTTTTCAAATCTGTGATTGATTTACAAATCCAATTGAGCTCAAAATTGGACGAGACCTTGGAAACACTTTTGTTAAGATGTGTGTAGAATTTCATATCAATCGGAGTTTTTTGATTCAGTTTCGCTTCCAAGAACTGAATTTCATGCTCCTAAAATCAACACTAGTTTGCGACACGATTTTGGACTGATTCGTACTTTTCGGTGTCCGATTTGTGATCCGTTCATTTTGATGGTCTTGTGTGAGTATTAGGAACATTTTGAAATCATGAGATCACTGGTTTGCTGATATGATTTTGGTTTGAGTGTTTTCTTCATCTCAATTGAAGTGAAGTATTCAATTTTAGGTTTTAGCAGCAAAAATTGATTGGCTCCCATTCACCCCCTGTTGGTCATTTGTTCTCAAATGCTGTGAATCAAGAATAAGGCTACACAATCGTTAAAGATTAAGGACCTTCGTCTTCCGAAGCATTATCTCCACATGGGTATAATGCTCATCAGACGAAGGTCAAGAAGGACATACCTTCATTATTTAATATGTGAACAGGAATGCGAAAGGATAAAGATGATAATTGCATCTTATTGATTTATTTATATTTTCATCCCATAAAACATATATGAATAATTAATAGTATTAATATTACATTGATACCTTCAGCTTGTTCGAAGGCATGAATGCGAGAGAGATTACAATCCAGCGTGAACATTACGGTGTTACTGTTCATCTATTTATAGGCACGGGACGCAGCCCGGGTAAAATTACATTCATGCCCTTAAACATTTGTCTATAAGCAACTTAAACTAACAATGTCTATCTAGTCTTTTCCTTCTTTGCTTGACCTGAGCCAAAGCTACTAAGCTTCGACGTTCTGCATTGTTGCTTCTTTTCGAGGTCTTCGTCTTGAGAACCTTCAGTGGAAGTGGGGCGGACCTTTTGTGGCATTCTGACGAAGGTGTTTATGTTTTGAAGACCTTCGGCGGAGAAGAAGACCCCAACAGTAGCCCCTTCACGGTGCCAGATCGTTTTTTCGTAACGAGCTCGGTTCACAAAAAACACAAAGGCTTCAGAATGCCGAAGTTCTGAAAAACACCTTCCCTAAGCTTGTTATTGAAAAACGGTTAAAATATCCCGGGCGCTAGGTGGTCCACCGTTCAGCCAGTGTAGACGGCCTGGCGGTTCGCCTTCTTCTCCTACATCGCTATATAAGCGGACAGGTTGGTGAGCAGTTACCATATCATTCATTGCCATCGCACTGTTGTGCTGTTAAAAATTGTAACCGAATCAAGAGCTTTCTGGATTGCGCTTCCGAACAAGCTCTTCGTCAATTGAAATTAGCTTCGTCTTAAGGAGTGAACACTGAAATGGCCCGAGTAAGATGAACTGCTAGGGTGTCTCATGAGGGAGATGAGGCCAAAGTGACTGAAACAGCACTGATATCAGAAGTAATGAGACGTTCAGGTCTGGTTGTGCCGAAAGATGCTACTACCAAAGAGGACAACAACATTCTAAGCCCGTCATAACCTAGTCATATTGAATTCGGAAAATCAACTGTAACAGAAAAGGACTTAGATGTAATGAAAAATTTGGGCTATTTTGGGGAAATTGAAGGTAAACTTATTTGCTTTGCTAGCGAAGAAGTGATTCCGGAGTCGAAAGAAGATGAAGTTGTTGTGTTTAGGAGCTTCTTCAGGGCAGGGCTGCGGTTTCCCCTGTATGATATGATAGGAGAAGTTTTGAAAAGGTTTGAAATATATCTTCATCAGCTGACACCAAATGCTATTGTCAGGCTCAGTGTCTACATATGGGCTCTCCGAAGCCAGGGAAAAGTGCGAATGCCGAAGGGTTCTACCGAGTGCATGAGATGCATTATTAAGGCTAGAGTTGATGGTCTTCACAAAAACTTCGGGTGTTATAATTTTGCATACCGGAAAGATACCAAGGCTCCGGTGATCGGCTACCGCACCAAATAGCCGACTGGGTGGACTAGCAAATGGTTCTATGTGAAGGCTAATGAGAAAAAGAGAGAAAAACTCATGACTATGGTAATGAGTCCTCTAAGATTAAGCTTCAGCATGACGAGGCCATTGTGCAACATGCAACTCGGTTCCCATGCCAGCTGGCTGAAGTTGAGTTTAGGGTGGTAGCTTCTCAAATTAGCACTAGGGACTTAGTGTAGGAATATCTAGCAAACAAAACTTTTCCAACCTCTAGCGGTTGGGGGATGCCGAAGAAAGGAGGGAAAAATATGAACTTGTTCGACCCCTACTGTTTCAAATTTGAAAAGCAATTCAAGAAACCATGTTCTGAATGGTTAGAAATGATAGAAACCATGTGAAGTGAGATCCTTGGAAATTATACAAAGAAAGAAGATCAGCTAATGACCGCTGCCTTCGGCACACGACCGAAACAAAGGTTGAATCGGGTGATGGATGCCCTAAATTTTGAATACCTCGATTACGACAGGCTTGACGAAGGGGCCAGAGGGAATAAAAGGAAAAGGGTGGTAAGCATTCTGGGTAGGCAAGCTGCCCGATCTGTCAAGGAGGATCATAAAGCTTCGAAGAAATAGAAGACTCTTCCGGAGCCGAAGGATTCAGCTCCAGAGAAGCGGAAACCCTGACAAGATATCTTTTGCCGAAGCCAAGGTACAAGATGTGCGAGAGAAGATTATGAGTCCTCCTTCACCCGTTGCTGCTGAAGTGTCGGAGATTCTGAAGGTAATGACTAAATCTATACCATTTAAACTGCTAAGTCCACTAAGGTTAGATCTGACTAGACTTTTATAATCAAAGGAAACCGCTTAGGCCGCGGAGGAGAAGGCCGAGGGCATAAAAAACGACGGATTGTGAATGTGCTGCAAGCAATTGAGCAAACGCCGCCCTCAGCTTCGGCGACAACAGCAGCAATATCTGTCGATACCGAAGATGCCACCGGAGCCAAAGCTGAAGAACTCGCAACTACAATGTTAGAAATTGACAAACTCATATTAGATGTGGTTACCGAGGAAAACATGGCCGCAGCGCTTGATAAAAGAAAAAGAATTGAAGATGCCTCTTCGGAAGAGAAAGATTTTGACCTTCGGCACCTGGGTGGCCAAGAACTTTCTGAAGATGATAGATTAGAGTTAAAGAAGTTTGCGATATCCTACTGTTACCAGCCCGGGTCCATGCTCTTCGGTGGGGTCGACGAAGAGATTTTGGGATGCATTCGCGACCGCGGCGGGGCGAAAATTATAAGCACCCTATCCAAGAGTATTGGATTTCCGAAGATGGAAACTGACATTAGCTGCTACAGGCGGCAACACATTATTGGCAGCTTGTTCTACTCTAATTTTAAGGTAAGGTTTCTCTTTCGCTCTCTATTATTACATTTGTGGTGACTTGGGTATTCTAACCTTGATTCTCTTTGCAGAGTCTGCAGTTGAGCAAAGCCTTGAAAATGCAGCAGGATATAGAAGATAGAAAAAATGAAGTCATTATTGAAGGCTTAGAAGATAAAATTAAAAATTTGAAGATTCTTTAAAGGAAAAATATGACCTGCTGCATTCAGCCGAAGGCTCACTCGCTAAAGCCCGATCTCAAAATGATAAACTGAGCAGAGAGCTAGACGAAGCTCAAGCAACTCTGGATAAGAGATCAGAACGCTTCGACCGCTAGTGCAGGGAATTAAATGGAAAAGTTGAAGCATAAGTTAAAAAGAATGCGCAATTAAGCGAAACAGTCACAAATCTTCAGGATAAATGCTTCGACTTAGCCACCCAATGTATTGGCCGATTTAAGGGGATATTCAATTCGGTCGGAGCCGCGTATGAAGAAATCACCCCTTCTATCAAAGATATTCCTGGAGTCCTCGAGCATATTGAGAATGAAGTTGAGGCCCTCGACAAAGTTATAACTGGACACAAAAATTTCTGTGCTCTGGTGGCTTCTCGTGGCACATTTGCAGCATTCATGAAGGCCGGATGCAATCACGTGAGGGCCGTAAACAGACCAAACTTCGACCTGTCACCGTCTGATCTAGTTGATATTCCGGCCGAAGCCCAAAGTATAGGTAACAAATTCATCACTCAAATCTGGGCGAAGGGCAGTCGCGAGCTGGCTGGAGACGAAGCTCAGAGTCTACTTAGCAAAGTATAGAAAATCTCTTTACCACTAGGCCTTTATTTTATGTTTTCCCTTACCATGTTTCTTACTACCTTTGCTGTTGTCCTTTTTTAGGATGATGACGCCGAAGGTCGATGAGCCTTTTGAAGCGTTAGGGGCCTTAGGAATTCCTTTTGCTGATATCTGTAAAAACACTTGAAAACTCTTTGTACAAGAAATTGTATTATTTGACCACAGGGTTGTTATTGAAGGCGAATAGATTATTGTAAATGTTTGTAAATGCTTTGTAATAATATTTACCTTTTGCTCATATGTCACCTGTTTGGTGTGGACTAAACCGACACTTGTAGCATTTTGAGCCGAAGGCGAAAAACACCTTCCCTTCTTTTCGTTCACATCGAAGCACCTTTTGTACACAACGAAGTTTTCTCTGGAACGAAGCACCTTCATATAAAATGAAGCGTTCTCTTATTGAAGGTAGGAATCCCCGCTTTTCCTATTAATGTTTGATGCTTTATGTGATGATGATGGGCCTACGGATGCCTAATGTATGGTTGTATGAATGCGGAAGATGATGTAATGATGTGTGCAGATGTATGTTGAAGATAGAAAAAACACACGGATACATGCCTAGACTCTGCATCCCCTTACGAACGACTTTGGAGTCTTTTCACCTTTTACTTAGGTGGTATTTCAGCTTTGCATTCCCTTAGGAATGTTTTTGGAGCTAAGCTCTGCATCCCCTTAGGAACGACTTTGGAGCTTCTTCACCTTTTACTTAGGTGGCATTTAAGCTCTGCATCCCCTTAGGAACGACTTTGGAGCTTCTTCACCTTTTACTTAGGTGGCATCTTAGCTCTGCATCCCCTTGGGGACGACTTTAGAGCTTCTTCATGGCTCTTTACACTCGATGGTGTAGTCCCAGATTTTACATTTTACATGTGGGGGAATTTGGCCCTTATATTGCACAGGGCTACACAAGAAAAAAAAAAATGAAAATTACAACCTATGGCCGCATTAAAAACCTTTCTCCTCTCTTGAAAGGAAAAGGGTGCCATAGGGAAAAAAAGAAACTTACATAGTCTACACATAACATGTCCAAAGCTCATCCGCATTCTAGGACCTTGGTATGTCGTTACCATCCAAGTCTTTCAACCTATACGACCTAGGCCTTGACGAAGATATTACCAAGAAGGGACCTTCCCACTTAAGCTGAAGCTTCCCCACTGTATCCGGATTGGCTACCCTCCGAAGCACAAAGTGCCCTGGCCTGATATTCTTCAGTTTTACTTTCCGGTCACGCCATTTGATTTTTTCAGCTTGATACTTATTAATGTGGTCTACTGCTTGTAGACTGGTCTCTTCTATGGTGTCTTTTGTTATTTTGCAATTTTCTTCATGTTCTACCGAAGCCAAGGTCCTTCTTGAGCCCCTTCTTGCTTCTTTCGGAGTTATTGCTTCGTCACCAAACAAAAGCTTGAATGGAGTAAAACCTCTTGACCTTGAAACAACAATGTTGTGATTCCACACCACCTTTATTAATTTGTCTGGCCACTTTCCTCTAGGCTGGTTGAAGATTGACTTCATTATTTCTGTTATTATAATTCTATTTGTCCTTTCTACCAGTCCATTTGACTCAGGATGTCTCACTGATGCAAGGTGTATTTTTGTGCCAATCTGGTCACAAAAGGTTTTGAACGTTTCGACATCAAATTGAGTTCCGTTATCAACCGTGATAGCCTTCGGCACACCGAAGCGACAAACAATATTCTGCCAAAAGAACTTCTGAACTATGGCCGAAGTTATTATAGCTAAGGGCTTTGCTTCGATCCACTTCGAGAAGTACTCCACTGCTACCACAACATATTTCAAGTTTCCTTGTGCTGGTGGAAGTGGACCTAGCAAATCTAGGCCCCACCTTTGCAGTGGCCAGGTGGGCTATATTAGTTTGGTTAAAGACGAAGGCTGCTTTTGGTCTCTGACACATATTTGGCAGTTTTCACATTTTTGAACCAAGTATGTTGCGTCCGAAGCTGCCTTCGGCCAATAAATTCCTTGTCTGAAAACCTTCCCTAAGAGCATCTCCAAGAGAGACCCCTAAATTTGGGTCCTAACCAACAAAATGTGAGCTGATTTAAATTATTTAGGACCTACAAATTCGTTGTACTCCCAACAGTAACTCCTATAATAGCGTTATTTAGTTAATCCTAGCCTTTCTGTCGTTTTTGGCGGCAACATTCTCTCATTTTCCGCTGGGCAGCAGTCGGCTCTTCCTGATTATTTGCCAAGCTTGATGTCTGACAAATAAAGAATTAAATGACAAGTAAACGTCAGCATCTTGGCATTTGCTCCTCCTTATTATTTGCCAAGCTTGTTGTCTGACAAAATAAAGGATTAAATGTCAAATATACGTGCTCATCAGCATCTTGGCATTTGCTCTCATGCGACGAGCCAACTTCAGTAGCATCAGCATCTAGAATAAGCCTTCACTTGTCTTGTCCTCTTATAAAACATGTTCCAAAGAAATCCTTCTTTTCTGCTGACGGAGAAAGAGTGATACACGAAGCCTCCTTGCTGCACAGAGTGGTGGATGGGAACCGGAAGGAATGCGCTCTGTCGAACATTTTCTCGCAATGTAACCGAAAAAATTATTGCATCGGAAAGGAATAGGACCCATCAGGCCGAGGTGTTATATTTGCCACCTCATGCTTGAGGTCCTATATTAATTTGTTGAAACTTTATAAAATAGCTACTTTCTTGAAAGCTATTTTGTAGTATCAACTCCTATATTTCAAAATAGAACCTAGTTTGAGGCCTCTCCTGGAGATGCTCTAACAAAGGCCTAGACCCAATATGAGCTCCACACATTCCTGTATGTATCTCCTTCATCAGTTCTTGACCTTCGGTTCTGGACAAACATTTTAGCAATGGAGAGCAGACTCCTTGTTTGTACAACTGCCCTTCTATGATTACATAGGGTCTTGCTCTTGCTTCCATTCTTTTGTTGTAAACTTCGTCATCCGAAAAGCAATTACCTTGGAGGAAAGATACAATCTCAGTCCTCCAATCTTTACTGTGCACCAGCGAGATTGTGAGCACTGCTCTCTCCATGAGCTTGACTGAAGGTGCTTTTATTGTTTCGAAGAATACCTCTGAAGGTAACAGAAGCCCCTGTGCCGCTGATTTAGCTAACAAATCTGCGTGCTCGTTTTCACCTCTAGGGATGTTTTTTAAAGAGAAGCCTTCGAAAGAGGCTTCCATCCTTCGGACTGCGTCCAAATATTTCTCTAGCTTCGGGTCCCTTGCTTTACTACTCTTGTCAACGTGATCGGAAATGACTTGTGAGTCGGATTTGAGTATTGCCCTTCATATTCCTATTGCCTTAAGCTTTCGAAGCCCCAAGAGAAGGGCCTCGTACTCTGCAATGTTATTTGTGCAGTTGAAGTCTAACCTTGCTTCATAGCAGGTTTTGATTTTAGATGGTGAAATTAACACGGTAGCTGCTTCTGCAGCAAAGGTTCCCCATGACCCATCACAAAATACTGTCCAGGCTTCAGCATCGTTTGTTTTCTCTTCGTCTTAAGCCCCTGGTGTCCAATCAGCAATAAAGTCTGCTAACGCTTGGGATTGGATCGAAGATCTATGAACGTAATCAATAGTGAATTCATTCAATTCTACAACCCATTTTCCAACTCTTCCTGTGGCTTCTCTGTTTCTCATTATATCCTTGAGGGGTTGTGAAGAAGGTACTATGATATGGTATGTTTGGAAGTAATGCCGAGGCTTCTTGGAAGCCATTAGTACAACATATAGTACCTTCTCCAACTCTGTGTAATTTTTCTTTGATGCGCTAAGTACTTCGAAGATGAAGTACACTGACACTTGTTTCCTTGCCTGGCCATCCTACTTTTCTTGCACCAGCGCTGCACTAACGTAGCGTGGGAAGCAGCTACATACAACAGCAATGGAGTTCCTAACGAAGGTGGGGTTAAGGTTGTTAATTCTATCAGATACTGCTTCAGTTCTTCGAAGGCTTTTTCCTGAGTTGGTCCCCATTGGAAGACTTTGGCTGACTTCAACACTTCAAAGAATGGCAAGTTTCTCTCTGCTGATCTTGAAATAAATCTATTCAATTATGCCAGCCTTCCTGTCAACCTCTGAGCACCTTGTCATGACTTCAGGGGCTCCATCCGAAGTATAGCTTCTATCTTACTTGGATTGGCTTCGATCCCCTTTGTTGATACCAAACAACCAAGAAATTTTCCCTTCTTCACTCCAAAGACACATTTTTTCTGGATGTAGTGTTGGGGACTTGTTCTCAAATGCTATGAATTAAGAACAAGGCAACATAAAATGTTAAATATTAATTCCCTTCGTCTGCTGAAACATTATCTCCCCAAGGATTTAATGAGCTTCGGACGAAGGCCACGAGCAAAAATATCACGAAGGTCATATCTTCGTGATCAATCTTAAGAGACAATATGAAATAAAATATAAAACATGAGACATTATAGAAATACATATCGAATGTGGATTGCATTATTCACATATTTTATTATATGAACTTAAATATTAAAACATAGTAGTTAGATACATTTATACCTTCGTCTTGGCAGGAAGCAATAATTCCAGCACAATGTGACAGCGATTACAGGATTCTGTGAACAGTGTCGGGGTACTGTTCACCTATTTATAGGCACAGGGTGCAGCCTGTGTAAAATTACATTTATGCCCTTTACAATCAACTACAATAATGACACAAAACATCATGGGTCTTTAAGTCAATCCATCTTTAAGTCGGTTCGGCCCTTCGTCTTGAGATTTGTCATTATGCCGAAGCTCTATAGGTAGTAGCTTCGGCGCTTGCTCCTGAGAGGATCCTTCGAAGGTGTTCTCTTTCTTTAGGATCTTCAGCTACGAAGCATACCCCCAACAGTAGCCCCTTCGCGGTGCTAGATCGTTTTTCGTAACGAGCTTGGTCCATGAAAAAATCTTCTAGGCTTTGGGACGCCGAAGATCCGAAAAACACCTTCCCTGAGCTCGTTGGCAAGAAACGATTAAAATAATCGGCGCACGCGCAGTGACCCCATCTTGCAGCAGTTACGCGGGCCCCAGCGATTCACCTTCTCGGACCCTGTGGCCCACCGTTCAGCGAGTGCTGGTGACTGTTTGTTTGGTGCGGGAGACCTTGACGATTCACCTTCCCACCTGCGACACTATATAAACAGACGGGTAGGTGTGAAGTTACCATAACATTCATTGCTATTGCACTATTTTGTTGCCAAAATTTTAGTCATAGCCGAAGCTTAATCATCGTGCTTAGATGAAAGGTCGCTCTTGATTCTGCTTCGTCATAAGAGGAAGAGCTTCGGGACAATAAAAAAAGTCAACAACAAAAATTTCAAGAAAGTCATAATCAAATGGCCAGAGTTCGTTCTACTGCTAGGGTTGATCGTGAGGGAGATGAGACCGAAGCTACTGAGACTGTTCCGATTTCCGAAGCAATGAAGCGGTCTGGGCTGGTAACATCGGAGGACGTCCCTGCCGCTGAAGCAGAGCAAGCTGATGTTGAGGAGACCGAGTCTGAAGATGACTATAGCAGCGCGGTGCCGAGCAAACCCAGCCATCTGGATTTCGGAAAATCCACCATCTCCGAAGGTGACCTACCTAAGATGTTGAAATTGGGCTATTTTAATGAAGAAAAGAAAGAGCTGATTCACTTTGGTGGGGAAGAAACTACTCCGAAGCTAGGAAAAGATGAAGTAGTAGTTTTAAAAGTTTCTTTAAAGCTGGTTTGAGATTCCCTTTGAATAAGATGATTGCTGATGTGCTGAAGAAGTTTGGGATCCACCTTCATCAGCTAACTCCTAACGCTATCGTTAGTCTTAGCGTTTACATTTGGGCTCTCCGAAGCCAAGGGGTGGAACCATTTGCCGAAGGTTTCTGCCGAGTGCACGAGCTGCATTATCAGACCAAGGCTAGAGGAGATGGGTTACATGAAAACTTCGGCTGCTACAATTTTGCCTACCGCAAGACTACAAAATTTCCAGTGATCAGTTACCAAAGCAAGTGGCCAGCTGGCTGGAAATCTGAATGGTTCTACGTCAAAGTTGACGATGATAAGGAGAAGCTGGTTCAGAGTCCGTTAGAGTTGATCTTCAGAGAGACCAGACCCCCGTGCAATATGACACCAGAGGGTCCAACCCAAATTGCGTTGGCTAAATTTAGGGTTATCGCAGAGCACATCGGCACTAGGGACTTAGTGCAGGAATTTTTGGCTTTCAAAGTGTTTCCAACTATGAAAGAGTGGGCCATGCCGAAGCTTGAAGGAAAAAAGAAGGAAGGAGAACTTATCCGGCTGCCCTACCATTACAAATTCAAGAGACATTTCAAAGTGCTCTGCGGCACCTAAGCCAAAGAGGCAAAGAATCGTTACTGTGACAGAAGTCATTGAAGCAACACCACCAAGAGCTTCAGCTCCGAAGATGCCGGCTATTGAAAGCATGACAGCTACTGAAGCTGTACCTTCGGAGGCTGCCGCAGAAGAGGCCAGAGCCGAAGATGCCAAATCCGAAGATATTAATTTAGAAAGCATGGTTGCTGATATAGACAAAATGCTACTAAACATGGCCGCGGAAGAAGCTGCCACAGCCACCGAAGAGACTACGGCCGCAAACCTCGAGAAGGAAGAAATGACCGAAGATACTTCAGAAGATGAAGCATTTAACTTTCAAAACTTAGTTGGCCAAGAGCTGACAAAAGTTGAAAAAGAACTAAAAGAATATGCTATATCTTGCGGGTACTGGCCGGGAGCGCTTCTCTTCGGTGGCATTGATGATGAAAGGTTGGGCTGCGTACGAGATCAGACCGGCGCGAAGGTTATCGGTACTCTATCAAAGAGTATCGGTTTCCCAAAGCTCGAAACAGATTCAGCTGCTACCGACGACAACACATTGTCGGTAGTTTATTTTATTCCAATTTTAAGGTAAACAACTTTTGTCTAACTTTTATTATTTGTAATAACATAAATGTTTTCTAACGAAGGTTATTTGTCCGTAGAGTATGCTGTTGAGCAAGGCTTTAAAAATGCAGCAGGACTTAGAGGATAAAAAGCACGAAGTTATAATTGAGAACTTAGAGAACAAGATAAAAGAGCAATCAGTTGCTATCGAAAAGAAAGACTTCGAGCTTCAAACAACCGAAGGCTTATTAGCGGATGCTGAAGCCAAAATAACAAAATTAAATTCGAAGCTTCTTTCTCAATCAGAAAACTTCGAACAAGAAAAGCTGAAGCTTGATGCAAAACTTGAGGCCGAAGTCCAAAAAAGTTCAGAGCTGAAAGAATCTTTGACAAGCCTTTAGAATAAATGTCTGGAGTTCAGCAATCGTTGCGTTCAATGGCTGAAGCAGGTGTTCTATTTTGTTGGAGCCAGCAGCGAGAAGTTTACTCCTTCGGCTGAAGACCTGCTTGTTGCCTTCGAGCATATTGAAGGTGAAATTAATGATCTTGATGAAGTTATAGCTGGGCATGGTGACTTCTGTGCCCTGGTAGCTTCTCGGAGCACAACTGTTGCCTTTCTGAAGTCTGGCTGTAAACACAGAAAGGTTATCAATAGACCCAACTTCAGCTTGTCACCAGCAGACTTAGATAACATTCCCAACCTTGCCCGAAGTATTGCGAATAGATTTATAAAATTACTATGGACAAAGGGTGGACGGAGCAAAGCTGGTGACGAAGCTCGAAGCCACCTTAAGCCGGTAACAAAATCATACCTTATGCTTACCTTTTCCTTTGAATTTTAAATTTAACTTATAATACTTACATACAGGATGACGAAGCCGAAGCTGAAGCTACGGAGTAAAAAGACGAAGCTCCATGAATGCTGACGAAGCTCGAGTAGTCTGTAGAAATAGCTCAAAAAACTCCTGTGATAACTTGTATAAAGTATGATGTAATTAAATTTCACTTCGTGGACTTTATCCATACCTTGTAATATAACCTTACCTTTCCGTCAATGTATAAAGTGCTTTGGTGTGGACGAAATTAATATTTTTGAGCCGAAGGCGAAAAACACCTTCCCTTCTTTGCGTACACAGCGAAGCATAAAATTGCCTCTTTTCCCTTTTTTCCGAAGCCTTCTCTTTTAAAGCCGAAGCAAGTGTGTATGTTATGATGATGATGATCCTATGTATGTCTAAGTGAATGTTTATGAATGCAAATGTATGATGTAATGTATCGTGCAAATGAATGTTCAAAGACACATACGAAACCACAATCAAAACTCTTATTCCCTTAGGAATAACAAATCTTTGCCGTTTATTTTTCGGCTTCACCGCTTATTTTTCGGTGTATCAGCGCTGACTTTTCGCTGTAAGTTCTGCATTCCCTTAGGAACGTCTTTTGAACTTCTTCGCCTTTTACTTTCGGAGGTATCACGTTGACTTTTCGCGCTTCGCCTTATACTTCGGTGGAATCAGCGTTGACTTTTCGCTGTAAGCTCTGCATTCCCGTAGGAACGACTTTTGAGCAGAAAACTTACGCTGCGCTCCCTTAGGAACGTCTTTTTGTAGCTTCGTCGTGCTCTGCATCCCCTTAGGGACGTCTTTCGAGCTTCTCCCTGTTTTTCCTTTTCTCTTTGCACTCGATGGTGCACGCTCGGTTTTTACATTTACATCTTTGGGGGATATTGCTCTTGTAGAGCTGATATAAGAAAAAGAGAAATTACATGCTATGGCCCCATTAAAAACCTTTCTCCCCCTTTGGAAAGGAAAAGGGTACCATAGGAAAGAATAAAAAAGATTACATCAATCTACACATAATACCACTGAAGCTCATCCGCATTCCAAGATCTAGGAATGTCGTTGCCGTCCATATCTTTCAACCTATAGGAACCGGGTCTTGACGAAGATACTACCAGAAAAGGTCCTTCCCACTTCAACTGTAGCTTGCCTACTGTATCTGGGTTGGCAACTCTCTGAAGTACCAAGTGTCCTGGCTTAATATTTTTTAACCAAACTTTTTTGTCACGCCATTTTATTGTTTCAGCTTGATATTTATTGATATTCTCCACAGCCTGAAGCCTGATCCCTTCTATAGCATCTTTTGCCACAGAATAATCAGCTTCGTCCTCTACCGAAGCCAATGTTCTTATTGATCCCGCTTTAGCTTCTTCTAAGGTTATTGCTTCGTCACCAAACAACAATTTGAATGGTGTAAAACCTGTTGACCTTGACATTGTTGTGTTGTGGCTCCACACCACTTTGATTAATTCGTCTAGCCACTTCCCCTTGGGCTGGTTGAAGATTAACTTCATTATTCCTGTCATTATAATGCCATTAGCTCTTTCGACAAGTCCATTTGACTCCGGATGCCGAAACGATGCAAAATGGATCTTCGTGCCAATTTGTTCACAAAACTCTTTGAAAGCTTCGGCATCAAACTATGTTCCGTTGTCCACGGTGATAGCCTTCGGCACTCCGAAGCGACACACAATATTTTGCTAGAAAAACTTTTGAACAGTGACCGAAGTTATTGTGGCTAAGGGCTTCGCCTCAATCCACTTAGAAAAATATTCTACTGCCACCACAACATATCTTAAATTCCCTTGTGCTGGTGGAAGTTGGCCTAGCAAATCAAGGCCCCACCTTTGCAATGGCCAAGTGGGCTGTATTAATTGAGTTAGAGACGAAGGTTGTCTCTGATCTCTTGCACATTTTTGACAACCTTCGCATTTTTGGACTAATTCTGCTGCATCCGAAGCTGCCTTCGGCCAATAAAATCCTTGACAAAAAACTTTACCCAGCAAGGGCCTAGATCCGATGTGAGATCCACACAGCCCTGCATGTATTTCTTTCATCAGCTCTATACCTTCAACTCTGGATAAACATTTGAGTAATGGAGAACAGACTCCATGCTTGTATAACTCCCCTTCTATTATTGCATATGGACGGGCTCTTGCCGCTATTCTCTTATGATAAGCTTCGTCATCTGAAAGGAAATTGCCCTGGAGAAAAGACATGATCTCAGTTCTCCAATCTTCGCTATAAACAGGAGATATATTGAGCACTGCTCTTTCAAGAAGGTCGACTGAAGGTGCTTTTATTGTTTCAAAGAATACTTCCGAAGGTAAAGGTAGCCCCTGTGCCGCTGACTTGGCTAGCAGATCAGCGTGCTCATTTTCTCCTCGTGGAATATTCTTGACAGAAAACCCTTCGAAGGAAGCTTCAAGCCTTCGAACTGTATCCAAATATTTCTCAAGCTTCGGATCTCTTGCTTTGCAACTTTTGTCAACATGACAAGAAATAACTTGGGAATCAGTTTTGAGAACCGCCCTTCTTATCCCCATTGCCTTCAACTTCCGAAGCCCTAAAAGCAAAGCTTCGTATTCAGCAATATTATTTGTGCAACTGAAATCAAGTTTCACTGCATAGCATGTTCTGACTTTGGAAGGTGCAATTAAAACGGCAGCTGCACCTGCCTCGAAGGTTCCCCAAGAGCCATCGCAGAACACTGTCCAAGCTTCGGCATCTTTACTTGCTTCTTCTTCCTGAGCCCCTGGCGTCCAGTCAACGATGAAGTCTGCTAGCGCCTATGACTGAATCGAAGATCTATGCACATAATCAATGCTGAACTCATTGAGTTCCGCAGCCCACTTTCCAATCCTTCCAATAGCTTCTCTATTTCTCATAATATCCTTCAAAGGCTGTGATGAAGGAACAATTATATGGTATGCTTGAAAATAATGTCGAAGCTTCCTGGAGGCCATTAAGACGGCATACAACACCTTCTCCAATTCTGTATAGTTTTTCTTTGATAAACTGAGAACTTCGGAGACAAAGTATACTGGAGCCTGCTTTTTCAATTGTCCTTCAAGCTTCTCCTGGACAAGCGCCGCACTTACTGCAGAGTGCGAAGCTGCCACATACAGCAACAGAGGAGCCCCTGGCGCTGGTGGAGTTAGGGTTGTTAAATCTATGAGATACTGCTTCAGCTGTTCGAAGGCTTTTTGCTGAGCTGATCCCCATTGAAAAACTTCGGCTGACTTCAGCACTTCAAAGAATGGTAAATTTCTCTCTGTTGATCTGGATATAAATCGATTTAAAGATGCCAGTCTTCCTGTTAGCCGTTGAGCCCCTTTCTTTGTGCTTGGCGGCTCCATCCGAAGGATAGCTTCGATTTTATTTGGATTAGCTTCGATCCCTTTTGTTGAAACCAAACAACCAAGGAATTTCCCCTTCTTTACTCCGAAGACACATTTTTCTGGATTCAGCTTCAGACCAGCTTGCCTAAAATTAGCGAATGTCTCCTGCAGATCAGCAATGTGGTTTTCTTGCTTCGTGCTTTTTATTATGATATCATCAACATATGTTAGCACGTTTCTGCCTATCTGAGAATGAAGGACCTTCGCTGTCATTCTGCTGAAGCTTCCTCCAGCGTTCTTGAGCCCCTGAGGCATCCAAAGATAACAATATGTGCCACTAGGGGTTATGAAGCTGGTTTTTGGCTCATCTTCTTTCTTCATCCAGATTTGATGGTAGCCTGAATAACAATCTAGTAGACTCATAAGCTCTGACAAAGCTGCTGCGTCTACTAGAGAATCTATTCTTGGTAATGGGAATTCATCCTTCGGACAAGCCTTATTAAGATCAGTAAAGTCAATGCACATTCTCCATTTACCATTGGCCTTCTTCACCATGATAGTGTTGGCTAACCATTCTGGGTACTTTACTTCTCTAATGACGCCGACACTAATAAGTCTTTTCACTTCATTCCGAGCACCTTCGGCTTTGTCATCAGACATCTTCCGAAGTCTCTGCTTCCTGGGTCTGAAGGATGGATCAACATTGAGCGAGTGCTCAATGACATCCCTGTTCACACCACAGAGATCATTGGCCGACCATGCGAAGACATCATTATTGTTGAACAGAAACCTTGTCAAGGTTTTCTCCTGCTCCTCAGACAATTGAGACCCCAACAACACCTTCTGCTCTGCTATATCTTCACATAAAAGCATGGGCTTCGGCTGATCAGCCGAAGCAGCCTTCTCCCTTCTGTATTTGTATTGCTCACAAGCTTCAGCTCCATCTATATTATGGATTGCTTTTGAATCTGTCCAGTTTCCTTTGGCCTTTCTGGCAGCTTCTTGACTTCCATGAATAGCAATAGGCCCTTGATCCGAAGGTATCTTCATGCAAAGATATGCTGGGTGAAGAATTGCTTCAAAAGCATTGAGTGTCCCACGACCAATGATTGCGTTGTAAGGGTATTCCATGTCAACGATATCAAACACAACTTGTTCAGTCCTTGTATTATTGATAAATCCGAAGGTCACTGGCATCGTGATCTTGCCGAGCGCTACAATCTGCCTTCCTCCGAAGCCACAAAGGGGATGCGTAGCATCATGGATCTTATCTTCGGGCTCTTGCATCTGTCTGAAGGCCTTAGCAAATATAATATCCGCTGCACTGCTTGTGTCAACCAGAACATTGTGGACCAGAAATCCTTTGATAACATAAGAAATAACCATAGCATCATTGTGAGGGTAATCCTTGAGCTGAAGGTCCTCTTGAGAGAAGGTAATTGGGATGTGGGACCATCTTGACTTGATGAAGGGTCCTTGCACCCCGACATGCTGTACCCTTCTCTGTGCCTCCTTCTATTTCTTGTTAGCTGGCTCTAAGCATGATCCGCCTGTTATCGGGAGTACCAGCTTCGAAGCCGAAGCAGCTCCAGCTTGGTTGTTGAACGAAGCCATCAGCTCAAAAAAGTGGAAGTGAGTTCACCGGAGGTGGGCGCCAATGTTGGGGACTTGTTCTCAAATGCTATGAATTAAGAACAAGGCAACATAAAATGTTAAATATTAATGCCCTTCGTCCGCTGAAGCATTATCTCCCCAAGGATTTAATGAGCTTCAGACGAAGGCCATGGGCAAAAATATCACGAAGGTCATATCTTCGTGATCAATCTTAAGAGACAATATGAAATAAAATATAAAACATGAGACATTATAGAAATACATATCGAATGTGGATTGCATTATTCACATGTTTTATTATATGAACTTAAATATTAAAACATAGTAGTTAGATACATTTATACCTTCGTCTTGGCAGGAAGCAATAATTCTAGCACAATGTGACAACGATTACATGATTCCGTGAACAGTGCCAGGGTACTGTTCACCTATTTATAGGCATAGGGTGCAGCCTGTGTAAAATTACATTTATGCCCTTTACAATCGACTACAATAATGACACAAAACATCATGGGTCTTTAAGTCAATCCATCTTTAAGTCGGTTCGGCCCTTCGTCTTGAGATTTGTCATTATGCCGAAGCTCTATAGATAGTAGCTTCGGCGCTTGCTCCTGAGAGGATCCTTCGAAGGTGTTCTCTTTCTTTAGGATCTTCGGCTACGAAGCATACCCCCAACATGTAGCTTGAGATCAGCTCTTCTGAAATTAGCAAATGTTTCTTGTAAATCGGCAACATGATGTTCTTGCTTCATGCTTTTCACTATGATGTCATCGACATACGTCAGAACATTCATGCCAATATGAGAGCTGAGAACCTTGACAGTCATTCTGTTGAAGCTTCCTCCAGCATTTTTGAGCCCCTCAGGCATCCGAAGGTAGCAGTAAGTCCCACTAGGGGTTATGAAGCTTGTCTTAGGCTCATCCCCCTTCTTCATCCAGATTTGATGATGATCTGAGTAGCAGTCCAATAAGCTCATGAGCTCTGAAGTAGCCGCTTCATCCACTAGAGAATCTATTCTTGGCAATGGGAATTCATCCTTCGGACATGCCTTATTGAGATCTATGAAGTCAATGCACATTCTCCACTTTCCATTAGCTTTCTTCACCATCACAGTATTGGCCAGCCATTCTGGGTATGTTACTTCTCTGATAACAACGACACTCAGAAGCCTTTTGACTTCGTTTCGTGCACCTTCGGCTTTATCATCGAACATTTTCCGGAGCTTCTGCTTTCTTGGCCTGATGGCCGAGTCTACATTGAGTGAGTGCTTAATGACATGTCTCTTGACACCACACAGATCATTGGCTGACCAAGCAAAAACATCCTTGTTGTTGAACAGAAATCTCAACAAAGTTTTATCCTGTTCATCAGACAATTGGGATCCCAACAACACCTTCTGCTCAACTATGTCTTCGCACAAAAGCATGGGCTTTGGTTGATCTGCTGAAGCATCCTTGTCTCTTTTATGCTTATATTGTTGATGATCTTCGGCCTCATCTATGTTATGGATGGCCTTCGAATCTATCCAGTTCCCTTCGGCTCTCCTTG
Source organism: Zea mays (assembly GCF_902167145.1). Classification (NCBI taxonomy): domain Eukaryota; kingdom Viridiplantae; phylum Streptophyta; class Magnoliopsida; order Poales; family Poaceae; genus Zea; species Zea mays. The sequence continues at coordinate 148,716,533 of NC_050100.1, forward strand.
CAGCCTCTTGGCTCCCATGTACAACGATAAACCCTTGGTCAGAAGGTATCTTCATGCACAAATATGATGGGTGAAGTATTGCTTCAAAGGCGTTTAGCGTCCCTCGACTAATGATTGCATTGTAAGGATAATCCATATCAACGATGTCGAAGACAACTTGCTCTGTTCTTGTATTGTGAACATAGCCAAAGGTAATTGGCATGGTTATCTTGCCAAGTGCCACTATCTGCCTTCCTCCGAAGCCAGAGAGGGGGTGTGTTGCATCATGTATCTTGTCATCCTGCTCTTGCATTTGCCTGAAAGCCTTCGTGAAGATGATGTCTGCCACACTGCCTGTGTCTACTAGGACATTGTGGACTAGGAACCCCTTGATGACGGTGTTTAGAGTCCGACCGCACACCCAGGGTTACCCCTTGCGGTGCTTTTTGGTACGATGGTGCTGTTGATTGTAACTTAATGGTTCATGCTGGACGCACAAGAGAGGGAAAGGCGATTTTCTACAGGTTCGGGTCGCTAGAGAGGCGTAATACCCTACTTCTTGGGGTGGATCTATATGTGGTGGGTTACAAGCAAGGTCTCCTGAATGGAGAAAAGCTAATGAGATAGGTAGATGGTCGATGGAAATGATGGGGTATCCATGGGCCTTATATACACGACCGTGGGGCACTCCATACGTACATGAGGATCATATGTATCCTAAATAATAGTGAACCGACTGAACTAATCTCCCTACAATCTTGCCGACTTATCCCTAACCTGCCCCAATATTCGAGGACGCCGTGCGCGGGAAAGTCGGGTGGTTTCTGTGGATAGCGCACGAGCCGTCGGATTGTTTGGGCTTGAGTCCGTTTTCTTCTCAGGTCGGCCCATTCAGCTAGTAGCTCTAGTCCGGCCCACGAAGGAATGGCCTTGCGAGGTAACTGGCCTGTGGCCTCACGCGAGGCCTTCTCACCTTCTAGTGGACCGTGGGGATATCTGTCCCCCACAAGCCCCCAATGTTTGAGTTGATTTTGAAATAATCAGCCCAAAGATTCTTGGTCCGGCTTATGGGTTTGTTATGTGGCCTGATTTCTGTTCCGCCGATGGGTGCACCGAAGGTGCACCCATTGGGTGTAGCCTCTTGTTGGGGACTTATTCTCAAATGCTATGAGTTAAGAACAAGGCAACACAAAATGTTAATGGTTAAAGACCTTCGTCCTTCGAAGCATTATCTCCCTTAGGATATAATGGTCTTCAGACGAAGGTTATGAAGGACGCACCTTCATCATATCAGTATATAATAAAGCAAGTAGAAGCATATGAAACATGGGAAATAACATGAATAATTATATGACATTATCAGAACATTTTTATTATCTTATCATGAATAAACATGAACAATATCGAATTACATTAATACCTTCGGCTTGACGGAAGGTAAAAGTCCAAGCGTGATGTGCGAGTGAATACAAGTCAGCGTGAACAGTACGGTGTCACTATTCATCTATTTATAGGCACAGGACACAGCCTGTGTAGAATTACATTCATGCCGTCGACATTTACTATTGACTTAGGGAAATCTATCGAGGACTAGACAACCTTTTCCCCTTTAAGTCGGTTTCATTTTCCATTGTTAAGCCGAAGCTTCTTCATGGGTAGCTTCGGCACTGATTCATCCTTCTCTCGAACCGCGCTCTTCATATTATGTATAGCTTCATCCCATGCCCGAAGATTCCTGTACATATATTATACTTGGGAAACATGTTAGTCATGTTTTTTAGGACCTTCAGAAGACGAAGGCCCCCAACAGTAGCCCCTCATAGTATTTATTTGTTATAACAACAAATTTAGACTGCGACGTGAACGAAGGCCTTAAGTCGAAGGTCCGAAAAACATCTTCCCTTTGCTAGAATAGCGACAGTAAAGACATACGGGGCCCGCCAAGTTGCAAAGAACTAGGCGTATAAATATGAACCCACAATGGTAGCATTTGATACGCTATCTCTGCTATTTGCGTTATTTTCTCAAATTTCTAGCTCTTGCTCAATAGCTCTCGCCTGATTTTCGAGCTTTTAGAGCTTCGGTTTAAAGGCGTTTTTGCTCCAAATTTGAGAAGAAGATGAGTGAGGAGAAGAAGATGACTGAAGAGAAGAAAATGATTGAGGAGAAGAAGTTGTATGAAGAAAAGATAGTTGTGGATCCTTTCATCGCTGGGTTTTATGAGTCTATGGCAAAAATGAATACTGAGAAAATTACTAAGGAGATCATGGAAGGTTTGTCTGAAGATTCTGATGATAGTGATAGTTATGACGTGGAAAGTGGGGATGAAGATTCTGAGGATCGGCCGTGGCAGCCAAACCATACTATCTTCGGAAAATCGACTATCAAGCAAAGTCATATTGATTCCATGAGGGGGAGATATTTTCGCGACATGTCTGTTGTCAGAGTTGGAGGAGACAGTACTACCCCTTCTCCGGAGGAAAACGAAGTTGTTATTTACCGAAGTTTCTTGAAGGTTGGCCTTCGGTTCCCGCTGAGTAAATTTGTGGTCGAGGTATTAAAGATATTCCATATCTTTCTTCATCAGATTACCCCCGAGGCTATAATCAGGATGGGGTTATTTGTCTGGGATGTAAGGAGCCAGGGGCTGGAGCCGAGCGCGAAATGCTTTTGTAACATGCACGAGCTTCTATACGAGACGAAGGCTATCGGGAAAGAACAATACCACAACAACTTCGGTTGTTACGGGTTCATTGCCCATTCTAATGCAAGCCACCCGGTGCCAACATTCCGGAAAAGATGGCCCGGGGCCTGGATGGAGGAGTGGTTTTATGTTAAAAGTGATCTGATTAAAAGAGAAGACATCAAGGAAATTATCCAGCGCCCCATCTGGTCTTGCTTCAGCCTCCGAAGGCTGAAGGTGGATATTGATAGCGATGTTGAATCATGTCAGAAGGCCTTTAGTATTGTTTGCGCCTTCATTGGCACGAGAGATTTAATTCAAGAAAACATATCCTTCAGGGTGTGGCCACTTGTGGAGAGCTAGGATATGCCGAAGGAGACTACTGCCGAGTCCAATGAAGGTGGCCTAGTCCGATTGAAGTATACCTTTAGGTTTAGGGAGAAGTTTGATGAGCCAGATGATGACTGGTTGAAATGTATTGAAGCTACCAGTGACGAGCTGCTTGGGACATATTCCAAGGCCGAAGACGATGCCTTGTCCGCAGCCTTCGGGGGCCGGGGGAAGAAAAGATTGAACATTCTATTTGATGCGATTGGCTTCGTATACCCTGATTATCGCTACCCGCTACGAGGGCAAGGAAAAAAGAGAAAGATTGCCGCTTCGGCCACAACAGTTGTGCCGAAGGGGCAAAAAGTGAAGGTTCTGACCCACCGACCGCGATATATTGAACCGGTCGTAGTGCCTGAATTTGGTGAAGGGGCCTCTTCAACTGCCGAAGCAAGACAAGCTGCTCCAATTGTGCAGAGCGTTGGAGAGCCGATTGTAGTGCCGAAGGTGCCTACAGTCGGGCCAACCGAAGCTAAGGATGATAAGGCCGAAGAGCCACAGGTGGAAAAAGTGATAAAATGGCAGAAGTCCTGAGCCCACCGGCAGAGGCAAATTTGCCAAAGATGCAAAAAGCTCCTGCCGCAACTCCCAAGAGGAGGAGGATGGCCAGCGTGCTAGACGCTGATATGGAGACTACAAAGGCCTTGACCCCTGCTCTTATTAAGAAAGTTGCCGAAGTTGCCAAGGGCCAGGCCGAAGCTGAGCCTACAGTGCCCATTGAGATGAAGGCTGTCGCGCCTGAAGACAAGGTTGATCAGCAAACTTCAGATACCGGCATGACAGCAGGGCAAGGTATGGCAGAAAAAGCAAAATCTCCTACCCTGAAGCTCCAGCCGAAGCGGTTGATTACATTTATCGACATGCTTCGGGGAAGAAATTATCCGAAGAATAAATCCTGGAAGCCAGACACTATGCCCAAAAATTAAAATATCCAAAGGGAGCCTTAGTGTTTAACGACACTAACGAAGATGATTTCTTGTACTGTCGCCCGGATAATAAAGAAATATCTGTTTGCCGGGAGATAGCTAAAAGTATGGGATTTCCAAAGCTTGAAGAAGGCCTTTCGGTTATGTCGAAAGATGATCTTGCTGATATCCTCGCGTACAACAGTATAAAGGCATAGAAGTTAACTTTCAAGTTGGAAAATGAAGTATTTTATTGCCATGCTCAATTCTTTATTCTTCTTTGCAGGGCTTAATTCTTAGTAATGCCTTGAGGGCATAGAAGAGCGCCGAAGATGAAGGCTGTACAATGGCTCTTAACAACCTTCGCTCAGAGGTGATTGAACTGAGAAACAAAGGTCTAGAGAAAGACAAAATTTTGATTTCATTGGTGAACAAAATAAAAGAAGACAAAGCTAAGTACAATGCTTAGGCCGAAGCCTAGAAAGCCGATGTTGAAGACCTTCGGAGACAACTGGCTGAAGCTAAGGAGAACTGCACGCTCGCACAGGCTAACCAAGAGATTAGTGAATATTGGAAGAATAAACTAGAGAAAAATGTTGAAGAACTTCGCGAATCCAAGGTGAAGTGTTTTGAAAAATCATTGGATTGCGTGAAGAAATTAAAAACTAGCTTCTCCAAAGTGGGCGCCTATTCTTCTGAAGAAAAATTTATTCGAGGCGACCCTGAGGGCGTTATTGAAAGGATAAGTGGAGAAGCCAAAGCCTTCGAGGAAATCTTGAATGATCGTGGGGATATTTGTGCGTTTTCTAGCGCGCGGGGAATCTCAGCTATTCTGGAGAAGGCCGGATGTAATCATGTTAAGGCTATAGCCCAGGCCGAAGCTGCCTTCTCCATAGACGATACGAAGGATCCTTCAGCCGAAGCAACTTTAATGGGCGGGAAGTTTTATAACGATGTCTGGGTGAACCGTGGCCGAGAGCTGGCCCACGAGATTATAAAAAAGAATGAAAAAGACACCCACGATGCCCGGGCAGAAGCAAAGCGAGCTGAAGAGGCTGCTGAACGCGAAAGGCGTATAGGTATTGTTTTTTGATTATTTAACTTCGGTACTTGCTTTGTGGCTTCGAACTAATCAATTTACCTACTTCAGCTGAACTATCCCCGCCACCGGAGCCGTATGATCCCCTGGCTGATCCATAAATGAAGGAAGCACTGGATATTATAAGCATGGCAGACTCCGTTATTGACAAAGTCATCGATAAACTTTTGAATGAAGTTGCAGAAAAAGTCCTTAGAGAAGAATAGATTTTATTGTAATAATATTTTGAAATGCTTGATGTATGGAACAATTGAATGAAGATTAGTGTTGGGGACTTGTTCTCAAGTGCTATGAGTTAAGAACAAGGCAACATAGAAAATGTTAATCGTTGAAGTCCTTCGTCCTCCGAAGCATTATTTCCCTTAGGATGTAATGGCTTGCGGACGAAGGTTATGAAGGACATACCTTCATATGTTCATTAAACAATGGCGAAGGATAAAATATAAAGAATATAAAAGACAACATGAACAATCATATATTATTGTCGGGCATAAACAAAAACATTGTTGAATTACAAGTGTACCTTCAATCGGAAGGAGATGACAGTACAAGCGTGACGCCAAAAGCGAATGCCCAGTCAGCGTGAACGGTACGGGAGTACTGTTCACCTATTTATAGGCACGGGACGTAACCCATACAAAATTACATTCATGCCCTTTACATTTGATAATAATTCTATGGTAATCTATCAAGGTCTGAATAGCCTTTTCATCTTTAAGTCGGTTTCATTTTCTGCAACCACGCCGAAGCTTTCCTGCTGACATCTTCGGCGTTGTACCAAGACCTTCGTATTATCCTGGTCTTCTCCTGGCGTGATAACGACTTGAGTTCGAAGGTACCTGCTCACACATTATACTTCCAGAAATACTGTTAAATCCTGTTTTTGAGGACCTTCGGATGCCGAAGGTCCCCAACAGTAGCGCCTCGCAATATTAATTTGTTTAAAATAACGAATTTAGATTGCGACGTAAACAAAGGCCTTACGCCGAAGGTCCGAAAAAACACCTTCCCTTTGCTAGAATAGCAACATTCACTGACAAGCGGGGTCTTTCAACTTTCAACGCACTTGGCGTATAAATACGGCCATACCGTAAACGCATTCGACACGCTCTCTGGCCAACTGCTCCCGCTCACTCAATTTTTAGCTCTTGTGTACTACAATTTGCTAAGCTTTTAGTTTTGAAGCTTCGGCTTTGAAAATAGTTTTTTAGTGTCTCCGAAGATGTCCGAGGATAAGAAGACTGCTGCTGAGACGAAGCTGAGCCTTGACGAAGAGAAAAATTTGGGGTTTCTTATAGCGATGTCAAAGACCAACACGGAAAAAATCACCAAGGAGATTCTGGAAGGTTTGTCTGAGGATACTGGCGACAGTGACAGCTACGATGTGGACAGTGGTGGTGAAGACTCCGAAGATCGTCCATGGCGACCAAGCCATTCAGTTTATGGTAAATCAACTATCAAAGAAAGTCATCTTGTCAATATGAGAGGAAGGTATTTCCGGGATTTGTCCATTGTGAGGGCCGACGAAGGGGAAAAAACTTGCCCACACCCTGAAGAGAATGAGGTCGTAGTGTACCGAAGCTTTTTGAAAGCTGGACTGCGATTTCCTTTGAGCAGCTTCGTTGTGGAGGTGCTGAAAATATTCGAAATCTATCTCCATCAACTTACCCCCGAGGCAATTATAAAGCTGAATATCTTCGTGTGGGCCATGAGAAGCCAAGGTCTGAAGCCTGACGCAAAAAGCTTCTGCAATATACATGAATTATCATATGAAACAAAACCCTGGGGTAAGGAACAGTATCACAACAATTTTGGCTGCTACAGTTTTGTTTCTCGGTCCGGGTCAAGCTGCCCCGTGCCAACCTTTCGGAAAAGATGGCCCGGAGACTGGATGACAGAATGGTTCTATGTGAAGAATGATCTGACAATACGAGAAGATATCAAGGGTATAATCATGCGCCCTATTTGGCAAAGCTTCGGCCTTCGGAGGCCGAAGGTTGAAATGAATGAAGCTGCCGAAGAATGCCAGAGGGCCTTCGGCGCAGTCTGTTCTTTCATTGGGACAAGAGACTTAGTACAAGAGCATATTGCCTTCAAGGTATGGCCGCTCGCGGAGAATTGGGAAATGCCACAAGAAACCGTGAAAGAAGCCGACGAAGGTGGACTTATCAGGTTGAAGTACACTTTTAAATTTGGAGACAAATTCGTTGAGCCAGATGATGACTGGCTAAAAAGTATTGAAAATTTAAGTGATGAATTGCTTGGGGCTTACTCGAAGGCCGAAGACACTGCAATGTCTGCAGCCTTCGGAGGCCGAAAAAAGAAGAGGCTGAATCGGGTATTTGATGCAATCGGGTTTGTCTACCCTGACTATTGCTATCCCGTTCGAAGGCAGAAAAGAAAAGACACAACGTCTGCAAAAGAAGAAACTACAATTGCTCCTAGTGAGCCAGAACCGAAAAGAAAGAAGATAAAGGTCCTCACACATCGGCCGCGCTATATTGAACCAGCTTCGGTGCCTGAGTTTACCGGAGAAACTACTACGGCCACCGAAGCTGAAAAACCAACCAAGCCAACTTTGCTGCCAGAAGTCGCAGAAACGGCCGAAGTGCCAACAAAGATAGAACTGGAACAATCAAAGATTTTGCTGTCAGAAACGAAAGAGAAGGCCGAAGCGCCGTCCACAGAAAAAATGGAAGAGGTAAAAGAAGCAACTGAGGGCTCCAAAACATCAGAAGTTTTGAGTCCTACAGCAAACATTGAGACAGTAAAAAATCAAAAAGTGCCAGCAGTGACTCCGAAGAGAAAGAGAATGGCTAATGTGCTAGATGTACTGGAAACGATCAAATCTTCAAGCACACCTCCGAAGAAGGCTGCTGTCGTTCCTGAGACAACAACTGAAATTTCTGGTTCTAAATCTCCAGAGCAAAAGACTGAAGCCGAAGCTGTGCCCTCAGAGCCCGCAAAGATAAAACCCTTGGAAAGTGAGGCAGAAAAAATAACAACGCCGACTTTTGTTGAAGAAACCGGTGTCATTACCCCCGAAGCATCCCCCAAAATTCGTGATTATATTGTTCGTCATGCTTCAGGGAAAAAACTATCGGAAAAAGAAGAGCAAGAGGCCCAGCACTACGCCCAAAAACTGAAATATCCAAAGGGGGCGTTAATATTCAATGGCAGTGGAGAAGAAGACTTCTTGTATTGTCTTCCCGACAGCAAGGAAATTTCTGTCTGTCGGGAGATGAGCAGGAGCTTCGGATTCCCAACTTTAGAAGACGGACTTTCGGTGCTGTCAAAGAACGATCTGGCCGACAGCCTAGCTTACAATAGCTTAAAGGTGTGACAAATGAAATCCTTGTATTTTTTGTTGAGTTCAAAATTTTTCGTTTACTTAAACCTATTGATGCAGACATATTTCTCTCTGCAGGAGCTGATACTCAGCAATGCCCTCAGGGCACAGAAAGATGCTGAAGACGAAGGGTGTTCTATAGCCCTGAGCAACCTTCGTTCCGAAGTTATTGAACTGAGGAACGAAGGTCTCGAAAAAGATAAAATGTTATACTCATTGATAAATAAAATAAAGGAGGACGAAGCTGCTTTTAAAAGTCAAGCTGAAGCTCAGAAGCGCGAAATTGAAGACCTTCGGAAACAACTGGCCAGAGCCAAGGAAGAACGCATACTTGAAGAAACAAAGCGAGAACTCAGCGACCAATGGGCCGATCACCTAGAAATAACTGTTGAAGAGCTTCGTTCGTCCAAAAAGAGATGTTATAACAAGTCTATAGAGTGTGTTAAAAAGTTAAAAGCTAGCTTCGCCAAGGTTGGCGCCTTCTCAAGCGAAGAAAACTTTACGAGAGGCAATCCCGAAGGTCCCATCGAATGGATCGACCACGAAGCTGAAGCCTTTGAAGAAATTTTAACTAGCCGAGGGGATATATGTGCCTTCTCTGGTGCCAGAGGGATTGCCACCATCTTAGAGAAGAAGGGCTGCGAACATGTAAAAATTTTAGCACAGTCCGAAGCTGCTTTGTCCCTTGAAGATGCAAGAGATCCCTCGGCCGAAGCTAGTATAATTGGTGGGAAATTTTTTACCGATATCTGGGATAATGGTGGCCGAGAAATGGCCAGAGAAATTATTCGAAGAAGTGAAAAGGGCATTCACGATGCTAGAGAAGTAGCTGAGGCTGCTGAAAAGAGCACAAAGGCCGAAGGTCAATTAGGTATTAACTAATAGTTTTTATCGTGTTTTAATCTTAGGTTTTAAGATTTGTTTGCGATTTGTAATAGCAATGTAGCCGTATCCTGTCTTGCTTCAGATCCGACTAAAGGGTCTTCGGGCCCTCAGCCGAAGGGAGACGACGAAATTAAAAAGATGGCTGAAGATATTATGGACGAAGTCGTCAACCGGCTCCTGAACGAGGCTGCAGAAGTCGTTTTGAGAGAAGATTAAGTATTTTTGTAAAAACTTCTGAAATGTAATATAGTGTAACATTTTGTAACCCCAAATGTAATATACCTATTTTTGTTACTCAATTCTTTACGATGCATGAAACTTTACACGTACCGCTTTTGAGTCTTTGACGAAAAAACACCTTCCCTTCTTTTCATGCTTCGTGAAGAAGAATTTTTCTTTGTCACAACAATATCCAATGTTCTGATGAATAATATCCAGGCTTCGTGAAAATATTTTCCGAAGCTATATTTCCGAAGATCAATGATGTATCTTTTTGTGACTATGATTTCTCCCTTTCAGAGTGTTCTTCTGTAGATTAATAATGTATCCACCTCTTGTGCCATGTGCAAAATGATGTATGATGCTTATGCTATGCGAGATGATGTGATGATGATATGTTATGTGAGATGATGTTTATTCCGAAGATACATACACATCCCTGCAATAAAACACAGTCTTTTATAAGCCTCCCTTAGGAGCTTCTTCGCCTTTTACTTCAGCGGAATCAGCGTTTATTTTTCGCTGTAAGCCTCCCTTAGGAGCTTCTTCGCCTTTTACTTTCAGCGGTATTCGCGTTGACTTTTCGCGCTTCGCCTTTTACTTAGGCGATATCAGCGTTGACTTTTCGCTGTATGCTCTGCATTCCCTTTGGAACGACTTTGGAGCAGAAAACTTACACTGCGCTCCCTTTGGAACGACTTTTTGTGACTTCGGCAAACTTACTCTGCGTTCCTTAGAACGACTTTTTGTTGCTTCGAAGAATTTTCGATAGTTCGAAGGTCCTTTTTATTGTCACAAACCTGTGAAGAAAACATAATTTTCTTGTAGAAATCAACGAAACTAATTACATGAAACCTAAACAATGTCCTTTATTACAGAAAATAAAACTGAATGAAAAAGATTGTTATTAAAGTAGGATATTCGTCAATAGATGTGCTTTGACTCTGGCACAGTGCTATTGACTGTACGAGCTTCGGACTGCTCTCTGAAATCCCTCTAGTGTGGGGCATACTGGCTCCCTTCTGGCTGCTGGCCTTGTTGCAACGGAGGTGGAGGCGGAGGCTGTTGCCAGGAAGCTTGAGGCTGGCTCGCCGAAGCAACAGAAACTGCAGGATGGTTGCCCACATATTCTGGGATGTAGGGCGAATGATACGAAGCTGTATGCATGACCTGCTTCGGCTGAGCTTGTTGTGCTGCGGCTTCAGCTATTTCCTTTTGCTTCTGAATAGTAACATGGCACATCCTGGTAGTATGGCCTTTGTTCTCACCGCAGAATAAGCAAAAGATTCTTCTCGGTTGATCTCCAAATCTTCCTCCAAAGCCCCTGGCGCCTCTGCCTCTTGGAGCTGGTGGTCGGAAGGAGCTTTGCTGTTGCCCCGAAGCCTGTGAGGAGCATTGTGGCCTTTGCTGTTGGCTTCCTCTGTCATCATTTTGTGTAGAGTTATGAATTGATCTCACGTGCCTCGGGTAGAACCTCCCTCCGAAGCCCCTGGTCATTTCAGAAAACCTGAAAGCCTCCTCCCTTCTTTGGCGAAAATCATTATCGGCCCGAATGTACTCATCCATCTTCTGGAGAAGCTTCTCCAAAGTTTGAGGAGGCTTCCTGGCGAAGTACTGAGCTGACGGACCTGGCCGAAGCCCCTTGATCATGGCCTCGATGACAATTTCATTGGGCACCGTTGGTGCCTGTGCCCTCAAACGCAAGAACCTTCGGACATACGCCTGAAGGTATTCTTCATGATCCTGAGTGCACTGGAACAGAGCCTGAGCAGTGACCGGCTTCGTCTGAAATCCTTGAAAGCTAGTTAACAACAAGTCCTTCAGCTTCTGCCATGAAGTGATCGTTCCTGGTCGAAGGGAGGAATACCAGGTTTGAGCAACACTTCTGACAGCCATAACGAAAGATTTGGCCATGACTGAAGCATTGCCACCATACGAAGACACCGTTGCTTCGTAGCTCATCAAAAACTGCTTCGGGTCTGAGTGGCCATCGAATACGGGGAGCTGAGGCGGCTTGTAGGACGGAGGCCAAGGTGTAGCCTGCAGCTCAGCGGACAGAGGAGAAGCATCATCAAAAACAAAATTCCCATGATGGAAATTGTCATACCAGTCATCTTCGTTGGGAAAACCCTCTTGATGAAGGTCTTGATGCTGAGGCCTTCGGTGTTGCTCATCCTGAGCAAGATGACGAACTTCTTCAGAGGCTTCGTCTATCTGCCTCTGCAGTTCAGCTAGTCTGGCCATCTTTTCTTTCTTCCTCTGTACTTGTTGATGAAGCATCTCCATATCTCTGATTTCTTGATCTATCTCGTCCTCTGGTGGTGTCGGACTGACAGCCTTCCTTTTCTGGCTTCGGGCCTCCCGCAGGGAGACTGTCTCCTGATTGTGGTCCAGTGGCTGCAGAGCTGCAGCCCCAGTCGCTGAAGCCTTCTTCGGCGCCATAACGAAGGTTTACGATCGCCGAAGGTGCTCAAAAAACTCAGAGTGGAAGTGAGTTCACCGGAGGTGGGCGCCAATGTTGGGGACTTGTTCTCAAGTGCTATGAGTTAAGAACAAGGCAACATAGAAAATGTTAATCGTTAAAGTCCTTCGTCCTCCGAAGCATTATTTCCCTTAGGATGTAATGGCTTGCGGACGAAGGTTATGAAGGACATACCTTCATATGTTCATTAAACAATGGCGAAGGATAAAATATAAAGAATATAAAAGACAACAGGAACAATCATATATTATTGTCGGGCATAAACAAAAACATTGTTGAATTACAAGTGTACCTTCAATCGGAAGGAGATGACAGTACAAGCGTGATGCCAAAAGCGAATGCCCAGTCAGCGTGAACGGTACGGGAGTACTGTTCACCTATTTATAGGCACGGGACGCAACCCATACAAAATTACATTCATGCCCTTTACATTTGATAATAATTCTATGGTAATCTATCAAGGTCTGAATAGCCTTTTCATCTTTAAGTCGGTTTCATTTTCTGCAACCACGCCGAAGCTTTCCTGCTGACATCTTCGGCGTTGTACCAAGACCTTCGTATTATCCTGGTCTTCTCCTGGCGTGATAACGACTTGAGTTCGAAGGTACCTGCTCACACATTATACTTCCAGAAATACTGTTAAATCCTGTTTTTGAGGACCTTCGGATGCCGAAGGTCCCCAACAATTAGGCTTCTATTGTAACAAAACTATGTAACATTGAGTCGAATATGTAAATTGTTGTAATTTATTTCTTTGCGAAGCATGAAACATACACACATACCAGTTTTTGAGCCTTCGGCGAAAAAACACCTTCCCTTCTTTTCATGCTTCGTAAAGAAAGAAACCCCTTCTAGGGCAGATCTGATAAAACTGTCACCCGAAGCTTGCTTTGTGCCTTAGCACATTTTCATTCAATCGAAGTATTTCCAAGGGTTTGCTTCGTATCCAGTCTTTCTGTTGATGTGATATGATGTATGATGTGATGCTATGCTAGATGATGCGATGATATGATGCAATATGATGATGCTTTAACACCCACACATACGCCCACACTGGTACACGGAAGACTGCATCCCCTTAGGAACGTCTTTTGAGTCTAAGCTCTGCATCCCCTTAGGAACGACTTTTGAGCTTCTTCACCTTCTGTTTCGGTGGTATAAGTTCTGCATCCCCTTAGGAACGACTTTTGAACTTCTTCGCCTTATATTTCGGTGGTATAAGTTCTGCATCCCCTTAGGAACGACTTTTGAACTTCTTCGCCTTATATTTCGGCGGTATTTGGCTCTGCATTCCCTTTGGAATGACTTTTGAGCAGAAAACTTACGTTGCGCTCTCTTAGGAATGACTTTTCGTAGCTTCGTTAATTTTGTCTCTGCATTCCCTTAGGAACGACTTTTGAGCTTTGAAAACTATTTCATTCCTTTGAGAGTCGTCTTTCAAGCTTCGTAAATCTATGAAGAAGATATATTTCATTCTGGTGTAGGCAGAATTATTACAAGAAATTGAAACTGAGTTTTTCATTACTTGTTTCTCGTACAAAAAGTAAAATGGCATAAAAGATAAAAGTACTTCAGAAGTAGGATATTCCTCAGCATATGTGCTTCGATTCTGGTACAGTGCTGTTGACTGTACGAGCTTTGGACTCCTCCCTGAAGTCACGTTGCTATTGGGGGTACTGGCGCCCTTCTGGCTGCTTGCTTTGGGTATGAGTAGGTGGCAATGGTGGTGGCAGTGGAAGTTGAGGCCAGGAAGCATGTGAATAGCTTGCCGAAGCAACAGAAGCTGCAGGTTGATTGCCCACATATTCTGGTATGTAGGGAGAGTAGCACGAAGCAGTATGTAAAACCTGCTTCGGCTGGTTCTGCCGGGCTTCTGCTTCGACAATCTCTTTTTGCTTCTGAATGGTAATCTGGCACGTTCTTGTAGTGTAGCCCTTGTCTTCACCACAGAATAAGCAATAGATTTTCCTGGGCTGATCCCCATATCTTCCTCCAAAGCCCCTGCCGCCTCTGCCCCTTGGAGCTGGTGGCCTGAAGGAGCTTTGCTGCTGCCCTAAAGACTGAGCTGTGCTGCGGCCTCTGGAATTGGCTTCCTTTGTCATCATTCTGACTGGAGCTATGAGATGATCTGACATGCCTAGGGTGGATTCTTCCTCCAAAGCCCCTAGTCATCTCAGAAAACCTATAAGCTTCCTCCCTTCTTTGGCGGAAATCATTATCGGCCCGGATGTACTGATCCATTTTTTGAAGCAGCTTCTCCAGAGTCTGAGGGGGTTTCCTGGCGAAGTATTGAGCCGTAGGTCCTGGCCGAAGACCCTTGATCATGGCCTCAATGACAATTTCATTGGGCATCGTTGGCGCTTGTGCTCTTAGACACAAGAACCTTTGGACATACGCCTGAAGGTACTCCTCATGGTCTTGTGTGCACTGGAACAAGGCCTGAGCGGTAACTGGCTTCGTCTGAAACCCTTGAAAACTGGTGACCAACATGTCCTTAAGCTTCGGCCATGACGTGATTGTCCATGGCCGGAGAGAAGAGTACCATGTCTAGGCCACACTTTGGACTGCCATGACGAAGGACTTTGCCATGACAGCAACATTACCTCCATATGAGGATATTGTTGCCTCATAGCTCATCAAGAATTTCTTTGGGTCTGAGTGCCCATCGTACATGGGCAACTAGGATGGCTTGTAGGATTATGGCCATGGAATAGCCTGCAATTCTGCTGCCAAGGGAGAAGCATCATCAAAAGTAAAGTTACCATGATGAAAGTCATCGTACCATTCATCTTCGTTGAATGAGCCATCTTGATGAAGCTCCCTGTGCTGAGGCCTTCAGTCCTGGTCAACTTGAGTGAGATGACACATTTCTTCAGCGGCCTCATCGATCTTCTTCTGAAGATCGGCGAGACGAAGCATCTTCTCCTTTTTCCTCTGAACCTGTCGATGAATTGCTTCGAGGTCCCTGATCTCTCGGTCCAACTCTTCCTCCTGAGGTGTCAGACTAGTAGCCTTCCTTTTCCAAGTTTTGGCTTCGCGCAGTGTGTCCTGGTTGACATCTAGTGGATGCAGTGCAACCCCTAGTCCCGATGAAGCTTTCTTCGGCGGCATGACGAAGGTCACGGCTTGCCGAAGGTGGTCAAATGAGTTCACCGGAGGTGGGCGCCAATGTTGGGGACTTGTTCTCAAATGCTATGAGTTAAGAACAAGGCAACACTAAATGTTAATGGTTAAAGACCTTCGTCCTTCGAAGCATTATCTCCCTTAGGATATAATGGTCTTCAGACGAAGGTTATGAAGGACGCACCTTCATCATCTCAGTATATAATAAAGCAAGTAGAAGCATATGAAACATGGGAAATAACATGAATAATTATATGACATTATCAGAACATTTTTATTATCTTATCATGAATAAACATGAATAATATCGAATTACATTAATACCTTCGGCTTGACGGAAGGTAAAAGTCCAAGTGTGACGTGCGAGTGAATATAAGTCAGCGTGAACAGTACGGTGTCACTATTCATCTATTTATAGGCACAGGACACATCCTGTGTAGAATTACATTCATGCCCTAGACATTTACTATTGACTTAGAGAAATCTATCGAGCACTAGACAGCCTTTTCCCCTTTAAGTCGGTTTCATTTTCCATTGTTAAGCCGAAGCTTCTTCATGGGTAGCTTCGACACTGATTCATCCTTCTCTCGAACCGCGCTCTTCATATTATGTATAGCTTCATCCCATGCCCAAAGGTTCCTGTACATATATTATACTTGGGAAACATGTTAGTCATGTTTTTGAGGACCTTCGGAAGACAAAGGCCCCCAACACCCCCAAGCTTTGAGTAGATTTTGAAAATAATCCATTTAAAGCTCTTCATTTTATGCTTTAGAAATCAGCATTTTGTTTTTATGGGACTAAAAATCTATTGGGTGTAGCCCCCGAGCTTTGAGTGGATTTTAGAAATAATCCATTCAAAGGTCTTTCTCTTGTGCTCTAGAAATTCAAACGATGCTATCTGTCCACGCCTTGTTAGGTCTAAAATCATTTTGATCGGTGACAGATTGGACATCTGGCTAGTTGAGGCAGATGGTTCTCAGCTAGACATCACCCCACTCTATGCTTCAATGCTTCTGTTGATTAGACTTGCGCTTCAGTAGCCACATTTGGACTTCCTTCCATCTCAGCTGATCTCCTCCTTTTGTCGTGGTACATTCATTGCGTATATTTTATGGATATGACTTCTTCAGAAAATCTTTGAAAATTCTAGGCGACACGCTCAATGGATGTGCCCAAGGGGTGTCTTGGTATGCAGAGTGTTTACCGCGCTGTCCTGGAGTAGTAACTTGATGTGACCGAGAGGTGTAATCATTTGCCTGAGCAGTTGACTTAGGTC
This sequence comes from Zea mays, assembly GCF_902167145.1. Lineage (NCBI taxonomy): Eukaryota > Viridiplantae > Streptophyta > Magnoliopsida > Poales > Poaceae > Zea > Zea mays. Next base: position 148,732,923 of record NC_050100.1, read on the forward strand.
CAACCGATGTCGTCTTACGCGAAGCGGCGTGTTGCCTGACTCATTTTCAGACGGCTTGAATTGCTTATTGCATTCTTGTGACTGTTCAGCAAGCGGGGTAGGAAGTGGATGGTCACCCTGGCCTCTATAAATAGCCTGCTTGCCCCGGCTGTTCTCTTCACTCGTTCTTTGATCATCTGCTTTCTTCTTCTTCGTGCTTCCCTCCCTTTCCAACCAACCATAGGCAAGGGTAGGAGGGGCAGTGGCTGGCCTCGCCACACTGACGGCAAGCGCAAGCGTGCTCCAAGTCCTCCCTTGGAGGACTTCGGTGACTCAGAGTACTTGGAGGAAGCCTCCTCCGAGTCTGACCGATCGCCCGCTCTGGCTTCTCCCCCAGCGTCATCCGAGGACTCGGATGACTCCATGGGGCTGTCCATCGTGGTCCGGGCGTACTGGCGCTCCATCGAGCGAGCAGGGCTCAGTGGGTCAGATGAGTCGGGGGTCTCCTCGGACGAGGTGGAGTCCTCCAACTCCTCCGAGGAGTGGAGCGGTGGCGATGGTGACGACGAGGGCGACGGCAGCAACATCGACGACGATGGTGGGGATGATGACAGCAAGGGCGACGACAGCAAGGGCGATGGTGATGGCAGCGGTGGCGACGACAAGGGCGATGGTGACGGCATCAGCGGCGACGGTGATGACAGGGGCGACAACAGCAGGGGCGGCAGCAGCAAGGGCGACAACGGCAGCAGCAGCAAGGGCGATGGCGGCAGCGACAAGGCCAGTGGCACAATGCAAATGGTTTAAATATTAGTATAGATAGTAGTAGTAGTAAGTAGCAGTAGAATAAGGTAGTGTTAGTTAGTAGCGTAGTGTAAGTAGTAAGGTAATGTAATGTACTGCAGTGACCAGGGGTAAAAGAGGCTGACTCATAATGAGTCGGCTTCGAGTTTGTGTTACTTCCCCTATTACGAATGAAGGATGAAGTTACTCCACTTAACCACCGCTGCTTGCTTTTCATTCGTGCGTTTGTCCATGCACTTGACAGTGATGGCATTTTAGAGGTAATGCCCGAGTGACGATTGCGGTCTTTACTTTTCTGAGTTGTGATCTGGCACTTTAGAGGTAATGCCCGACCTAAGGACCCAACTTATACTCATGCCGATGTGCCTTCTTGAGTTCCGAACCCTAACTCTTACTTTTTCCTCTACCGCTTCTCCACTTTCCGAATTCTTGAGCCCGCTCGTTCCACCTGAGAGATTGCGATGGCTCCCAAGCGGAAGAGACGAAGCGCCACCGTTTCGATCATTCCACCCATCGATCCCAACAGCTCGCTTCCATTCGCTGGTAATCACATGTCCATAATTTCTAAATCAGATCTTTTGCATCTTGTGCAGACTAGGCTTTTGTCGCCGAAAGACCTATGTTCTTGGCGGATCTGGCGCGGGGTCACTGTTCCGACAGAGGACACCCACGAGGCCGTTGTTTATGTGTCGTTCCTCATCCGCGGACTTGCTCTTCCCATTTCTCCCTTTTTCCATGGTCTCCTCGACTTCTACGATATAAATCTTACACACTTAAACCGTAACTCTATTCTTCAAGTTGTCATTTTCGTACACCTGTGCGAGGCCTTTCTTGGAATCCTCCCCCACTTTGGACTCTGGAGGTACCTTTACCACTGTTGACCCGGTATGGCTGGAGGGCAGCATCAGCTTGTTGGTGGTGCCAGTTTGGAGCTTCGCCGGGGGAGGAAAGTGGAATACCTTGATATTCCTCTCAAGGACAACATCAAGGGATGACGCCTCGAGTGGTTCACCATGGAGAATCACAACAAATCCCTCCCCCTTGATCAGGGAGGCAACCAGACTTCCGCACGCCAAGCTGGGTGGAGTCCCCCATTTATTCAGAGGTGGCCGAAGCCAAGGTGCTGCTTGCCGAAATTTGCTCACTGAAGGACAGAGGTCTGACTGCCGAAGCCGTGGTTGCTGACTTTGTCTTCAAGAACATTCAACCTCTGAAGGATAGAGTCTACCCTGCTTACTTGTTAACTGGCGTCAATGATTCTACCCGGGTCACTAATAGGCAAATTCCCAATGAGGACCTGCTAAGCCGACTGGATATGATACTGAGGGCAGGGTCTCGAATGTTGGCGCTCCCTTATCTTACTCTGCATGGAACCTGCCTCCGCATAGTCACTTCTCTGGCTTTGTCTCAAATCCTCCTGTTTGAGATGGTAGCCCGGGCCATAGAGTGCGACCCTCCTTAGAGGACATCGAGGCCTTAATTGCTCCCCTCCGGAATCTTCTCGAGGCTGAGAAGAAAACTCACTTCGAGATGCCATCTAGTACCGATGATGTTGAGATGGACGCTGTTCTTAGCCTGTCGACCGGAGAATCTTCTGACTCTGCCCGCACTGAGCCAATGGCAATTGCGACTGGGAAAGAGTTTGGCAAAGACGAGGAAATCTAGAAACCCGAAGGTGCCTGTCGGAAAGGTTCACGCCGAGTGAACCACCCAGCTGCACCTGTCGAGGAGGAGAAGAAGAAAAGGCGACTCCGGCGGTTGTCATGCCTAGAACAAGACGCTGACCCTTCCACATTATTCCTTGGAGATGGCTTGGCTAGCACCATCTCCGAGGACAATGCTAGAGGTTGTGATGCTGTTCAGGCTACTGGCGGTGTGCTTGATGAGGAAGACGAGGATGATGAAGAAGAAGAAATTCCGCTGATCCGCAAGAATAGTCGTCACCACAGGGGTAGCCACATTCTCGCGCAAGCCTTGTCAGCACTTGTCAGCCTTCAAGGGTTGTCAATATATGATTTTGACCAAGCGCTGGAAGAGGTCATCCCTAAAGATCTTCTATCAGAGCCTTCTGAAGCTAACAATCCCACTATCTGTTCAGAGGTCCCAAATGATGGTCTTCTGCTGCATGATTCTACCGGGCAAGAGATAACCCGAGTGGTTTCTCATGCCTCATCGACCTTAGAGGGCGGTCTTGCTCGCGAAAACGCTGATCCGAGTCACTCGGCTCTTATGGACGTGGCTGAGGAATCTTCAGCCCTAGAGGTGGCTGCTGCGAAGGGCCCAGTCCACGAGGGTGGTGGTGGTAGCGACGCAGCCCCCAAGGGTGTTGGGGCAGGCTCCCCCTCTGCTACTTCTATGGACGTCCATGTTGGATCGCCACCAGTCCGGTCCAAGGAGGCTGCGGTGACACATCTTTCTATGGCTCTCGCTGGTCTGGTCACTTTAGAGGCCAGTGATCCAAATGCCGGGAGTCTACCACCTGCTGACGAGGCTGAGGTCCCTCTGAGTCGCACCTTTGATATTATTGCTGCTGATCTCCCCTCATCAAGTAGTATATCAACTCTTTCTGCTTTGGGTCTTCCTCTGTTCCTCTCCAATCTTCAGGTGAGTCAACTTTTGTTTTTTACTGTTTCTACGGGCAAACTAGCTTTTTTGCTTATCTTTCCATGATCATAGGATGTTCTTGGTGGTGTATCTGCCCAACTGAGATCCTGGGGTGCTCCTATCTCTGATCAAGTTTCGTCTCTGATGCAGTGGAACCCTCTACTGCTTCAAAAACAAATAGATGACCTGAGGGCGACAAATATTGGTCAGTGAGCCCACAGTTTCCTTATTTGCTTTCATTACTCAGCTTATTCTAAGTCTTGCGCTCTTCTTCTGCTGCTTTATCAGATTTGGCTCGGTGGTGCTCTGACATTGAAGAGAAGTATTCTCAGAGCCAGGCTGACTTAATCCAAACTTCTACTTTCTTGGACGGTGCTCGCTCCCTGAACTCCTCTCTGAATGCACAGCTCGACTCCGAGAAGATGGCACATGAGGTAAACTCTCTTGGCTACTCCTGCTTTGCTCCCCTTGCTTCAATGCTTATTGCTGTTCTTGCTTGCAGGAGGAAAAACGAGCAATCGTTGCTTCTTGTGATAATCTAGACAGGCTGTATCATGATGCTAGTACCTCCTTGACCATTTTGGAGAGGAGCCATTACTTTACCATGTCTCACTTGGACCATCATCGCAACGAACTGTGGGCATCTTAGGATGAAGTCTCCTGACTCGGCAAGCTGTTGTCCACCAAAGATTCCACCATCAAGGAGCTGTGTGCTTCCAAGAAGCTTGTCACGCAGGAGCTGGAGGCCACCCATCTCACTATCAAGGCCTTGGAGGATGACCATGTCATCTTGAAGGCAATGCACGACGAGGCCATGGATAAGGCCATTCGCACTGGGCGGATCCTGATGAGGAGACCCGGTGTCGTGGTGCCTGATGACATCTTCGCTGATGTCAAGGCCGCGCCTGTCGACGCAAGCCGTCCATCTTCCTTTGTTGCTCCTGCAAAAGATGCCGCCTGCAGGGATACTTTAGCGCAATGATTTGCCTGAAAGACACTTGTTTATCGAGTTAGCATCTTTTAGAGAAAAGGTGTAATGTGAGTTATGTATGTGCACAACATTTATGTTTGAACCGATTGTTCTGTGGGTAGGGTGCTGAAAAACACCTGTGGCACTGTAAGAGAAATATTTCTTTTTTCGAAGTACTCCCGATTTGAGTTGACTATTTTGCTACTAGGGTATAGTGATCACCCTAAATCATGTGAGCATGAGCATGTCACACTGACTTAAGGCATTTCCGACTTAAGCCGATTGCTCCGTTAGTAGGGCATAGTGGTCACCCTGAGTCATGTAAGCGTGAGCATGTCGCACCGACTTAAGGTGTTTCCGACTTAAGACGATTGCTTCGTTAGTAGGGTATAGTTATCACCCTAAGTCATGTAAGTGTGAGCATGTCGCACCAACTTAAGGTGTTTCCGACTTAAGCCGATTGCTCCGCTAGTAGGGCCTAGTGATCACCCTAAGTCAAGTAAGCATGAGCATGTCGCACCGACTTAAGGCGTTCTTGACTTAAGCCGATTGTTCCGTTAGTAGGGCATAGTGATCACCCTAAGTCATGTCATGCCGATTTCGAGTCGAGCCCAATCTAAGTCACTTGTCAATCAAGAGTTTGAACGCCTTTGGAAGATGAAAGCTTTATTGATGATGAAACCTTCTAGTTACAGAGTACAACTTTCCTTCGAGACATTTGAGGCATCGCTAAGGGTAGAACTTTATAAGGTGCTCAATATTTCATGAGTTCCCCACTTCTGTGCCGTCCATCTGAGTAAGCCGATAGGATCCTGGCCATGTGACCTCTGCTACGATGAACGGTCCTTCCCATGGTGGTTACATCTTATGTCATCCCTCCCTCGTTAGTACTCGGCGGAGGACCAAGTCTCCCACTGCAAAGGATCGGTGCCGCACAACTTTGTCGTGGTAGCGCTTCAAGGTCCGCTGGTATCTGGTCGACTGAATTACCGTATTTAGTCGTTTCTCCTCCAACACATCAATGTCTTCCAGCCTAGTTCCTTCTGCCTCAGCTATGCTTTCAAAGGTCAGCCTAAGCGCCCAAAGATCAGATCGGCAGGCTCCGACCCATACACCATGAAGAATGGGGTATTTCCATGCAGAGCTCGGCTGGGCTGAGTTTGCATGCTCCAGACCACGTATGGCAGCTCTCTGATCCACTTCCCTGCAAGCTTTTCGCTCTTGTCGAATACCTTTTTTCTGAGTGCATCTAGTATCATTCCAATGGCTCTTTCCACCTGGCCATTAGCTCTTGGATGTGCCACTGATGTGTGCTTAATCTGGATGCTTCTTTGCTCACAGAAATCGAAGAACTCCGAGCCGGTGAAGTTGGATCCAAGGTCCGTGATGATGCTATTCAGTATTCTGAACCTAAACATTTTCTCCTGGATAAACTACACTGCTTTTGCTGAGGTAAATGAAGCAATTGGCTTGTACTCTATCCATTTTGTAAATTTGTCAATGGCAACCAGTACATGAGTATGACCTCCTTGAGCTTTCTTGAAAGATCCAATCATGTCTAGCACCCAGCACGCAAACGGCCAGGTTATAGGAATGGTCTACAGCTGCTGCGCGGGCAAGTGCTGTTGCTTTGACAAGAATTGGCACTCCTCGCACTTCTGGACTAACTCGACAGCGTCACTCTTCGCAGTTGGCCAGTAGAAACCGGATCTGAAAGCCTTTCCCACCAGAGTCCTTGATGTGGCATGCACACCACACTACCCAGCATGAATTTCATTTAATAACTGTCTCCCGGTGGCCGACTGGATGGATTTCATGAATACTCCTCCTGTGCCTCTTCTGTACAGTAAGCCCCCTATGATGGTGTAGTGGGCTAATTGCCTTGCAATGCACTCTGCCGCAGCCTTGTCATCCAACTCTTCTTCATTCTTTATGTACATGATGATAGGCTCTCTCCAGTCATTGGGGTCTATCTATGGCTGGCTCAGGGTTTTGCATTCTTCCATCTGGTCCGTGATGATGCTTGGCTGTGATATTTCTTGGACGAAGATCCCAGGTGGAGCCTGGGCCCGATTGGATCCCAGCTTCGACAATGCGTCTGCTTCTGCATTGCGATCCCTTTCCACGTGATGGAACTCCAATCCTTCGAACTTGTCTTCCAGTTTTCGCACAGCTGCACAATATTTGCCCATTGTCGGTCGAGCAGTCCCAATCTTTTTTTATTTGACTTATGACCACCAGTGAGTCGTCATATACCATCAGCTTCTTGATGCCGAGTGATACCGCGATGCTCAGCCCATGGACCAGTGCTTCGTACTCTGCTGCATCATTTGATGCTGGAAACAAAATCTAGAGTGCGTACTTAAGTTGTTCACCTTCGGGAGCAATAAAGAGAATCTCTGCACCCGCTCCTTGCAGCTTCAGCGAGCCATCAAAGTACATTCTCCACACTTCAGCAACTTCTGGGCTATTTGGGACCTGGTGCTCTGTCCATTCTGATATGAAGTCGACCAGTGCCTAAGTTTTTATCACCGTGCAGGGCCGGAACTCTATGCCGTGAGCCCTGAGCTCGGATGCCCACTTGGCTATCCTTCCAATAGCTTCTTTGTTATAGAGAATATCACCCATTGGAAATCCTGTGACTACTTTGACTTTGTGGTCGTCAAAGTAGTGCCGGAGCTTGCGAGCGGTTAGAAGTATCACGTACAACAACTTCTAGACTTGAGGATACCTTATTTTTGAGGGCCCGAGGACTTCGCTGATGAAGTAAACTGGATGCTACGCCGGGTATGCATGTCCTTCCTCCGCCCGCTCGACTATTAACGTGGTGCTTACCACGTGAGTCGTGCAGGAGATATACAGGAGTAGATGTTCTGCCAGCTGTCCAGTCGTGGCTCGGCGCGGCGGCTTGAGTACTAGTGGTGTGGTCAAGAACTTCTTTAGTGCCTCTAGAGCCTCTTGTGCCTCTGTGGTCCACTGAAACTTGTCCAACTTCTTGAGTAATTTATAGAATGGCATTCCTTTCTTGCCTAGCCTTGATATGAACCTGCTCAGAGCTACCATGCATCCAGTAAGCCCTTGCACCTTTTTCTGCGATCGTGGCGCTTCCATTCTCATGATGGCCTCGATCATTTCCGGATTCGCTTCAATTCCTCGATGGCTGACAATGAATCCGAGCAGCTTTCTGGATGGTACTCCGAAGACACACTTTTCTAGGTTCAGCTTCCACCGGTAGCGCCTCAGGCTATTGAAGACTAGCTACAAATCTTCAATGAAGTTTTCTGAGTTTTCTGTCTTGATAACCACATCATCGATGTAGGCTTCCACCCGCTTGCCCCAGTGATCGGCTAAGCATGTTTGGATGGCTCTCTGGTAAGTCGCTCCAGTGTTCTTGAGGCCGAACAACATGGAGGTATAGCAGAAAGCTCCAAATGGGGTGATGAAAGCAGTTTTCTCCTCATCTTCTTTTGCCATGCTGATCTGATGATATCCGGAGTAGTAGTCTTGGAATGAGTGCATAGAATAGCCAGCAATTGAGTCAACTACCTGATCTATTCTAGGGAGCCCGAAGGGATCCTTCAGACAATGATTGTTGAGATCAGTATAGTCGACGCACATGCGCCAATCAACTTTATTCTTTTTGAGTACAAGAACAGGATTCGCTAGCCACTCGGGGTGCAGTACTTCGCTAATGAACCCTGCTGACACTAAGCGGGCTAACTCGGCGCGAATAGCTTCCCTTTCGTCAGGCATGGAACGATGCAACTTCTGTCGAATCGGCCTTGCTTGAGGATACACCTTCAATTTGTGCTCGACCAGTTCTCTCGGGACTCCCGACATATCCGCAGGTTGCCATGCAAATACGTCTCGGTTATCTTGCAGGAACCGGACGAGCGCGCTTTCCTATTTGTCATCAAGGCTGGAACTGATGATGGCAGTCTTGCGCTCATCAGAGAATCCCAGATTAATCCTCTTAGTATCTTCAGTCGGCCGTATAGAGGTCATAGCTTGAGCTTCAATGTGGGCATTGTGAGACCCTCCTCCTCCAGCCTGGTGTTCGCTTGCGTGGGAAGGGCTGTCGAGGGCCCAGCAGTAAGAGCTGTTTGAATGGCTCCACGAAAGCACTCTGCGGCACCTTGGAAGTCAGCGTGCACAGTGATGATTCCTTGAGGTCCTGACATCTTTAATATCATGTACGGGTAATGCGGAATAGCCATGAACTTCGCTAGTCCTGGCCTTCCGATGATGGCATTGTACTCGTAGTCGAAGCGCGCCACCTCGAACCTCAGGAACTCGGTTCTGTAGTTCCCGCAGGTACTCCCCTTCAGTCGGCACGATGCCGAAGAAAGGAGTATCTGACTCAGTGAGGTCTTTGAGTTTGATCCCCAGGGCCTGGAGCGTCCGGGGGAAGGTGACGTTGATGCTGCTTCCCCCGTCCACCAATACTTTCTTCACCCGGCTTTCTCGGATCACTGGATCAATGAGGAGAGGGTACTTGCCGTGTGATCAAAAGTTGAGCCATTGATCAGCTCGGCTGAAGGTTATTGCGTGCTCCGACCACCGGTAAGGAGCTGGGGCACTAGTGGTAGCCACCAGGACCTGCCGGTCATTGAGCTTTTGTTGCCTTCGGTTCTCTTGTGCTCCGTGCCCTCCGAAGATGACGTTGACCTACCTATCAACGCGCGGAAAAGCTTCACCCCCTCCCCCTTCCTGCTGCTGAGGCTGCCTGGGCTCGCTAGGCTCTCCTCGCGGTGGGGGATGCGGTAGAGGCTAGAATGGTCGACCATGCCCGACGGAGTGCTTGAATTCCCTGCAGTTCCGTAGGGTGTGGCGCATGTCCTTGTGGTACGGGCACTTGGTGTCACACCCGGTTTTGGAAGGCAAACTGAATGCGAACCATGTACGTGCCAGGATCAGAAACTCATGTACACAACGATTACATAATTGGACATCATCACACAATGCTCGAAATCAATAGCGGAAAGGTACTTTACTATAACAAGATGTCTAAGACATCCACAGAGTCTAATACATAGCCATAATGTTCAACATAAATATCAAAGTGCGGAGAAACGAAACGTAGATGCTAAGCCTACACAGGCAGCTGACTGGGGGTTTGCCACTAAAGTAAACTAAAACTCGTCGTATTCCTGGAACTCCTCGAAGTCCTCCATGTTGCCAGCATCACCTCTTGAGCACTGAGTACAATGGGGACAACCTGGGGTGGGGGTGGTGTGTAAAGCAAGGGTGATTACACATCAACGTACTCAGCAAATGTCCCGTTCGGCTAAAGTGGACTAGCTGTATGTGGGGTTGAAGTTAAGCAGTCGCTTTTAGTTGGTCAAGTATTTATTATTATTACTAGAGCCAAGTTTTAGTAATAAACCCAGTTATTACCCAAAAGTACTCCTTCAAAAGAGGAAATACCAGAGATCAGATTCATAACATCATTGTTAACCATCAACATAAAAGTAACTAGAATTCTTCTAATCAAAGAGGATCCCAAGGCTGCTCTTAACCATGAGCTTGACTAATATACCAGTTTCTAACACTCTGCAGAGGTTGCACATTTTACCCACGAGTCGTGATCCTTTTCCAGCCTGGGTTGTACAGACCCGATCTTCACTACCAAGGTGAATGGCCAGGGATACACTACGTAGCCTTTACAAAGACTCCCCTGGTGCGTAGCTGCTCGTTAGGTTTCGCCAGTCATACAAACGCAGTACACCTCCCCAAGGTGGGTGACTAACAAAACCAAATCGAATGAACCTCTGCACCCCAACCTTGGCAGAGCGAGCACTACGCCCCGGCCCCCATTAATGGCCCTCCGGCAAAGCCAACTACACCCCTAGGTTCATCTAATTAATCAGCTAAGGGCGTCCCATTCCACCCTCATGGTTGCACTGTTATCCCGGGTGGTCACTCCATGAACAGGTCCTTACGGAGAGGTACTCTGGAAAAAGGCCTGAGCCCCCTAAAGTATCACAATATCATCATTGGGATAACAATATCATATCATAAATGTTCACATCATGTTCATTGATTAAAGTTAAGGCAATAGCAAAATGCTAACCATGATAACCCAAAAGGTAAATAAGGATAAGGTAAATACAGGCTAGTCAATCCTTAGGTTTAAGTAATGTAATGCAGGACAATGGATTATAAAGTACGTAGGACATAATAGGTCAGAGGACACTTGCCTTCACCAGGTTGTTGCTTCGGAAGGTCTCCAACAACACACTCAGGAACCTCGGACTGCTCGTTGTCTAAATAAAGCAAGCATGCATTCAATACATTTGGAAAGTACAAATGAACAACACACCAACCATGTACAAACATAGGAATGCATCTTAAAGACACAATAGGGAATAATGTGATCAAATTATAACATGAACTATAACATAGACCAACATTCTTTGGAAATAGATTATTATTTCACTAAGTGTTACTCACAAATACATAACATAGTTCAATTTATTTTATTGTGACCTAAAATTTAGAACAGAGATGAATTCATGTAATACACATTATTAATCTCACAAGATTAAACATGTTTTAATCTCTAGGGTTTTCCCTTTCTATTGTATTAAATACACCAAATCTATACATATACTAGTTAACAGTTATCCATAAAATTAGGAAGCACAGGGTGTAAATGGAACTAATTTATTTGAACAGAGAATAATACTATGAACATTTTGCAATTTGAATCACTAAATTTGGAGTTCATATGAAAAAGATATGAAATAAACAAGTTTGGGAATTCAAAATATGAAATTAGGTCTAATTCTGTGAATATTTAAAAGTCCAGTGTTCAATCTGCAAGAATACAGGGGTCTGCGCGCGAAAACCAGGGACGGCCGGTTGATTCTAAACAAACCGAGGGTCTCTTTAATAAAACTGCCGCGCGAAGGGGTACCGGGTGATTCTAACCGTTAGATCAGAAACCGACGACCGAGATTAGATCTGAGGCCGAGGGCGCGCGCGCGGGCGAGTGCTGATAGGTGGGCCAAGGGCGTCAGCGACAGAGGGGGAGGGCGCACTGACTGAGCGGGCCCGGCGCCAGGGAACACGGGCGCTGACAGGCAGGCCAGGGGCGCAGGGCGCGCGTGCGCGAAGCGGTATCCGCGATCTGGGTCGTGCGATCCAAATCGGACGGGGAGATCAGACCGGGGAGGGACGAACGGCTGCGGGCGGCACTGCTTCTCTCTGCGGAAAGCTTCAGGCCATAGGGAGGGGGCTTGAGGCGCGCTAAGGCTTGGGAAAGCTTCAGCAGAGGCAGGGGTGACATGGGAACCTACACCGGGGAACTAGACCGGGCTAAATTGGCCTGCCACCGCGCGAGCACGGCGGACCGCCACGGCCGAGCACCGGCAATGTCAAAATTGGCCGAGCATGGAGCGGAACTAGGGAAATTAAGCACGGGCAAAGGTGTCTCACCTCAGGGCGGAGCTCGGGGAGGCTTGGCGCGGTCTCCGGCAAGCTAGATGGTCGGGAACGCGGGTGCGGGTCTCCGGCGGCGTCTGGTGGCGAGGGCAGAGCGCGAGATAGGGCGATGCTGTGCGAATTGAGGTGGGGGGAGCGAGTGCGGGCACTGGCGGGGCTCTAAGAAGGAAGCTGAGCGCGTGGGCGGGCGTCATGGCCGAGAAATCCGGCGATGTGCGCGAGTACGCACGCGCTGGTCCATGGTGAGTGCGGGGAGGGCGGAACTGACATGGACGGTCCACCGCGCAGAGAGAGAGAGAGAAGAGGGACGTGCGGGGCAACGACTCAGCGCCTGGCAAACTGGGCCCACGAGGCAGAGAGAGGAGGGGGACGCGCGCGGACGGGGCAACCGGCGCCGACAGGTCGGCCCCAGCGGGCAGAGAGCAAGAGAGAGAGAGATAGAGAGCGGGAGAGGAAGCCGCCGCTGACAGGCGGGGCCCGCCTGTCAGGCGGCACGGGCGCGCGGCCTGGCTGGGCCGAGCTAGGCCGGCTGAGCTGCTTTCCCTTTTTCTCTGGATTTTCTAATTCCTTTTCTATAGGGTTTTCAATTCCAAATTAGGTTTCAAATTCAAATAAATTCAAACATGTGCAACACTTCAAAGAATATTTTAAGCTCATCATGATGCAACATGTCATGACCCATAATGTTTTGTCAAAAATAAATAATTAAATCCCCCTATCTTTAGGCTAATTCTACTTAAAAGGAAAAAAAAGAAGAGAGGATCCAGAGAGAGATAAAACCTAGAGTGAGAGAGAACAGTAACACATGAATTTGGGTGATCATTAGAAACAAATTTTATACCCCCAAATTCAGGGTGTTACACTGGGTGTCGAGGATTTCATCCAGTGTTTGTACCCCTCTACGGGCGCACCACAGACTCGAGCGACGGGTGGCCCGGCGGTGTGCACCTCCTCGCGAGGCCTCTTCTCTCAGCGCCTGACAGGTTGCTGGTTCACGTCGCGCCGTGGCGCTGGTGGAGCAGGTTTCGTACCTCTGATGAGGTCCTGGGCCCATTCATACAGGGTGATGTTGAGGTCTGCCTCTCGGAACAGTTATTCGGAGGTGATAGGTGCTTTCTGTAGTATGGCTCGGATGAAGGCCGAGTCATTGGATTCTCGGTAGAAATCTTCAATCACCGCTGCCTTGGCGACTTCGGGGATGTGGTTCCTCATGGTCTGAAACCTCTTGAGGTATGACCGGAGTGTTTGATCGCTCTGGCGCCTGATGGATTTGAGGTCCTATGGCTGCGCCGGCTTGTCAGAGAGGGACTGGAAGTTGGCGATGAAACGCTGACTGAAATCGCTCCAATCGTCGATGCATTGTCATTGCAGATGTCAGAGCCACTGCAATGCATCTTGCCCTAGGATGATGGGAAAATACACCGTCATTACATCTTCCGTTGCCCCGTTGGCCCGGGCGACGGTCGTGTAGACGACCAACCAGCCACCCGGGTCCTGCTTGGGCTCGTACTTGTCGACGTTGGAGACCTTGAAGTTGGGGGGGCACTGGATGTCCTGGAGACGCGGAGTAAGCGCGGTGACTCCGCATGTGTCTTCCTGTCGGCGTTCGTGATGTCGGTCACGGGTAGGGGAGTCAGTTGTGTGTCGTCTCGACCGTCCCCGGAATGGGCCACTAGCCAAAGCCGTAGCCGACTCAGCTCGAGTGGCACGACTTCGGGCCGAGACACCGTGATCCCGGTCATACTCCTCCTAGCGCCTTATCTCACTTTCGTGCCGTCGGTTGCGTGAAGCGTTGATGGAGCTCTGCGCGTCTCGCCGGCTATTGATGGCGTGGCGTAGGTTGCTTGGAGGATGAGCGATGGGTAGAAGGTGATTAGCTGCTCGAGTAAGCAGCCGCTGGTAGCCTTCTGCGTCTAGAGTTCACAGGAGGCCATCTGCTATCTGGGCCAGCACCCCTCCTACTTCACTCAATGTGTTCATTGCGCGAGCGAAGTCGGGGTACAGGCTCCGAGCAAAGAGAGGGTTCTCTCGGCGTAGCCTTGCACCTTGCTCGGCTTGCTCCGGTTCTCGGTCCTGAGCTTGTCAGCGATCATGGCGGCGAGAGTTCCTCCTTTCTCGGTGTACTCGCTCGTCGAGAGATTCTCCTACTTCTAAGGCTTCGTCCCGAGATACGGGCTATGTCGGATCCCGTTCCCCAGCCTCGTGATGCTGCCGCACGTTCCGACTTCTGTTCCTCTGTCGTCGTGCTTCACGCTGCGGAGGTTCTTCCCCTTGCATGGTAGGCTCATCGTCGGAGATGGGTGATGACTCCAATCTCCCCCCGATGAAGAGGATGTCAGGGTAGAAAGGAGCTAGCGCGATGGCGATTTTCTTTCCGTCCTCCTTTGAGGACGAAGGTGCCGGAAAGATGGCTCAGCGTGTTCTCGTCCCCAGACTTGGGATGTTTGCTTCCTTCTTTCGAGTGATTCGTGTCCACTCCTTTGTGGGCGAGGTGGACAGCGGAGTTTTTCGGTAGGTGAGCTCCCGACTTTTGGTTTGTAAGAGGTCATCTTCGCTCAGGATGCGAGTGGTGGCGCTACCTGCTGTCCCGCTCTGGCTCCCCTCGAGATTTCTGAGGAAAGCTTCTTTTCCGGTGGGTCTGCTACGCGGCGTAGAGTTCCCTCTTCATCCGCTATGGACGAGATGGTTCCAAAGCAGGACATGGTCCCGGAGCGAAGGGCGATCTTGCACTCAGAGGTGATGGCCATTGAGCTAGCTTGGATCAACGACACACCCCCTACCTGGCGCGCCAGCTGTCGGTGTTACAGTCCGATCGCACACCCAGGGTTACCCCTTGCGGTGCTTTTGGGTACGACGATGCTGTTGATTGTAACTCAATGGTTCGTGCTGGACGCACGAGAGAGGGACATGTGATTTTCTGCAGGTTCGGGCCGCTTAGAGAGGCGTAATACACTACTTCTTGGGGGTGGATCTAAATGTGGTGGGTTACAAGCAAGGTCTCCTGAATGAAGAAAAGCTAATGAGATAGGTAGATGGCCGATGGAAATGATGGGGTAACCCCTGGGCCTTATATACACGACAGTGGGGCACTCCATATGTACATGAGGATCATATGTCTCCTAAATAATAGTGAACTGACTGAACTGATCTCCCTACAACCTTGCCGACTTATCTCTAATCTGCCTCGATATTCAAGGATGCCATGCGTGGGAAAATTGGGTGGTTTCTGTGGATAGCACACAAGTCGTCAGATTGTTTGGGCTTGAGTCCATTGCCATCTTAGGTCAGCCCATTCCGCTAGTACCTCTTGTCCGGCCCACGAAGGAAAGGCCTTGCGGGGTAACTGGCCCGTGGCCCCGCGCGAGGCCTTCTCGCCTTCTAGTGGACCCGGGGGATATCTGTCCCCCACACTTGATGACACAGGATATGACCATTGCATCATTGTGAGAATAATCCTTGAGTTGAAGATCGTCCTGGGAGAAGGTGATTGGTACATGAGACCACTTGGACTTGATGAAGGGTCCTTACACTCCAACATGTTGTACCCTTCTCTGTGCTTCCTTCTTCTGCTTCTTATTGGTTGGTTCAGAACTTGTGCTGCCTGTGATTGGGAGCACCAGCTTCGTAGCCGAAGGAGCCACATCTTGGTTGTCTTGCGAAGCCATTGTTGCAATCATGGAAGTGAGTTCACCGGAGGTGGGCGCCAATGTTGGTCACTTGTTCTCAAATGTTGTGAATCAAGAACAAGGCAACACAATCATTAAAGATTAAGGACCTTCGTCTTCCGAAGCATTATCTCCACATGGGTATAATGCTCATCAGACGAAGGTCAACAAGGAGATACCTTCATTATTTAATATGTGAACAGGAATGTGAAAGGATAATGTTGGGACTATGCTTCGTCACCGAAGGTCTTGTAGGAAGAAGCAGCTTTCGGCTGAAGCTGTTCGTATGAGATGACCGAAGGTTCCTACCCATGAAGCTTCGGTATTACAAACCGACTTAAAAGTAGAATGACCCTCTAGTCCATAAGTGCTTAGGTCGCTATTGTAATCCTTTATAAGGGGCATAATTGTAATTTCTCACAGGCTGTGTCCTGTGCCTATAAATAGTGAACAGTATTCCCTTACTGTTCACTGATTCTGGTTTTTGCAATCACATCATTAAGGAACCAATCTTTGTCAAGGCAGAGGTATAATTGTATTCAACAATTCAATATATTAAGTAAATATAATATGTTCCGTTTATGATTCATTTACCTTTGATACTCTTTATTTTATGTTATCTTATACAATCTATTACAATTCAATTACGAAGATTTAACTTTCGTAATTGTATTGCCATCAACCTTCGTCCAAGGTTCATTATCCTCAAGGGAATAATGCTTCGTGGACGAAGGACATTAACATTTAACATTTTATGTTGCCTTGTTCTTAATTCATAGCATTTGAGAGCAAGTCCCCAACATTGGCGCCCACCTCCGGTGAACTCACTTCTATTTTTTTGAGCTGATGGCTTCGTTCAACGATCAAGCTGGAGCTGCTTCGGACCCGAAGCTGGTGCTCCCGATTACAGGTGGTTCGTGCTCAGAACCAGCCAACAAAAAGCAGAAGAAAGAGGCGCAGAGAAGGGTACAACATGTTGGAGTGCAAGGACCCTTTATCAAGTCAAGGTGGTCCCACATCCCAATCACCTTCTCCCAGGAGGACCTTCAGCTCAAGGATTTTCCTCACAACGATGCCATGGTTATCTCTTGTGTTATCAAAGGATTTCTGGTCCACAATGTCTTGGTTGATACAGGCAGTGCAGCTGATATCATATTTGCTAAGGCCTTCAGACAAATGCAAGAGCCAGAAGATAAGATTCATGATGCTACACATCCTCTCTGTGGCTTCGGAGGAAGACAGATTGTAGCACTGGGCAAGATCACCATGCCAGTGACCTTCGGATTCATCAACAACACTAGAACTGAGCAAGTTGTGTTTGACATTGTTGACATGGAGTACCCTTACAATGCAATTATTGGTCGTGGCACCCTTAATGCTTTCGAAGCAATTCTTCATCCTGCTTACCTTTGCATGAAGATACCTTCGGATCAAGGACCCATCGCTATTCATGGAAGTCAGGAAGCTGCCAGAAGGGCCGAAGGAAACTGGACTGACTCAAAAGCAATCCATAACATAGATGGAGCTGAAGCTTGTGAACAGTACAAATTCAGAAGGGAGAAAGCAGCTTCAGCAGATCAGCCGAAGCCCATGCTCTTATGTGAGGACATAGCAGAGCAGAAGGTGCTGTTGGGCTCTCAATTATCTAAAGAACAGGAGAAAACCTTGATAAGGTTTTTGTTCAACAACAAAGATGTTTTTGCATGGTCAGCCAATGATCTCTGCGGAGTTAATAGGGATGTTATTGAACACTCGCTCAATGTTGACCCATCCTTCAGACCCAGAAAGCAGAGGCTTCGGAAAATGTCTGATGATAAGGCCGAAGGTGCTCGTAATGAAGTCAAAAGACTCCTCAGTGCAGGAGTTATCAGAGAAGTAAAGTACCCAGAATGGCTAGCTAACACTGTTATGGTAAAAAAGGCCAATGGCAAATGGCGAATGTGTATCGATTTTACAGATCTCAACAAGGCTTGTCCGAAGGACGAATTCCCATTACCAAGGATAGACTCCTTAGTTGATGCAGCAGCTTCGTCAGAGCTTATGAGTCTTCTCGATTGTTATTCAGGCTATCATCAAATTTGGATGAAGAAGGAGGATGAGCCAAAGACCAGTTTCATAACCCCTAGTGGAACATATTGTTACCTTTGGATGCCTGAGGGGCTCAAGAACGCTGGAGGAAGTTTCAGCAGAATGACTGCGAAGGTTCTCCAATCTCAGATAGGCAGAAATGTGCTAACTTATGTTGATGATATAATTGTAAAAAGCACGAAGCAGGAAAATCACATTGCTGATTTGCAAGAGACCTTCGCCAGTTTTAGGCAAGCTGGCCTAAAGTTGAATCCAGAAAAATGTGTCTTCAGAGTCAAGAAGGGGAAATTTCTTGGATGCTTGGTTTCAACAAAGGGAATTGAAGCTAATCCAAGTAAAATTGAAGCTATACTTCGAATGGAGCCACCAACTACAAAAAAGGGGGCCCAAAGATTGACAGGGAGGCTGGCATCTCTTAATAGATTTATATCCAGATCAGCAGAAAGAAATTTACCATTCTTCGAAGTACTGAAATCAGCCGAAGTCTTTCAATGGGGACCAAGCCAACAAAAAGCCTTCGAGGACCTGAAGCAATATTTGATAGATTTAACAACATTAACTCCACCAACGCCAGGGGCTCCGTTGTTATTATATGTGGCAGCTTTGCACTCAGCGGTAAGTGCAGCACTTGTCCAGGAGAAGCTTGACGGCCAGGTCAAGAAGCAGGTCCCAGTGTATTTTGTATCTGAAGTTCTTAGTATATCAAAGAAAAACTATACAGAGTTAGAGAAGGTGTTATATGCTGTTTTGATGGCATCCAGGAAGCTTCGGCATTACTTTCAAGCATACAATATTATTGTTCCTTCTTCGCAGCCGTTGAAGGATATTATGAGAAATAGAGAAGCTACTGGGCGGATTGGAAAATGGGCTGCAGAGCTCAATGAATTTTGCATTGATTATGTGTATAGATCTTCGATCCAGTCCCAAGCGTTGGCAGATTTTATCGCCGATTGGACGCCAGGGGCTCAGGATGAAGAAACAAATAAAGATGCCGAAGTATGGACAGTGTTTTGCGATGGGTCTTGGGGAACCTTCGGGGCAGGAGCAGCTGCTGTGTTGGTTTCGCCATCCAAAGTTAAAACTTGTTATGCGGCAAGACTCGATTTCAGTTGTACAAACAATATTACTGAGTACGAAGCCCTGCTTTTGGGTCTTCGGAAGCTAAAAGCAATGGGAATCAGAAGGGCCATTCTTAAAACTGATTCCCAGGTTGTTTCGGGTCATATCGACAAGAGTTGCAAGGCTAAAGATCCGAAGCTTGAAAAATATCTAGACATGGTTCGAAGAGTCGAAGCTTCCTTCGAAGGATTTTCTGTCAAAAATATCCCTCGAGGACAAAATGAGCATGCTGATTTGCTAGCTAAGTCAGCAGCACAGGGGCTGCCCTTACCTTCGGATGTGTTCTTCGAAACAATAAAAGCACCTTCAGTGGAACTTCTTGAAAGAGCAGTCCTCAATATATCTCCTGTTTATAGCGAAGATTGGAGAACTGAGATCATCTCTTACCTTCAGGGTAAATTCCTTTCAGATGACGAAACTTATAACAGGAGGATAGAGGCAAGAGCTCGTCCATATGTCATGATAGAAGGGGAGTTGTACAAGCATGGAGTTTGTGCTCCGCTACTCAAGTGTTTATCTAGAACCGTAGGCATAGAGTTGATGAAAGAAATACATGCAGGCCTGTGTGGATCTCACATTGGATCTAGGCCGTTACTTGGAAAAGTTTTCCGCCAAGGGTTTTATTGGCCGAAGGCAGCTTCGGATGCAGCGGAATTAGTTCAAAAGTGCGAAGGTTGTCAGAAATGTGCAAGAGATCAAAAACAACCTTCGTCCTTAACACAGCTCATACAACCCATCTGGCCATTGCAAAGGTGGGGCCTTGACTTGTTAGGTCCATTACCACCGGCCCAAGGGAACTTAAGATATGTTGTAGTGGCTGTGGAATATTTTTCTAAATGGATTGAGGCAAAGCCTTTAGCCACAATAACTTCGGCTACCATCCAAAAGTTTTTCTGGCAGAATATTGTTTGTCGTTTCGGGGTACCAAAGGCCATCACTGTAGATAATGGAACACAGTTCGACTCCGAAACTTTCAGAGATTTCTGTGATCAAATTGGTACGAAGATCCATTTTGCATCAGTCAGGCATCCGGAGTCAAATGGACTCGTTGAAAGAGCCAATGACATTATAATGACAGGAATAATGAAGTTAATCTTCAATCAACCCAGGGGAAAGTGGCCAGATCAGTTAACCAAAGTGGTGTGGAGCCACAACACAACAACATCAAGGTCAACAGGCTTTACTCCATTCAAGTTATTATTCGGTGACGAAGCAATAACTCCGGTGGAAGCTAAAACTGGATCAATAAGAGTAGTAGCTTCGGCAGAATCAGGTTCTGAAGATGCTTATTCTGTGGAAAAAGATGCTTTAGAAGGGATCAGGCTTCAAGCTGTGGAGAATATCAATAAATATCAAGCCGAAACAATCAAATGGCGTGATAGAAAGGTTCGGCTAAAGAATATTGAGCCAGGACATTTGGTGCTTCGGAGAGTGGCCAACCCAGACACAGTGGGCAAGTTGCAGTTGAAATGGGAGGGACCTTTTTTGGTAGTATCTTCGTCAAGACCCGGTTCATACAGATTGAAGGATATGGACGGCAACGACATTCCTAGATCTTGGAATGCGGATGAGCTTCGGCGATATTATGTATAACTTGATGTAATTTTTTACATTTTTTATTTTTTCTTTCATGGCACCATTTTCCTTTCCGAAGGGGGAGAAAGGTTTTTAATGGGGCCATCATATGTAATTTCCTTTTTTAGTTCTATAAAAGCAAAATCCCCCAAGGAATGTAAATGTAAAAGCTGAGAACGCACCATCGAGTGCCGGAAAGTAAAAGGCGAAGAAGCTCCAAAGTCGTTCCTAAGGGAATGCAGAGTTTACAGCGAAAAGTCAACGCTGATTCCGCCGAAAGTAAAAGGCGAAGAAGCTCCAAAGTCGTTCCTAAGGGAATGCAGAGCTTACAGCGAAAAGTCAACGCTGATTCCGCCGAAAGTAAAAGGCGAAGAAGCTCCAAAGTCGTTCCTAAGGGAATGCAGAGCTTACAGCGAAAAGTTAGCACTGATATGTGATTGTTTCTAAGGAAATAATGGCTGTGATTATGGCTTCGGATATGTGTTTGGACATTCATTTGCACATCACATTACATCATAGCATTTGCATTCATAAACATTCATCCAGGCATATGTAGGATAATCATCATCATAGCAGAAGTGGTTGCTTCGGCAAAAAGAAAAAAAAAGAGAGAAGAGCTTCTTCGTGTACGAAAAGAAGAGCTTCGGAAGAAAGGGAAATGTTATGTTCTATGCTTCGCTGTGTACGAAAAGAAGGGAAGGTGTTTTTTCGCTTTCGGCTCAAAAAAGATAATTTCGTCCACATCAAAGCACCTCTCATACATTAATGGAAGGATAAGAGCATATTACAAGGTATGAACAGAATTCATTAAAGACAAGTTTAGTTACATTTACAAAAGTTATCTCAAAAGTTTCTTGAGTCTGTCTACAGTCTACTCCTATTTAATCTTCAAGGGACTTCAGCTTCGGCGTCATTATTTTTAACCATCGGCTTCGTCATCCTATATGAATTAAGTTGTTGTAAGTAAAAATCGAGCTTGAAGGAAGAAGTAAGCACAAGGTATGATTTCTTACTGGTTCAAGATGACTTCGAGCTTCGTCTCCAGCCTTTTCTCGCCCGCCTTTTGTCCATATCATCTTTACAAATCTATTGGAAATGCTTCGGGCGAGATCAGGAATGTCATCTAGAATTGATGGTGATAAAGTGAAATTGGGCCTATTGACAATATTTCCATGATTGTAGCCAGCTTTTAGGAAAGCTGCAGCAGTGCCCCGAGAAGCTACCCAGGCGCAGAAGTCACCGTGCCCAGCTATAACTTCGTCAAGCTCATCAATTTCACCCTCAATATGTTCGAAGGTCTTTGCTAAATCTTCAGCTGACGGGGTGAATTTCTCACTGCTAGCTCCGACTGAATGGAAATTTTTTCTCAGTCGTTGAATACATTTGTTGCTAAATTCTAAACATTTGTCTTGAAGGCCCGCCAATAGTTTTTTCAAAACTGAATTTTGTTGAACTTCGGCTTCAAGTTTTGCATTAAGTTCTTGCTTTTCTTGCTCAAACTGTTCAGATTGGCGGAGAAGCTTCGTGTTCAGTTCTGTTATTTTAGCTTCGGCCTCCGCCAATAAGCCTTCAGTTGCTTGAAGCTCGAAGTTTTTCTTTTCAATAGCAGCTGATTGCTCTTTTATCTTGCCTTCTAAATTTTCAATTATAACTTCGTGTTTCTTGTCTTCCAGATCTTGCTGTATTTTCAAAGCTTTGCTTAACAGCATACTCTGCACGAAAACAACCTTCGTTAGACATGTCTTCATTATCCAAAACAATAAAAGTCAGGGGAAAAATAGTTCACCTTGAAATTGGAATAGAATAAACTACCAACGATATGTTGTCATCGGTAGCGGTTAATGTCCGTTTCTAGCTTCGGAAAACCGATACTCTTTGACAGAGTACCGATAACCTTAGCTCCAGTTTGATTCCGGATACAGTCCAATTTTTCATCATCAATACCTCCGAAGAGGAGTGCTCCTGGTTTATATCCGCAAGATTTGGCATACTCTTTAAGCTCTTCTATTTCGGTTTTTGACAATTTTTCTCCAACTAAATTTTGGAACATGAAGGCTTCGTCCTCTGAAGTTTCGTCAGCAATTTCCTTTCCTTTCCCCGACGCTGCGGCCACGGCCTCTTCGGCGACAGTAGTAGTTTCTTCTGCGGCCATGTCTAGCAGCATTTTGTCGATGTGTTCAATTGTGCTTTCCAAGTTCAAATCTTCAATTGAGGTAGCTTCGGCAGCCGCAACCTCCGAAGGTGTGGTTTCAATATTTGTCATTCCCTCAGCCGCTGGTACCTTCTGAGCTGAAGCTCTCGGTGGTGTCTTGTCAATGACCTCTGTCACACCGATGATTCTCTGTCTCTTTGCTTTAGTCGTTTTCTTCGTTTTTTCGGGCTCCTTTTCCTTCTGAAAAAACTTTGTCAGTTGAGGCCCCAATGGACTTAGCTTCGCAGGCAGGGATTCAGTCATTACCTTCAAAATTTCCTCCACGTCAGTGGCAGAGTGTGATGCGGGGGTTTCTTCTTCGTCGGATACTTTTTGCTTCGGAGAAGACGCTTTCCTCTTCTTCGGAATTTTCTTCTTTGATGGTTCTTTCTCATCTTCATTTAAGGCTTCGGTTATCCTTTTCCTTTTCTGGCCTCCGACACCTTTATTCAGATTTTCGTAGTCAGGGTATTCAAAACCCAAACCCAAGGCGTCCAGCACTCGATTTAGTCTTCGCTTCGGACGGGTGCCGAAGGCTGCGGTCATCAATTGATCTTCTTTTTTGGAATAATTGCCGAGTATTTCATTGCACATTACTTCAATTGTATCCAGCCACTCTTGGCAAGGTGTTTTAAAGTATTTCTTAAACTTGAAATAGTAAGGTAACCGCACAAGTTCACCTTTTTTCTTCTCCCCCTTTAGCTTCGGCATTTCCCACTCTTTTAAACTAGGAAAAACCTTGAAAGCCAAAAAATCCTGAACCAGGTCTCTTGTACTGATATGCTCTGCAATAATTCTGAATTCATCCAACGCTTGTTGGGTTGGACCTTCTGGTGTCATGTTGCAACGAGGTCGGGTTTCTCCGAAGATTAGTTCAAGTGGACTTTGCACAAGCTTCTCCTTGTCGTCATCAACCTTGACATAGAACCACTCCGACTTCCAGCCTGCTGCCCATTTGCTTCGATAGCTGATTACAGGAAACTTTGTGGTTTTCCGATAAGCAAAATTATAACAACCAAAATTGTCATGTAATCCATCTTTTCTAGCCTTCGTCTGATAGTGCAGCTCGTGAACTCGACAAAAGCTGTCCGCAAACGGCTCCACCGCTTGGCTTCGGAGTGCTCAGATATAAACACTAAGCCTAACGATAGCGTTAGGAGTCAACTGATGAAAGTAGATACCAAATCTCTTCAGTACCTCTGCAATAATCCCATGTAGGGGGAATCTTAATCCAGCCTTTAGAAAGCTCTTGAAAATGACTATTTCATCCTTCTCCGGCTTTGGGGTAGTTTCTTCTCCCCCGAAGCGTAATAGCTTCTTCTGATTTTCACTGAAAAAACCCGACTTTACCATCTTGGAGAGATCAGCCTTCGAAACAGTAGACTTTCCGAAGTCCAAGTGGCTGGGCTTGCTTGGCATGGCAATACGATAATCATCTTCGGGATCAGTTTCCTCAATATCTTCTTCTTCTGCTTCGGCAGTTGCTTGTTCTGCTTGTTCTACATCAGCACTGGGGATTTTTTCCGAAGTTACCAGCCCGGATCGTTGCATCGCTTCGGAGATGGGAACAGTCTCCAAACCTTCAGCTTCGCCTCCCTCACGCTCAACCCTAGCGGTAGAGCGCACTCTGGCCATTTAATTCTGAATTTGCGGCAATTAAATACTTTTTTCTCCGAAGTTTTTCGTCTGACGAAGCAAGCTTCAAGATGGAGCTTCGTTCGATTCCGAGAGTCAAGCTTCGGCTACGGTTAAAAATTTTGGCAGCAAAACAGTGCAAATAGCAATGAATGCTGTGGTAACTTCACACCTACTCGTCTGTTTATATAGTACTGCAGGTAAGAAGGCGAAGCGCCAGGATTTTTACACCAGGCGGACAGCCGCTTGCACTCGCTGCGTGGTGGACCGCAGAGACCAAACAGTAACTCTGCAAGGTGGGACCGCTACGCGCTGGGAAACTGAATCGTTTCTCGGCAACGAGCTCAGGGAAGGTGTTTTTTGGACCTTCGGCTTCCCGAAGCTTAAGAGACTTTTTTCACGGATCGAGCTCGTTACGAAAAACGATCTAGCACCGCGAAAGGGGCTACTGTTGGGACTATGCTTCGTCGCTGAAGGTCTTGTAGGAAGAAGCAGCTTTCGGCTGAAGCTGTTCGTATGAGATGACCGAAGGTTCCTACTCATGAAGCTTCGGTATTACAAACCGACTTAAAAGTAGAATGACCCTCTAGTCCATAAGTGCTTAGGTCGCTGTTGTAATCCTTTATAAGGGGCATAATTGTAATTTCTCACAGGCTGTGTCCTGTGCCTATAAATAGTGAACAGTATTCCCTTACTGTTCACTGATTCTGGTTTTTGCAATCACATCATTAAGGAACCAATCTTTGTCAAGGCAGAGGTATAATTGTATTCAACAATTCAATATATTAAGTAAATATAATATGTTCCGTTTATGATTCATTTACCTTTGATACTCTTTATTTTATGTTATCTTATACAATCTATTACAATTCAATTACGAAGATTTAACTTTCGTAATTGTATTGCCATCAACCTTCGTCCAAGGTTCATTATCCTCAAGGGAATAATGCTTCGTGGACGAAGGACATTAACATTTAACATTTTATGTTGCCTTGTTCTTAATTCATAGCATTTGAGAGCAAGTCCCCAATAGATAAATATGATAATTGCATCTTATTGATTTATTTATATTTGCATCCCATAAAACATATATGAATATTTAATAGTATTAATATTACATTGATACCTTCGGCTTATTCGAAGGCGTGAATGCAAGAGTGAGATTACAATCTAGCGTGAACAGTACAGTGTTACTTTCATAAATTTATAGGCACGGGACGCATCCCGGGTAAAATTACATTCATGCCCTTGAACATTTGTCTCTAAGCAACTTAAACTAACAAGGTCTATCTAGTCTTTTCCTTCTTTGCTTGATCTGAGCCGAAGCTACTGAGCTTTGGCGTTCTGCATTGTTGCTTCTTTTCGAGGTCTTCGTCTTGAGAACCTTCGGCGGAAGTGGGGCGGACCTTTTGTGGTATTTCGCCGAAGGTGTTTATGCTTTGAGGACCTTTGGCGGAGAAGAAGACCCCAACACCCCTGTCTAGTCGCCTCACCAGTCCTTCAATTGGTATCAGAATCGGTTAAGGATTTCCCTTCCCTAATCGGTTCAAAATCTATAAAGGCGACATGGAACGTGGTGTTGGAAAGCCACCATTCTTCAATGGGATAAACTACTCGAACTGGAAGATCCGCATGTTGGCATATCTTTAGAGTATTGGGTACTGCTTCTGTCTCAATGCCGCGTTCGATGCTGCGAGTGCTCGGATCACTCTGATTCAGTTGGAGTTTCATGATTTGAACAACAAAGCTCAGAACACTTCGTTCTCGTGCCAGTCGTTGGCTGAGTTTGATCGAGTTGGACACTTTGCTACGGCTCATGAGATCTAGTCTACCCTCGAGAGATTCCATGAGGGCAATGATTATGTGAAGACCAGACTCTTTGAGACGTACTAGCAAGAGTACGAGAACTTTGTGCAGTTGGCTGGAGAGACCATAGACACTATGTTTTCTCGGTTGAAGTTGATTGTCAACAAGATGCGTGCCAACAAGGCACAACTTCCCTATGATGATCATGAGAGAGCATTGAAGTTGTTACATGCTCTATATCGAAGGGTTTGGGATATGAAGGTCTTGGCGATCATTGAGTCGCCCAACTATGAGACTCTCACCATGGATGAGCTTTTCAACAAGCTGAAGTCCAATGAGATTGACCACCAGACCTAGGCCAAGATTGAGAACCCTAGTGCACCCACCATGGCCCTGGTCTCTGGAGGTTGTTCTGCTTCTAACCCCTCACCTGCTTTGTTTGCTCTATCTTCTTTATTGACCATTATAGAGAAGTAGGTGGAGATCCTTAGGGATGAGGAGCTGGTGCTTGTGGCTAGTCGGTTCACGCTGTTCCACAACAACTGCCAGAACTGGCATTGTGGCGGGTTGAAGGATGGATGCTTCAACTGCAGCGACCCCGACCACTTCATTGCCAGTTGCTCCAAGAAGGATAAGTCTGAAGTTGGCCCGCGCGACCACTCTGGTCGGCGCAAGGGTAAGCGGGAGGATACCTCTAGCAAGCACAAGTCCAAGGGGAGGTTCGACAAGGAGACGCTGAAGAAGAAGTACCTCCATAAGGCGAAGATCAAGGAGCACGCCTTCCTCGCCTCCCTCGGTGACCTCGACCACGACTCCAACGAGTTTGCTTCTTCCTCGAGTGATGAGGAGGTCGTGAGGCACGTTGATGACAAGCTCAACGACCTATGCTTCACCACCGACACCGCGGGAGGCCTCTGCACCATGGCACTTGGTGAGGACACGGTCGGTGCCAGCGACAACAAGGACATCGGTGACGACTACTTCTGAGGTACTACCTTCCGCTGATGATCTCGCCGCTGAGGTAGAGGAGCTGACAACTTCTTTGGCTAGTCAGGATAAGTTGCTTGGGCTTGCTGCTCATGAGAGGAGAGATTTTAGATCCAAGTATGAGAGCACACTTAGGGAACATAAGTCTACTAGAGCTTCAGTCATGGTGTTCGACGAGACTGAATGTGATGGGTGCGCCCTACACATGTCGAACATCACCACTTTGCAGACGAAGTATGCCACCTTGCTAGATGAGCGCGATGAGTTGAGATATAGGTCTAGCTTGTTGAGTGCGTGTACCGTTTGTCTTGGCTTGCAGACTGAGCTAGCAGGGAGAGATGCTAGGATAGCCTTGCTTCAGAAGACTAGCTCAGTGAGTGCCCCTACACCTACGTAGTGTGCACTCTGTGAAGGTTTGTTGTCTGATTTTGAGTCCTACACACACAACAAGAGTCAGATCGAGAAAGAAAACACATACCTTCGGTCAGTCTTGAGTTGGGTGTCAAGCAGTGAGCCCTAGTTGGGCATAGTGGTCAGTCAGTTTAAGAGAGGAAATGGCGGACTAGGAATATGCTTTGATTCTAAGTTTGAGAGTGACACTCAGCTTGACAAGGTTTGTGAGTGGAGTGGACTGAAACCATGAGAGAAACCTTTAGCCACTCCTAAACTTTATTATGTTTTATTATATTTGTTGCTTCAGCGATGCCAAATGAGATGCTCGCGAATTTTTCTTTCCCTTGGGCTTTTTGTTGTGTAGTTTAGCATGTATGTGTGTTACAGCCTGTCAGGTCTTACATATATACTCAATACCATTTTTTAATGATTTACGTACATGAGAGGCAGCTCTCCCACGTCGTCATGGAGGGACTATCAGCAAGCATCACTGGGACAAGATCTGAAGGAAATATAGTAGAAAATCTAGGATTTAAAATTGGATGATACCATTGTGTTTGTCCGATCAAAGCTTATATGTATAGTAATTTTGGAAGCTGGATGTAGTAAATTACCATCACAACGATACCGGCTCACAATGACACCGGTTGGAGAGGATTTATAAAGCTGAAATAATAATACCGGTTGGTAGTTCCAACCGTAACTAATGTGGGTTGGTACTAAATGTATTAGTACTGATATGATTGTTGCTTTGACATTAGTACCAGTTACAGCCACAAATCGATATTAAATCTTCTGTCAGTTAAAAACCGGTACTAAAACTATTGTCCGGGCTTTATTTCCATTATTTTTTGTACCAGTTTCTAACTAGGAAACCGGTGCTGAAATTAAGAGACGGAAGCCCTCTGTTATATTTGTTGCTTCCGCGATGCCTCTATTAATTAAGGAGATGCTGCGGAATATTCTTTGCCTTGGGCTTTTTGTTGTGTAGTTTAGTACCATCCTAGGTCTTTATATATATATATATATATATATATATATATATATATATATATATATATATATATATATATATATATATATTCAATAGCATTTTTAACGATACACGTACCTCCGAGGCAGCTCACACACGTCATGGACCGGTTGTCAGCACACATCACTGGGACGAGATCTGAATGATTATGCACACAGGGACAAGATCTGAAAGAAATATAGTAGAAAACCTAGGATTTAAAATTGGACAATCCCATTGGTTTGTCTTATATTTGTCATTTTGAAAGCTGGATGGAGTAAATTACCATCACAACGATACCAGCTTCCCTAATTAAGTAATACTCCTCAAATTAAGTACGTCACGAATGAATGACATGATATAATGCATAGGCAAATATAATTTTTAATCGAACGTATGAAAATTGTAAGAAAAAAAAACCTTCATCTAACTCGGAATTTTGTATGCGTTTCATTTGGTTCTGAAAAAAAAAAGTGTTCAGTAATACACAAATAATTAACTTGGGCTACTTTGATTTTTGCATCTCAACATTGATAAAGCCAATAAAATTTTGAGTCGAACCCTCAAACAAAATATGTATGGAATTACAGGCATACAATTTATTTCCCTTTCTTTTTTGCGTTACCTCTGGACCTTGGAGCAGCATATATAGGTACCAGCTAGTGTAAGTAACAATAATCAAATGCAAAGCCATATATAGATATTAGCTTAGCTCCATCATAACAGCCAACTTGAGGTCTGAGTTCAAATAAACACCGTCTGAAACCATGTCACTGGCTCGCTTAGCTCCATCTATAAATATAGGGATAGCCCATGCAGCTCAAACACACGATACATGCAGCTAGCTCAAGGGAAAGGCAGAGACTCCTTGCTAGCTAGCCATGGCCTTCTACTATGCAATAGCATTGCTTGGCATGCTTGCTGTCTTCTCCTCGTGGGGGAATGCACTCGATGACAATATGCTGAAAACCACGGTATACATACAACAGCTTCCCTACCAAAACCAGAGAGGTGTAGCAGAAGGTACGGCAGTAATTAGCTGGTACATAAAGGATGGGCCAGGTGCTTCTGCGAATACAATCGGGCATGCGGAGGGCCTGGTAATCTTGACAGATATAGCCAGGTCTTCGTGCCTAATCACTACGGACTTGGTGTTCGACGGTGGAAGGTAATAAGACCCGGCCTTTCGCTATATATATATTACATACATATATGTGCATTTCCAATATTCGAAAAGAATATTTTATCATACTTCTCTGGAAAAACAGCCTCGCAGGGTCCTCACTTCAAGTGATGGGGCAGCATGAGTCTTCAGGCCAGTGGAGCATTATGGGCGGCACTGGACAATTTACCATGGCACGAGGTGTTATAGACAGGGATGGATTCGGATCGGATACGCATGGAAACGGATTCAAATGTCACTATTTACCATATTTTAATCCGAATACGGATACGAATACGAATATTATCATATACGAATACAAAACGGATAATTTGAATTCGGATTTACATTCGGATACTTACTTGATTTAGAACATAGCATCATAACCAGTATTAATTTGTTTTATCAATGGATTTATAGTTGATAAAATCACATTACAAACAAATTATTAACAATAGCACATATACATTATTTAGTTGAATATCATATTTTTAAACAAATTATTTATACCGGGTATATTTATATTTTAGACTCTAATTATAATCTTTTTGTATATTAAGTATATTTGTATTTTGGACTCTAAAACTCCAATAATCTAATGTATTCAAAAATAGACTTTTTTAATATTATTAAAATTTATAATTGTATATCACTAGTACTATAACTATAAGATTAACACAGTCATTTGTTTATGATATAAATATTTTTAACATTTTAAATGGTGTATTTCAGTTTTTAGTATATTATTTAATGTTTAAAATCACTTGTAATTAGTAATTAGTAATAAAAGTAAGTTTAAATTGATTTTATTGAATACTTTCTTCTTTCGGATACAAATAGTATCGGATATTTCACGGTTTTGTCGAATGTTGTCGAATACGAATCTTAAATCGGATAGAGAAGAAACGAATTCGGATATGTCTATTTAACATCCATATTAAAATCGAATACGAATACGGATATCCATATTAGCACTTTATCCGAATACGAATACAAATAATTCGGATCTCCAGACATCCGAATCCATCCCTAGTTATAGAGTACAAAACAATCCAACAGGACAGTAGCAGCAGGACCTTTGAAATATGCATATATGCATACTACACTCCCATGAACCGATGGAAAGCCGGTCTGCAGGTAAGTGCCAGCCACAGATGCATGATTGTTATCTCTACTCTTTCCAAAATAAAAAATATATATATACACATGCATGTAGCTCCTTGAATGTTTCGCGAAAAATTTCATGACGATGATCACACACTTTCGTACAAAATCTGTGCAGGCTTTAGGTGACACTGGCCGTAAACCTTGAGGACTACGATCGAGATTCATATAAACATTTAGACCATCGTCCATGTGTATGTGCGCGCGCCAATGCAAGGAGTGACGTACGGCAGCCAGATCTACAATCTTTTTTTTATGCTTCATCCAATAATAAATGAACCCCCACTCCCTTATTCAGTTATTTCTGTCTCATGCATGTTCCCCTTGTCTCAACAGTGGTCATCAATAAGACGTGTCTTCGGTGGAAAGATATTAATTGTAGGAATAATTAAGTTTGCTTGCCCCAGTTTGTGTGATTTCAGCATTGTAACGACCAAGGTTTCCAGCAACCACATATATAGCTGTCATATGGCAAAACACATGGCTTGTGAGCACTGTGACTTGATCCCAATTCCAAACACAAATCCCACGGGATGACAAAAAAACTATGTAGCACAGTAATACTCAATCAAGTGTCGATTGAATATACCAAACTGCTTGCAAGGAACTTGCTCAACTGTATGTAGAAGATCAGAGGCAAAAGCGCAAAGCAAGTCAAGCGGCAGTGTTGCGTAGAGGGCCGGCAGTGCCGCGCCAGCAAAAATGCGCAGAATCTGTTCAAACATCACAGGAAGTTTGTGCAGAGGGAAAGAACATGATTCCTAAAGTTTCAACCATAGCAAAACAAAACTCTATGCGCAGACCAGATTTCTCGAAAAGAGTGGGGTTTTGTTGGGGTTATCTCAAACTAACTCAAAAATGAGATCAACTCGTATCATGACCACAAATTGCTCAAACTAGGTATATGCAGTGATCCAAAGAGTATATCTCACCCCCACAACACTCCCCAACATCAATCACAACACAAGAATCCAGAAATCCAAAGGAGAGGGGAGGAAACGAGAACGAATACAAACTCGAATCAAAAAATGCAGCGGAGAAAAAACTAAGGTAGGACGTTCACAACAAGAGAAAGCCAAGTCTGACTCAACTTCGTCTCTGTCTCGAACTCTAGGACCAGTCTGCACTAAAATGGACGCTCAGGATGTATCCAAACTCCGATTAGGTTGAGCTTTATATGGATGGAAATATAAGGAGATAAGCTTTCCAACCCAACTAGAACCAACTTAAAATTCATCCGGAGTCAATGAGAATCGTCAAAATAAATCAGTGTTTAGGTTTTGTTTTGGTGATGCGACAGCTTCTGTTGGGCCGTTGGGCCATGTATCTCGTCGGAGCCCATTAGGGGTGCGGCCAGGGGTCACGCACCCGCCTAACCTCTATTTTATCATCAACATCCGCCACATTAGGGTTTGGGTTTTGCTTAGATTCATTCTATCATCGAACAGTGTCGCTGTTCATCGGTTTGTGAGACCCCAACTCGTAATCAACACAGTTTTGGTTGTGTTCTTCCTATTCTTGCTTGTGTTCTTGATCGTGTTTGTAGGGATAAGCCTTCGTGGTGAGGTCACTCGTGTGTCACGGGTGATAACCAATGGAGTCATGGTGTAGTGATTGCAAGGATCCGTTCGCTCAGAGCCTTGGATCATCAATGTCGAGATCTCCACTCAATCAAGTTATCGTAGCTCACGGAAGATCGGGCCTCCCCTTCTATCAATTGCTTATCGAAAGGGTCTTGTCCACAACCGAGCATTAGTTGAAGCTGGTTTGAACAGTAGCTTCATCTTCACTATGATGACTCCATTGCACTTTACACATTTTGATCACTTTATGCCTCGTAACACGAGTCAAAGTATCAATGATCTTAATAGGGTACTCAGTATAAGTCAGATCATCTTGAACACTCAGTTCCTCCATAGGCAGTTGCTCTTCTGGTACCCTAAGGCACTTCTTCAACTGGGATACATGGAATACATCATGTACATACGCAAGATGGTCGGGTAGTTCCAGTTGGTAGGCAACTTCCCCCACTCGCTTTGGGATCTTGAAGGGTCCGATAAAGCGAGGGGACAACTTTCGTTTAACTTTAAATCTCCTCATACCCTGGATCGGTGACACCTTCAGATACACGTGATCACCCTCCTTAAACTCTAACTGCCTTCTCCGGGTATCTGCATAGCTTTTCTGCCTAGACTGCACAGTTCTCAAGTTCTCCCGTGTCAACTGGACTTGTTCTTCTGCCTCTTGTATAATTTCTGGCCCAAAGAACTGCCTTTCTCCAGTTTGATCCCAATACAGAAGAGTTTTGCACTTTCTGCCATATAAAGCTTCAAACGGTGACATCTTCAAACTGGCCTGGTAACTGTTATTGTGAGAGAACTCTGCATAGGGTAAACTCTTGTCCCAACTGTCACCATGTTTAAGAGCACAAGCTCTTAACATATCTTCTAGTATTTGGTTAGTTCTCTTGGTCTACCCATCAGTTTGAGGATGGTAGGCTGAGCTAAAATTCTACTTCGTGTCTAGGCACTCATGCAACTTCTGCCAAAACTAAGAAGTGAACTAGGATCCCCAGTCTGACAAGATCTTCTTAGGCACTCCGTGTAGACAAACTATTCGTGCCATATACAACTCAACTAGCCTAGCACCCAAATATGTGGTCTTCACTGGGATAAAGTGGGCCACTTTAGTTAGCCTGTCCACAATCACCCAAATAGAGTCATACCCAGTAGATGTGTGGGGTAGACTAACGATGAAGTCCATACCAATTTCTTCCCACTTCCATTCAGGAATCTTAAGCGGGTGCAGCAAACCGGCAGGTCTCTGATGTTTAGCTTTCACCCTCTGGCAAACATCACACAATGCTACATGTGAAGCAACATCTCTCTTTAGACCATACCACCAATACTTCTTCTTCAGATCCTAGTACATCTTAGTACTACTAGGATGGATGGAGTAGGCTGAGTCATGAGCTTCCTTCAATATGGTTTCACAGAGACTATCAATCTCAGGAACACATATCTTGTTCTTGAACCAGATTGTGCCTTGATCATCCTTCGTGAAGTCTGAACCTCTACCCTCTGCCATAAGATCTCTGATCTCTTGAATCTTGGCATCACCAACCTGACCTTTACGAATTTCTTGTTCTAAGGTAGGTTCTACCTCTATGGTAACACCCTCTGTGTGAGCAACTATTCCCAGGTTGAGATTTTCAAAATCTTTTGCTAACTCATCAGGTAGCTGGGTAACAATAGCTACATGAACATGTTCTTTCCGACTCAAGGCATCCGCCACTAGATTTGCCTTGCCCGGATGATAGTGGCTCTAACCAACGGCGTTGCCTAAGGTTGAGATCTTTCTAAGTGAAGATCTACTTTAAGCTATTATGATCAATATAGACTTGGCACTTGGTCCCCATTATATAATGTCTTCATATCGTGAGAGCATGTGTGGGGGACAGATATCCCACGCGGGTCCACTAGAAGGCGAAAGACCATTGCATGGGGGCCACAGGCCAGTTATCCTGCAAGGTTGTCTCATCGTGGGCCGAGAGAGGACCACAAGTGAAATGGGCTAACCCAAGAAGGTGATGGGCTCATACTCGAATTGTCCGTGGATTACGTGTAATCTCAAGGAACTGTCCGACCTTTCCGTGCCTGGCGCCCTCGAACATCGGGGCGGATCAGGATGAAGTTGGCAGGTTTTCCTTAAGATAAGCTAAGTCGGTTCGCTATTAGTTAGGAGATATACTGGAGGAACGTGATCATCATGTACGTAGGGAGTGCCCCACAGTCGTGTATATAAGGCCTAGGGGGAACCCCATCATTTTCATCTCAATTAGCCCTTCTCCATTCAGGAGACGCCACTTGTAATACACCACGCATACAGACCCACCCTAGGAAGTAGGGTATTACGCCTATCAAAGCGGCCCGAACCTGCAGAAGATCGCCTGTCTCTCTCTCTCTCTCGTGCTCCTAGCACGAACCATCGAGCTACAATCAACAACACCATCCTACCCAAAAGCACCATAAGGGTATCCCTGGGTGTGCGGTCAGACTCTAAACACCGACAACATGCACTACTGCTGCCAGTTCTAAGTCATGAGTGGGACAGTTCAGCTTATGTTTCCGCAACTGGCGAGACGCGTAGGCAATGACATGTCCTTCTTGCATAAGAACACATCCCAAGCCCAGGCGGCACGCATCATAGTATATGTCAAATCCCTTCTATAGATCTGGCATTACCAACACTGGAGGTGACATCAATCTAAACTTTAGTTGATTGAAACTCTCTTGGCATTCACGAGTCCACTTAAACTCCCTTCCTTTTTCTAGTAGTGAGGTCATATGTTTCGCTATCTTGGAGAATCCTTCAATAAAACGCTGGTAATAACCCACGAGTCCCAGGAAATTCCAGATTTCAATGACCGAGCTTGGTATCTTCCATCCCACTATCTCTCTTACTTTAGCCAGATCCACTGATATTCCTCCATTGGAGATGATGTGCCCAAGAAATGGTACTTCATCAAGCCAGAACTCACACTTGCTAAACTTGGCATAGATTTGATTACCCCTTAACTTCTACAGTACTAATCGCAGATGTTCCTCATGATCACAATCATTCTTGGAATAGACCAGGATGTCGTCAATGAATACCACGATGAACTTATCAAGATACTCCATAAACACCTTGTTCATCAGATTCATGAAGTAGGCCGGTGCATTAGTCAAGCCAAACAACATGACAGTGAACTCATATAGACCATATCGAGTAGAGAAAGCCATCTTGGGAATATCAGAAGGCCTAATCTTCATTTGATGATAACCCGATCTAAGATCAATCTTAGAGAATACCCTGGCACCTCTCATTTGATCAAACAAATCTTAAATACGAGGTAAATGTTACTTATTCTTAATTGTGACATCATTAAGTGATCTATAATCAACACACATCCTTTGTGAACCATCCTTCTTCTGTACAAACAGAACCGGTGCTCCCCAAGGCGAGGAACTCGAATGAATGTACCCCTCCTCCTGCAACTCTTTTAGTTGTTCCTTAAGTTCTTTTAATTCTTCAACAGATATTTTGTATGGCCTTTTTGGAATAGGAGCTGTTCCAGGTAAGAGATCAATAACAAATTCAACTTCCCTATCTGGTGGCATTCCGGGTAACTCCTCTGGAAAAACATCTAGGGACTCTCTAACAACATGGATGTGTCTGCCCACAAATTTACCATCCACTAGATAAATGGCGGGTCTGGTGGAGGGGGTTAAGGTAATCATGACTTCAAATCTTTCTCCTTTTGGACTAGTGAGTTCTACGGTTCCCCTAGCACAATGTATAACTGCTTTGGCTTTCCTCAACCCATGACATACCAAGAATCAGATCTATACTGCTCTCTTCTAATACTATAGGCATAAACCAGAATTCCCTCCCCATGATTGTCAGTGTCAATCTGTTGGTCAAAAAATTTGCTTTAATAGGCCCTTTAGGGTGACAACTATCATGGGTTTTTCAATAGTTTGAAGAGGTAACTCATTTGTATTGACATAATGAGCAGAAATGAACGAATGTGTAGCTCCAGAATCAAATAATATAGTCATAGGAACTGAATTAATAAAGAACATACCAATAGCAATATCAGCAGTAGCATCAACACTAACTTGGTTGACTCTGGCAATACTGAACCCCTTGTTGCTAGCTGGAGTCTGTTGCTTGCCCTAAACATTGCTTCAAGTGGGTGTATTGGGGTTCCTCTTTGGACAAGCATTGGCATGATGCCCAACCTCACCACACTTGAAGCAAGTGGTGACTGTAGTAGTGCCCTGGCCAGTAGGTCTCGCCGAGGTGCCAGTGGGGGCAACCTGACGAGGGTGCGGAGTCTGCGGTGTGGCCTGTGGTGTCTACTAAGCAGGTCGCTGGTCAGACTGTTGCCCTCCTCCAGGACGAGCTGGTGTACCCTAGGGTGGAGCATAGCCAGGGCAGATGCTACTGCTCCCCTGACCCTGGGTGATAGCCTTCCTTTTCATCTCGCCAAGTTGAACACGTTTGTGTTCAAGTGTGATGGCTGTTGGGGGCCTTCTTCTCCGCCAAAGGTCCTCAAGACATAAACCATTGGCAAAGTGGTACTGAGGATTTCCTTTCTCTCTACCGAACCTCCTTAAGACAAAGATCTCATCTGGAAGCAACGATGGCAAGCGCCAAAGCTGGCACTAACTTCGGCTTAAACCAAATAGAGAATGAAAAAACTAGATAGTCCCTAGTGATTTATGTCGCGATTATGAGCAAATGTTGAAGGTCATAAATGTAATTTTACCTAGGCTACGTCCCATGCCTATAAATAGATGAACAGTAGCACCGTACTGTTCACGCTGAATTGTAATCGCTCCCGCGTCAACACCTTCGAGCAAGCCGAAGGTATCAATGTAATGCAGATTTTGTTAATACTCATATAAACTTTATGCAATGCTAATACAAATCGATCTATGATTTGTATTCATCGTATTTATCCTTGTGTATTCTTATTTATTTATAACATGATGAAGGCATGTCCTTCATGACCTTCATCCGATGATCATTAAATCCGAGAGGAGGCAATGCTTTGGAGGACGAAGGTCCTTTATCTTTAACAATTGTGTTGCCTTGTTCTTTATTCACAACATTTGAGAACAAGTGACCAACATTGGTGCCCACCTCCGGTGAACTTACTTCCACGACCGTGACAATGGTATCGCAAGGAACCCAAACCATGGCACCTTCGGCTACGAAGCTGGTGCTCCCAATCACAGGTGGTTCAAGTTCTGAACCAGCTAACAAGAAGCAGAAGAAGGATGCACAAAGAAGGGTACAACATGTTGGAGTGCAGGGACCCTTCATCAAGTCCAATTGGTCTCATATACGAATCACCTTCTCCTAGGAAGACCTTCAGCTCAAGGACTACCCTCATAATGATGCAATGGTCATATCTTGTGTCATCAAGGGGTTCCTGGTGCACAACGTCCTTGTAGACACAGGTTGTGCAACATATATCATCTTTGCAAAAGCTTTTAGGCAGATGCAGGAGCAGGATGATAAGATACATGATGCAACACACCCCCTGTGTGGCTTCGGAGGAAGGCAGATAGTGGCACTCGGGAAGATAACAATGCTAGTTACCTTCGGTTATGTTCATAACACAAGGACAGAGCAAGTTGTTTTTGACATTGTTGATATGGAATATCTCTACAATGCAATCATTGGTCGAGGAACATTAAATGTCTTCGAAGCAATACTTCATCCAGCATATCAATGCATGAAGCTACCATCTAACCAGGGTCCCATAGCTGTGCATGGAAAGTCAAGAGGCTGCTAGAAGGGCCGAAGGGAACTGGACAGATTCAAAGGCTATCCATAACATAGATGAAGCCAAAGCTCATCAATAGTATAAGCATAAAAGAGATAAGGCTGCCTCAGCACACCAACTGAAGCCCATGCTTCTGTGTGAAGACATAGCCGAGCAGAAGATGTGCTGGGGTCTCAATTGTCTGGTGAACAAGAAAAAACTTTGTTAAGGTTTCTATTAAAAAACAAGGATGTCATCGCTTGGTCAGCCAATGATCTTTGTGGTGTCAACAGAGATGTCATTGAGCACTCACTTAATGTAGATTCGGCTATCAGGCCAAGGAAGCAAAAGATTCGGAAGATGTCCGATGACAAAGCCGAAGGTGCAAGAAACGAAGTCAAAAGGCTCTTGAGTGCCGGAGTAATTAGAGAGGTGACATATCCAGAGTGGCTAGCCAATACTGTGATGGTGAAGAAGACTAATGGAAAGTGGAGGATGTGCATTGATTTTACGGACCTCAACAAGGCATGTCCGAAGGATGAGTTCCCTTTGCCAAGAATAGACTCCCTAGTGAGTGCAGCAGCTACTTCGGAGCTCATGAGTCTATTGAATTGTTATTTAGGTTATCATCAAATCTAGATGAAGAAGGAAGATGAGCCTAAGACAAGCTTCATGACCCCTAGTTGGTTGGACCTACTGCTACCTTCGAATGCCCGAGGGGCTCAAGAATGCTGGAGGAAGCTTCGACAGGATGACTGCTAAAGTCCTTTGTTCTCAAATTGGCAGGAATGTTCTAACATACGTTGATGATATCATAGTGAAAAGTATCAAGCAAGAAGATCACATCACCGATTTACAAGAAACATTTGCCAATTTTAGAAAGGAGCTCAACCTAGAAAAATGTGTCTTTGGAGTGAAGAAGGGGAAATTTCTTGGGTGTCTTGTGTCAACAAAAGGAATTGAGGTTAACCCAAATAAGATAGAAGCTATACTTCGGATGGAACCACTGAAGTCAAGAAAAGGTGCCCAAAGATTGACAGGAAGGTTGGCCTCATTGAACAGATTTATTTCAAGATCAGCAGAAAGGAACTTGCCATTCTTTGAAGTTCTAAAATCAGCCGAAGTTTTCCAATGGGGACCAACCCAACAAAAGGCTTTCGAAGAGCTGAAGCAATATCTAATAGAACAAACAATATTAACCCCACCTTCGTTAGGAGCCCCATTGCTGCTGTATGTAGCTGCTTCTCACGCTGCAGTTAGTGCAGCGTTGGTACAAGAAAAGCAAGATGGCCAAGCGAAGAAGCAAGTGCCTATGTACTTCGTCTCTAAAGTACTTAGTCCGTCAAAGAAAAATTACATAGAGTTGGAGAAGGTACTATATGCTGTATTGATGACCTCTAGAAAGCTTTGGCATTATTTCCAGTCATACCATATTATAGTACCTTCTTCTCAGCCTCTCAAGGACATAGTAAGGAACAGAGAAGCCATGGGAAGAGTTGGAAAGTGAGCTGCAGAGCTGAATGAATTCATGAAAGTCGCCTAGAGGGGGGTGAGTAGGCGAAACCTGAAATTTATAAACTTAAACACACACTTAAGGCCGAGGTTAGCGATAGAATTAAATTCAAGTCCAAAAGATCGTTTTCTTGCTAAGAGTTGCTCAATGGATGCAGATGACGTATGGGAGCAAACTCAATTCAATATTAGCAATGAAACATTGGAGAGAGGAAAGAGGGCAAACAAATCAAGCGAGAATCAAAGCGAGTAGACACGGTGATTTGTTTTACCGAGGTTCGGTTCCAAAGAACCTAGTCCCCGTTGAGGAGGCCACAAAGGTCGGGTCTATTTCAACCCTTTCCCTCTCTCTCAAACGATCACTTAGACCGAGTGAGCCTTCCCTTAATCACACGGGTCACTAAGACCCCTGCAAGGACCACCACACACTTGGTGTCTCTTGCAAAGCTTTACAAAGCACTTGAGAAATAGAATGAGAAAGGAAGAAGGCAATCCAAGCGACAAGAGCAACAAAAGAACACAAATGATCCTCTCACAAGCCCTTAAGCACTAGTGTTGATTTTGGGAACTTTGAGTGGATTGATTGCTTTGATTGTGTCTTGGAGTGTTGCACTTTGCTCTTGCAATGAATGAGAAACTCAGAATGCTTGGATGGCTTTGAAGTTTGAATGAGGTGGTTGGGGGGTATTTATAGCCCCCAACCACTTCCTAGCTGTTGCTGGCGATGGGCACACCTGACAGTCCGGTGGCGCACCGGACAATCACTGTTCACTGTCCGGTGCGCGCCACGTCAGTGCAACCATTAGGGTTTGGAGTAGTTGACCGTTGGAGGTGCTTATCGTCTTACTGCACCGGACAATCCAGTGACCTCTGACTTCTGCCATGGTACTGTTCATCACTGTTCATCTGACGAAACGACCGTTGGCGCGCAGGGAGCCGTTGCACCACTGGCTCACCGGACAGTCCGGTGGCACACCAGACAGTCCGATGAATTATAGCGGAGCGTGCCTCTAAATTCCTGAGAGTGACTTGTTCGAAGGGTGCCTAGCCTAGTGCACCGGACAGTGTCCGGTGCACACCAGACACTGTCCGGTGCGCCAAAAACCAGCACACTCTAAGTCTTGCTCTAGTTTTTGATTGAGTCCCTAACTGAATTTCTTTCTTGATTTGTGTTGAACCTTATGCACCTAAGATAAATGATATCTTGACAAACTAGTTAGTACATGTGGTTTGTGTTGTACGTTAACCACCAAAATCGATTATAGGAAATGGTTAACCCTATTTCCCTTTCATTTCACTATAGATTATGTCCATAGGTCTTCAATCCAATTTCAAGCGTTAGCAGACTTTATTGCTGATTGGATGCCAAGGGCTCAGGATGAGGAAAGAACAAAAGATAACAAAGCTTGGACAGTGTTCTGTGATGGGTCATGGGGAACCTTCAGCGCAGGTGCAGCTGCTATCCTAATTTCACCATCTAAGATCAGAACCTGCTACACAGCTAGGCTAGAGTTCAACTGCACAAATAACATTGCAGAATACGAAGCCCTTCTCTTGGGGCTTCGAAAACTCAAGGCAATGGGAATAAGAAGGGCAATCCTCAAATCTGATTCACAAGTTATCACAGGCCACATCGACAAAAGCAGCAAAGCAAGAGATCCAAAGCTTGAGAAATATCTTGATACAGTCCAAAGAATGGAAGCCTCTTTCGAAGGTTTCTCAGTAAAGAATATCCCAAGAGGAGAAAATGAACATGTAGATCTATTAGCTAAGTCAGCGGCACAGGGGCTCCCATTACCTTTGGAAGTATTTTTTGAAACAATAAAAGCACCTTCAATCGAGCTCATGGAGCGAGCCGTGCTTACAATCTCACCAGTGCACAGTAAGGTTTGGAGGTCTGAGATTGTATCTTTCTTGCAAGGCAATTATCCTTCGGATGATGAAGTCTATATAAAAAGAATGGAAGCCAGGGCAAGGCCTTACATGATCATAGAAGGAGAATTGTATAAACAAGGAGTTTGCTCTCCATTGCTGAAGTGTTTATCCAGAGCCGAAGGCCAGGAACTAATGAAAGAAATACATGCAGGGGTATGCGGAGCTCATATTGGGTCTAGACCGTTGCTTGGAAAAGTTTTCAGACAAGGGTTTTATTGGCTGAAGGCAGCTTAAGATGCAGCAGATTTAGTTCAAAAATGTGAAAACTGCCTGAAATGTGCTAGAGATCAAAAACGACCTTCGTCTTTAACTCAGTTAATCCATCCCACTTGGCCATTGCAAAAGTGGGGCCTAGATTTATTAGGCTCACTTCCACCAGCAAGGAAATTAAAAATATGTTGTGGTAGCAGTGGAGTATTTTTCAAAGTGGATTGAAGCTAAACCTCTAGCTACAATCACTTCAGCCACAGTTAAGGTGTTTTTCTGGTAGAATATTGTTTGCCGCTTTGGTGTGCCGAAGGCCATTACAGTCGATAACGGAACTCAGTTTGATGCTGAAACATTCAAAGCTTTTTGTGACCAAATCGGTACAAAAATATATTTTGCATCTGTGAGACATCCAGAATCAAATGGACTGGTAGAATGAGCTAATGGAATCATAATAACGGGAATAATGAAGTCAATCTTCAATCAGCCAAAAGGAAAGTGGCCAGATGAATTAGTAAAAGTGGTATGGAACCACAACACTGTTGTCTCAAGGTCAACAGGATTTACCCCATTCAAGCTTTTATTCGTTGATGAAGCAATAACACCGGAAGAAGCAAGAGCGGGTTCGATAAGGATCTTAGCTTCAGCAGAAGACGAAGAGGATTGTAAAATAATAAAAGACACCATAGAAGGGACCAGACTTCAGGCAATAGATCACATCAATAAGTATCAAGCCGAAACAGTCAAATCACATGATCGGAAGGTAAGACTAAAGAATATCAAGCAAGGACACTTGGTACTTCGGAGAGTGGCCAACCTGGATACAATGGGAAAACTTCAACTTAAATGGGACGGTCCTTTCTTGGTGGTATCTTCGTCAAGACCTGGGTCATATAGGTTGAAAGACATGGATGGCAATGACATTCCATGATCTTGGAATGCAGATGAGCTTCGAAGATATTATGTGTAAATTTCGTAATTTTCTTACTTTTTCCTTATGGCACCCTTTTCCTTTCAAGAGGGGAGAAAGGTTTTTAATGGAGCCATTGGTTGTAATTTTTATTTTTTGTGCAGCCCTGTGCAATACAAGGGCTAGATTCCCCCACATGTAAAATGTAAAGATCTGGGATTACACCATCGACTGTAAAAAAAGTATGAAGAAGCTCCAAAGTCGTCCCTAAGGGGATGCAGAGCTAGAATTCCACCTAAGTGAAAGGTGAAGAAGCTCCAAAGTTGTCCCTAAGGGGATGCAGAGCTTAAATGCCACCTAAGTAAAAGGTGAAGAAGCTCCAAAGTCGTTCCTAAGGAGATGCAGAGCTTAGCTCCAAAGTCGTTCCTAAGGGAATGCAGAGCTGAAGTACCACCTAAGTAAAAGGTGAAGAGACTCCAAAGTCGTTCCTAAGGGGATGCAGAGTTTGGGTATGTGTTCGTGTGAGTTTTTTTACCTTCAGCATACATTTGCACACTTCATTACATCATATTTTTCTTTCATACAAACATGCATTAGGCATCCGTAGATTCATCGTCATGACATAAAGCATTAACAGGAAAAGCGAAGGTTTCTATATACGAAGATGCTTCGTCTCATTGCATATGAGGGAGCCGATGTTTGACTCTGCTGAAAAGGTGCTTCGATGTGAACAAAAGAAGGGAAGGTGTTTTTCGCCTTCGGCTCAAAAAGCTACGAGCATTGGTTTCGTCCACAGCAAAGCAGATAATGCACGGAGGAAAGGTAAAATAGCATTACAAACACTACAGGAATTCACTTAATTCCCGTCGGCCAGAAACCGACGGGAATAAGCCCTAAACCGACGGGAATAAGTAATTCCCGTCGGTTTAGGGCTTATTCCCGTCGGTTTCTGGCCGACAGGCGTCCCTTGTCGGGGATAAGGTTATCCCCATCGGCGGCTGACGGGAATAATTAATTCCCGTCGGCTAGATAGTGGCCGACGGGAATTAAGGCTAACTCCCGTCGGTTTTGCTGGCCGACGGGCGTCACATATTAATTCCCGTCGGTTCCCCAGGCCGACGGGAGTTATTAATTAATTCCCGTCGGCCCTACGTGGCCGACGGGAATTAACTGGGCCGACGGGAGTTATTAATTAATTCTCGTCGGTTCGACCATAGCCGACGGGAATTAACTGGGCCGACGGGAATTACCCTATACTGCTACAAAAACAACACTAAATTATGTCACTATTTCTGCACACATAACATATATCAAACATAACATAAATCACATATAACAGCCACATTACAAACACATGTAGAGATACGACATCCACAAACACATGCATTTAGACATAAACACTTGCATTTATAATTAAAACATCCACCAACGTGTACGACATAGTATTGAAACATAACATCCACCAACATCCAACAACGAGTACGACATATGATTGAAACATAACATCCACCAACGAGTACGACATTTCAAACATAAATTTAAGTGTTTAGAGATAACCACCACTTGGGTGGTTAGAGCTTTGACCGCTGCCGCCACCACCACCAGGAGGAGGGAACGCGAAGA
The DNA here is from genome assembly GCF_902167145.1 of Zea mays. Taxonomy (NCBI): domain Eukaryota; kingdom Viridiplantae; phylum Streptophyta; class Magnoliopsida; order Poales; family Poaceae; genus Zea; species Zea mays. The sequence goes on from NC_050100.1 coordinate 148,777,031, forward strand.
GCGAGTCAACAAATCCAGTCCCTACTGCTGGATCAGACCCACTACCACCCGCTTCAGGCGTAACCTATGCAAGTTAGCAAATATCAACACGTTAAATGCAAATATCAAAAAGTATACAAGTGTATAAATTAATCGAGAGTTATCAAACGTACCCTATCTCCAGGTGCAGGTATATGTGTCGGAGGGGTGGTGAACTGTGGTGGTGGAACTGTTGTGTTTGCAAATTGGCTCCATTGTGGTGGCGGTGGAAAATTTGTTGCCATGCCCTGTTGCTGCATTAACTGTTAAACACATATGTGTTACTACTGAAGATGTTGTATTGAAATATAATAATTTAGAGTTCGGATTATGTGTACTCACTTGATACATCGCTTGGTTATGTGCATTGCAAGCCTCCATAAATTCGCGTTGTTGTCTCATCTCTTCACGCATCCTCATAATCTCCAACTCCTGCTCGTTCGGTCGACGAGAGCATGAGCTACGGGAAGATGAACCCGTCCTCTGAGATCTCACCGACGACGAGTCAATGAATCCGTCGAAGAGTGCGTATCTATAAGTGATTCAAAAAATGTGATTACTGCATAATCAATTTAGTGTCAACCATATAATTTCATAAGTTAGAGCTTACCGTCCATGCGCTTTGCCACCACCACTTGCGTACACCACCGAGGGATCCACCGGTTCATGGCGCCAGTCGAAGTCAGGGCCATGGCAACGAACCATCTCCTCCCCATATGCCGCCTATACATCATTCACAATCTTACAAATGCAGGAATTTATATACTTTGAATGTTTGAACTTTTGAGCCAAAACTCACCAAGCGATCCGTGGCTGTCTGGCTGCAGAGCTGGTCAGGGTTGTTCGGGTCTGGTCCTTTGTGGCCCTCCTGGTAGACCTCAATGTCACTAGGCTTTTGGCCACTCGTAGCTTCCTGTATAAACAAAAAACATTCATAAGAAATCGTATTATTTGCTGATCGACATAGCTAGATCAAACTTACCATTCTTTTAGCTTTTCGTATCATGTCGTCACCGCCAAACTTGTGGTTAGGATTGGTTCCTCGACATTGTCTATGATGCGCTGACGCTTTCTGGAAGCCTTCGGAAGCCCAATATCGACACCAAGCATAGTACGCATCAGGCACGGGCGCCATCCATGGAACCATCACCTGCACACACAATGTTACATATTATATCAATCACAACAATCAATATAAAGGGTAAAACAAATTGAATACTAACCTCACGATATTGATCCTCAGACAAATATATCTTTGAGGACCCTTCCTTTTTATTCAAGGGGCCTGCTTCTTCCGGATGCTTTTGAAAATACAGGTTTGTAGCCTGAATTCTCGCATAGTATATGGCATCCTTCACCAGCTTCTTTGCATTGTTTTGGAAGACACGTTCAGCGTGCCCCATGTAATCCTCTCCGTCAGGCAACCGATATCGAAGCTACAACATAAACAATACAAATACAATGGTATAAGTCATAGATTTACAATATTAAGAAACATAACAAAAATAATAAAGAATTCATACCCAAAAGTCATTACGCACAAGTCCCTGTCTGTCTGTGTGGTTTCGTTCCTTTCTAAACTTGTACTCGTCCCAAGTACTGACGAGCACATTATCCTCGGTATCACCGTTTGACACCTTCACTATACCAGGGTAGTGAAGGCGGCAAAGAGAACCCAACGTAAGGTTAACCTGAGTGTGGTGTCCTTTGCCATCAAAGGACAGGTCCTCCCAATTCCTGCATTACACAAAAACATTAACAATAGACATAATAGTTATATGAGATAAGTTAATATATTACACTCACCGATCTCCATGTGGCATGATTAAAGTCCTATCAGCCTCTCGCTCTATCACGTGACGAGGCTTTACTGAGTGGCTTTTTCTTGAGCGACGTGTGCGTGTCGCTGAAGAGCCTCCCGAGCCATCATCCATCGGGTTGTCAGCTGGTTCGCCCTGTTGGCCCCACTGGTCCCACGCTTGTTGCTGCTCTCTCTGGTGGTCCCACTGGTCCCATGGCTGGTGATGCTGTGCGGCCTGGTCCCATGCCACGTGCTCCACCTCCTCATTGTGCTCCACCTCCTCATTGTGCTCCACCTCCTCATTGTGCTGCTCCTCCTCAATGTGCTGCTCCTCAGTGTGCTGCTCATCCTAGTACATACAACTCAAGATTTATTTGTAAATATGTAAACAAATTTATTTGTACAAGATATGTTACCTCATCTCCATGTACCACGCTCAACAGCTCTCGACGTCTGCTGCTGCTAGAAGAACTGCCCTGAAAAAGGCCCAGGCCCTTGAACAGCCCCTTCACTGACTTCTTTGATTTTGGCGGCATCCTGCATAAAAAATAAGAAATTATTCATTAGTGCATAAAAATGACATAATACTTAAAAATAGAAACAAATGAAATAACAAAACAACTTTACTTGTTAAATATCATCAAAATCAGGATCTATTTGTTCTCTTCTATGCAGAGGTCGCCATGTAACTTTTCTCCTAACAGGTTGTCTTCTCCGTCTCTCGGGAAAAGTTAAGTCGTTAACGTCTGCAACTAGCGAATCTAATGCCGGTGCAGGATCAATATGAAAACTAGTTGGCAACTCTTCTTCTTGAAACACCTCATCAACCTGCTCAAGGTGACCAATTTGATATTCGTCCTCACCAGGAGTGTATAGGCGTTCGCGGGGATTTACATTGTACACAACCCTCCATTTAGACAACTTTTTGCATGGATATGTCGAGAAATAAACTTGGTCTGCTTGATGGGCAAGGATATACGTGTCGTGTCCTTGAAGCAATTTTTCCGGTTGGATCTGTGTCATCCCAAATTCGGTCCTATAATACTTCGGGTCATACCATTTACACTAAAAAAAACTAGCGCTAAAGGCTTATTTCCAGCAAATGTAATCTCGATTATATTTTTGATTTTCCCGTAATAGCAGGCTTCGTGTCCTTCCATGTCGGTTGCCCTAGTAACGACTCCACTATTTTGAGTGGCGGCCATAGGATGACTTGATTCGAAAATGCTTGAACGAAAGCGATATCCATTGACGTCGTAACGTCCATAGCTTTTGGCAGTTACGCTTCCAATAGATAACTGACGTAAGTCATCATTCAAATTCATTTCCTCCCCAAACTGTCAATTATGCCACAAAGCATTAGCAAATTCTGTAATATTAGTTAACTGAAATTAGCTCTCGGAGCCACATAATTAAGACTTACACGGTCCCGAAGCCACATAATGAAATTAGGTCGCCCATGCATACCATCGCGTCGCAATTTGTCTATGTCTCTCGCTGTTGGCCTACCGAGACACCTCATGTTTTGTTCATCAAACTCGCTGTCAAATATTATTGTATGACATGAGATATTTGATAACATAAACTAATTCACATATGAACAGTTTAAGAAAATAAGTCTTACACAAAGTATTTCTCCACCTCAGGCATATTCGTGAACATGTACAGTAAAGCAGACTTACGTTCTTCCATACTGAGGTGATATGCCTTGGGTGGACCAACGGCTTTGCCGTTTGTCTGAAAAATCGAAAGATCACTACACGGCGGCATCTCTCGTTCATCATCATGGTACCTTTTCTTTCGAGCAAATACATTATGTTCTTCCGCAAAGTAACAACTTGTGAAGTGTGCTACCTTCTTTAGTTTAAATTGTTCCACAATACATCCTTCAACTCTTGCCTTATTTCCCACCATTGCTCTAAGCTTCTTTAATGCTCTTTCTATATGAAACATCCACCTATACTGAACAGGACCACCGACCTTAGCCTCATATGGAAGATGTATAAAGAGATGCTGCATAGGATTGAAGAAACCCGGTGGAAATATTTTTTCCAATTTGCACAAAAGCACCGGTGCCTCTTTCTCCAGCTGTTCCATCACATCTCTTCTGATTTCTTTAGCACACAACTGTCTGTAGAAATAGCTAACTTCAGCTAACGTTTTCCACACAGCTTCGGAAATGTACCCACGAAACATTACAGGCATGAGCCTCTCCATAATTATGTGGAAGTCATGGCTCTTCAGTCCATTCATCTTCATTGTCTTCAAGTTCACAGATCTTCTAAAACCAGCGGCATAACCATCGGGAAATTTAATATCCTTCATCCACTTCATCACTTCTTTCCGTTGCTTAGATTTCAGACACTAGTCAGCTTTTGGTTTGCCTCCGTTTTCTCTAAGCACTTGGGTTGGACGATCACATATCACTGCTAAGTCCATGCGTGCCTTGTCATTGTCTTTCGTTTTATCAGGGAAATCCATGCATGTATTTATGAGGGCTTGGCAAAAGTTACTCTCTTGATGCATGACGTCGATGTTGTGCATCAAAATCAATGACTTAGCATACGGAAGCTCCCACAAGCCACATATGTGAGTCCAGTTATGCTCCTCACCAAAACCTTGATACCTTTTCCCACTCTCGTCTAGGACAAGTTTCATATGATCTTCTGTAATTTCTATCCCACTACGTCGCTTGGGCGGTCCCTTCGTGATGATGGTGCCCTTCCTAAATTCCTTTCTCTGCCTTCTGAAGGGGTGATTGAAGGGTAGAAAACATCTATGGCAATCAAAGTAACATATCTTGCCACCAGCACTAAGACGAAAACAATCTGTATCTTTAGCACAATAAGGACACGTCAATCTACCATGCACGCTCCATCCAGAGAAAATACCATACGCCATAAAATCATGAACCGAGAACAGATATGCAACACGAAGATTGAATTTCTGCTTCTTGAAGCAGTCATAGGCTTCCACACCTTGCCATAGCTTCTTTAACTCTTCAATCAGTGGTTGAAGCATCACATTGAGGCGTACGCCAGGATGCTCAGGCCCAGGTATAACAAGACATAGGAACATAAACTCATATTTCATGCAAAGAGCAGGTGGAAGGTTGTACGGTATGGCAATGACAGGCCAACATGAATACGACGCAGCGGTCATATTGAACGGCGTGAAACCATCAGTTGCCAAGCCGATACGAACGTTTCTTGCATCGCTGGCAAAATCTGGATCAAATTTGTCAAGAGCCTTCCATGCATCACCATCTGATGGGTGCACCATTAACCCATCTTGTTTGTCCGTACAATCTTTATGCCACCTCATGTGCATAGCGGTCTTCCTCGAGAGAAACAAACGTTTCACTCTAGGAGTGAGAGGCATGTACCGAAGCTGTTTATGTGCAACCTTTGTCACCACCTTCTCCCCATCTTCATTTACAAGCTCCACATACCTCGACTTCCCACATTTTAAGCATTTCTGTTCTCTGCCATGTTCCTTCCAAAAAAGCATACAGTTGTCTTGGCAAACATCAATCTTCTCATACTCCATACCAAGACCTTCAAGCAATTTTTTGGACTGGTACATGTCTTTGGGCATCTTGTGACCCGTAGGAAGAACCTCGCTAATCAAATCCACAAGCTCCTTGTAACAATTAATTGAAAATGCAAACTTGGACTTGATTGACATCAGTCGGGTCACGGATTCGAGCACGGTCACGTTAGTGTGCCCGTGAAGAGGCTCTTCTGACGCTTTAAGTAGGTCGAAGAACTTCTGAACCTCCGGTGTAGGTGAATCATGATGATCTAGTGCCAGTTCAGGCTGCAGATCCTTAAGCATCTGGTCCATCCTATCAACATCATCTTCACCGTCATCAACTTCTACTTCTGCTGCTCGTTCAGCATCTTCACCATGGAGATACCAGACCTTATAGCCTAGCATGAAACCATGCGAGCACAGGTGTAGTGTGACCTGCCTCTTGGTGTGGCTCGTCATATTTCTACATTTATTGCATGGACACCTAATATTATCTATTTGTGACAAAGCAGCTGCATGGTCCAGAAACATCTACGTCTTGGCAAACCATTCACTTGTGTGACACCCACCCTTCTTGAAACCTTCATACATCCAATCACGTCTATCACCCATTATTGTGGCTGTGTGTACGAGTAAAGAGTGTGTGAGACAATATTGAAAGTCGCCTAGAGGGGGGGTGAATAGGGCGAAACTGAAATTCTCAAAAATAATCTCAACTACAAGCCGGGTTAGCGTTAGAAATATAATCGAGTCCGCGAGAGAGGGCACAAAACAAATCGCAAGCGAATAATGAAGTGAGACACGCGGATTTGTTTTACCGAGGTTCGGTTCTCTCAAACCTACTCCCCGTTGAGGAGGCCACAAAGGTCGGGTCTCTTTCAACCCTTCCCTCTCTCAAACGGTCCCTCGGACCGAGTGAGTTTTCTCTTCTCAAATCAACCGGGAGCAAAACCTCCCCGCAAGGACCACCAAACAATTGGTGTCTCTTGCCTCGATTACAAGTGAGTGTTTGATCTCAAGAAAGAATCAAAAAAGAAGAAAGCAATCCAAGCGCAAGAGCTCGAAAGAACACAAGCAAATCACTCTCTCTAATCACTAGGGCGTTGTGTGGAATTGGAGAGGATTTGATCACTTTGGGTGTGTCTAGAATTGAATGCCTAGCTCTTGTAAGTGGTTGGGAAGTAGAGAACTTGGATGCAATGAATGGTGGGGTGGTTGGGCTATTTATAGCCCCAACCACCAAACTTGACCGTTGGTGGAGCTGTCTGTCGTATGGTGCACCGGACAGTCCGGTGCACAACGGACATGTCCGGTGCGACAGCCACGTCACCAAATAGCCGTTGGGTCGACCGTTGGAGTTCTGACTTCTGGGCCCGCCTTGATGTCCAGTGGCGCACCGGACATGTACTGTAGAGTGTCCGGTGCGCCAGCATGGGCACCTCTGCGCTCGCAGGCGCGCAATAAATGCGCAGCAGGTAGCCGTTGGCGCCGGAAGTAGCCGTTGCCCCGCTGTTGCACCGGACAGTCCGGTGTACACCGGACAGTCCGGTGAATTTTAGCCGAGCAGCTGAAGTGAAAACCCGAGGCTGACGAGTTCCGGAGGCCGCCCTCCCTTGGAGCACCGGACATGTCCGGTGTACACCGGACAGTCCGGTGAATTATAGCGGAGTGGCCTCTTGAAATTCCCGAAGGTGAGCAGTTCGGAGTTGGAGTCCCCTGGTGCACCGGACATGTCCGGTGGCACACCGGACAGTCCGGTGCGCCAGACCAGAGGTGCCTTCGGTTGGCCCTTGCTCCTTTATTTGAACCCAAAACTTGGTCTTTTTATTGGCTAAGTGTGAACCTTTTGCACCTGTATAACTTATACACTAGAGCAAACTAGTTAGTCCAATATTTGTGTTGGGCAATTCAACCACCAAAATTATTTAGGAACTAGGTGTAAGCCTAATTTCCTTTCAATCTCCCCCTTTTTGGTGATTGATGCCAACACAAACCAAAGCAAATATAAAAGTGCATAATTTGAACTAGTTTGCATAATGTAAGTGCAAAGGTTGCTTGGAATTGAGCCAATATAAATACTTACATGATGTGCAAGGATTGTTTCTTTGTTTTTAACATATTGGACCACATTTGCACCACATGTTTTGTTTTTGCAAATCTTTTTGTAAATTCCTTTTTAAAATCCTTTAGCAAGATAGTCAAAGGTAAATGAATAAGATTTTTGAAAAGCATTTTCAAGATTTGAAATTTTCTCCTTTTGTTTGAGATGCTTTTCCTTTGACTAAACAAAACTCCCCCTCAAATAAATTCTCCTCTTAGTGTTCAAGAGGGTTTTAAGATATCAAGTTTTGAAAATACTACTTGCTCCCCTTTTTGAACACAAAGAGATACCAATTTTGAAATTTTCCATCCAATTGAAAATCATATTTTAAAATTAGGGTGGTGGTGCGGTCCTTTTGCTTTGGGCTCATACTTTCTCCCCCTTTGGCATGAATCGCCAAAAACGGAATCATTAGAGCCCAACGAAGGACTTTCTCCTCCTTTGGTCATAAGATAAATGAGTGAAGATTATACCAAAGTTGGAGAGATGCTCGGAGTGACGACGAAGAATGAGTAGTAGAGTGGAGTGGAAGCCTTGTCTTCGCCGAAGACTCCAATTCCCTTTCAATATACCTATAACTTGGTTTGAAATACACTTGAAAACACATTAGTCATAGCATATATAAAAGAGACATGATCAAAGGTATACTTGTGTGCTATGTGTGCAAATTAGCAAAAGAAATTCCTAGAATCAAGAATATTAAGCTCATGCCTAAGTCTGGTAAAAGATTGTTCATCAAGTGGCTTGGTAAAGATATCGGCTAATTGATCTTTAGTGTTAATGTAAGAAATCTCGATATCCATCTTTTGTTGGTGATCCCTAAGAAAATAATACCGAATGGCTATGTGTTTAGTGCGGCTATGCTCAACGGGATTATCCGCCATGCGGATTGCACTCTCATTATCACATAGAAGAGGAACTTTGGTTAATTTGTAACCATTGTCCCGCAGGGTTTGCCTCATCCAAAGCAATTGCGCGCAACAATGGCCTGCGGCAATATACTCGGCTTTGGCGGTAGAAAGAGCGACTGAATTTTGCTTCTTTGTAGCCCAAGACACCAAGGATCTTCCCAAGAACTGGCAAGTCCCCGATGTGCTCTTCCTATTAATCTTACACCCCGCCCAATCGGCATCCGAATAACCAATCAAATCAAATGTGGATCCCCGAGGGTACCAAAGCCCAAACTTAGGTGTATAAGCCAAATATCTCAAGATTCGTTTTACGGCCGTAAGGTGTGATTCCTTAGGGTCGGCTTGGAATCTTGCACACATGCAAACGGAAAGCATGATGTCCGGTCGAGATGCACATAAATAAAGCAATGAACCAATCATCGACCGGTATACCTTTTGATCGACGGATTTACCTCCCGTGTCGAGGTCGAGATGCCCATTGGTTCCCATGGGTGTCTTGATGGGCTTGGCATCCTTCATTCCAAACTTGCTTAAAATATCTTGAGTATACTTCGTTTGGCTAATGAAGGTGCCATCTTGGAGTTGCTTGACTTGGAATCCTAGAAAATACTTCAACTCCCCCATCATCTACATCTCGAATTTCTTTGTCATGATCCTACTAAATTCTTCACATGTAGATTCGTTAGTAGACCCAAATATAATATCATCAACATAAATTTGGCATACAAACAAATCATTGTCAAGAGTTTTAGTGAATAAAGTAGGATCGGCTTTGCCGACTTTGAAGCCATTAGAAATAAGGAAATCTCTAAGGCATTCATACCATGCTCTTGGGGCTTGCTTGAGCCCATAAAGCGCCTTAGAGAGCCTATAGACATGGTTAGGATACTCACTGTCTTCAAAGCCGGGAGGTTGCTCAACATAGACCTCCTCCTTGATTGGTCCATTGAGGAAGGCACTCTTCACGTCCATTTGATAAAGCTTGAAGCCATGGTAAGTAGCATAGGCTAATAATATGCGAATTGACTCAAGCCTAGCTACGGGTGCATAGGTTTCACCAAAATCCAAACCTTCGACTTGTGAATATCCCTTGGCCACGAGTCGAGCTTTGTTCCTAGTCACCACACCATGCTCATCTTGCTTGTTGCGGAAGACCCACTTGGTTCCTACAACATTTTGGTTAGGACGTGGAACTAAATGCCATACCTCGTTCCTCTTGAAATTGTTGAGCTCCTCTTGCATCGCCATCACCCAATCCGAATCTTGAAGTGCTTCCTCTATCCTATGTGGCTCAATAGAGGAAACAAAAGAGTAATGTTCACAAAAATGTGCAACACGAGATCGAGTGGTTACCCCCTTATGAATGTCGCCGAGGATGGTGTCGACGGGGTGATCTCGTTGTATTGCTTGGTGGACTCTTGGGTGTGGCGGCCTTGGTTGTTCATCCTCCTTGTCTTCATCATTTGCATCTCCCCCTTGATCATTGCCGTCATCTTGAGGAGGCTCATCATTTTGTTCTACCTCTTTATCAACTTGAGCCTCGTCCTCATTTTGGGTTAATGGAGATGCTTGCGATGAGGAGGATGGTTGATCTTGTGCATGTGGAGGCTCTTCGGATTCCTTAGGACACACATCCCCAATGGACATGTTCCTTAGCGCTATGCACGGAGCCTGTTCTTCACCTATCTCATCAAGATCAACTTGCTCTACTTGAGAGCTGTTAGTCTCATCAAACACAACGTCACAAGAAACTTCAACGAGTCCTGAGGACTTGTTAAAGACTCTATATGCCCTTGTGTTTGAGTCATATCCTAGTAAAAAGCCTTCTACAGTTTTAGGAGCAAATTTAGATTTTCTACCTCTTTTGACAAGAATAAAACATTTGCTACCAAAAACTCTAAAATATGAAATATTGGGCTTTTTACCGGTTAGGAGTTCATAGGATGTCTTCTTGAGGATTCGGTGTAGATATAACCGGTTGATGGCATAGCAGGCGGTGTTGACCGCCTCGGCCCAAAACCGATCCGGTGTCTTGTACTCATCAAGCATGGTTCTTGCCATGTCCAATAGAGTTCGATTCTTCCTCTCCACTACACCATTTTGTTGTGGGGTGTAGGGAGAAGAGAACTCATGCTTGATGCCCTCCTCCTCAAGGAAGCCTTCAATTTGAGAGTTCTTGAACTCCGTCCCGTTGTCGCTTCTAATTTTCTTGATCCTTAAGCCGAACTCATTTTGAGCCCGTCTCAAGAATCCTTTTAAGGTCTCTTGGGTTTGAGATTTTTCCTGCAAAAAGAACACCCAAGTGAAGCGAGAATAATCATCCACAATAACTAGACAGTACTTACTCCCGCCGATGCTTATGTAAGCAATCGGGCCGAATAAATCCATGTGTAGGAGCTCCAGTGGCCTGTCACTAGTCATGATGTTCTTGTGTGGATGATGAGTGCCAACTTGCTTCCCGGCTTGGCATGCGCTACAAATCCTGTCTTTCTCAAAATGAACATTGGTTAGTCCTAAAATGTGTTCCCCCTTTAGAAGCTTATGAAGATTCTTCATTCCAACATGGGCTAGTCGGCGGTGCCAGAGCCAACCCAAGTTAGTCTTAGCAACCAAGCAAGTGTCGAGTTCAGCTCTATCAAAATCTACCAAGTATAGCTGACCCTCTAACACTCTCTTGAATGCTATTGAATCATCACTTCTTCTAAAGACAGTAACACCTACATCAGTAAATAGACAGTTGTAGCCCATTTGACATAATTGGGATACGGAAAGCAAATTGTAATCTAAAGAATCTACAAGAAAAACATTTGAAATAGTATGGTCATGTGATATAGCAATTTTACCCAATCCTTTGACCAAACCTTGATTTCCATCCCCGAATGTGATAGCTCGTTGGGGATCTTGGTTTTTCTCATATGAGGAGAACATCTTTTTCTCCCCGGTCATATGGTTTGTGCACCCGCTGTCGAGTATCCAACTTGAGCCCCCGGATGCATAAACCTACAAAACAATTTTAGTTCTTGACTTTAGGTACCCAAACGGTTTTGGGTCCTTTGGCATTAGAAACAAGAACTTTGGGTACCCAAACACAAGTCTTTGACCCCTTGTGTTTGCCCCCAACAAATTTGGCAACTACCTTGCCGGATTTGTTAGTCAAAACATAAGATGCATCAAAAGCTTTAAATGAAATGTCATGATCATTTGATGCATTAGGAGTTTTCTTCTTAGGCAACTTAGCATGGATTGGTTGCCTAGAACTAGATGTCTCACCCTTATACATAAAAGCATGATTAGGGCCAGAGTGAGACTTCCTAGAGTGAATTCTCCTAATTTTGCTCTCGGGATAACCGGCAGGGTACAAAATGTAACCCTCGTTATCCTGAGGCATGGGAGCTTTGCCCTTAACAAAGTTAGACAAATTTTTAGGAGGGGCATTAAGTTTGACATTGTCTCCCCTTTGGAAGCCAATGCCATCCTTTATGCCCGGGCATCTCCCATTATAGAGCATACTTCTAGCAAATTTAAACTTTTCATTTTCCAAGTTATGCTCGGCAATTTTAGCATCTAATAATGCTATATGATCATTTTGTTGTTTAATTAATACCATGTGATCATGAATAGCATTGATGTCAACATCTTTACATCTAGTACAAATAGAAACATGCTCAACATTAGATGTAGAGGGTTTGCAAGATTTTAGTTCAACAACCTTAGCATGCAACATATCATTCTTAGTTCTAAGGTTGGAAATAATAGTATTGCAAACATCAAAATCTTTAGCCTTAGCAATCAAATTTTCATTTTCTACTCTAAGGCTAGCAAGAGAATCATTCAATTCCTTAATCTTAGCAAGCAAATCATCATTATCATTTCTAAGATCGGGAATTGAAATATCACAAACATGAGAATCAACCTTAGCAATTAATTTAGCATTTTCATCCCTAAGGTTGGCAATAATGTCATGGCATGTGCTTAGCTCACTAGATAATTTCTCACATTTTTCTACCTCAAGAGCATAAGCATTTTTAACCTTAACATGTTTCTTGTTTTCTTTAATTAGAAAATCCTCTTGGGAATCCAAAAGGTCATCCTTTTCATGAATAGCACTAATCAATTCATTTAATTTTTCCTTTTGTTCCATGTTAAGATTGGCAAAAAGGGTAAGCAAGTTATCCTCCTCATCACTAGCATTATCATCACTAGAGGATTCATATTTTGTGGAGGATTTAGATTTAACCTTCTTCCTTTTGCCGTCCTTTGCCATGAGGCACTTGTGGCCGACGTTGGGGAAGAGAAGCCCCTTGGTGACGGCGATGTTGGCGGCGTCCTCGTCGGAGGAGGACTCGGTGGAGCTCTCGTCGGAGTCCCACTCGCGGCACACGTGGGCATCGCCGCCCCTCTTCTTGTGGTACCTCTTCTCTCTTCTCTTGCCCTTCTTGTCGTTGTCCCTGTCACTGTCACTTGATAATGGACATTTAGCGATAAAGTGACCGGGCTTACCACACTTGTAGCAAACCTTCTTGGAACGGGATTTGTAATCCTTCCCCTTCCGTTGCTTAAGGATTTGCCGAAAGCTTTTGATGATTAAGGCCATCTCTTCATTGTCGAGCTTGGAGGCGTCAATTGGTTGTCTACTTGGTGTAGACTCCTCCTTCTTCTCCTCCGTCGCCTTAAATGCCACCGGTTGCGCCTCGGACGTGGAGGGTTCGTCAAGCTCGTTGATCTTCTTTGAACCTTTAATCATACATTCAAAGCTCACAAAATTCCCGATAACTTCCTCGGGTGTCATTAGTGGGTATCTAGGATTACCACGAATTAATTGAACTTGAGTGGGGTTAAGGAAAATGAGAGCTCTTAGAATAACCTTAACCACCTCGTGGTCGTCCCACTTTTTGCTCCCGAGGTTGCGCACTTGGTTCACCAAGGTTTTGAGCCGGTTGTACATATCTTGTGGCTCCTCCCCTTGGCGAAGACGGAAGCGACCGAGCTCCCCCTCGATCGTTTCCCGCTTGGTGATCTTGGTGAGTTCATCACCCTCGTGCGCGGTCTTGAGTAGGTCCCAAATCTCCTTCGCGTTCTTCAACCCTTGCACCTTGTTATATTCCTCCTTACTTAGAGAAGCAAGGAGTATGGTTGTAGCTTGAGAGTTGAAGTGCTCGATTTGGGCCACCTCGTCCTCATCATAGTCTTCATCCCCTACGGATGGTACCTGTACACCAAACTCAACAACATCCCATATACTTTTGTGGAGTGAGGTTAGATGAAATCGCATTAAATCACTCCACATAGCATAATCTTCACCATCAAACGTTGGTGGTTTGCCTAATGGGACGGAAAGTAAAGGTGTATGTTTAGGAATGCGAGGGTAGCGTAGGGGGATCTTACTATACTTCTTACGCTCTTGGCGCTTAGAAGTGACGGACGCCGCGTTGGAGCCGGAGGTGGATGTCGATGAAGAATCGGTCTCGTAGTAGACCACCTTCCTCATCCTCTTCTTCTTGTCCCCACTCCGATGCGGCTTGTGGGAAGAGGATTTTTCCTTCTTCTCTTTGTGATGTGAAGAGGATATTTTCTCCTTCCCTTTGGAGGAGTCCTTCTTCTTTTCTTCGTGGTGTGAAGAAGATCTTTTCTCCTTCCCTTTGGAGGAGACCTTCTTCTTCTCCTTCCTCTTGGTGCGGGACTCTTCCGATGAGGTGCTCCCTTGGCTTGTAGTGGGCTTGTTGCCGGTCTCCATCTCCCTCTTGGCGTGATCTCCCGACATCACTTCGAGCGGTTAGGCTCTAATGAAGCACCGGGCTCCGATACCAATTGAAAGTCGCCTAGAGGGGGGTGAATAGGTGAGAGCACCTAGAGGGGGGGGGTGAATAGGTGATCCTGTAAAACTTAAGCTTATAGCCACAAAAACTTGTTAAGTGTTAGCACAATAAATGCCAAGTGGCTAGAAAGGAGTCTCAACAAAACACAATACCACAAGAGATCAATCACAGAGATGACACAGTGGTTTATCCCGTGGTTCGGCCAAGACCAACGCTTGCCTACTCCACGTTGTGGCGTCCCAACGGACGAGGGTTGCAATCAACCCCTCTCAAGCGGTCCAAAGACCCACTTGAATACCACGGTGTTTTGCTTGCTTTTTCTCAATCCCGTTTGCGAGGAATCTCCACAACTTGGAGCCTCTCGCCCTTACAATTGAAGTTCACAAAGAACACAGAGCAAAGGGGAATGAGCAACACACACAAGACTTCAAAAGATCAGAGCAACAACACGCACACAAGTCGCAACAAGAGCTCGCAACACAACTCAAAGAGTTCACAACTCCACAAGAGCTCTATATGCTATCACAATGAAACGAATGCGCGAGATCGATGTCTTGGTGCTTAGGAATGTTGTAGGAATGCTTGGTGTTCTCCTCCATGCGCCTAGGGGTCCCTTTTATAGCCCCAAGGCAGCTAGGAGCCGTTGAGAGCAATTCTGGAAGGCTGATCTTGCCTTCTGTCATCGGGCGCACCGGACAGTCCGGTGCACACCGGACACTGTCCGGTGCCCGATCTCCTTCCTAAAATAGCGCAGCCGACCGTTGCAGATCTGGGAGCCGTTGGCGCACCGGACATGTCCGGTGCACACCGGACAGTCCGGTGCCCCCTTCCGACCGTTGGCTCGCCCACGTGTCGCGCACGGATTCCGCGGCCGACCGTTGGCCCGGCCAACAGTTGGCTCACCAGACAGTCCGGTGCACACCGGACAGTCCGGTGAATTTTAGCCGTACACCGTCGGCGAATTCCCGAGAGCGACCACTTCGCTCGAGGCAGCCTGGCGCACCGGACACTGTCCGGTGCACCACCGGTCAGTCCGGTGCTCCAGACCGAACAGCCTTTTGGCTGTACACAGCCAACTTTTCTCTGACTTGATTTCTCCTGTTTCAAGCACTTAGACACAATACATTAGTCTTCAAAACAATGTACTAAGGCTTAGAAACATACCTTTACTCTTGATTTGCACTTTGTCCATCCATGGGTATAGATTCACATTTAAGCACCTGTGTTGGCACTCAATCACCAAAATACTTAGAAATGGCCCAAGGGCACATTTCCCTTTCAATCTCCCCCTTTTTGGTGATTTATGCCAACACAACATAAAGCAACTAGAACAAGTGCAATATCACTTCAAATAAAAACTCAAATTTATTTTGATTCAAATTGGCATATATGGATCATTCCTTTGCCACCACTTGGTTTGTTTTTGCAAATCAACCTCAAAATCCTATCTCTAAGTCAAATCCACTTGTAGAGACATCGAGAGAGGTTTTCCAAAGAAAATTGATTCAAGATTCCAAAAACTCCCCCTATTTCCCATGATCAATACTTCTCCCCACAAGAAGCCAACTTTTGACAAGAGAGACAACAAAAGAGTTTTGAAAAAGCTCTATTCTACTATTTTCAAAATCTCTATTTTCAAAATTTCTCAAGTGGTAGCTGATCCATTTATCGCTTTGGCCTTTATTTTCTCCCCCTTTGGCATCAAGCACCAAAACGGGATCAATCTTGGCCCTAGAACCCATTGCCTCACCAAAATCTTCAATAAGAATACAAAGGCAATAAGAGTACATGAGATGAACTTGGAATAAGTTACCCTCTCATCGGAGTGCAGTGGAAGTCTTTCATGGTCCAAGTCCACTTTTTCCCTTTTAATTCTCCTTTGAGACTAAAACAAGCAAACTCAAGCATACGGTTAGTCTCAAAGGGTCAAGTTGTAACACATCTCCCCCTAAATATGTGCATCACTTGCAAACAGGACTTGTGAGGTCCAGGGAGTGTTTGTACAACTTGAGCACCACAATAAGCAACAAAATGCAGAATGAACATGATCAAAGGCATAAACACATGTATGCTACAATTCAATCCAAGTTCCGCGAATCTAAGACATTAAGCTCACTACGCAACCTGCAAAAGGTCTTCTCATCTAGAGGCTTGGTAAAGATATCGGCTAGCTGGTTTTCGGTGCTGACATGAAACACTTCGATATCTCCCTTTTGCTGGTGGTCTCTCAAAAAGTGATGCCGGATGTCTATGTACTTTGTGCGGCTGTGCTCAACAGGATTCTCCGCCATGCGGATAGCACTCTCATTATCACATAGGAGTGGGACTTTGCTCAGATTGTAGCCAAAGTCCCTGAGGGTTTGCCTCATCCAAAGTAGTTGTGCGCAACACTGTCCTGCGGCAACGTACTCGGCCTCAGCGGTGGATAGGGCAACGGAGGTTTGTTTCTTAGAGTTCCATGACACCAGGGACCTTCCTAAGAATTGGGACGTCCCCGATGTACTCTTCCTATCGACCTTACATCCAGCATAGTCGGAATCTGAGTATCCAACCAAGTCAAAGGTAGACCCCTTTGGATACCAGAGCCCGAAGCAAGGCGTAGCAACCAAATATCTAAGAATTCGCTTCACCGCCACTAAGTGACATTCCTTAGGATCGGATTGAAATCTAGCACACATGCATACGCTAAGCATAATATCCGGTCTACTAGCACATAAATAAAGTAAAGACCCTATCATTGACCGGTATGCTTTTTGATCAACGGACTTACCTCCTTTGTTGAGGTCGGTGTGTCCGTCGGTCCCCATCGGAGTCTTTGCGGGCTTGGCGTCCTTCATCCCAAACCGCTTCAGCAAGTCTTGTGTGTACTTCGTTTGGGAGATGAAGGTGCCGTCCTTGAGTTGCTTCACTTGGAACCCAAGGAAGTAGTTCAACTCGCCCATCATTGACATCTCGAATTTCTGCGTCATCACCCTGCTAAACTCTTCACAAGACCTTTGATTAGTAGAACCAAATATTATGTCATCGACATAAATTTGGCACACAAACAAATCACCATCGCATGTCTTAGTGAACAGAGTTGGATCGGCTTTCCCAACCTTGAAAGCATTAGCAAGTAAAAAGTCTCTAAGGCATTCATACCATGCTCTTGGGGCTTGCTTAAGTCCATAGAGCGCCTTAGAGAGCTTACACACGTGGTCGGGGTACCGTTCATCCTCGAAGCCAGGGGGTTGCTCCACGTACACCTCCTCCTTGATTGGCCCGTTGAGGAAAGCGCTCTTCACATCCATTTGGTACAACCTGAAAGAGTGGTGAGCGGCATATGCTAGCAAGATACGAATAGACTCTAGCCTAGCCACAGGAGCAAATGTCTCCTCAAAGTCTAAACCTGCGACTTGGGCATAACCTTTTGCCACAAGTCGAGCCTTGTTCCTTGTCACCACCCCGTGCTCGTCCTGTTTGTTGCGGAACACCCACTTGGTTCCCACAACATTTTGCTTGGGACGAGGCACCAGTGTCCAAACTTCAATGCGCTTGAAGTTGTTGAGCTCCTCCTGCATGGCCAACACCCAGTCCGGATCTAGCAAGGCCTCCTCTACCCTGAAAGGCTCAATAGAAGAGACAAAGGAGTAATGCTCACAAAAATTAACTAATCGTGATCGAGTAGTTACTCCCTTGCTAATATCACCCAGAATTTGATCGACGGGATGATTCCTTTGAATCATCGCTCGAACTTGGGTTGGAGGTGCCGGTTGCGCTTCTTCCTCCATCACGTGATCATCTTGTGCTCCCCCTTGATCACACGTCTCCTTTTGATGAACCTGTTCATCGTCCTGAGTTGGGGGATGCACCGTTGTTGAGGAAGAAGGTTGATCTCGTTCATCTTGTTCCTGTGGCCTCACTTCTCCAATCGCCATGGTTCGTATAGCGGCCGTCGGAACATCTTCTTCATCTACATCATCACAATCAACAACTTGCTCTCTTGGAGAGCCATTAGTCTCATCAAATACAACGTCGCTAGAGACTTCAACCAAACCCGATGATTTGTTGAAGACTCTATACGCCTTTGTATTCGAGTCATAACCTAACAAAAACCCTTCTACAGCTTTGGGAGCAAACTTAGAATTTCTACCCTTCTTCACTAGAATGTAGCATTTGCTCCCAAATACACGAAAGTAAGATACATTGGGTTTGTTACCGGTTAGGAGCTCATACGAAGTCTTCTTGAGGAGGCGATGAAGGTAGACCCTGTTGATGGCGTGGCAAGCCGTGTTCACGGCTTCCGACCAAAAACGCTCGGGGGTCTTGAATTCTCCAAGTATAGTCCTCGCCATGTCGATTAGCGTCCTGTTCTTCCTCTCTACCACACCATTTTGCTGTGGTGTGTAGGGAGCGGAGAACTCGTGCTTGATCCCTTCCTCCTCAAGGAACTCCTCCACTTGAAGGTTCTTGAACTCCGACCTGTTGTCGCTCCTTATCTTCTTCACCTTGAGCTCAAACTCATTTTGAGCTCTCTTGAGGAAGCGCTTGAGGGTCCCTTGGGTTTCAGACTTATCTTGCAAAAAGAACACCCAAGTGAAGCGGGAAAAGTCATCAACAATAACTAGACCATACTTACTTCCTCCTATGCTCAGATAGGCGACGGGTCCGAAGAGGTCCATGTGTAGCAGCTCCAGGGGTCTTGATGTGGTCATCACATTCTTGCTGTGATGTGCTCCTCCCACTTGTTTACCTGCTTGACAAGCTGCACAAGGTCTATCTTTTTCGAATTGTACGTTAGTCAAACCTATCACGTGTTCTCCCTTTAGAAGCTTGTGAAGGTTCTTCATCCCCACATGTGCTAAGCGGCGATG
This sequence comes from Zea mays, assembly GCF_902167145.1. Lineage (NCBI taxonomy): Eukaryota > Viridiplantae > Streptophyta > Magnoliopsida > Poales > Poaceae > Zea > Zea mays. Next base: position 148,796,065 of record NC_050100.1, read on the forward strand.
CCACAGCCAGCCCATGCTAGTCTTAGCTATTAAGCATGCATCTAGACCGGCCTCCTCTTTTGCAAAATCAACTAAATAAAGTTTGCCGTCTAATACACCCTTAAATGCTAGTGAACCATCACTTCTTCTAAAGACAGACACATCTACATTTGTAAATAGACAGTTATACCCCATGTTGCATAATTGACTAACAGATAGCAAATTATATCCAAGAGACTCTACTAAAAACACATTAGAGATAGAGTGCTCATTAGAAATTGCAATTTTACCTAACCCTTTTACCTTGCCTTGATTCCCATCACCGAATATAATTGAATCTTGGGAATCTTTATTCTTGACGTAGGAGGTGAACATCTTCTTCTCCCCCGTCATATGGTTTGTGCATCTGCTATCAATAATCCAGCTTGAACCCCCGGATGCATAAACCTGCAAGGCAAATTTAGGCTTGGGACTTGGGTACCCAACTCTTGTTGGGTCCTACAAGGTTAGTGCAAATATCCTTAGGGACCCAAATGCAAGTTTTGTCTCCCTTGCATTTTGCCCCTAACTTCCTAGCAACTATCTTCCTATCCTTTCTATAAATAGCAAAGGAAGCATTTAGGGCATGATAAATTGTAGAAGGTCCATGAACTTTCCTATGAGCATTAACAACATTTCTCCTAGGCATATTGTGAATAACATTTCTTCTACCAACCTTTCTATCATGCACAACATGAGAACTAGAAGCAGTCATAGCATAAGAATCATAAGCATGTGAATCAAAAGCATCATAACTTCTAAAAGCATTTCTAGAATTTTTTCTATCATGATACAAAAAGGCATGGTTCCTTTTAGCACTAGTAGCCATAGGGGCCTTCCCTTTCTCCTTAGCGGGAATGGGAGCCTTATGGCTTGTTAAGTTCTTGGCTTCCCTTTTGAAGCCAAGTCCATCCTTAATTGAGGGGTGTCTACCAATCGTGTAGGCATCCCTTGCAAATTTTAGCTTATCAAATTCGCTTTTGCTAGCCTTAAGTTGAGCATTAAGACTAGCCACTTCATCATTCAATTTAGAAATTGAAACTAGATGTTTACTACAAGCATCAACATTAAGATCTTTACACCTAGTGCACGTTTCAACAATTTCTACACAAGATGTTGATTTACTAGCTACTTCTAGTTTAGCATTTAAGTCATCATTAACACTCTTTAAAGTAGCAATGTTTTCATGACAAGAAGATAATTCACTAGAAAGCACTTCATTTCTTTTAACTTCTAAAGCATAGGATTTTTGTGCCTCTACAAACTTATCATGTTCATCATACAATAAATCCTCTTGCTTTTCTAAAAGCCTATCCTTTTCATTCAAGGCATCAATCAATTCATTGATTTTATCAATTTTATTTCTATCCAATCCCTTGAACAAACTAGAGTAATCTATTTCATCATCACTAGACTCATCGTCACTAGAAGAATCATAAGTGACATCATTACGAGTGATTACCTTCTTCTCTCTTGCCATGAGGCAAGTGTGACGCTCGTTGGGGAAGAGGGATGACTTGTTGAATGCAGTGGCGGCGAGTCCCTCATTGTCGGAGTCAGACGAGGAGCAGTCCGAATCCCACTCCTTGCCAAGATGAGCCTCGCCCTTTGCCTTCTTATAATTCTTCTTCTTCTCCCTCTTGTTCCCTTGGTCCTGATCACTATCATTGTCGGGACAATTAGCAATAAAATGACCAAGCTTACCGCATTTGAAGCACGAACGCTTCCCCTTGGCTTTGGTCTTGCTTGGCTGTCCCTTGCGACCTTTAAGCGCCGTCTTGAATCTTTTGATGATGAGGGCCATCTCTTCATCATTAAGTCCGGCCGCCTCAATTTGTGCCACCCTGCTAGGTAGCGCCTCCTTGCTTCTTGTTGCCTTGAGAGCAAGGGGTTGAGGCTCGTTGATTGGTCCATTCAAGGCGTCGTCCACGTATCTTGCCTCCTTGATCATCATCCGCCCGCTTACGAATTTTCCGAGTACCTCCTCGGGCGTCATCTTCGTGTACCTGGGATTCTCACGAATATTGTTCACGAGATGAGGATCAAGAACGGTAAATGACCTTAGCATTAGGCGGACGACGTCGTGATCCGTCCATCGCGTGCTTCCGTAGCTCCTTATTTTGTTGATAAGGATCTTGAGCCGGTTGTATGTTTGCGTCGGCTCCTCGCCCCTTATCATCGCGAATCGTTCGAGCTCGCCCTCCACCAACTCCATCTTGGTGAGTAAGGTGACATCGTTCCCTTCATGAGAGATCTTGAGGGTGTCCCAAATCTGCTTGGCATTGTCCAAGCCGCTCACCTTGTGATACTCGTCCCTGCATAAAGAGGCTAGCAACACAGTAGTAGCTTGTGCATTTTTATGGAGCTGTTCATTAATAAACGAAGGACTATCCGAGCTATCAAATTTCATTCCACTTTCCACAATCTCCCAAATGCTTGGATGGAGAGAAAATAGGTGTGTACGCATTTTGTGACTCCAAAATTCGTAGTCCTCTCCATCAAAGTGAGGAGGCTTGCCAAGTGGAATGGGGAGCAAATGAGCATTTGAGCTGTGCGGAATGCGCGAATAATCAAAAGAAAAGTTTGAGTTAACCGTCTTTTGTTTGTCGTAGTCGTCGTCCTTGTGGGAAGAAGTAGACTCGTCGCTGTCGTAGTAGACGATCTCCTTGATACGTCTTGTCTTCTTCTTCTTCCCATCTTTACGTCTGTGGCCCGAGCCAGAGTCGTTGGATTTGTCATCTTTTGGCTCGTTGACGAAGGACTCCTTTTCCTTGTCGTTGATCACGATTCCCTTCCCCTTAGGATCCATCTCTTCGGGCGGTTAGTCCCTTTCTTGAAGAGAACGGCTCTGATACCAATTGAGAGCACCTAGAGGGGGGGTGAATAGGTGATCCTGTAAAACTTAAGCTTATAGCCACAAAAACTTGTTAAGTGTTAGCACAATAAATGCCAAGTGGCTAGAAAGGAGTCTCAACAAAACACAATACCACAAGAGATCAATCACAGAGATGACACAGTGGTTTATCCGGTGGTTCGGCCAAGACCAACGCTTGCCTACTCCACGTTGTGGCGTCCCAACGGACGAGGGTTGCAATCAACCCCTCTCAAGCGGTCCAAAGACCCACTTGAATACCACGGTGTTTTGCTTGCTTTTTCTCAATCCCGTTTGCGAGGAATCTCCACAACTTGGAGCCTCTCGCCCTTACAATTGAAGTTCACAAAGAACACAGAGCAAAGGGGAATGAGCAACACACACAAGACTTCAAAAGATCAGAGCAACAACACGCACACAAGTCGCAACAAGAGCTCGCAACACAACTCAAAGAGTTCACAACTCCACAAGAGCTCTATATGCTATCACAATGAAACGAATGCGCGAGATCGATGTCTTGGTGCTTAGGAATGTTGTAGGAATGCTTGGTGTTCTCCTCCATGCGCCTAGGGGTCCCTTTTATAGCCCCAAGGCAGCTAGGAGCCGTTGAGAGCAATTCTGGAAGGCTGATCTTGCCTTCTGTCATCGGGCGCACCGGACAGTCCGGTGCACACCGGACACTGTCCGGTGCCCGATCTCCTTCCTAAAATAGCGCAGCCGACCGTTGCAGATCTGGGAGCCGTTGGCGCACCGGACAGTCCGGTGCCCCCTTCCGACCGTTGGCTCGCCCACGTGTCGCGCACGGATTCCGCGGCCGACCGTTGGCCCGGCCGACAGTTGGCTCACCGGACAGTCCGGTGCACACCGGACAGTCCGGTGAATTTTAGCCGTACACCGTCGGCGAATTCCCGAGAGCGACCACTTCGCTCGAGGCAGCCTGGCGCACCGGACACTGTCCGGTGCACCACCGGACAGTCCGGTGCTCCAGACCGAACAGCCTTTTGGCTGTACACAGCCAACTTTTCTCTGACTTGATTTCTCCTGTTTCAAGCACTTAGACACAATACATTAGTCTTCAAAACAATGTACTAAGGCTTAGAAACATACCTTTACTCTTGATTTGCACTTTGTCCATCCATGGGTATAGATTCACATTTAAGCACATGTGTTGGCACTCAATCACCAAAATACTTAGAAATGGCCCAAGGGCACATTTCCCTTTCAATAGGGCGAAACTGAAATTCTCAAAAATAATCACAACTACAAGCCGGGTTAGCGTTAGAAATATAATCGAGTCCGCGAGAGAGGGCACAAAACAAATCGCAAGCGAATAATGAAGTGAGACACGCGGATTTGTTTTACCGAGGTTCGGTTCTCTCAAACCTACTCCCCGTTGAGGAGGCCACAAAGGCCAGGTCTCTTTCAACCCTTCCCTCTCTCAAACGGTCCCTCGGACCGAGTGAGTTTTCTCTTCTCAAATCAACCGGGAGCAAAACCTCCCCGCAAGGACCACCAAACAATTGGTGTCTCTTGCCTCGGTTACAAGTGAGTGTTTGATCTCAAGAAAGAATCAAAAAAAAAGAAAGCAATCCAAGCGCAAGAGCTCGAAAGAACACAAGCAAATCACTCTCTCTAATCACTAGGGCGTTGTGTGGAATTGGAGAGGATTTGATCACTTTGGGTGTGTCTAGAATTGAATGCCTAGCTCTTGTAAGTGGTTGGGAAGTAGAGAACTTGGATGCAATGAATGGTGGGGTGGTTGGGGTATTTATAGCCCCAACCACCAAACTTGACCATTGGTGGAGCTGTCTATCGTATGGTGCACCAGACAGTCCGGTGCACACCGGACATGTCCGGTGCGACAGCCACGTCACCAAATAGCCGTTGGGTCGACCGTTGGAGTTCTGACTTCTGGGCCCGCCTTGATGTCCGGTGGCGCACCGGACATGTACTGTAGAGTGTCCGGTGCGCCAGCATGGGCACCTCTGCGCTCGCAGGCGCGCAATAAATGCGCAGCAGGTAGCCGTTGGCGCCGGAAGTAGCCGTTGCCACGCTGTTGCACCGGACAGTCCGGTGTACACCGGACAGTCCGGTGAATTTTAGCCGAGCAGCTGAAGTGAAAACCCGAGGCTGACGAGTTCCGGAGGCCGCCCTCCCTTGGAGCACCGGACATGTCCGGTGTACACCGGACAGTCCGGTGAATTATAGCGGAGTGGCCTCTTGAAATTCCCGAAGGTGAGCAGTTCGGAGTTGGAGTCCCCTGGTGCACCAGACATGTCCGGTGGCACACCGGACAGTCCGGTGCGCCAGACCAGAGGTGCCTTCGGTTGGCCCTTGCTCCTTTATTTGAACCCAAAACTTGGTCTTTTTATTGGCTAAGTGTGAACCTTTTGCACCTGTATAATTTATACACTAGAGCAAACTAGTTAGTCCAATATTTGTGTTGGGCAATTCAACCACCAAAATTATTTAGGAACTAGGTGTAAGCCTAATTTCCTTTCAAATATCACGTTTCTAAACGTAACACATACATCTATAGGTAAGTAGTAAAACTATATATATATACATAAATAACTATATATATACATAAAAACTATATATATACATAAATATATAGTTATATACATAAATAACATTAAATTTATCAATAGCGAAACCTTCATACAACCTAATATGATAAGTTAAATCTATTCAATAAATAACATCAAATTCAACAATTTAATAGAATAAGTTAAATTTATTATAATAATAGAATTAATACTTATACGTAACATCAAGGCACACATGTGATATTAAACTAACTCTATGCACACTCTAATCACATGTTATATTAAACTAACTCTAATTACACTCTAATCACACCCTAAACTAACTCTAATCACATGAAAGTTAACTCCCGTCGGCCATAAAAAACCGACGAAAATAAACATTTATACACACATTTAACAATAACACTCGCATTTACATTAAATAATTCAAACAATAATATACCTTAACGGTTCGGGGCGGCTGAGGCGCTCCGCGGCGGAGGTGTTGGTGGCGGCGAGCAGCGGGCGACGCTTCGTGGGCGGGCGGCGCAACAGGGACGGGCTGCAGACGGCGCTCTAGGGCCGGCGGCGTGGCGGACGGCGCTCCGGAGGCGGGGCGGGCGGCGGTCGTTGCTCCGGGAGCGGGCGACGCTCCGGGGGCGTGGGTGGGCGGCGCTCCGAGGGCGTGGGCGGGCGGCGCTACGGGGCCGGTGGCGCTACGGGGGCGGAGGCGGCGCGGCGGACGGCGCTCCGGGGCGGTGGCGGTTGCGGGCGGCGCTCCCGGGGCGGTGGCGGGCGCGCTCCTAGGCCGCGGGGCGGCTGGCCGGGGCGGCGGTGGGAGGCGGCCGGCGTCGAGGGCGGGCGTTTCTCCGGCGGCGACGTACGTGGCTTGGAAACCGAGAGAAGAGAGGAAATGAGCCGCGCGGGATGACCGCCGGCACATAAAGCATTAATTCCCGTCGGCTGGCGTCAGGGCCGACGGGAGTTAACTAATTCCCGTCGGCTGGCGGCTGGGCCGACGGGAGTTAAAATAAAGCCCGTCGGCTGGAGGCTTAGCCGACGGGAGTTAAAATAAAGCCCGTGGGCTAGCTTTAAGCCGACGGGAGTTACCTAATTCCCGTCGGCCCGAGCAAAGGCCGACGAGAATTAAAATGGCCGACGGGAATCTTCCTGATTCCTGTAGTGAAAGCATTTACAAATATTTACAACTATTTGTTCATAGTCAATTACAATTCTTTGTCAAATAATACATCTCTTTCCACAAAGAGTTTCCAAAAAGTATTTCTACAGATACTAGCAAACGAAGGTTCTGAAGTTTCCTCTTAAGCTTCAGATATAACTTCAGCCTGCTATCTTTTGGTATCATCATCCTGAAGAATGACAAAGGCAGGTACTGAGGAACGTGGTAAGATAAAATATAAAATAAAAGCACAAAACTAAAAAGATTTTTTATACCTTGTTAAGAAAATTTCGAGCTTCGTCTCCAGCCAGTTCTCGGCCGCCCTTTGCCCAGATCTGGGTAATAAATCTGTTACCTATGTTTCGGGCTTCGGCCGGAATGTCAGTAAGGTCAGTTGGAGACAGGGTAAAGTTTGGCCTATTAACGACCCTTGCATGGTTGCACCCAGTTTTTATGAAAGCAGCAGTCGTACCACAAGAAGCTACTAGCGCATAGAAGTCACCATGGCCAGTTATGACTTCATCGAGGACGTCGACTTCTTTCTCAATGCATTCAAGTGCTCCGGGGATATCTTCGGTAGAAAGACTAGCTTCTTCGGATGCAGCTTTGACTGAATTGAATATACTTTTTTGCCGAACAGTGCATTGGGATGCAAAGTTGAAACATTTATTCTTAAGAGCTTTGAGTGCTTCACTCAGCTTTAGGTTTTTCTCAGCTTCAACCCTAATTGTCATATTCAAAGCTTCGGTTTCACGGCTGAACCAGCTAGAGTTCTCTTCCAAAAGTATCTGAGTTTTCTTCAACTCTTTGCTTCATTTCTCATTCTGAGCCTGAGCTTTGGCAAGTGATCCTTCGGTTGAATGCAGCAGGCTATCTTTTTCTTTCAAAGAATCTTCAAGTTTTCTGATTTTATCATCAAAGCCTTTGACGACAATTTCATTTTTCCTATCTTCATCATCTTGTTGCATTTTCAAGGCTTTGCTTAGCAATAAACTCTGAAAAAATGAACTAAAGTTAGAATACTTAAATCAACACGAAGATACCATCGATAACTTGCAAAGGAGCCTTACTTTGAAGTTCGAGTAAAATAAGCTGCCAATGATGTGCTGACGTCTCTAATAGCTAATATTTTTTTCAAGCTTCGGGAATCCAATGCTCTAAGACAAAGTACTTATAATTTTAGCCCTGGTGCGGTCGTGAATGTATCCCACAATTTCTTCATCAACCCCGCTGAAGAGCATTGATCCAGGCTGGTAGCCGCAGGATATGGCAAATTCCTTTAATTCTGATATGTCCTCTTCGGAAAGCTGTTGCCGCCCAGGTGCCGAAGGTAAAAATTCATACTTTCCAAAGAGGTTTCTTCGATTTCCCCCTTATTAGAAGCCATTTCGGCTACATCTTTCTCCGCAACCACGTCCGATATAAGTCTATCGATTTCCAACAGGGTGGTTGAGAGATTCTCGGCTTCAGTTGCGGCGGTAGCTTCGGCATCGACGGGTATAGTAGCTTTGTCCACCGAAGCTGAGGGCGGGGTCTATTCAATAGGTTCCATTATATTCATCATACACTGCTTCTTTTGCCCCCCGTTTTCCCCTCGGCAGCTGAAGCGATTTCCTTTGACTGCAAGAAGCTAGTCAGATCCAACCTCAGAGGACTTAGCAGTGCAAATGGGAAAGGTTCAATCATTACCTTCAAAATCTCCGAGACCTCAGCAGTAGAAGACGAAGAAGGGCTCATAGTCTGCTTCGGCACATCTTGTACCTTCGTCTCCTCAGAAGATATCTTGACAAGTTTCCGTTTCTTGGGAGTTTATTCCTTCGACTCTGATAGAGTTTTCTGCTTTTTCAAAGCCTTCTGGTCCTCTTTAACTGAACAGATAGCCTTCCTATTCAGAATGCTAACAATTCTCTTCCTTTTGACTCCTCTTCCCCTTCATCAAGCCTTTCGTAATCAGGATACTCAAAGTTCAGAGCATCCATCACACGGTTTAGCCTTCGCTTTGGGTGGGTGCCAAAGGCAGCAATCGTTAACCAATCTTCTTTCTTTGTTTAATTTCCAAGAATTTCATTACACATGATTTCTATTAATTCTAACCATTCATTGCATGGTTCTTTGAATCTTTTCTGAAACTTAAAATGGTAAGGCAGTCGGACAAGCTCATACCTTTTCCCCTCTTCTTTCTTCTTCGGCATTCCCCAACCACCATAGGTCGGAAATGTCTGGTTCTCTAGATATTCTTGTACTAAATCTCTGGTGCTGATATGCTCAGCCATGACCATGAACTCCTCTCAGCTAGCTGGCAGGGACACCCAACTGCATATTGCACATGGACCGAGTCATGCCGAAGTTTAATCTTAGCGAACTCATCACCATACTCATAAGTTTTTCCTTTCTCTTCTCGTCAGCTTTCATGTAAAACCACTCGCTCATCCATCCAGTCAGCTATTTGGTGCAGTAGCCTATCATGGGGGGGCCTTCATGTCCTTTCGGTATGCGAAGTTGTAGCATCCAAAGTTCTTGTGTAGGCCATCAGCCCTTGCCTTCATCTGGTAATGAAGCTCATGAACCCGATAGAACCCTTCAGCGTTAGCGCTCTTTCCTTAGCTTCAAAGAGCCTAGATATATACGCTGAGCCTGACAATTGGGTTCGGCATCAGCTGATGGAGGTAGATCTCAAACTTTTTCAAAATCTCACCTATCATCTCATAAAGAGGAAACCAAAGTCCCACCCTGAAGAAGCTCTTGAATACCACAACTTCATCTTCCTTCGACTCTAGAATTGTTTCCTCTCCAGCAAAGCGAACCAGTTCATCATCATTTTCTCCAAAATATCCTAGTTTCTTCATTAGAATTAGATCTTCAGCCTTAACTATGGACCTCCCAGATTCAACATGGCTAGGCTTAGTTGGACATAGAATGCTATCATCATCTTCACTTTCATTATCACTCTCAACTTCAGTCACGGCTTGTTCAGCTTCGGCATTAGAGGTACCTTCGGCAATAGTTCCTTCCTGCACAACCAGCCCAAACCGCCTCATCATTTCTAAGATGGGGGCTATCTCAGTTGTTTCATTTTCATCTCCCTCGCGGGATACCCTTGCAGTTGATCTTACTCTGGCCATTTCGTTGTTCAGCCTCTCTCAGACGAAGTTGTTCTTAAGCGTTGAAATGCTTGTTCGAAAGTGCAATGCAGAGAGCTTCGACTTCGGTGAAAATTTCCAACAGCACAACGGTTGAAAATAACAATGAATGCTATGGTAACTTCTCACCAACTTGTCTGTTTATATAGCCCTACATGAGAAGAAGGCGAACCGCCAAAATGCGCATACTGACTGATCGGTGGATCGGTGAGCGCTGGGAATATTTTATTCGTTTTTTGATAACAAGCTCAGGGAAGATGTTTTTGGACCTTTGGCATTCTGAAGCCTTCGTATTATTCGTGGATCAAGCTCGTTATGAAAAAACGACCTAGCACCACGAAGGGGCTACTATTGGGGGTCTTCTTCTCCACCGAAAGTCCTCAAGACATAAACCATCGACAAAGTGGTACTGAGGATTTCCTTTCCCTCTGTCGAAGCTCCTTAAGACGAAGATCTCGTCTAGAAGCAACGATGGCAAGTGTCAAAGCTGCCACTAGCTTCAGCTTAAACCAAACAGAGGATGAAAAGACTAGAGAGTCCCTAGTGATTTATGTCGCGATTATGAGCAAATGTTGAAGGTCATAAATGTAATTTTACCTTGGCTGCGTCCTGTGCCTATAAATAGATGAACAGTAGCACCATATTGTTCACGCTGAATTGTAATCGCCCACACGTCAACACCTTCGAGCAAGTCGAAGGTATCAATGTAATGCAGATTTTGTTAATACTCATATAAACTTTATGGAATGCTAATACGAATGGATCTATGATTTGTATTCATTGTATTTATCCTTGTGTATTCTTATTTATTTATAACATGATGAAGGCATGTCCTTCATGACCTTCATCCGATGATCATTATATCCGAGAGGAGGCAATGCTTCGAAGGACGAAGGTCCTTTATCTTTAACAATTGTGTTGCCTTGTTCTTGATTCACAACATTTGAGAACAAGTGACCAACAATGGCCTTGTGCAGAAGTCTCTAGAAAGATGGGAAGGTCTGGGATATCAGCTGGTACTAGAGTGGCCCAATGAGTCCCTCCATGAACTGCTCATGTTTCCTCTCGTTGTCAGCAACCTCCTCTGGAGCATACCTTGACAGCTGAATGAATTTATCGCGATATTCACTCACTATCATATTGCCTTGTTTTAGTGACAAGAACTCCTTAATTTTCATCAGGCCAGCGGGAATATGATAGTTCCTGAAATGTGTAGAGAATTCTGCCCAGGTAATAGTATTAGCAGCAGCATGAGCAACACAGTAGGAGTCCTACCAGTCAGCAGCATGGCCAGTGAGGCGCCTCGATGCGTAGAGAACCTTCTCCCGATCAGTACATTAAGCAATGTTGAGCATTTTATCCACTATCTTCAGCCAATCATCAGCCTGAAGAGGATCTGGAGAGCTGGAGAAGGTAGGTGGCTTATGACTCATGAATTCTCAATGCTTGTCCTAGGGTGGAGCTAGTGGTGGTGGTGGAGGTGGTAGTTGCTACCGTTCCAGCCGTTCCTACCGGATTTCCTGTCGCTCCTAGCGCATCTCCTGACGTTCCTGACAGATCTGCGCTTGCATTTCCTTCATGGTATTCGCCATTTGCTGCAGCAGCTGCATCTGAGTGGCAGCTATGGGATTTGTTCCAGTCAGTGGAGGGTTCGATGGAGGATTCATCTCTGGTTGTGGTTGGTTAACAATCCTCTTGCGATGGTTGCGAGCAGGTAGATCGATACCACCTCCCTTCCTAGTATTGACCATCTAGGTTAGAAACACATGGTAAGATAGAATTGCAGATAAGACGAGTAATTACGAGACATCCAACTTTTAGGTCATGATCTTTTGGGTCACAATAGCTTAGTAAATTAGAGTGTCATTGTAACACCCTGGTGTTACCGTCACTAAAACTTGAGCATAACATCATGAGCATTAGCATATCATGTGTTTGTCACACCTAGAGTGTATTCACTAGGTAAAAAGTTCAAAAATGTTGGACTAATATGACTTGATGTGTGGTGAAACCCTAGGATTGAGTACTTAACCCTAAACTGGGCCTATGAGTGAAAAAGAAGCCTAAATAAGTTAAAATCTCAAAACTCATTAGAAATGATCATAAGATATCATACTTAATGCACTTTGGTAGTACAAGAACCCTAGAAAGCTCAGAATCCTGAAAAGACCCCTAGAAAACCATAACTTGGAACTCTAGGGGGCTAAGTGCAAATTTTATACACTTTTGGACTAAAGTGCAAAAAAAACAAAGATAATATAACACCACAAACTATGTGCTTCTCATATTTAAGGATTTGCAAGTTAAAAGGTGGGATTTGGACCTAATTGCAAAAAGTACTTTTTGAACCTGCTTAAGTCAGAATTCAGTGTAATTGGAGCAACTTTGGAGCCTTATATCTGTTAATCCATGAAGATTCTGTCCTAGATCACTACATCAAGAGGGTAGGGCTATCATAGGAGAACAAGTTTGATTAAGTGACTAAGCACTGATGCTGAAGAGAAATTGGAGTAAAATGAGCACAAAGTCGGGCTGTCAGTCAGTTTTAAACTGAAACATGGCCACCAGTGGCATTGGCCGAATTTTGGGATCAAGTTTGAGTAGGATTCAGTGAGAATTTGACTAGGGATGCTATAACAAAATTAAAGAGGGATTGAAGCTCAACAACTTTGATGCGGACGGGTGATGATGTTGTCACATAAATTTTGGAGAAAATGACCCCTGAATGTGCTCTGTCAGTTGTTCTGAAGAACAAACGTGATGGTACAGTAGCAAAATATCTGCAGGTTCAGGGAACCTCGCCGCCGGTGACCACACGCTCGGATTCACGCCGAACGCTATGATTCATGCTCAATGGAGTACTGATAATTGCTCGGGGTAGTAAATATCGCCTTGTGGACGAACTTGAGCCACTGTTTCACTCCGGCCGCTGTGTCCGCCGGACTCACGGCCGATTCGGATGAACTCACCGGAGTTAGCCACCTGGCGACCTTGCGCCACGTGCTTTGGTGCTTTAACCACGTCGCAGTGAGTCACCTTAGCCCACCAGTTCATCGCCGGTGAGCTTGCCACGGTGAACGCCACGAATTGCTTGCGCCAGTAACCTCTTCCCTCTCCGGCAGCCACCGCGCCATCTCCAATTCACGAGCCACCACCCTCGGGCCCTATAAATTGAGCACGCCGTGAGCTCTGCTAGGTAATCACAAAGCCAGAGCACCGCTCCTGCCTCCGATTAGCCACCATAGCTCTCTAATTCCTCTTTCTCCCCAAATCGGTTTTCTGGACCCATAAACACCTCACCATGGTCGGACATCTACAGGTTAGCTCATGCTCTTCTGCGTGGTGTTCTAGCCTCTCTCCTAAGTTCTTTGATACTCATAGACCTTTTGAATCTAATTAGATTGCCCTGGATAACTCAGAACATGTCGGTGTATTCTCAGTTTTCACCGTTGCCATAGACAGTGAACTCCCAACCCGGAATCTTGCAATTGATTGAGGGGTAATGATCGTAAGGGGTTGAATTAGATGTCAGCTGAGTAGGGGGTCCGGTCGTTGCTTATTTTGGCCGGTATAGGATCGCCGAAGGGCGTGTTCGCCGACGTTCAACATCTGGGACTTGGGTCTGCGAAGAAACAAAAGTGCAGGGACTTATGTGCATATGTCAGTGAGACATGGAAACAGTGCCCCAGATTCTTTACTGATTGTTTTAAAAGCCAGGGTTCTCTGCGCAAAATAAACCGCGCGGGCGAGCGCGCAGGCGCGTTCTACCTGTCGTGGGCCGGCTCGGGTTAGATTAAGCCCAATACTATTCATGCTTTTCCCTTTTCTTTTTCTACCAGACTTTGGAAATCCATAGAAAATTCTAGAAAAATGCCAAAAATATGGGACCAATTTTGGTGAACTCCTAAATTTCTATAGTATTTAATAAAAATGGTTTCTAGATTTTTAGTCCACACCAGGAATTAGGAAGTATTTAAAATAGCTAAAACCCATACCTCTGGATTTTTAGAAATTATTACTTTTTGGATAAGCCTAATATGATATTTAGAAACCTTGGATGAACTTTGGCATGATTTGGACAATATTTGATACCTAAACCCCAAAACCCTATTCTTCTAAATAGTGCCTGCTCTATGAAATAAAATATTAACTCCAAAAACCCTTGTTTCCTGAAGAACCGTGAAGGAAAATTGTATTCAAGACATAAAATGATATACCTTTATTATCAGTGCACCTTCATAAGCATCACATAAGCATTCATGATTATGTATGGTTATATATAGAGAACGAGGAAGAGGTAATAGTTGAAGAAGAAGGAGTTGCACCACCACCACCCGAAGACCCACCTGCCGAGAACTGCTTTTATTTTGATATTTGTGGAGCAGAACCCGACTCTCCTATAACACAAGGCAAGCCCCAGTGCATTTGCCACCTCCTTGCTGTTTTAAAATCTTTCTCACTTGCTTGATGCATTAGGTGGTAGGAGTTGTGTGCCAAACAATTGATGCATTTCCTTCCTTGAAAAATTGATTACTTTTCCTTGATTACCTGGTTTATGAAAAGGTTCTTCTGATGCTTTGTCCTGCTCTAGAAAACAAAATGTTTTGTTTTGACAAAATATGATGCTTCAAGTGGGATGGGATGTTTTCAAAAATAAAACTTGATGGTGGATCCATCATGGCCGTGATGGGTTCAACATCGGAAAAGATGTACCTCTGCCAGGTACCAAACTTTGGGTTTGAAATGATAAAGCTGAGACCGGGCGGGTGACTTGCACGAGAAGAGAGTCTTGGTGTAGTGCCTTCGTCTGAGTCAATTAAGGACCTTGTCGATGTAGGCCTGCTGACCGAGGACCCTTTAACTGGTCACATGCCTAATCATGGGTAAGCTTTGCCTCGGGCAAACTAATTGCAGAATAAGACAACAAGCAATGGGAGTGGAGAGATGGTGAGAGTAGCGTGTACCCTCCGTGGCAAGAGGTTGGACGGTGGTGTATATATGCTCTCGGTTGGCGTGAACCTGATCTGGTCTTAAGAACCCCGGTGGCGAGTTGACATATGCAAGGGTTAAGTGCTACATATGTCGTGTGATTGGAGGTCCTCAGCTGAGTATTAATCGATTCAGATCGCCGTTACTTCTCGAACATGAAGACTTGGTCACTGACTTACACGTAGCATTCTAGTAAACTTAAAGGGATAATAAAAGTATGGCTAGTATAGGCCAAGTGCTTGAACTAGGGTAGAAAGAACTCTAGATTCAGGTAATAACTTAACTTGCTAATAAATCTGGATTTCTAAGGATCCACTATTAGTAAGCATTTTTGTAAACTGAGTCTTGATTCTTGATTAAGCCTTACCTTGATTCCCTCAAGCCAGCATATCTTTGAGAGTCTTTTATTTTGACGGGTAAGACTTGCGAAAGTACACTTCGTACTTAGGGTTTTTGAACCCATGTTGTTGTAGGTGAGGAAGCAGCGAACTTTTGTTGCTTTTGCTCTAAGGTGGTGCCAAAGGAAGAATCTCAAGAGTGAAGCCTCGGGAGGATGTTGTCCTCCTTTTGAAAAACTTTATATCTGTATGCGGGAGGGGTTTTTGCCTCCCGAGTTTGTAATAATAATACTTCTGCACTCATATACTACTGGTCTGTAATAATAACACTCTTTCTATATTTTAATGTAAATTAAGTTGCTATAATTGCTTCCGCTTATTCGTTCCTCCGATGTGTTGTAATATCTGTGTGACGGGTGAAACGCTCTTGGGAAAGGTAAAGGATACAGATACCGAACTTGTCGAGTGATTAGAAGCATCTACAAGGTTGCCTGAGGTCCACTGGACAAGGATAACTATAGGTGGGCCTAATGACTTGGGAGGTTCCGTCACAGCTGGTATCGGAGCGAAGCCCATCTCTTCAGATATTATGAGGCATTTCAAAAGAATTTTCAAATACTTATCCAAGAAAATTTCTTTCATTCTCACCTTGCCACTTCCTGAAGTATTCATCTTATAAGACCAGGTAACAGAGTGCAATATATAGGAGGTTGGGAGTCAATGAAAGTTGATTCCGTGATTATGCATGCATCATGTTTAAAAGCTATATTAATAAAATTTTTCCCCTTATGGAGATATATCGCCACGCATGAAGAAAACTGCACGTAATTCCACTGGACCTATTGGCGTACCTCGGCATCGGTTGGCTCCAAAACATGAAGGGAGCAGCAGCGGTAGTAATGACCCCATCGGAGACCTAGAAGCCCAAGTGGAGCAGCTTCGGACGGAGCTACGTCACTGAAACAGGGTGTGGGTAGAAGATGGTCAGCGTATGAATGAGTTAAGAGCTGACGTCAGACATCTGCAAGGTGAGCTTGCTGAACGGGATTTGGCAATCGATTGGGCTGTCAATTCACGTTCGATTTCTTGGGACCGGGAAGCAAAAGCTCGTGCCCGTGTGGATGAACTCAGCACAGCTCTTGACAACTTGCAGGTGTATTGCAATACTTTACATGAGGAAGTCCATGTACCGTATTCGTGACTGCACCCAGACGTGCCTGTCGACCCTGTTGCAATGGGAGCCGGACCCTTAGGAACAGCAGGTGAAGGACTTGGTGGGGAATTGGACCTTTTTAAGCCCCCTCCTTCTATGAACCTGGCTAACGAACGATCCCCTACGACAGACAGTGAAGCAACTAAAGACAATAAAAACTAGAGTAGTGTAGTTTAGATATAATCCTAATGTAAAATAGGTAATAAAGTCATGTTGTATAATTGAGTCTGTATCATTACATCTTGGTAATGTAAAATGGTGGTGTATAACGGCATGTTATATTTTTCCCAAATCTTTTTGTGCCTCAGATGCCATCAAGGACTCGTGCACATGACAGTGCGGGTACTTCCCGTGGTCGAGAAGACACGCCCAACCCACCACCTGTACCACCAACGTTGGCCAAGGCTATCGCTGCCTTGGTCAATGCGACCACCGACAACACCCGCTTTTTACGTGAAATGGCGGGAAATCAATTTCAGGAACAAGGCGGAAGGGCTTATCCGCAGGGACCACGTGAGACTTCATATCTGGATTTCTCTGAAACGCGTCCCCCACTCTTCGTTAAAGTCGAAGACCCTCTGGAAGCTGACGAATGGGTACGGGTTATAGAGCAGAAATTTGGACTAATCCGCTGCACTGAAACCTAGAAGCCGTTATTCGCTGCTCAACAACTAAGAGGCCCTACCAGTACCTGGTGGGGAAATTTTGTGGCCATTCAACCTGCCGGACATCAGGTCACATGGGACGAATTTAAATTAGCGTTTCGTGAGCACTACATTCCAGAAGGAGTGCTACATATGAAACAGGAGGAATTTATGCGACTCAAGCAAGGAGGAGATACTGTCATCTCAATAAATTTAATCATTTGTCCCAATATGCAATTGACCAAGTGAATACTGACCTGAAAAAGAAGAATTGCTTCATGAGAGGTCTCAGTGACCGGCTTCAAAGGAAAATGGCCACCTTCCTAGATCTCACATATATAAGGGCTGTCAGCACGGCGCTGGCAGTAGAAGCTAAGAACACAGGCCAAGGAAAATCGAAAGGATTTGGAGGTGACAGGTCCAATCAGGGGCCTGAAAAGCGACCAAGGTTGGTAATCCGACCTTTCAATCAAAACCGTTCTTCATCTCGTCCACCCTCCTACCCATTTAAACAGCCTATCTTCATCCACCCTGCCACTGCCCCCACTTCAATAAGTCAGCCGAGTGCCCCTGGTGCTCGTTTCCCTGCTCTCCCTAGTTCCTCAACTGGCTGCTTTAATTGTGGGAAGTCTGGACATTTTATCAAAGACTGCCCATATCCAAAGCAGAATAAGTCCAACAATCAACATAATTCTGGGAGCTCTAATCAAAGCAAGGGAAACATGGCAAATAATTCTGCGGGCAAGAATATTAAGAAGACTGGGCGAATATATTACACTCAAGTGGCCACTACACCAGAGGGAGAGCCGGTTTTGATGGGTACGTTTCTTGTGGCCAATCACCCAGCAGTCATTCTCTTTGATTCTGGTGCTTCGCATACATTCATAAGCAAGAAATTTGTGGAGAAATATTGCATTCCATGCATTGAATCAAGGGAAGGGTTTATTATTCATTCGCCTGGGGGAAAAATATTCACTAAAGAAATGGCCTTCAAAGTGCCAGTAACATTGGCTAAACGGGACTTTCCCACCAACATGATTGTTCTGAAAGGCTAGGATATAGATGTAATTCTGGGTATGAATTGGTTAGCCCAGCACAAAGCTATCCTCAACACTGATTTGAGAACCATTAGGTTGAGCTATGGCCATGAAGTGATTCTCTTGTCCATCCCTGTAGCTATTCCAGCTAAACCATTTGGCAGAGTCTATGAAGCCATCATACCAGAAATTCAAGATATTTCGGTAGTGTGTGAGTTTTTGGACGTCTTTCCTGAAGATTTGCCTGGATTACCTCCAGAAAGAGATGTAGAGCTTGTGATTGAACTAAAGCCCGGTACAGCTCCTATTTCTAGAAGGTTGTACCGAATGCATCCAAATGAGTTGGCAGAGCTCAAAACTCAATTACAAGATCTACTGGAGAAGGGATTTATTCGGCCCAGTTCGTCACCTTGGGGATGTCCCACAATCTTTGTCAAGAAGAAAGATCAAACGCTTCGAATGTGCATGGACTACAGACCCCTTAATGAGGCCGCAATCAAAAATAAGTATCCTCTTCCCCGGATTGATATTTTATTTGATCAGCTTACCGGAGCTCGGGTATTCTCTAAAATTGACCTCAGGTCGGGCTATCATCAAATCCATATCCGACTCGAAGATATACCCAAGACCGCATTTACTACGCGGTACGGATTATTCGAATATTTGGTTATGTCTTTCGGATTAACGAATGCTCCTGCCCACTTCACATATCTAATGAACTCGGTATTTATGCCCGAGTTGGACAAATTCGTGGTGGTCTTCATTGACGATATCTTGATATATTCCAAGAATGAATAGGAGCATGCTCAGCATCAATGGATCGTGTTAACGCGCTTAAGGGAACATCAACTATATGCTAAATTCAGCAAGTTCGCGTTTTGGCTGGAGGAAATCCAATTTTTGGACATGTATTGTCTGCAAAGGGGATTGCGGTTGATCCCAGCAAGGTCAAGGATATTCTAGAGTGAAAACTGCCAACCACTGTGCATCAAGTTTGAAGTTTCCTTGGACTGGCTGGCTATTACCATAGATTTATCCTGGAATTCTCCAAGATTGTGAAGCCAATCACAAGTCTATTGAAGAATGACACCAAATTCAACTGGTCCTCGAAGTGCAACGAAGCATTTGAGCAACTGAAGGTATTGCTGACCACTGCTCCAGTATTGGCCCAACCAGACATTGAGAAGCCTTTTGATGTATACTGTGACGCATCGGGCAGTGGCCTCGGATGTGTCTTGATGCAAGAGGGTCGAGTCATAGCATATGCTTCAAGACATTTACGCCGGCATGAAGAACATTATCCAACTCATGACTTAGAATTAGCTGTTGTGGTTCATGCCCTTAAAATATGGCGTCATTATCTGTTGGGTAATATCTATCATATATATACAGATCATAAAAGTCTGAAGTACATTTTTACCCAGTCAGAATTAAATATGAGGCAGAGGAGATGGCTTGAGCTGATTAAGGATTATGAATTAGAAATCCACTATCACCCAGGGAAGGCTAATGTGGTGGCAGATGCACTAAGTCGCAAGGCTTCATGCCATTGTCTTACAGTAAAGACTTCTGACATCACATTATGCCAAGAAATGGAGAAATTAAACCTGGGAATGATGCAACATGGAACCCTAAATCAATTGAAGCTTGAGTCGATTCTTCTGCAAAGGATTTTTGATGCACAAAGGAGTGATAATGGTATGAGACATATTCATGAGAAAATAAAAGCCGATAAAGCAAACTGTTTCAGAAAGGATGATCAAGGCATAATATGGTTTAATAACCGCATAGTTGTGCCAAGAATGAAGATGTCCGCCAGCAAATTTTGGATGAAGCACATCTTAGTCGATATTCCATTCATCCCGGAAGCACTAAGATGTATCAAGATTTAAAGCAGCATTATTGGTGGACAAAGATGAAGATTGAAATTGCACACTATGTGGCGAGGTGTGACACCTGTAGACTTTTCAAGGCCATACACATGAAGACTGTTGGTCCACTGCAATCTTTGCCCATCCTGACTTGGAAATGGGAGGACATTAGATTGGACTTCATTGTGGGATTACCTAGGACAACAAAAGGATTCGATTCTATCTAGGTTATAGTTGATCGACTTACTAAGATAGCCCATTTTCTGCCCGTCAAGACAAATCACCCAGTTGCTGTCTATGCTTAGTTATATGTTGCCCGTATTCTCAGTTTGCACAGCATTCCAAAGACCATAGTGTCGGATCGCGGATCGCAATTTGTATCCAAATTTTGGGAGGAACTCCACAAATCTCCGGGTACTAAGTTGCTCCACATTTTGGCCTATCATCCTCAAACCAGTGGGCAGACTGAGAGAGTGAACCACATACTTGAAGACATGTTACGGGCATGTGTTCTGGATGTCCCACAAAAATGGGATGAATGTTTACCATTGGCAGAGTTTTCATACAATAATAGCTATCAAGAAAGTATCAAAATGGCACCCTTCGAAGTATTATATGGATGATGGTGCCATACTCCATTAAATTGGTCTGAACAAGGAGAAAGGTGGTTCTTCAGGCCTGATTTAGTGAAAGAGATGGAGGAAAAAGTTCAACAAATCATACATAATTTGAAAGAAGCACAAGCTCTACAAAAGAGTTATGCAGACAAACGATGCCAACCCTTGTATTTTCAAGTTGGAGATCATGTGTATCTAAAAGTATCACCAATGAAGGGCATAACTCATTTTGGTGTAAAAGGAAAGCTTGCACCTCGATACATTGGTCCATTCCTCATTCTGAAACAATGTAGACCAGTGGCGTACCGACTCCAACTACCCGAAACATTGTCTGCAATACACAATGTGTTCCATGTGTCCTAATTGAAGAAGTGTCTTCGGGTTCCTGATCGAACCATTGAAGTGATAGATGTTACCTTGAAACTAGACTTAACATACTTGGAGCATCCTATTCGAGTCCTGAATCAGAAGGACAGGGTTACCCGAAGAAGAACTCCCAAATTTTATAAGATACAATGGAACCACATACGGAGGATGAAGCTACATGGGAAACTCAAGACTTTTTAGAAAAGAACTTCCCAGACTTTTTGGCTTCATGTAATTTGTGAGATGTGTACAATTGTTGTAAAAGAGGAGTAGACCCCATACCACCCCCTGCCTTGTACAAGAAATAAGGAAATAAAAATATGTCGCGTTTCCTTTTCCACTACTTACCCTAGGACTTTAAATCTTGGGACGAGATTCTTTTATAGGGGGAAGGATGTAACATCCCTGGTGTTGCCGTCACTAAAACTTGAGCATAACATCATGAGCATTAGCATATCATGTGTTTGTCACACCTAGAGTGCATTCACTAGGTAAAAAGTTTAAAAATGTTGGACTAATATGACTTGATGTGTGGTGAAACCCTAGGATAGAGTACTTAACCCTAAACTGGGCCTATGAGTGAAAAAGAAGCCTAAATAAGTTAAAATCTCAAAACTCATTAGAAATGATCATATGATATCATACTTAATGCACTTTGGTAGTACAAGAACCCTAGAAAGCTCAGAATCCTGAAAAGACCCCTAGAAAACCATAACTTTGAACTCTAGGGGGCTAAGTGCAAATTTTATACACTTTTGGACTAAAGTGCAAAAAAAGAAAGATAATATAACACCACAAACTATGTGCTTCTCATATTTAAGGATTTGCAAGTTAAAAGGTGGGATTTGAACCTAATTGCAAAAAGTACTTTTTGAACCCTATATGCTTAAGTCAGAATTCAGTGTAATTGGAGCAACTTTGGAGCCTTATATCTGTTAATCCATGAAGATTCTGTCCTAGATCACTACATCAAGAGGGTAGGGCTATCATAGGAGAACAAATTTGATTAAGTGACTAAGCACTGATGCTGAAGAGAAATTGGAATAAAATGAGCACAAAGTCGGGCTGTCAGTCAGTTTTAAACAGAAACATGGCCACTAGTGGCATTGGCCAAATTTTGGGATCAAGTTTGAGTAGGATTCAGTGAGAATTTGACTAGGGATGCTATAACAAAATTAAAGAGGGATTGAAGCTCAACAACTTTGATGCGGATGGGTGATGATGTTGTCACATAAATTTTGGAGAAAATGACCCCTAAATCTGCTCTGTCAGTTGTTCCGAAGAACAAACGTGGTCGGACATCTACAGGTTAGCTCATGCTGTTCTGCATGGTGTTCTAGCCTCTCTCAAGTTCCCTGATACTCATAGACCTTTTGAATTTAATTAGATCGCCCTGGATAACTCAGAACATGTCGGTGTATTCTCAGTTTTCGCCGTTGCCATAGACAGTGAACTTCCAACCCGGAATCGTGCAATTGATTGAGGGGTAATGATCGTTAGGGGTTGAATTAAATGTCAGCCGAGTAGGGGGTCCGGTCGTTGCTTATTTTTGCGGGTATAGGATCGCCGGAGGGCGTGTTCGCCGGCGTTCAACATCGGGGACTTGGGTCTGGGAAGAAACAAAAGTGCAGGGACATATGTGCATATGTCAGTGAGACATGGAAACAGTGCCCCGGATTCTTTACTAGTTGTTTTTAAAAGCCAGGGTTCTCTGCGCAAAATAAACCACGCGGGCGCGTTCTGCCTGTCGTGGGCTAGCTCGGGTTATATTAAGCCCAATACTATTCATGTTTTTCCCTTTTCTTTTTCTACCAGACTTTAGAAATCCATAGAAAATTCTAGAAAAATGCCAAAAATATGAGACCAATTTTGGTGAACTCCTAAATTTCTATAGTATTTAATAAAAATGGTTTCAAGATTTTTAGTCCTCACCAGGAATTAGGAAGTATTTAAATAGCTAAAACCCATACCTTTGGAATTTTAGAAATTATTTAGTAACTCCAAAAATCACTAAACTTTTTGGATAAGCCTAATATGACATTTAGAAACCTTGGATGAAGTTTGGCATGATTTGGACAATATTTGATACCTAAACCCCAAAACCCTAATCTTCTAAATAGTGCCTGCTCTATGAAATAAAATATTGACTCCAAAAACCCTAGTTTCCTGAAGAACCGTGAAGGAAAATTGCATTCAAGATATAAAATGATATACCTTTATTATCAGTGCACTTTCATAAGCATCACATA
Source organism: Zea mays (assembly GCF_902167145.1). Taxonomy (NCBI): domain Eukaryota; kingdom Viridiplantae; phylum Streptophyta; class Magnoliopsida; order Poales; family Poaceae; genus Zea; species Zea mays. Next base: position 148,819,127 of record NC_050100.1, read on the forward strand.
AGCATTCATGATTATGTATGGTTATATATAGAGAACGAGGAAGAGGTAATAGTTGAAGAAGGAGTTGCACCACCACCACCCGAAGACCCGCCTGCCGGGAACTGCTTTTATTTTGATATTTGTGGAGCAGAACCCGACTCTCCTATAACACAAGGCAAGCCCCGGTGCACTTGCCACCTCCTTGCTGTTTTAAAATCTTTCTCACTTGCTTGATGCATTAGGTGATAGGAGTTGTGTGCCAAACAATTGATGCATTTCCTTCCTTGAAAAATTGATTACTTTTCCTTGATTACCTGGTTTATGAAAAGGTTCTTCTCATGCTTAGTCCTGCTGTAGAAAACAAAATGTTTTGTTTTGACAAAATATGATGCTTCAAGTGGGATGGGATGTTTTCAAAAATAAAAACTTGATGGTGGAGGATCCATCATGGCCGTGATGGGTTCAACATCAGAAAAGATGTACCTCTGCCAGGTACCAAACTTTGGGTTTGAAATGATAAAGCTGAGACTGGGCGGGTGACTTGCACGAGAAGAGAGTCTTGGTGTAGTGTCTTCGTATGAGTCAATTAAGGACCTTATCGATGTAGGCCTGCTGACCAAGGACCCTTTAACTGGTCACATGCCTCATCATGGGTAAGCTTTGCCTCAGGCAGACTAATACCAGAATAGGACAACACACAATGGGAGTGGAGAGATGGTGAGAGTAGCGTGTACCCTCCGTGGCAAGATGCTGGACGGTGGTGTATCTGTGCTCTCGGTTGGCGTGAACCTGATCTGGTCTTAAGAATCCCGGTGGCGAGTTGACATATGCAAGGGTTAAGTGCTACATATGTCGTGTGATTGGAGATACTCAGCTGAGTATTAATCGATTCGGATCGCCGTTACTTCTCGGACATGAAGACTTGGTCACTGACTTACACGTAGCATTCCAGTAAACTTAATAGAATAATAAAAGGATGGCTAGTATAGGTCAAGTGCTTGAACTAGGGTAGAAAGAACTCTAGATTCAGGTAATAACTTAACTTGCTAATAAAACTGAATTTCTAAGGATCCACTATTAGTAAGAATTTTTGCAAACAGAGTCTTGATTCTTGATTAAGCCATACCTTGATTCTTTCAAGCCAGCATATACTTGAGAGTCTTTTATTTTGACGGGTAAGACTTGTGAAAGTACACTTCGTACTCAGGGTTTTTGAACCCATGTTGTTGTAGGTGAGGAAGCAGCGAACTTTTGTTGCTTTTGCTCTAAGGTGATGCCAAAGGAAGAATCTCAAGAGTGAAGCCTCGGGAGGATGTTGTCCTCCTTTTGAAAAACTTTATATCTGTATGCGGGAAGGGTTTTTGCCTCCCGAGTTAGTAATAATAATACTTCTGCACTCATATACTGCTGGTCTGTAATAATAACACTCTTTCTATATTTTAATGTAAATTAAGTTGCTATAATTGCTTCCGCTTATTCGTTCCTCTGATGTGTTGTAATATCTGCGTGACGGGTGAAACACTCTTGGGAAAGGTAAAGGATACAGATGCCGAACTTGTCGAGTGATTAGAAGCATCTACAAGGTTGCCAGAGGTTCGCTGGACAAGGACAACTGTAGGTGGGCCTAATGACTTGGGAGGTTCCGTCACAGCCATCTACTTAATACTAATACATTACCCTATGATGGTACATGCTAGAATGCCCTACTATACTATTTCAGTCAATCAAAGAAGCAAATCAAGCATTTATCATCAGTACAAACATCCAAACACTTTAGATAGGGGAAATATATATTTTTTTGTCTTAGGTCTCCTATCTTTATAGGGAGTCTTAGATGTAGGATTCCAAGGTGTGAAATCCTTTCTATTTTTCTACAGTAGCAAAGATAAGAGTAGTCGGAGTAGAACAGTCAAAGGTGAGACATGATCAAGAAAAGTATAGAAAGAATCAGAGTAAAGGTAAGTAGGTAAGGGTTTTGTCCAGTTCTATCTAGGTTTCGTCCTACAGTCAACATTTCCTTTGATACCACTTCTGTCACACCCAGATTTAAGGGATAAAGTCGAGTGTGTCTCATATGTGCGCCAAAGAAGAACAACAGTGATACCCAATTTAATGAAAAGAAGTTAATTCTTTTTCTTTCTTCTTTCGTGCTCTGTGCCATTGGAGGTTTGGTGTCCATGGAGATGAATATCTCAGTTGAACGATAGCATTTTAGTATTCATTCTCTTGAACCGGGGCACAACTGGGAGAACGATTTGTGAGCCGTCTATGGTAGAACCACGTAGATTATTCCAGCTTAAGTGTCCGAGTCATGCCTTGAAGGCAGCAACACACTTAAATCGGAATACCCATCAGTTCTTCGAATCTAATCCGATAGAGCCACTTACCAAGGATCGAGTACCATTAGCTCACGCGATGGTGAGACTCAGAGAGAGTGCAATAAACATGAAACCACAAGTTGAAGTACTTAAGTTATTACATAAATCGGAGTTTTATCAAAAGATAACAATGTTCTTAATATTGGAGTGGATAATAGATAACGTCGATGGCGAGGAATAGGGCAAGGCCTAGCCCACTACTCCTGGTCCTCTCCTGCCGAGGCGGCATCCCACTCGACCATCCAACCCGGTGGTAGGGTGGCGGGCCAAGTTACACCATCAACCATGTCTTGCAGTGTACCTGTAAAAATGGTGCCACAAGCAAGGCTGAGTATACTAGTACTCAGCTAGACTTACCCGGTGTGAGGAGTCTACTCCTCTACCTCTAGACCATGAAGCTATTTGGCTGAGGGGGTTTGGTTTGCCAAAAGCACTAGTTGAGTCTAAAATAAGTTTTAGCTTTTCAAGTTCTATCATGTCCATTTTACAATAGGTTTGCCCTTTTCTAAGCATACATGGTAACAATCATTTAGTGTGATGAACATATTATCTCAAGAAACCTCATTTCACTTCTTACTCGATGCAGTACAAGGGGTTAGGCAGTCTCATTAGCTGCGAGAAGCAGACGATTAAAATCGAGTTTTAACCTTGCAAGGTAAACCTAAACACACGACATGTAGGGGCACTCCGTCCCCACACACGTCAACCGTCCCCATCGATCCCCCATTCGCGGCTAGGGCTCACCGCCTTAGCATGCAATGCCCCACTGACCTCGGTCGTCGTCGTGCAGTAGCTGCACTTGCACCCACCATAGCTAGCATGGGAGACACATCTCAGGACAAGTGAGGAGGAAAGTCCGCGCTCGGATTCACTCAAGTACTAGGCTTACCGGTTACCATATTTCCTGGCATGTGTTTAATACGTTCAAACGCTTGACTGTAATACCCGCTTTGTAAAAAAAATCTAAAAGGAGAAACTAAATTCCTTTATATGCATGTGTGCCATCTCTATTTATCATCCCATGTGAACACCTCATTTAAAAACAAAGGATTGATACAAGTCATTAAATTGTGCATCATGCCGAGGCTTTATTTTGTGTGCATTTTGTGATGATATAAAAATAGAGTAAAAAATGTATCAATATCTAAATGGGAATTTAAGGGTTAAAAGGAAATTCTAGAAATGTGCAAAAAAGATAAAGGAGATGAATAGGTACATAATATACATAAAAAAAACTCGAGAGTTAATACCCTAATTTCACAAATCTAATTTGTAAGGAAGAACCACAAAAAGTTTGAATTGAATTTGAATTTAAAGTGAAGATGAAAATGAAGATAGGAAGGTGGGAAAATAAAAAGAAAAGGTCAAAACGCTATTTGGGCCAGCTCCTAACCATTTCGGCCCACTACACATTCTCTCCCCGCCAGCCAACGTCGCCACGGCCGGACTCACCTGCGCGCGGGGCCCGGCTGTCGGCCACCGCTCGCTATTCTCGCTTGCGCTCACTCCTTCGCTTCTGTCTCTAGCGCGTGGGTCCCCGGGGTCAGCTCCAACGTCCTCGACGTCTCACGCCGCGCCGCGTGCCCCACGCTCACGCCACCGACTGGTGGGCCCATGGCACCAGGGTCGTCTTCCTCGCCAGAATCGCGGATGTGGCAATGGATTCTGCACCTCCCGGCTACCTCCTCGGCACGGACCTCCCACCGCATCCATAGCGATTCAGTTGCGACCCGAATGGTCCCTGCCTATTCCCTTGAGCTCTGCGCTATATATTCCTGGAACTCGCCCCTTCCCCCATCATGCTCGGCAACGCGCCGCCGTGATCCATGAAACTACCACTTGCCAAATCCGATTACACTACCATCTGCGCCTCTACTTTCTGCTCGAGTTCGGGTGAAGATTGATATCGCCATCCGCGCGTGTTGGCGACAGTCTCGGACGATTGGAGTCATTCGGTGCCTATTGATTCCTCGCTGGAGTTGGCGCTCGGCCGCATACCCGCCCTGTGCCGTGACCAGCCTCGATGTCCGCACAAGCCGTAGGCATGACACGCTGTACACTTTCGCCCAGTCCTATTTACCGCGTTGTGCCAGTCCAATCCATGGATTGGTCACCAGGGAGGGAGACGCCAATCACCGGTGAGCGCGCCTCCGCGAGCGACCTGGGCCTTTTGCCGCTCGGCCTCGGTCGGGGAAGAAGTTCCCTAGCCGCAGATTCAAGGATGAGCGGTGGGGATTAGGCGACACGCGTCCCTTTTCGCTAAATTCATCTCGGCAGTAGGATCGTGATCGGAGGGTTAGGGTCGGATCTCGGGATCGTAGGATGTTGGCCATTGGATCTAGATCCAATAGCTCTCGCTGTGTACCGTTTCGTTAAAGACCTAGATCTAATCCCGCGCGTCCGTTTGGATCGGGCGGCTCACGGGAGCCGATACCGCTTCACGTGGCCAACTTGCATAAGCGCCCCCTGTGCTTCTAGGGAATCAACCCGCCATCCACTGCGGGGTTGCGTCTATGTCTTGGGTTGTTTTACACTGAGATCCCTGCGTTTTCCAGAAAATGAGGCCTAGTCCAGAGAACAGAAAAACCAGAGAAATGAATTTAGAAATAGATTTTTAGTATTAAATTAATTGCAGAAACTTGTTTAATTCATTGAAAATGCATATGAACTCCAAATTGGTCCATTCCAGTTCCTAAATTTTTGTAATATTATTGTGTAACCATTAGTGCCACTGTTTTGACATGAAAGACACATTAAAACCTATCTAGTACTTAATCTTGTTTTAAATACATAAAACCTTGGAAAATTCATAATTTAAAATCTATAACTCCAAATTTAATGATTCTAGTTCCTATGATCTTATTTTAATGTCTAGATTATTATTGTGTATTTTGTTTACATGTTTGGTGTGATGTTAATTTTTGCTATACCATGTATGTATTGTGTTGATGCGAGTAGACGAGCAAGTCACTGTGGATCCTGAGGTTCAGCTGGTAGAGATTGCTGAGCAGGAGCTCATTGAAGGCAAGTTGTGCCCTCGATCACTTCCTTTTACCCATTCATGTTCTTATTAATCATAATGATCTGCATAGGTTAATTTTGATGGGACCCAATAGGTTACCCAAGATTTTGACTATCTTTATACCTTGTTTCACCACTGGTTTTACTGCTAAATTTTTGGGTAGTACATGCTATTGCTTTATGTGGCTTTGGGTATAGAGATATTCATCACTCATTATTATACTTTTTATTATCTGTTTATTCTTTACTGTTCATGATAAGATCATTATGTTAATGGGAACATGGAGAACCACCCGGGAAAACAGTGCTACCACAAGGGTTTAATGGGATGCCCTTGGCTGATTAACTAGGAAAGCTAGTGGATGACTACCTTACCCGAAAGGGGCAAGGGCAGTAGGGGAGGGGTCAGTGTAGGGAGGTCCTTGGGTTGATTTTGCTGCGATGGCGGTCAGGCGAGGGATTCCTGCACTGGAGCTTCCTATAAACTGTAGCGGGTTTTTTGAAGCTAGTGGAACTTTGTAAAGGCCTCATAGTGGTACCCTGCCTCGCTTCCTTGGTAGAGGTGTATGGGGTCTGATCAACTCCGTGGCAAATGGGTAACACGACTTGTGGGTAATGATGCACAACCTTTGCAGAGTGTAAAACTGGTATACTAGCCGTGCTCACGGTCATGAGCGGCTCAGAATCTCACATAATTAATTTATGGAACTTAAACTCAATTTGTCATTTCATTGCATCTGGGATTATTTTATTATTACTTTTACTTATTATTACTATGGTTTGGTATTTACTTACACTTAGTAACTGCTAATAAAATTTTGACCAACTTATAAAAGCCATGCTTAGCTTCAAATTTCATTTTATTGATTAGCCTTACACTTCACATGAACTCCCACCTTTGGTGAGTTCATGCACATTACTCCCCACAACTTGTTGAGCGATGAACATGTGTGAGACATGTGTGAGCTCACTCTTGCTATCTCACACCCCCCCCATAGGAGAAGAACAGGTGGTAAAAGAGGAGCAGCCTAACTCTGAGGCTTTCGACTCGATCTAGGTGGTGTCTCCCAGTCAGCTTTCTGGCGCCAAGGATAGATTTGAGATCCTGTTATATTTATCTTTTATTTTTGTAAGTCTACCGCTATGTAATAAGTACTCTGATTATATTGTGACATTTATCTCTATACACTCTGTTATTATATATGTTGTCTTCTTTGGTGCATGTATGAGATGCACCCGGCTTTGTCCCTTAAAACCCGAGTGTGACAGAAGTGGTATCAAAGGAAATATTGACTGTAGGACGAAACCTAGATAGAAATGGACAATACCCTTAACTACTTACCTTACTCTGATTCTTTCTAGACTTATCTTGATCCTGTCTCACCTTCTACTGTTCTACTCTGATTATTCTTACCTTCTCTACTCTGAGAAAGATGGATTTCACACCTTGGAATCCTACATTTATGACCTTTTTAAGAGATAGGAGACCTAAGACAAAAATTAAAATTATGTTTCTCTATTAAAAATGTTGGTTGATTGTTCTGATGATCAATGCCTGATTTGATTCTTTGATTGATTGAAATAGTATAGATGGGCATCTTAGCATGTACCACCATAAGGTAATGTATTATCTTTAGTAGGACACACTTAGCTAATAAATCCCCAAAGTAACATGCTTCGTAATTACATGCCTTGTATACAACCCTTTCTTTCTTACCCTGTGTTTCTAATCCAGATGGGCTACCCCTATATTGTTAGAAGAGAGCAGTATAGGCGTGATCTTTGGTACATCATGGTTAAGAAAGGCAAAGGCAATTTATGCACTATGCTAAAGGAACCATAGAACTCACCAGTTCCAAAGGAGAAAGATTTGAAGTTGGAATTGCAGTAACTACCGCCACCAGACTAGCGACATTCTTAGTAGATGGGAAGTTTGTTGGTGACAACATCCGTGTGGTTAAGGATTTTCCGGATGTCTTTCTAGAGGAGTTACCAGGGATGCCACCAGATAGGGAAGTTGAGTTTGTAATTGATCTTTTGCCTGAAACTGCACCTATTTCTAAATGGCCATACAGGATGTCCGTAGAAGAGTTAAAGGAACTAAAGAAACAGTTAACTGAGTTACAAGAGGCTGGGTACATTCGTCCGAGTTCCTCACCTTGGGGAGCAACGGTTCTGTTTGTACAAAAGAAGGATGAATCATAGCAGATGTGTGTGGATTATAGGTCCCTTAATGATGTTACCGTGAAGAACAAGTACCCGTTACCCCGCATTGAAGATTTATTTGATTAGATGAGAGATGCTAGGGTATTCTTGAAGATTGATCTCCGATCGGGTTACCATCAAATGAAGATTAGGCCATCAGATATTCTCAAGACGGATTTCTTGACCCGATATGGTTTATATGAGTTCACTGTTATGTCATTTGGACTAACTAATGTACCAGCCTATTTTATGGATCTGAAGAATAAGGTGTTCGTGATCTAGACAGTTTCGTCGTGGTTTTCATCGACGATATTTTTATTTATTCCAAGAGTGATAGTGATCATGAGGAACATCTGGGATTGGTAAATGCGAGTTCTGGATTGACGAGGTGTCATTAATTGGACATATCATTTCTAATGGAGGGATATCAGTGGATCCTGCTAAAGTCAAGGAGATAGTGGTGTGGAGCATACCCACTACAGTTACGGAGATTCAGAGTTTCTTGGGACTTGCAGGATATTATCGGAGATTTATTGAAGGATTTTCTAAGATTGCTAAGCCTATGACCTCGCTTCTAGGGAAAGGAAGAGAGTTTAAGTGGGACGAGAAGTGCCAAGAAAGCTTTGATCAATTAAAGGAAAGATTGATGTCACCACCAGTGTTGGTTATGCCAGATCTACAGAAGGGATTTGACATTTATTGTGATGCATGTGGCCAAGGATTGGGACGTGTGCTCATGCAAGAAGGACATGTGATCGCCTATGCATCTCGTCAGTTGTGGAAGCATGAATTGAACTACCCACTCATGACTTAGAACTGGCAGTCGTTGTGCATGCGCTTAAAATTTGGAGACATTACATTATGGGAACTAAGTGCCAAGTATACATGGATCATAAGAGTTTGAAGTACATATTTACTCAGAAGGATCTCAACCTTTGGCAACGCCGTTGGTTGGAGCTTATTAAGGATTATGATTTGGAGATTCACTATCACCCAGGCAAGGCAAATTTGGTTGCAGATGCCTTGAATCGAAAGGAGCACGTTCATTCAGCTGTTGTTGCCCAGCTACCTGATGAGATTGTTGAGGATTTCAGGAGACTTAACCTAGGGATAGTTGCTCACACTGAAGGAGTCACCATCGATTTGGAATCTACCTTAGAGCAAGAAATTCGTAAGGGCCAGATTGATGATGCTAAAATTCAAGAGATTAAGGATCTGATTACTGAAGGTCGAGGCCCGGAATTCACGAAAGATGAGCAAGGCACCGTATGGTTCAAGGACAGGATATGTGTTCCTGAGATTGATAGCCTTCGTGAGACTATACTAAAGGAAACTCATGACTCGGATTATTCTATTCATTCTGGGAGTACCAAGATGTATCAGGATTTGAAGCAAAAGTACTGGTGGTATGGACTGAATAGAGATGCTGCACATGTGGCTATGTGCGAAGTGTGTCAAAGAGTTTAGGCCAAACACCAAAGATCAGTTGGACTATTATACCCATTAAAGATACCCGAATGGAAGTGGGAAGAGATTGGTATGGACTTCATTATTGGATTGCCTCGCACCTCGAAAGGATATGATTCTATATGGGTTATTGTGGATAGACTGACCAAAGTGGCTCATTTCATTCCGGTCAAGACTACTTATAAGGGATCTCAATTGGTAGGGTTATATATGGCTCGGATTGTATCTCTACACGGTGTCCCGAAGAAGATCGTTTCGGATAGAGGATCACAGTTTACCTCCAGAGTTTGGAAAAGTTTTCATGAGAGTATGGATACGAAGTTGAATTTTAGTTCGGCCTACCATCCTCAGACTGATGGACAGACTGAAAGGACTAATCAAGTATTGGAGGACGTGTTGAGACCTTGTGCCCTTCAGCATGGTAGTAGTTGGGACAAGAGACTACCTTATGCTGAGTTCTCATATAATAATAGTTACCGGGCGAGTCTGAAGATGTCACCGTTCGAGGCTCTATATGGCAGGAAGTGCAGGACTCCTCTATATTAGGACGAGACTGGAGGAAGACAGTTCTTTGGGCCTGAACTTATTCAAGAGGTAGAAGAACAAGTGCAAAGCATAAGGGAGAATTTGAGAATTGCACAATCAAGGCAGAAGAGCTATGCCGATACCCGGAGAAGACTACTGGAGTTTAAGGAGGGTGATCACGTGTATCTGAAAGTTTCACCAATCCGGGGTATGAGGAGATTTAAAGTTAAAGGAAAGTTGTCCCCTTGCTTCATTGGACCTTTCTTGATCTTAAAGCGAGTGGGAGAAGTTGCATATCAACTAGAACTACCCAATCATCTTGCGGATGTACATGATGTATTCCATGTGTCACAACTGAAGAAGTGCCTCAGGGTACCTGAGCAGCAGCTGCCAATGGAGGACCTTAGTGTTCAAGATGATCTGACTTATATGGAATATCCTGTCAAGATTCTTGACACTTTGACGCGAGTTACAAGAAATAAGGTTATAAAGATGTGCAAAGTGCAATGGAGTCACCATGGAGAAGATGAAGCTACTTGGGAGAGAGAAGAGCTTCGCATAGATTTTCCCCATCTTTTCCAAAGTCCTTCCTAAATCTCGAGGACGAGATTCTTGTTAAGGGGGGTAGGATTTGTAATACCTGCTTTGTAAAAAAATCTAAAAGGACAAAATTAAATTCCTTTATATGCATGTGTGCCATCTCTATTTATCATCCCATGTGAACACCTCATTTAAAAACAAAGGATTGATAAAAGTCATTAAATTGTGCATCATGTCGAGGCTTTATTCTGTGTGCATTTTGTGATGATATAAAAATAGAGTAAAAAATATATTAATATCTAAATGGGAATTTAAGGTTTAAAAGGAAATTCTAGAAATGTGCAGAAAAGATAAAGGAGATGAATAGCTAAATAATATACATAAATAAATAACTCCAGAGTTAATACCCTAATTTCACAAATGTAATTTGTAAGGAAGAACCACAAAAAGTTTGAATTAAATTTGAATTTAAAGTGAAGTTGAAAATGAAGAAAGGAAGGTGGGAAAATAAAAAGAAAAGGTCAAAAACGCTATTTGGGCGAGCTCCTAACCATTTCGGCCCACTACACATTCTCTCCCCGCCAGCTGCTGGGGACTTGTTCTCAAATGCTATGAATCAAGAACAAGGCAACACAAAAATAGATTAATCGTCAATGCCCTTCGTCTTTCGAAGCATTATTTCCCCGAGGATATAATGATCTTCAGACGATGGTCATGAAGGTCATACCTTCATCATCACAGTTTTTAATAATAGTAGACGAAGCATGTGAAACATGAAAGACAATATGAACAATTATATGACATAATCATATATATTTCTCATTATATCATCATAAGTGAATAAAAATTATATTGAATTACATTCATACCTTCAGACTGACAGAAAGCGAAAGTACAAGCGTGACACAAGAATGAATACAAGTTAGCGTGAATAGTACGGGAGTACTGTTCATCTATTTATAGGCACGGGACGCAGCCCATGTGAAATTACATCCATGCCCTTTACATTTGCTAATGACTCTAAGGTAATCCATCGAGGTCTAAATAGTCTTTTCCCCTTTAAGTCGGTTCCCTTTCCTGCTGTCATGCCGAAGCTCCCTTGCGCGTAGCTTCGGCACTGCGTCAACCTTCGTATTGTTTTGTGGTTCTGATCCGAGTCCGAAGGTACCTGTTCATGTATTACACTCCGGAAACATTGTTCAATCATATTTTTGAGGACCTTCGGAAGACGAAGGCCCCCAACAGTAGCCCCTCGCAATATTAATTTGTTAGAATAATGAATTCAGATTGCGATGTGGACGAAGGCCCTAAGCCGAAGGTCCAAAAAACACTTTCCCTTTGCTAGAATAGCAACAGTCAATGACAGACGGGGCCCTCCAACTTGGAGCGCGCTGGGCATATAAATAGGATCTCACACCGCCTGCATTTGATACACTGCTTGTGCCATTTGCCTTGTTTTCTTGATTTGTTAAGTTGTGCTTACTAGGGCTTGATAGCTCTCAAGCTTTTTAGCTTCGGTTTGAAGGACACGTTTTCATCAGTTCTGAAGATAAGATGTCTCAAGACAAGAAGACAGTTGCTGAGACGAAGCTAACCGAAGAGGAGAAGCTTCTTGAGGGGAAGACTGCTAGATTTGTTGAGTCAATAGCGAAAACAAATACAGAGAAGATTACTAAAGAAATTCTGGAAGGCTTGTCTGAAGACACTGATGATAGTGACAGCTATGATTTGGAGAGTGGGGGCGAAGACTCTGAAGACCGGCCCTGGCGACCAAGTCACGCAGTCTTCGGGAAATCATCTATCAAACAAAGTCATCTTGATAATATGAGAGGAAGGTATTTTCGAGATATGTCTATTGTGAGGGCTGACATAGACAGAGCCGTTCCTGCTCCTGAAGAAAATGAAGTTGTAATCTATCGAAGCTTCTTCAAAGCTGGACTTTGGTTTCCGCTGAGCAGATTTGTGGTTGAAGTTTTGAAGACGTACCAGATTTTCCTTCATCAGATCACTCCCGAAGCAGTTATTAGAATGGGGATCTTCGTTTGGGCTGTGAGAAGTCAGGGACTAGAGCCGAGTGCAAAATGCTTCTGCAGCATGCACGAGCTGTCTTATGAGACGAAGGCTACTGGCAAGGAGCAGTATCATAACAATTTTGGTTGCTACAGCTTCGTTGCTCGCTCTGGGTCAAGCTACCCAGTACCAACGTTTCGGAAGAGGTGGCCCGGGGCCTGGATGGAAGAGTGGATCTACGTAAAAAATGATTTGAAGGCGAGAGAAGATATTAAAGAGATCATCATGCGTCCCATCTGGTCCCGCTTCGGCCTCCGGAAGCCGAAGGTAGAGATTGACGAGGCGGCCGAAGCCTGCAGAAGGGCCTTTGGTACTATTTGCTTCTTTATTGGTACAAGAGATTTGGTCCAAGAACATATAGCTTTCAGAGTATGGCCACTTGTAGAGAGCTGGGAAATGCCGAAGGAATCCATCACCAAGTCTAGCGAAGGTGAACGGGTTCGGCTGAAGTATACATTCAGATATGGGGATAAATTCGATGAACCAAACGATGACTGGTTGAAATGCATCGAAGCCACAAGTGATGAACTACTTGGATCATACTCCAAGGCAGAAGATAATGCACTATCTACAGCCTTCGGAGGTCGGGGAAAAAAGAGATTTAATAGAGTTTTTGATGCTATTGGTTTTGTTTAGCCCGACTACAGCTACCCACTGCGGGGACGGGGAAAGAAGAGAAAAGTTGCTGCTTCGACCAAGATTGCTGCTTCGGCCATTCCAGATGAACCTGCGCCGAAGAGCAAAAAGTTGAAAATCCTTACCCACCGGCCACGTTATATTGAACCCGCCGTGGTGCCCAAGTTTGGCGGGGAGACTTCTTTAGCTGCTAAACCAAAGGAGCCCATTCCTTCTACACAGAAGGCTGAAGAACCGGCTACCATGCCGAAGGTGCCTTCAGTCGAGCAGGCTGAGGCAAAGACTGGTAGAGATAAAGCCGAAGAACCAAAGACTGAAGGAACAAAGATATTAGAAATTTTAAGCCCTTAGGCGGAAGTAACAGTGTCGAAGGCAAAAAAAAGTCTTGTGGCAACTCCGAAAAGAAGAAGGATGGCAAATGTACTAGACGTGCTAGAAACAGTAAAGGCTTTAAGCTCTACTCCTTCAAGGAAAATTACCGAGGCTTCAAAAATGCAAATCGAAGCTGAGACAGAGCCGGCTGGGACTGAAGCTGCAGTAGGCCAGGCTAGTGCCGAAGCTGGACCTTCAGAACTTGCCGAGAAAAAATCTTCGGAAATTGAAGGGAAAGCAATAGAAGAAAAAGCCTCAGAGCAAACTCTGCCTAAAAAGGTTGCTACTCCTGCTCCCGAAGCTTTGGAAGAGAGCATTGATTACATCATCTGCCATGCTTCGGGAAAGATGCTTTCTTCAGAAGAAAAACGAGAAGCTCAACATTATGCCCAAAAACTGAAATACCCGAAGGGGGCATTGGTGTTTAATGGCAGCGGAGAAGAAGATTTTCTATACTGTCTCCCGGATAACAAAGAGATATCCGTCAGCCGGGAGATAGGAAGAAGCTTCAGATTTCCAAAGTTAGAAGATGGCCTCTCAGTATTGTCAAAGGATGAATTAGCTGACAGTTTGGCATATAATAGCAGAAAGGTATCAAAATCATTTTTTGTATTTGAAAACGAATTATTTATTTATACTTAATATTGTACTCCTCTTGCAGGGCTTGATCCTTAGCAATGCCCTCAGGGCACAGAAAAATATTGAAGATGAAGGGTGCACAATGGCCTTGAGAAGGATAAATTATTAATTTCATTAGTGAACAAGATAAAAGAAGACGAAGCTAGCTCCAAAGCCCAAGCTGAGGCGCAGAAAAGTGAAATTGAAGACCTTTGGAAACAGTTAGCCGAAGCTAAATTACAATACGCAGTTGCCGAAGCTGATCGAGATGCCAGTGAGTACTAGAAAAATTATTTTGAAAAAACAGTTGCAGAACTCCGCGCATCAAAAGAAAGATATTTTGAGAAATCTGTAGAATGCGTAAAAAAGATAAAAACTAGCTTCGCCAACGTGGGTGCGTACTCGAGCGAAGAAAACTTCATAAGGGGCGATCCTGAGGGCGTAATCGAGTGGATCAGTGGTGAGGCCGAAGCCTTTGAAGAGATTTTGAGTGATCGCGGGGACGTTTGTGCCTTCTCTGGCGTGAGGGGAGTTGCAGCTATTTTGGAGAAGGAAGGGTGCGAACATGTTAAAACTATGGCCCAGGTCGAAGCTATCTTCTCTATCGACAATACGAAGGACCCCTCGGCCGAAGCAAGCTTAATAGGCAGGAAATTCTTCACTGATATCTGGGAAAATGGCGGCCGAGGGATGGCCCATGAAATAATGAAGAAAAGTGAAAAAGATATTCATGATGCTCGAGAGGCAACAAAAGCGGCTGAAAAAGCTGCGGAACTTGAAAGACGGATAGGTATTACTTAATGACTTAACTTTGTTGTTTATTTTTGTAACTTCGAACTAAGTTATATCTTCTACTACAGCTGAACTATCTCCTCCCCCAGAGCCATTCGACCCACTGGCCGACCCAGAGACTAAGAAGACAATAGAAATTATTAATATGGCCGAAGCTATTGTTGATGAGGTTGTTACGAAGCTGCTAACCGAAGCTGCAGAAAGAATTCTGAAGGAAGAAGAGTAGCTATTGTGAAAACATTTTCTAAAATATTGATGTAATATTTGCTAAACTATGTTTGTAATATTCAGTGCTTATAGATTTGAATGTAATATATGAGTGGTTTGTAATTCAATTCTTTGCGATGCATGAAACTTCTTGTACATACCTTTTTTGAGCCTGCGGCGAAAAAAACACCTTCCCTTCTTTTCATGCTTCGTGAAGAAGAGCTTTTATGCTTCGTAAAGATCATCGATACTTTGTAAAACATCAATACTTCGTAAACAATAGATTTCTTCCTCCACATCAGAGCTGATGAAGTGGTACTTCTTCTAAACTTATTTTGTGCCTTAGCACAATTTCACTTTTTCGAAGCATTCTCCGAAGAACAACATTGTATCCCCTTCTTGTGCCATTGATGCAATATGATGTATGATGTTATGTTATGCGAAATGATGTTTATGCCGGAGACACACACTCACACCCCCATAGTGGAATACACAATCTCTTTGCCGCTTATTTTTCGGCTTCACCGCTTATTTTTTGGTGTATCAGCACTGACTTTTCACTGTAAGTTCTGCATTCCCTTAGGAACGTCTTTTGAACTTCTTTGCCTTCTATTTCGGCAGTATTCGTGTTGACTTTTCGCGCTTCGCCTTATATTTCGGTGGTATTTGGCTCTGCATTCCCTTTGGAACGACTTTTGAGCAGAAAACTTACACTGCGCTCCCTTAGGAACGACTTTTTGTAGCTTCGGCAAACTTACGCTGCGCTCCTTAGGAACGACTTTTTTGTAGCTTCGGTGATACTTGTAATGTGATCTTTAGCCCCATATTCCCTTAGGAACGACTTTTGAGCTTCAGCAATTTTTGGACTTCGTGAGTCTATGGAGAAGATATATTTCACTATGGCAAGAACGAAGCTATTACAAGAAATTGAAAATGGCAAAAAAGCTAGGTTTACAATAATTATTCCTAATTAAAAAAGAAAATGACAATGAATATAAAAACTGTTTCAGGGGTAGGATATCTCTCAATAGATATGTTTCGATTCTGGCACAGTACTGTTGACTGTGCGAGCTTCGGACTCCTCCCTAAAATCTCGCTGCTGATGGGTCTGTTGGCTCCCTTCTGGCTGCTGGCCTCATGATTATGCAGGTTGTAGTGGTGGCGGAGGTAGAGGCTGTGGCCAAGATGCCTGTGGCTGGCTAGCCGAAGCAACAGAAGCTGCAGGATGGTTACCCACATACTCTGGTATGTAGGGTGGGTGATACGAAGCGGTGTGCATGACTTGCTTCGGCTGGTTCTGCTGAGCTGCGGCTTCTGCTATTTCCTTTTGTTTCTGAATGGTGACATGGCACATCCTTGTAGTATGGCCCTTGTCCTCACCACAGAATAAGTAGTAAATTTTTCTAGGCTGATCCCCAAACCTTCCTCCGAAGCCCCTAGCGCCTCTGCCTCTTGGAGCTGGCGGCCGGAAAGAGCTTTGTTGCTGCCCCGAAGCTTGCGAGGAATGCTGTGGTCTCTGTTGTTGACCTCCTCTGTCATCACCCTCAGTAGAGTTATGAATTGACCTGATGTGCCTCGGGTGGATTCTTCCTCCGAAGCCCCTGGTCATTTCAGAGAACCTGTATGCTTCCTCCCTTCTTTGGCGGAAGTCGTTGTCGGCCCGGATGTACTCATCCATTTTCTGGAGTAGCTTCTCCAGAGTTTGTGGGGGCTTCCTGGCGAAGTACTGAGTCGTAGGTCCTGGCTGAAGGCCCTTAATCATGGCCTCAATGACAATTTCATTGGGCACTATGGGCGCTTGTGCCCTCAATCACAAGAACCTTCGTACATACGCCTGGAGGTACTCCTCATGGTCTTGCGTGCATTAGAACAAGGCCTGGGCTATGACCGGTTTCGTCTAAAAACCTTGGAAACTGGTCACCAGCATGTCCTTAAGCTTCTGCCACGATGTGATGGTCCCTGGCCGAAGAGAAGAATACCATGTTTGGGCCACATTGCGAACTGCCATGACGAAGGACTTGGCCATGACAGCTGCATTGCCTCCATATGAAGATATAATTGGTTCATAACTCATCAAAAACTGCTTCGGGTATGAATGCCCATCATACATGGGAAGCTGAGGTGGCTTGTATGATGGGGGCCATGAGATAGCTTGCAGTTCTGCTGCCAAGGAAGAAGCATCATCAAAAGTAAAGGTATCATGATTAAAATCATCATACCATCCATCGTTGTTGAACAAGCCATCTTGATGAAGCTCCCTGTGTTGGGGCCTTCTATCTTGTTCGTCTTGAACAAGATGGCATACTTCTTCGGTGGCTTCGTCGATCTGCCTCTGAAGATCAGCCAGTCGGGCCATCTTCTCCTTCTTCCTTTGCACTTGTTGATGAATAATCTCCATGTTTCTGATTTCTTGGTCCAACTCCTCCTCCTGGAGTGTTGAACTAGTGGCTTTCCTTTTCTGGCTTCGGGCCTCTCGAAGAGAAAGGGTCTCCTGGTTCGGGTCTAGTGGCTGCAGTGCGGCAGCCCCTGTCGCTGAAGCTTTCTTCGGTGGCATGACGAATGTCAGTGCTTGCCGAAGGTGGTCGAAAAGGGTTCACCGGAGGTGGGCGCCAATGTTGGGGACTTGTTCTCAAATGCTATGAATCAAGAACAAGGCAACACAAAAATAGATTAATCGTCAATGCCCTTCGTCTTTCGAAGCATTATTTCCCCGAGGATATAATGATCTTCATACGAAGGTCATTAAGGTCATACCTTCATCATCACAGTTTTTAATAATAGTAGACGAAGCATGTGAAACATGAAAGACAATATGAACAATTATATGACATAATCATATATATTTCTCATTATATCATCATAAGTGAATAAAAATTATATTGAATTACATTCATACCTTCGGACTGACAGAAAGCGAAAGTACAGGTGTGACGCAAGAATGAATACAAGTCAGCGTGAACAGTACGAGAGTATTGTTCATCTATTTATAGGCATGGGACGCAGCCCATGTGAAATTACATCCATGCCCTTTACATTTGCTAATGACTCTAAGGTAATCCATCGAGGTCTAAATAGCCTTTTCCCCTTTAAGTCGGTTCCCTTTCCTGCTGTCATGCCGAAGCTCCCTTGCGCGTAGCTTCAGCACTGCATCAACCTTCGTATCGTTCTGTGGTTCTGATTCGAGTCCGAAGGTACCAGTTCATGTATTACACTCCGAAAACATTGTTAAATCATGTTTTTGAGGACCTTCGGAAGATGAAGGCCCCCAACACCAGCCAACGTCGCCACGGTCGGGCTCACCTGCGCGTGGGGCCTGGCTATCGGCCACCGCCCGCTATTCTCGCTCGCGCTCACTCCTTCGCTTCTATCTCTGGCGCGTGGGTCCCTGGGGTCAGCTCCAACGTCCTCGATGTCTCACGCTGTGCTGCGCGCCCCACACTCACACCACCGACTGGTGGGCCCATGGCACCAGGGTCGTCTTCCTCGCCAGAATCGCGGATGCGGCAACGGATTCCGCACCTCCCGGCTACCTCCTCGGAGTGGACATCCCACCGCATCCGTAGCGATTTAGTTGCGACCCGAATGGTCCCTGCCTGTTCCCTTGAGCTCTGCGCTATATATTCTCGGAACTCGCCCCTTCCCCCATCATGCACGGCAACGGGCCGCCGTGACCCATGAAACTACCACTTGCCAAATCCGATTACACTACCATCTGCGCCTCTACTTTCTGCTCGGGTTCGGGTGAAGATTGATATCGCCATCAGTGCTTGTTGGCGACAGTCTCGGACGTTTGGAGTCGTTCGGTGCCTGTTGATTCCTCGCTGGAGTTAGCGCTCGGCCGCATACCCGCCCTGTGCCGTGGCCAGCCTCGACGTCCGCACAAGCCGTAGGTATGACACGCCGTACACTTTCGCGCAGTCCTATTTACCGCGTTGTGCCAGTCCAATCCATGGATTGGTCACCAGGGAGGGAGACACCAGTCACCGGTGAGCGTGCCTCCATGAGCGACTTGGGCCTTTTGCTGCTTGGCCTCGGTCGGGGAAGAAGTTCCCTAGCCATAGATTCAAGGATGAGCGGTGGGGATTAGGCGACACGCGTCCCTTTTCGCTAAATTCATCTCGGCAGTAGGATCGTGATCGGAGGGTTAGGGTCAGATCTCGGGATCGTAGGATGTTGGCCGTTGGATCTAGATCCAATAACTCTCGCTGCGTACCGTTTCGTTAAAGACCTAGATCTAATCCCGCGCGTCCGTTTGGATCGGGCGGCTCACGGGAGCCGATTCCGCTTCGCGTGGCCAACTTGCATAAGCGCCCCTATGCTTCTAGCGAATCAACCCGCCATCCACCGCAGGGTTGCGTCTGTGTCTTGGGTTGTTTTACGTTGAGATCCCTGCGTTTTCCAGAAAATGAGGCCTAGTCCAGAGAACAGAAAAACCAGAGAAATGAATTTAGAAATAAATTTTTAGTATTAAATTAATTGCAGAAACTTGCTTAATTCATAGAAAATGCATATGAACTCCAAATTGGTCCATTCCAGTTCCTAAATTTTTGTAATATTATTGTCTAACCATTAGTGCCACTGTTTTGACATGAAAGACACATTAAAATATCTAGTACTTAATCTTGTTTTAAATACATAAAACCTTGGAAAATTCATAATTTAAAATCTATAACTCCGAATTTAATGATTCCAGTTCCTATGATCTTATTTTAATGTCTAGATTATTATTGTGTATTTTGTTTACATGTTTGGTGTGATGTTAATTTTTGCTATACCATGTATGTATTGTGTTGATGCGAGTACACGAGCAAGTCACTGTGGATCCTGAGGTTCAGCTGGTAGAGATTGCTGAACAGGAGCTCGTTGAAGGCAAGTTGTGCCCTCGATCAATTCTTTTTACCCATTCATGTTCTTATTAATCATAATGATCTGCATAGGTTAATTTTGATGGGACCAAATAGGTTACCCTAGATTTTGACTATCTTTATACCTTGTTTCACCACTGGTTTTACTACTAATTTTTTGGGTAGTACATGTTATTGCTTTATGTGGCTTTGGGTATAGAGATATTCATCACTCATTATTATACTTTTTATTATTTGTTTATTCTTTACTATTCATGATAAGATCATGATGTTAATGGGAACATGGAGAACCACCCGGGAAAATAGTGCTGCCACAAGGGTTTAATGGGACGCCCTTGGCTGATTAACTAGGAAAACTAGTGGATGACTACCTTACCCGAAAGGAGCAAGGGCAGTAGGGGAGTGGTCAGTGTAGGGAGGTCCTTGGGTTGATTTTGCTGTGATGGCGGTCAGGCGAGGGATTCCTGCACTGGAGCTTCCTATAAACTGTAGCAGGTTTTCTAAAGCTAGTGGAACTTTGTAAAGACCTCGTAGTGGTACCCTGCCTCGCTTCCTTGGTAGAGGTGTATGGGTCTGATCAACTCCATGGCAAATGGGTAACACAACTTATGGGTAAAGATGCGGAACCTCTGCAGAGTGTAAAACTGGTATACTAGCCGTGCTCACAGTCATGAGCGGCTTGGACACTCACATGATTAATTTATGGAACTTAAACTCAATTTGTCATTTCATTGCATCTGGGATTATTTTATTATTACTTTTACTTATTATTACTATGGTTTGGTATTTACTTACACTTAGTAACTGCTAATAAAATTTTGACCAACTTATAAAAGCAATGCTCAGCTTCAACCTTCATTTTATTGATTAGCCTTACACTTCACATGAATTCCCACCTTTGGTGAGTTCATGCACATTACTCCCCACAACTTGTTGAGCGATGAACATGTGTGAGCTCACTCTTGCTGTCTCACACCCCCCACAGGAGAAGAACAGGTGGTAGAAGAGGAGCAGCCTAACTCTGAGGCTTTGGACTTGATCTAGGTGGCGTCTCCCAGTCAGCTTTCTGACGCCAAGGATAGATTTGAGATCCTATTATATTTATCTTTTATTTTTGTAAGTCTTCCGCTATGTAATAAGTACTCTGATTATATTGTGACATTTATCTCTATACACTGTGTTATTATATATGTTGTCTTCTTTGGCGCATGTATGAGATGCACCCGACCTTGTCAATTAAAACCCGGGTGTGACATTGACTCAGGTATCCGCACATTAATCCTTAAGTACATTCTCGTCTTACAAACAAGGCATCCACCTTGGATCCATGTCCATAGACCATCATAGATCCCGTTATCAAGATTAATACAATCAATTCCTGACCTCGCGTGAGTTTTAGAAAAATCACTCGACTTCTATCATGACCCTCAATTAGCATAGCGGCTACTCGACCTAGCATACTAGTATCCATCCCAAAGGAATCCTGAATTCATGCAACTAGGGTTTCAAGCAATTACTACACTTAAGTGCACGATACAAGCCTACAAAAATTAAGTGCAGTAAATTAGCATATATATATAGGTGCGGCGGGAGGTTCTTCGGCGACGAGTTCGGGAGCTGGTTCCCGGGCTTCTTCTTGTTGTGCCTCTTGCATTTGGATCAAGACGTACTCTCCGTCCGCGAGATTACAATCTAATGAATGCAAAGGCATGAGTATGAATGCAACATATTTATATACATTTGTACATGTCCATGGTGCATACTAGGATTCAAGGATGTCTTTCCTCTTTTATTTCTAAGGGCTTTTATGGGGTAGGTTGAACTACGCTTCTGATTTAGAAATTTCCAAAAATCCTATAAAAATTACAGTCGCTTCTTGTTGGCTTACTTAAGCTTTTCTCAAAATTTGGGGTGTAAAGTGGAGGTGGTTATCTCTGTACAAAAATGACAAGGTCTAGGGCAGGGAGGGCACCAAACTACAACCCTTGTTTCGAAGTGGCTTCTGCCCTATAACTTATTTTTGTTGATGTTTATGGGTAATATTATGCACCTATTACAAATTGCAACCAAAGATACCTAATGGTTATTTAATGGTGATTTTCTAAAGTTTGGGGTTTAGTGGGTGCTTTCTACAAACACTCTATTTGAAAAATGTCAAACAATAGATTTCCCAATTTTTTCTAGTTTCTTCTTTGCGCAAGAGCAATCATTCCTAAAGTTGGTTATTTTTACTTATAGGCGATGGGTTGTATGATTTCTTAGAATCCATAAACTTTCTCATGGGGCAGGGGGTGGGGTATATTCTACTGTGTAACTACCTCATTTTTATATTTTTCCTTATTGCACATATCTCAAGTACTTAGGGGAAAATAAGGTTGCTCACTATTTTCTACTTTTGGTACCTATTTTTATTTTCTAGAGGTGTTGGAAAAATCCTAGTTTTATTTGTTTAACCCACTCACTTTGATATTCTGGGGTGGTTACTATTTTTGTAGTGGTACAATAGGGGTCAAGGGTCTGCTCAATTTTTCTTAACATTATTGCATATGTCCTATTAATTTTAATCATTATATTACTTAAATACTCAATACCTAAATTAAATCATAAATTCCAGAACAGTACTGGACTAGGGTTTCTTATATTTTTCCCTTGAACTTTATCACTTAGTCATGCTAGAAAAAATAATATTACTCTCTGGTTTCTGTTTTTAGTGCCCTTTTTTATTTTCCCAAGTTTTAGTAAAAATAAGTCTTAGGGGATAAAATTTGCTTAATCTTCGATACTAGGGTGTTTAACATTTTTAAACATTGTAACTACTGGTCAAGTATCTCCATAAATTTTCCTAACCTCAGTCTAAAAGTTTTTCTACCATTTTCTTTATTTTCAAGGTTTAAGTGATTTTCTTATTTAAATCAAAACCTTAAAAAGTAATATAGGAAATATGGGTCTACTATTTTTTCTTAGTAGATTATATTATGCAGAGTCTAGCAAAATTGGTTTGATCAAATTTGGATGAATATTATTTAAGTTATGTTTTTTCTAAGTCTGCTGTCTGTTAAAAAGAATTAGAATTCCAAAATGGAAAAGAAAATCCATCTTGCGCTCGGGTCCCTGGCTTATCTTTTCTCTGGTGCCTTACAAACGAGTCCCTAGGTCACTATTCCTATGAGTCGCTGACAAGGCAGAAACCCCCTGGATTTCGGGACAATCTAACCCGCACTCCTATCCTAGCCGAAATAGTAGCCGTGGTAGAAAAAGACGACGGGGCTTACTAGTGGCGGTCTAGCTCTAGCGAAGGGTCTCGTAGATCGGGGAGGTCCTGGAGAACCCGTAGATAGTCGGATGGCGGTCGGTGGTGGTCAGAGTCGTCCTGGCCACGCGTGGGGGCGGACGAGCTCGTCGGCGGCAATGAGCCTGGCCTACACAGGGCGGTCTAGTTCGATTGGATGGCTCGGGGAGGTTCACCAGATGACATGGAAGTTGTGCGCATAAGGAATTTGACAATGGCACAGCGGCTTACCTGAATCACGTGCTCCGGCGGGCGGAGGGATTCCGGCGAGGATGATCCGGCGCTTCCAGTGAGGTTGCGCTCGGTCTGAGGGCTCGGGAAGCTTCACAGAACTCCAGGGAGGCTAGCCAAGCAGTTGGCATGGGTGAGGGATGGTTGGGGCGAGCTGGCCATGGTGGCTGGCACTCGGGCGGCTCGGGCAGGCGGCGTGGAGCTCGCCGGAGTTGGGGGCTTGCTCAGGGGACTGAGGCGGGGTCCGAAGTGGGTTGCTACGCACATGGGGAAGGCTTTATAGGCACGAGCGAGCGCGGGTGAGCGGTCGGCCTGACAGGCGCTCGGGGCGCTCGCAGAGGAGTGCCAGTGCGTGCTTAGCCCCTTCGACACGACGTCGAGCACGTGGCAGGGTTAGTGTGGTCGTTCTCAAGCGTCTGTTGGCTCCAAATCTTCGCGAATTTAGGCAAGATCCTATTGTAAGATTTCTTCTCCCGACTACCCTCTGTCGTTTGTGTGTGGAGGCTGAGGCGTTTCTTGGGTTATGCAGTGAGTAGTCACGTCCCCAAGATTGGTCTGTCTGACAGCCCTAATCCGAGAAGAATAGCGTTCCAAATCGTGTCAAATGATTTGGTTTGATCTCAAATTTTTCTAGGGTGTTCTAAGGGTATTTTGGTGCCATTTTGAGTTAGGAACATGGTGAATGTGTAGCAGTTTGGTGAGGGGGCTGAATTTTAGAAATCTGAAATTCTGATTTCTATAGGAAGCTCCCACTTGAGTGGCTTGTTTGGAGATTTTGCAAAATCCTTTTGGGACAACTCTCTTACTATTTTTTGTAGGTTATTTAGTGTATTACAACTTTTATAATTGGCCCAAGTCATGACAATGTGATTTACTTGGTCTTTTCCCTGAGTTTCTCTTTGATGCTCTAATGTTATAAAGAGGGGAATTCTAGGGTTTTGGCACTTCCCTTCTTTCTTAGGCTTGACATGGTTAATGTATGCTTTCTTAGGGTGATGAAACCTGGTTAGGGCTTGGCTCCTAAATTTGGTGTTTTTTTCTCAGTCCAAAACACATGTGATAATTGGTCACAGGCGGGGGTACTGAGAGAAAACCCTAAGTAACACATGGGTGTTACAGCCCTCCCTCTTAAAAGAATCTCGCCCCGAGATTCGAGTCGAGATCCTCCAAGGGTGAGAAAGGGGTCATAGCTTGCTTGCCTAATACTGGTTAACCCTTAATAGTCTATGAGAATTTCTGCTCTTCGAATGTCATCCTCTTTGCAACTTCAGAGGGAAGCCCTTCTATGCTAATCTCATTTGTTAATTTGGTTTTCCTTTAAGAGTATCTTTCGTATATTTAGAATCAGAGGGTAGGGGGGCTGGGGCATGGTTACATACTGACTTCCTTAGGTAGACAATCGGGGTAGTACTTGTGTAGAAATTCCTCCTTCTCCCACATAGCCTCTTCTTCCGTATGGTTGCTCCAATGGATCTTATACATCTTGATCGTCTTCACACGAGTGGATCTTTCCTTGCAGTCCAGAATTTTGGAGGGGTGTTCTTGGTAGGATAGGTCTGGTTCTATTTCTATATTTGGCTCGGTTATGACTTCCGTTGGTAACCGAATACACTTCTTTAGTTGGGACACATGGAACACATTGTGTATGGCAGACATTTTTGGTGGTAACTTCAACTTGTATGCCACAGGTCCACATGCCTCTATGATCTCATAAGGTCCAATGTAGAGAGGAGCTAGCTTGCCTTTGATCCCAAATCTTTGCACTCCTTTGGTGGGTGATACCTTTAGATATACGTAATCTCCCACCTCAAACTGTAGGGGTTTCCTTCTTTTGTCGTGATAACTCTTTTGCCTGGCCTAAGCAGCCTCTAGGTTCTTCCTGATTACTTTAACTTTTCTTTTGGCTTCCAGTACTAGGTCGGGTCCAAAAAATTTTCTCTCCCCAGGTTGTGACCAGTTTAAGGGTGTCCGACACCTCCTTCCATATAGGGCCTCGAAGGGTGCCATCTTCATGCTAGATTGATAGTTGTTGTTGTAGGCAAATTCTGCTAAGGAGAGACACTTGTCCCAGCTCTTTCCATATTCGATTGCACAAGCCCTTAGCATATCCTCAAGGATCTGATTTACCCTTTCTGTTTGACCATCGGTTTGAAGATGGTAAGACGAACTCCTTATTAGCTTGGTTCCCAAGGACTCTTGCAATTGTTCCAAAAATCTGGCTACAAATTGGGCTCCTCTATCAGAGATGATTGTCCGGGGTATTCCATGCAAACACACAATTCGGTCAATTTACAATTCTGCATACCTTTGTGCCTTATCTGTGGTGTGCACTGGAAGAAAGTGAGCCACTTTTGTTAATCGGTCCACAATAACCCAGATGGAGTCATGATGTCGAGAGGTGTTGGGTAGACCCACAATGAAATCTATGCTGATGTCATCCCATTTCCATGAAGGTATCGATAGGGTTTGCAAACCACTGGCCGACTTTAGGTGACTTGCCTTTATCCTCTAACAGGTATCACATTCCGACACATACTTGGCTATCTCTCTTTTCATCCTTGTCCACCAATATAGGGGTTTCAGATCATGGTATATCTTGGTGCTCCCTAGGTGCATGGAGAATTTGGAGAGGTGAGCCTCATCCAAAATTTTCTTCCTGAGGTCCCCATTCTTAGGAACTACCAGTCGGTCTTCGAACCATAATGTTCCCTTACTGTCTTGGTGGAAGCACTTATACTTCTCATCTTTCTAGTTAAGATTTTCCTTGATGATTTGCACTCCCTTGTCACCGAGTTGGGCCATAATAATTTGGTCTAACAAGGTTGGTTCGATGGAGATGTAGTTCAAGGTACTAGAGGGAATTACTTCAATCCTCATCTTACTCAACTCGCCATACGT
Organism: Zea mays; assembly: GCF_902167145.1. Taxonomy (NCBI): domain Eukaryota; kingdom Viridiplantae; phylum Streptophyta; class Magnoliopsida; order Poales; family Poaceae; genus Zea; species Zea mays. The sequence continues at coordinate 148,845,220 of NC_050100.1, forward strand.
ACAGGGTATTGATGCGAGGATCCATTGTCATACAATTGCATTGTGACTTCCGACTTAGGGCATCTGGTACCACATTGGCTTTCCTAGGGTGGTAATGCACTTCAAAGTCGTAGTCCTTGATCAGTTCCAGCCATCTTCTCTGTCTCATGTTGAGGTCGGCCTGGGTGAAATGCATGTTAGCGATATTCTTCTCCGCCGAAGGTCCTCAAGATATAAACACCTTCGGCAAAATGCCACAAGAGGTCCGCCCCACTTTTGTTGAAGGTTCCCAAGACGAAGATCTCGGGAAGAAGCAGCAACACAGAACGCTGAAGCTCAGTAGCTTTGGCTCAGATCAAGCAAAGAAGGAAAAGACTAGATAGACCTTGTTAGTTTAAGTTGCTTATTTACAAATGTACAAGGGCATGGATGTAATTTTACCCAGGCTGCGTCCCGTGCCTATAAATAGATGAACAGTAACACCGTACTGTTCACGCTAGATTGTAATCACTCTCCCGCATTCACGCCTTCGACGAAGCCGAAGGTATCAATATAATATTAATATTGTTAAATACTCATTTATGTTTTATATATGGAATACAAATATAAATGAATTAATGAGATGAAATTATCATATTTATCCTTTCGCATTCCTATTCACGTATTAAATAATGAAGGTATGTCTCTCTTGACCTTCGTCTGATGAGTATTATACCCATGTGGAGATAATGCTTTGAAAGACGAAGGTCCTTAATCTTTAACGATTGTGTTGCCTTGTTCTTGATTCATAGCATTTGAGAACAAGTGACCAACAATGTACTTGAGGCTCTTGTGATCTATATGCATATTGCAGCGAGCTCCCATCAAGTAATGCCTCCATATTTTTAAGGCGTGGACAACAGCTACCAACTATAAGTCATGAGTAGGATAATTCTGCTCATGAGGTCTGAGTGCTCTTGATGCAGGCAATGACTTGGTTGTCTTGCATTAAAACACAAAATATCCTAGTGCCAGAGGCATCACAATACACATCAAATGGCTTGTTGTCAGGTTGCGCCAACACAGGTGCTATGGTCAGATGTTGCCTCAAGGTGTAAAAAGCATCTTCACATTTCCGACCCATTCAAACTTTGCTCCCTTTTTCAATAGTTCCGTCCTGGGTTTAGCAATCCGAGAGAAATTCAGAATAAATTACCGATAATACCCTGCCAATCCTAGAAAACTCTGAATTTGACGAACAGTGGTGGGTGGCTTCCAATCCATCACCTCTTGCACTTTATCCGGGTCAATGGCTATTCCTTCATGTGAGATGGTGTGACCCAAGAATTTGATTTCCTTCAGCCAAAAATCGCACTTAGACAATTTGGCATAAAGGCGGTGCTCTCTCAGACGTTGGAGTACGATATGTAGGTGACCAACATGTTCCTCTCCATTTCTTGAGTATACTAAGATATCGTTGATGAAGACCACCACAAATTTATCTAGCTCAGGCATGAAGACCGAATTCATCAGGTACATGAAGTATGCGGGTGCATTTGTTAACCCGAACGACATCACCAGGTACTCATACAGTCCATATCTAGTTGAGAAGGCCATTTTTGGAATATCACTTGCCCGAATCTTAATTTGGTGATAGCCGAAGCGAAGATCTATTTTGGAAAACACCTTAGCCCCAACCAATTGGTCAAAAAGAACATCAATACAAGGCAAAGGATACTTGTTTTTGATAGTCACCGCATTGAGTGGGCGGTAATCTATGCACAACCTTAAGCTCTCATCCTTCTTCTTCACGAACAAGGCTGGACATCCCCAAGGTGAAGTAGTTGGGTGGATAAATCCCTTGTCCAACAATTCTTGCAACTGTTTCTTCAATTCTGGAAGCTCGGCGGGTGGCAACCTGTAGGGCCTCTTGAAGATAGGTGCAGTTCCCGGTTGCAATTCTATGGCGAACTCGATATCCCAATCTGGCGGCATTCCTAGCAGTTCGTTCGAAAAGACATCTGCATACTCACAGACTACTGGAATCTTCTCCAAGGGTAGCTCTATCATGGAAAAGGCACAGGAACGGGTGTTTCCCTGGCTAGGTAGGTACAAGGTAAGCTCGCCAAAGGTGGGAGAATGGATTTCCAGAGTCCTGGCAGCTATATCTAGCAAGACTGGTGTTGGGTCATCCAGTTAGTCCCCAAGATAATATCTATATTTTCTAGCCCCAGAATCAGGAGTGTGGTTTTGAAGGTTTTGCTTCCGATCTGGATAGGTACATTTGGATTTAATTGATTGGTTGCAATTTTGCCTCCCGTCATTGCTATCATAAAAGCCCGTTCGGTATGGTAGAAGGGCAGTTGGCATTTGAAGCTATGTGAAGCTAATGAAGATATGTGATGCATTGGAGTCAAAAAAATTAAAGCCGGTTGATTAAAAATGGAAAAGGTACCAGTCATGACGGGTGCTCCCTCGGGTAGCTCCTCCAGAGTAGTGAAATTGAGCCTCCCTTGCCTGACTTGCACCTTTTGCTTCTTCCTTTTTCTTGGTTAGCTGCTGGCATCTATCTTGGTTGATTCCGTGGGAAATCCTTGGCGTAGTGGCCTGTGTTTCCACACGTGAAGCATTTGTTCCCGTTCCCTTGTCAGAACTGCTGCTGCTGATGTAGTTGGGGCTGATTATTTCTTGGAGCGGGAGTGGGGAAATGGTTGGGTGCTTGCTGCTGCTGAGGCGGCCTGATGACCTATCTCCCTGCTTACTGTTGGGATCCCCTACTTTGATTGTTGGAGACAATCCGGAATCTTTGAGGTGGGGCCGAGGACCCTGTCATTGGTTCCTTCCTCTTCTTCTCTGCCATATGGGCTAAGATGCAATCTTCTTGTGAAATTGCTAGGTTGACCAGTTCATTGTAGTTGTTGGCCTGAATAGTATTAAGGCGCTCATGGAGCTTGGTGTTGAGCCCTCTCTAGAAGCGGTCCCTCTTCTTCTCATCAGAGTCTGCATTGTAACCCTTGGCACAGGTCATTGAAAGCCTAGGCGTATTGCAGTACCGTGCACGTCCCCTAAGTCAGTGCTAGGAACTCATTAAGCTTGCAGTCCAATATTCCTGCGGGAATGTGATGTCCCCTAAAAGCAGTCTTGAATGCTTCCCACGTCACTACGTGGTTGGCAGGTAGCATGGTGAGGAAATGGTCCCACCATGTCCTTGTAGGTCCACGGAGCTGCTGTGCGATGAAGCGAGTCTTTGCGGCCTCAGGGCAAGCTCCTGTGAGAAGTGGAAACTTAGACTCCACGACCCTGAGCCATACATCGGTGTCCAGTGGGTCTTCTACCTTGGTGAACAGCGGTGGTTGAGTGCTCAAGAACTCCTAGTAAGTAGCTGCAGCCGGTGGGCGTTGCTGCTGCCCTCCACCAAACTGTTGAGGGTAGGGCTAGCGTCGCACCAGCTATCGTATGATCTCATTCTGTTGAGCCATTAATTCCTGCATCATTGGAGCTGGGGGAGGTGGTGGAGGAACTTGTTCGTTTTGTCCGCGACAAGGTCTAGCTGCCATCTGAAAATAGAAACTCTGTCGTTGTTACTTCAACCCAAGATTCCAAGCAGTGACTTCATATCATGAGGAGAATAATGAATCAATATTACATTGAACCAAACAAAGATAATCATTCGTTCATTACATAGTTCATACAGGTTTTTCCGGGTTACAACATACTAGGAGATCCAACCTACAACCTAGTTCAAAAGTTGGTGCCAAAAGCTAAGCTTACGTGGTCTTTCCATTCTTGTAACATGTTTAATTCTAACCCATCTAACCCTAAGTGGTAGAGGCAACACTGGCCCCAGGTGTAAGGGGGGTACTCCGGAGTAGGCCGTGTCCAGAATGGAAGCTGGCTCAATCTCCTCGGGATCCTCCTCCTCATCACTGCCTGCCTCCATTGCGTTCATGTCTTGGTGATGCATTTCTATGTGAGCGTTGGCCTCCTCCAGTTCCTCTTGCACATCATGGAGCTGATTTTCCAGGATCTCGATGGTGTTGTCCCGGATTTCCACCTGCTGTTCCAACGCCTGGATGCGGTTGCTCATATGTTCAGCCTGTAGATCCTGCTCCACCAATTTTGAAGACAGGTCGACCACGAAGTCCTCCCTATCGCCGAGTGTGATCTTTGTAGTTCGAGCGAGCCTAGTGAGGTGCGTCATGGCATCACTTTGTAGGGCCTGCAGGCGGTACAGTGCACTCATGCACTGGACAGTGATTCTCCCAACCTGGTCGGGATGCATGGCCCACACATCCTTGACGTGGCTCACACTGTTGCACCACATCGGATCATCCCTCTTCTCAGCGGAGAAGAGTCCAAGTGGGTGCATCATCATCTCCAGTGGGTTGTATCCACAGAAGGTCGTCAAAGCCTTCAGTGTCGTGGCCTCAGTGGTGTCGTCTGCCCTAAATCCGACAGTTTTGGAATCAAGTGAATGCCACCCAGGCTGCAGAGGGTGAGACTCCAGGGTTAGCCAAACCCTATAGCATGGCACCCGGTGCTCCTCATACAACTTCACCATGTATAGAGGGGTGCGGGTACCCAGCGAAGCAGAGTACCTCCCACAAGATAGAGGGAAAGCCCTCTCGGGAAAGGTAGTCAAAGCTGAAGCGGGTGTCTCCTCCATAGGCGGGGGTAGGTGAAGCCATCTGTGAAGGAGGGGTAAGTGTAAGTGCTAAGGTAGCGGTAAGAAGATAAGCGTTCTTAAGTTAAAGGAGGATACTTAATTTGGATTAATCTGTTTTAACCCACTTTCCTGTTACCCATTCTTAACTAATGTTTTTAGGGGTCATGATTCTATATATTCCCTTCAACTTTTAATTAATCACTTTTCCCTTTTAGTGCTGATTTACTACAATGCATGCATACTTGAATGAACGTCCTCTCATCAATCATAGGGGTGCTCCTAGGGCATCCCTTCTATCATAGTGTTGGCCTATATGGCCTACTTATATAGCCACCTATCTACCTCATTATTCTTAAGGCCTTTCATCCTAGGTCTAGCGTTCTAGTCCTGACGATCCAACACTGGTTTCTAATAAAGTTTTATTTTTGAAAGATTGACATTCATGGCTCATTGACTCCTCTGTAATGGTATTCGCTGCGATACTAGCTCTGGCAAAACCACCCAGATTATTCCAGCTTAAGTGTCCGTGTCACGCCTTGAAGGCAGCAACACACTTAAATCAGAATAACCCATCAGTTCTTCGGATCTAATCCAAAAGAGCCACTTACCAAGGATCGAGTACCATTAGCTCACGGGATGGTGAGACTCAGAGAGAGTGCAATAAACATGAAACCACAAGTTCAAGTACTTAAGTTATTACATAAATCAGAGTTTTACCAAAAGATAAAAATGTTCTTAATGTTACAGCGGGTAATAGATAACGTCGATGCTGAAGAATAGGGCAAGGCCTAGCCCACTCCTCCTCCTGGTCCTCTCCTGCCGAGGCGGCATCCCACTCGACCGTCCCACCCGGTGGTTGGGTGGCTGGCCGAGTCACACCATCAACCATGTCTTACAGTGTACCTGTAAAAATGGTGCCACAAGCAAGGCTGAGTATACTAATACTCAGCTAGACTTACCCGGTGTGAGGAGTCTACTCCTCTACCTCTAGACCATGAAGCTGTTTGGCTAAGGGGGTTTGGTTTGCCAAAAGCACTAGCTGAGTCTAAAATAAGTTTTAGCTTTTCAAGTTCTATCATGTGCATTTTACAATAGGTTTGCCCTTTTCTAAGCATACATGGTAACAATCATTTAGTGCAATCAACATATTATCTCAAGAAACCTCATTTCACTTCTTACTCGATGCAGTACAAGGGGTCAAGTAGTCTCATTAGCTACGAGAATCAGACGATTTGAATCAAGTTTTAACCTTTCAAGGTAAACCTAAACATACGACATGTAGGGGCACTCCGTCCCCACACACGTCAACCGTCCCCATCGATCCCCCGTTTGTGGCCAGGGCTCACCGCCTTGGCATGCAATGCCCCACTGACCTCGGCCGCCGCCGTGCAGTGGCTGCACTTGCACCCACCATAGCTAGCATGGGAGACCACGTCTCAAGACAAGTGAGGAGGAAAGTCTACGCCCAGTATCACTCAGGTACTAGGCTTACCGTATTTCCCGACATGTGTTTAGTACGTTCAAACGCTTGACTCAGGTATCCACACATTAATCCTTAAGTCCATTCCTGTCTTAAGTCCACCTTGGATCCATGTCCATAGACCATCATAGATCTCGTTATCAAGATGAATACAATCAATTCCTGACCTCGCGCGAGTGCTAGAAAAATCACTCGACTTCTATCGAGATCCTCCATTAGCATAGCGGCTACTCGACCTAGCATACTAGTTCCATCCCAAAGGAATCCTGAATTCATGCAACTAGGGTTTCAAGCAATTCCTACACTTAAGTGCACGATATAAGCCTACAAACATTAAGTGCAGTAAATTAGCATATATATAACAGTTATGCATAAACCGGGGCTTGCCTCCAAATGCAGGTGCGGCGGGAGGTTCTTCGGCGACGAGTTCGGGAGCTGGTTCCGGGCTTCTTCTTGCTGTGCCTCTTGCTCTTAGATCAAGACATACTCTCCATCCGTGAGATTGTAATCTAATGAATGCAAATGCATGAGTATGAATGCAACATATTTATATACATTTGTACATGTCCGTGGTGCATACTAGGATTCAAGGATTTCTTTCCTCTTTTATTTTTAAGGGCTTTTATGGGGTAGGTTGAACTATGCTTCTGATTTAGAAATTTCCAAAAATCCTCTAAAAATTATAGTGGCTTCTTGTTGGCTTACTTAAGCTTTTCTCAAAATTTGGGGTGTATAGTGGAAGTGGTTATCTCTATAAAAATGATAAGGTCTAGGGTAGGGAGGGCACCTTAAACTACAACCCTTGTGTAGAAGTGGCTTCTGCCCTATAACTTATTTTTGCTGATGTTTATGGGTAATATTATGCACCTATACCAAATTGCAACCAAAGATACATAATGGTTATTTAATGGTGATTTTCTAAAGTTTGGGGGCTTAGTGGGTGCTTTCTACTAACACTCTATTTGAAAAATGTCAAACAACAGATTTCCCAATTTTTTCTAGTTTCTTCTTTGCGCAAGAGAAATCATTCCTAAAGTCGGTTATTTTTACTTATAGGGGATGTGTTGTATGATTTCTTAGAATCCATAAACTTTCTCATGGGGCAGGGGTGGGGCATATTCTACTGTGTAACTACATCATTTTATATTTTTCCCTTATAGCACATATCTCAAGTACTTAGGGAAAAATAAGGTTGTTCACTGTTTTCTACTTTTGGTCCCTCTTTTTATTTTCTAGAGGTGTTGGCAAAATCCTAGTTTTATTTGTTTAACCCACTCACTTTGATATTCTGGGGTGATTACTATTTTTGTAGTGGTACAATAGAGGTCAAGGGTTTGCTCAATTTTTCTTAACATTATTGCATATGTCCTATTATTTTTAATCATTATCTTACTTAAATACTCAATACCTAAATTAAATCATAAATTCCAGAACAGTACTAGACTAGGGTTCCTTATATTTTTCCCTTGAACTTCATCACTTAGTCATGCTAGGAAAAATAATATTTGCTCTCTAGTTTCTATTTTTAGTGCCCTTTTCTTATTTTTTTCCCAAGTTTGAGTAAAAACAAGTCTTAGGGGATAAAATTTGCTTAATCTTTGGTACTGGGTGCTTAACATTTTTAAACATTGTAACTACTTGTCAAGTATCTTCATAAATTTTTCCAACCTCAGTCTAAAAGTTTTTCTACCATTTTCCTTATTTTTAAGGTTTAAGTGGTTTTCTTATTTAAATCAAAACCTTAAAAAGTAATATAATAAATATGAGGTCTACTATTTTTGCTTGGTAGATTATATTATGTAGAGCCTAGCAAAATTGTCTTAACCAAATTTGGATGAATATTATTTAAGTTATACTTTTCCTAAGTCTGCTGTCTATTAAAAAGAATTAGAATTCCAAAATGGAAAAGAAAATCCATCTTGCGCTCGGGTCCCTGGCTTATCTTTTCTCTAGTGCCTTACAAATGAGTCTCTAGGTCACTATTCATATGAGTCATTGACAAGGCAAAAACCCCCTGGATTTCGGGACAATCTAACCCGCACTCTTATCCTGGCTGGAACAGTAGCTGTGGTAGAAAAAAGGACGGTGAGGCTTACCGGCGGCGGTCTAGCTCCGACGAAGGGGTCTCGAAGATCGGGGAGGTCCTGGTGAACCCGTCGATGGTCGGATGGCGGTTAGTGGTGGTCGAAGTCATCCTGGCCACACGCGGGGGCGGGTGAGCTCAGCGGTGGCGAGGAGCCTGGCCAACATAAGGTGGTCTAGTTCGATTAGATGGCTCGGGGAGGTTCACTAGATGACATGGAAGCTATGCGCAGAAGGAATTTGAGAATGGCGCAGCGGCTTACCTGGTTTACGTGCTCCGGTGGGAGGAGGGATTCCGGCAAGGATGATCCGGCGCTTCCAATGAGGTTGCGCTCGGTCTGAGGGCTCGGGAAGCTTCCCGGAACTCCAGGGAGGCTAGCCGAGTAGTTGGCACGGGCGAGGGATGGTTGGGGCGAGATGGCCGCGGTGGCCGGCACTCGGGCAGCTCGGGCGGGCGGTGTGGAGCTCGCCGGAGTTGGTGGCTTGCTCGGGGGAGTGAGGCGGGGTGCGGAGTGGGTTGCGACGCACTTGGGGAGGGCTTTATAGGCATGAGCGAGCGCGGGCAAGCGGTCGGCCTGATAGGTGCTCGGGGCGTGCACGTAGGAGCGCCAGTGCGCGCTCAGCCCCTTCGACACATTGTCGAGCACGTGGCAGGGTTTAGTGTGGTCGTTTTCAAGCGTCCGTTGGCTCCAAATCTTCATGGATTTGGGCAAGATCCTATTGTAAGATTTCTTCTCCTGACTACCCTCTGTCGTTTGTGTGTGGAGGCCGAGGCATTTCTTGGGTTGTGCAGTGAGTAGTCGCGTCCTCAAGTTTGGTCTGTCTGACAGCCCTAATCCGATAAGAATAGCGTGCCAAATCGTGTCAAATGGATTTGGTTTGACCTCAAATTTTTCCAGGGTGTTCTAAGGGTATCTTGGCGCCATTTTGTCAATTGGGCCAAGTGGTTTTGAGTTAAGGAACATGGTGAACATGTAGCAGTTTGGTGAGGGGGCTGAATTTCAGAAATCTGAAATTCTGATTTCTATAGGAAGCTCCCACTTGAATGGCTTGTTTGAAGATTTTGCAAAACCCTTTTGGGACAACTCTCTTACTATTTTTTGTAGGTTATTTAGTGTATTACAACTTTTATAATTGGCCCAAGTCATGACAATGTGATTTACTTGGTCTTTTCACTGAGTTTCTCTCTGGTGCTCTAATGTTCTAAAGAGGGGAATTGTAGGGTTTTGGCACTTCCATTCTTTCTTAGGCTTGACATGGTTAATGTATTCTTTCTTAGGGTGATGAAACCTGGTTAGGGCTTGGCTCCTAAATTTGCTGCCTTTTTCTCAGGCCAAAACACATGTGATAATAGGTCATAGGTGGGGGTACTGAGAGAAAACCCTAAGTAACACCTGGGGTGTTACACCGTCAATTTTGCATCAAGGGCATTGGAGGCCTCTCACACCCTCCATACCCTAGCCGCCCCTCCCTCCCCTCTAGGAGCCACCCCCTTTCCTCCAAAACCCTAGCCGCCCTCCCCTCCCTCTCCTCCAAGGTGCAGCCGCTTGTTCCCTTGGTTCTCCTTTGAGTTGTGCAAATCTCCATTGGTGGATTGGTGGGAGGAAGAAGTAAGGGAGAATAAGGAGTTCAAGGTAATCTTGTTTTATATTTTGTAATTGTGCTGCAATTTCGTTGGATTATCCATTCTCCTAGGCGATTTAGCGGGGGTGCTGTCCTGATTTTTGGTGGCGGGCAGGCAACAGTAGTGTCGACTATTTCTAGGGTTTTTGCAGGGTCAATTAGTTGTAATCGCTGTAAACTTCATGTAGAGCATTATCATATCTTTCCATAGAGTGCTTATGCGACCAATTTGGTAAAATATTCTAGAAGATATCACATTTTGAAGTCAACTAGGTTGCTGTCCCAAAAAACAGAACACATGGTGTACCTTGTCGGCTATTTGAGGCTATCGAGATGTCGAAATTTAATTATCTTTTCAATACAAAACTTGTAGGGTAATTTGTGTAGATGTTTCTAGAGTTTTTGTTTGATATCACAACTGTTATAATTTTAAAGCTATAAAATTAACAAGCAGCGATGCTGCTGTTTGGCAGGTGGTAGGGAGAAGTGTTGTTCACGTCAGTATTGGGGTTTGTGCGTAGGAGCGGTGTTGGTTATTAGCGAATGCTATGTGAATATGTGTACTAAGTTTTATGCCGCAACAGGTGGTGGGCCTCTGGATCGTACCTAATACCAATTCAAATTCCCGACAAAGGCAAGTAAATGCAGAGGTGGTTTTCTACTGTGGGATTGTATCTTATGCCCTGTCATTGAATTTTCATAAGTATTGAATGTGTTAACCATTAAATTCTATTATGAGGTTTATTTTTTTGAAAATATTAATGTTCCTCTGTTTAATAATGTTGAGGATCATGATTCGAGAATGATATAGATGGTTGACTCGTAACTTTGATGAAGTTGAAGTATCTATTTGAAGCATGTTATATGAAGTGAAATTATGTGGGCATATCATGCATTGTGCATCATTCATTTTGCATTTGAAATTATGTCGTGATCTTATGGTCCGACTGTACTGGTACATTTAGCATCGTATGTTGCCCAATGAGGGGTACGATGCAGCTTCATACCCTAGAGGTATGAAGGCAGAAGTCATATTTGCATTTATAGTAATATGCACTCATGAGGTATATGTGAAGTGTGACATTGCTATGTTACTATGGAGGTTTCTATCTTTGAGGTGTGGTAACTAGGTGTAATGTATATTGTATTCTTGCTACACCCTAATGTTAAGAAGAGAGTTGTGAAATCAGTTGGTGGTAAAACACTGTATGTATGTTGTTAAACAGTTGGATAGTTATTTTACTTGCTGAGATGTGTCATCTCACTCTTGCATTGCTTGATGCAAGTACTTGAATCATGTTGGGAAAGAGGGAATTAGCAGCACGTCCACCTACACTCCTAAATAACTGTGCCCATTCTTAGTAATGACTTAATTAGAAACTCTGTGTCAAAGGATGTTGGTTTCTTTTAATAAGTGTGTGCAAATGGTTAATTTTGTTCTTGTCGTTATGGTCTTTCCTTTGCTAGCAGATTAATTATGTGTCGTATGTTTTTCTTATCATGAAATATGTTTATACACTCTTGTTTCCTCGTTTATGGAACTTTCAAAGGAGGTGCTGCCAAAATTTTATGCCAGTTTGTTGGAAGTGTAGCTTTAGTGACACCTCTGGGTGTTTATGGACCTTAGGGTGTTACAGTTGGTATCAGAGGATAGGCTGTAGATTCTAGCAAGAAAATGGTGATAAATTGACACACTACACATATAGGATGGGTTTCTTGCCATCATATTGCTATAACATGAATTGTCAGGGCTCATTTGTTTTAGTTGAAGTTGATGTTGTGCTATTTTATTTTGTCCTGTGGCTGTAGCTATGCCGCCTAGAAGAGGTCGTGGCAGTTCGCAAGATCATAATGGGGATTCTATGAGTCCAGCGGCAATGTTAGCCGCGATGCAGGACATGCAGCAGGAGTTGGCCATTCTGAGGCAAGCCATTCCAATTGCTCCTATTGGTCCTGCTCCGACTACTGGTGCTCAAGGTGCTGGTATTGGAGGTGTTCCAGGGGCAATGTCCCTGTGGGTGCTGCTCCAGGTGGTGGGGCTAAGATGCCTTTTCTAGTTAGTGGTCTTTCTCTGGTGCAGTGGATGGGCATGAAGTTGGATACTTTTGACGGCATTGATACTCCAGTTGAGGCGGCAGATTGGCTAACTTATGTGGAAGATAAGGGATCATGTTCGCTTTGGCACACAACTGTTGAAGGGAGAGGCTCAGATTTAGTGGAGAGGCATGCAGGCAACTCATTCGTCTTCATCGGTTTTACCTAACCTGGGATATTTTTGTCAGGCAATTTGAAAGGAGATTTTACCCAGTCTCTTTCCTGGAGAAGATGAAGATAAACTTGCAATCATTCAAGCAGGAGAAAAAGACGATTACAGAGTATGAAGTGGGCTTTAACAAGATGGTCCGCTTTGTTCCGCATGTGGCCTATAATGAATTAGAAAAGTCGAGCCAGTTTCGTCAGGGCCTGAAACCTTCTATCAGGCATGCTCTAGGTGCCTTTCCGCTGATGGATTTTTTGAACTACTGTGGAGCAGGCTTTGGGCATGGAGATGCCGCATCAGTATACAAATGAGTCACAAAAGTCTTCTGGTGTTGACCAGCCTCGTGGCCAGGATGCAAGGAGGGGCTACACTGGGGGTCCAGCCCACAAGAAGGGAAAGTTTCAACACCAGCGCCACCACCCCTATCGTGGCCAGTCCTCTGAATTGGGTACTTCAGGAGGGAGTACTCAGAGGCATCGGGCTGTTCCTAAGCCTGGGTTGGGGATGGTGTGTTTTCGTTGTGGTGAAGCGCATCGTCGTGCTGAGTGTCAGTGGAGTGGCATGTGCTCTATTGTCACACCCGGATTTAAGGGATAAAGCCGGGTGCATCTCATATATGCGCCAAAGAAGAACAACACATATAATACCAAAATGTATAGAGATAAATGTCACAATATCATAAAAGTAATTATTACATAGCGGAAGTCTCATGAAAATAAAAGATAAATATAAAGCGAACTAAGGTCCATCCTTGGCGCCATAAAGTTGACTAGGAGACGCCATCTAGATCAAGTCGAACTCCTCGTTGTGTGGCTCCTCTTGGGCCACCTGTTCTTCTCCTATGGGGGTTTATTTATCGCAAGTGTGAGCTCACAAAAGATCATAGCTCAACAAGTCGTGGGGAATAATGTGCATGAACTCACCAAAGGTGGGAGTTCATGTGATGTGTAAGGCTGATCAATAATAGGGGTTAAAGCTGAGCATTGCTTTTAATAAGTTGGTCAAATTTTATTAGCAATTACTAGATGTAAGTAAATACCAAAACATAATAATAATAGAACAAAATTAATAATAAATCCCATGCAATGCAAATGACAAATTGAATTTAGTTTCATAGTTTAATCATGCGAGAGATCTAAGATGCTCATGACCACGAGCACGACTAGTATACCAGTTTTACACTCTGCAGAGGTTGTACCCTATACCCACAAGTCATGTTACCCATCTACCAAGGGATCGCGACTCCCATACACCTCTACCAATGAAGCGAGGCATGGTAACACTACGAGGCCTTTTTTACAAAGTTCCACTAGCTTCAGAAAACCCGCTACAGTTTCTAGGAAGAGCAATGCAGGAATCCCCCGTCTGACCGCCATCGTAGCAAAATCAACCTGAGAACCTCTCTACACGCCTACTCCCCTATTGCCCTTGCTCCTATTGGGTAAGTTAGTCCTCCACTAGCTTTCCTAGTTAGTCAGCCAAGGGCGTCCCATTGCACCTTTGTGGTGGCACGTGTTTCTCAAGTTAAGCTCCATGTTCCAATTAAAAATAATGATCTTGACATGAACAATGAATAAAATAAAAATATAATTGGAACATGGACACAATGTAATGTTAAACCCAAAACCATATAGAGCAATAGCAAAACTACCCAAATAGTTCAGGGATAAACAAGGTAACAAGATAACCAAACTAGGGTGACCTATTGGGTCCCATCAAAATTAAGCCTATGCATGAATAAATGATTATAAAGAACATTATTGGGTAATAAAAGTGGTCAAGGGCACAACTTGCCTTCAATGAGCTCCTGCTCAGCAACTTCTACCTGTTGACACACGGATCCTCGGCCACTGGCTCTTCAATACAAACAAGCATAGTATAAAGGAGAAATTAACATCACACCAAACATGTAAACGAAATACATATTAATAATCTACACATTAAAATAAGATCATAGGAAAAAGATTCATTAATTTTGGAGTTATGGATTTTAAGTTATGAATTTCTAAAGGTTTTATGTATTTGATACAAGATTAATTAAGAGATAAATTTTAATACAGATTTCATGTCAAAACAGAGACATTATGTGATGAACAACATTATTACAAATTATGGGAACTGGAATGGATAAATTTGGACTTAATATGAATTTTCTAGGGATTAAACAAGTTCTAATGATTATTTTTACATGAAAAATCCATTTCCGTATTTATTTATCTATTTTATGTGTTCTCTGGACTGCGCGCAATATTATCAGAAAGTACAGGGGTTAATGCGCTAAAAGTTCCAAGACCCAATGAACACCCGAGTCGACTGCGGGTTAGTTTCTGTATTCTGCAGGGTTTCATATGTGAAAGCACACAACTGAAGGGGTACGAAGCAGTTTGAGCCGTCAGATCTAAATCCCGCTTCCAGGATTAGATCCTGCCGCGGATGAACCGGTACGCGTCAATGTCCTTTGGATGCGAAACCGACGGTGCCGATCTCGCCCATGCACCGATCCGTCCGATCTACGTTGGGTGACCAAGATTAGATCAACACACTATTGAACCGGTACGCTAAAACTATCATTGGATTCACCAGCAGAGGTCCCGACTTAATAACCCTAGATTGCATCCTATCCGCTGATGATTAGATCTACGGTTACCGCGCTCAAACTGAATCGTTCACTTGACTTCTAATCTCCTCCGTTGAACGAGAATCGGACAACCCTGAGACCCCACCTATCTCCGACGACGGAGCGTGGAGGTGTGCTTCGAGCACGGCGGCTCCTCGCCGGAGACATGTTGACGGTGGAGCCGACGAGCCGTCCAACCCAAGGGAAACGCGCAAAATGAAATTCACTCTCTTGCGAATTCGGACAAAGGGCGCCATACCTAGGTTTGACGCGACGTGATGCAGTTCCGCGGCACGGCGGAGGTAACGCTCCATTGACAAATTCCAGCCACCGCCGAGGTCAAGTCTCCTCCACCAAACCATGAGTCCCCTTCCGTAAGCACTGCAAAGCACCCCGAGACGACGAGGACCTCCCGGAAGTGGCTGCATATGGGTGCGGTGCTGGCGGATGTTCCTGGCCGCAGTCCAAGCCCGAGCCTCCAATTTCTCGTCGTGGTTGCTAGATTAAAGGGTACCAATGGACGTAAGGGTTCGTGGGGTTAGGTCTTATAGGCTAAAGGCACGAACGGCCAAGAAGCCTGGACGTGGGGCGAGATCACCGAGGATTGCGGAGGGCGCCGCACGAGTTCTGTTGGTGTGGGCGTGGGGGATCTAAGGGTTTGGCCCCACAGGGCAGTGAGCAATTCAGAGCCGACAATCGTATTAGTGCGACTGGTGAGAGGGTCCCACATGACAGATCCAGACGTTGGTTGCGCATGTGGAGTGGCTGCCCGCGGGGCCCAGCCATCGGCGCGCTTAGGGTGGTAAGTCGGTCCGCGCAGTAGTGACTTGCTAGGTGGGCCAGATTCAGTCTCACGGCCCACAAGTGAATTTATCTTTTATCTTTTTCTGGTTTTCTTTTTCCTTTTATTTTCAATTTCAAATTTAAACTTCAAATATACATGTGAATTTTGTACTCAATTAAAGGTAGACTTTAATCATACTAGCATGGATAGGGTTTACATATTTATAAATTTTGTTTTGTATTTTATAGTATTTCCTTCCTTCTTTTCTATTTTAAATCAAATGTCAATTTAGGCTATTTCACATGCTCATCTCATCATTATGTATGCACTAATATTATTGTTATTATTATTTAAATGCACATGCAATCCAAAACTCCAACATATATGATGCACAAGTTGTTCGTGTGTCTTTTGGTATTTATTTAACTTTTAGGAGTGGGTGTTCTCATATGGTAATAGGTTGAGAAAAAAATACACTAGAGAGTTAACCCTGTTTTCTATAGTTTACAACTTTGGGTATTACATCTATTTGCAACCAGGATCACAAGGATGTGGTGTGTAGGAGCAATCCAAATGGGAAACATAAATGGGAGCCAGTGACTTCTTCCTCTTCGCAGGGCACTATCAACATGCTGGCAACCACTGAGCAACAATTTTCTGTACCACCCCCTCAACAGCAGTTTTATATGCTAGGGACTCGTCAGTACTTGCCTATGCCAGGTTTTCCTCAGTACTTGGCAACGCCTACTCTTGTACCGACCGCTCCCTTACCACCTCGTTTGGAGCTCCTCGTCTGCCTCAGCCTGCGACTCCTTGGGGTTCTTCTTCTCTTAATTTCACTCCAGGGGTTTCCTCTTCTATGGGTGTTCTAGGAGCATATGTGCTGCCCTCTACGGATGGCAGAGACCATGGAGATGTCGTGATAGGTACTGTCTCAGTTGATTTGTTTGATGCACATGCTCTTTTTGACTTTGGCGCTAGTTTTTCATTTGTTTCGGAGAATTTTGTGTCTTGTGCCGGTCTTTTGGTGCAAAGGATGGGTCACCCAATTGTGGTTAGTTCTGCTAAGGGCTCCATAAGTAGTTGTTGAGTCTGTCTAGGTTGCTTCGTCGTTCTTGCAGATGAGATCTTTTTGGCTAATCTCGTGGTGATTTCCCTTGATCCATTTGATGTTATTTTGGGTATGGTTTAGTTAACCCAATATCACGCAGTCATATCCTGTTTCTGGAAGACAGTGTCTTTGCATGCGCCGTCGGGTAAGGAGGTGATATTTTTGGGGAGCACTCCGAAGTACACTCTTTCCTTGTTGTCCCAACTACTTCTAGATCGTCGGGCAAGGAAGTCAGGAATTCATTTTTCTATGATGGTGGAGAGTGAGGCTGCCTTGCGAGTGCAGGACATCCGTGCGGTGTGTGATTATGCCGACGTGTTCCCAACGGAGCTACCAGACATTACACCGGAGCGCGATGCGTCTTTCAAAATCAAGCTGATTCCGGGTACGTAGCCTATTCATAAGGCCCCGTATCGGATGGCTCCAAAAGAGCAGGTTGAGTTGAAGCGACAATTGGATGATTTGCTTGCTATGGGTTTCATTAGGCCTAGCAGGTCACCATGGGCTTTTCCGATGTTATTTGTTGAGAAGAAGGATAAAAGCAAGAGATTATGTGTGGATTATCGTGCTTTAAATCAAGTGACAATCAAGAATAAATATCCACTACCTCGTATTGATGTTCTCTTTGAACAGCTGAGAGGTACCTAGGTATTCTCGAAGATTGATTTGAACTCTGGTTATCATCACTTAAGGATTCACGAGGAGGATATTGAGAAGACAACTTTTAGCACCAGGTATGGGTACTTCGAGTATATCGCCATGTCCTTTGGCTTAACTAATGCCCCTGCTGCTTTTATGGAAGCAATGAATAAGATGTTGCATGAGTTATTGGATGACTTTGTGGTTGTATTTCTTGATGATATTCTAATTTACACAAAGATGGAGGAATAACATGAGCGACATCTTCGTCTCGTTCTGGATGCTCTTAGGAAGAATCAATTCTATGGCAAGTTGAAGAAGTGTGCCTTTTGGCTTTCTGAAGATGCTTTTCTATGTCATGTGATTAATCAGCATGGCATTGCAGTTGACCCCAAGAATGTCATTGTTGTGGTGGAGTGGAAGAGACCTTCTAGCGTCTCAGAAATTCGAAGTTTCTTGGGGCTTGCTGGTTATTATCGGCGTTTTGTGCCAAACGTTTCCATCTTTACAAAGCCATTAACTAAACTATTGGAGAAAGGTGTTCCTTTTGCCTAGACCAATGATTGCGAAGTCAGTTATCAGGCATTGAAGGATGAGTTGGTGAATGCTCGTATCTTAGCCTTGCTTGAGAGTGGTAAGCATTTCACAGTTTATGTAGATGATTCTCGTATTGGCCTTGGTTGTGTGTTGACGTAGGAAGGCAGGGTGATTGGTTATGGCTCTAGACAGTTGAAGAAACATGAGAGGAATTACCCTACCCATGACCTCGTGTTGGCCACTGTTGTGTTTGCCCTGAAATCGTGGAGGCATTATCTTTATGGTGAGTCTTGTGACATTTACACCGATCATAAGAGTATCAAGTACATTTTCACTCAGAAAGAGCTAAATTTGAGGCAACATCAGTGGCTTGAGTTGATAAAGAATTATGATATGTCAATTCAATATCATCCAGGAAAGGCGAATGTGGTAGCTGATTGTAACACCCCTGGTGTTACTGGCACTAAAACTTGAGCATAACATCATGTTTATTGACATTTCATATGTTTGTTACACCTAGAGTGCATTCACTAGGTAAAAATTTCAAACAAGTTGTAATGATGTGGCCTGATGTGTGGTTAACCCTAGGGTAGGGTACTAAACCCTGAATTAGGGCTTATGGATGTAAGTGAAGTCCAAATACGATAAAACCTCAAAACTCATTAGAAATACTCACAAGATATCAAAGTGGATGGACTTTAGTAGTACAAAAACCCTAAAGTACTCAAAACCCTAAAAAGACCCCTCGAAAACTCTAATTGAAACCCTAGGGGGTAGATATAAATTTTGTGCACTTTTGGACCAAAGTGCAAATATCAAAGTAAAAGAGCATTTCAAACCAAATATCTTTCATATTGGAGAATTTGCAAGTTGAATAATGGAATTTGGACCTATTTGCAAAAAGCACCCCATAAACCATATATGCCTAAGTCTGAAATTCAGTGAATAGGGTCAACTTTGGAGCTCTATATCTCCCAATTCATAAGGAAATTGCCCTAGGTCAACACATCAAATTTGTAGAGCTATAATAGGAGTACAACTTTTCTTAAGTGATTAAGCCTTGGTGTCATACAAAATTTGGAGATAAATGGGCTTGAAGTCTGGCTCTCGGTCAGCCCTAAGGCTGAATTCTAACTGACAGTGAAGTTATATGAACATGGAGATCTATTTTGAGCATGATCCAGTGAGTGTTTGATTGTGGATACTATAACAAAGTTAAAGTAGGATTATAGAACAACAACTTTGTTACAGAAGGATTATCAAGTTGCCACACGAAAATTGGAGAACCAAGGCCTTTAATCTGCTCTGTGAGGCGCTCTGATGGATGGTTTCGAGGGTACAGTGACTGAATATGATCAGATGCAGTGCACCTCGCCACCTGTGACCCATGCGCTCAGATTCACACCGGCCGCCATGATTCGTGCCTCAGATAAGTGGATTACGCTCGGCAGTCAAAAGATCTTCAGCACGGATGAGTTTGGGGCACTATGGCCGCCCTGTTGCCGTGCCCACTTGCCGGGCGACGTGGCGGTGCGGTCATCGCCGAGGCTGCCGCCATTTTCCCCGGTTTTGCCACGCCTTAGGTAATTACCACGTCACTTTTTACTGTGAAGGTTAACCAGTGATAGTCATCCATCTATGACCAGCGATCGCCACGGTAGATCGCTGCGGTGACTCATCCCCTCTTCTCGGTCGCCAGCGCGATTTCCTCAAATCAGGCACCACCGCTTAATGCCCCTATAAATTGATGGCCCGGTCTACTGCGCCATGTTGTCATGACGCCAGAGCACCCACTCCCACCTTCGATTAGCCACTATAGCCGGAGAATTTCATTCTTCCCCCAAATCGGTTGTCTGCGCCACCGTGAGACGTCGCGCCGGGGCCAGCCACTTTCAGGTCCGCCTTCGCTCTTCTTGTTCGTGTTTTAGCACCCACACATGCTTGTGATACTCATCGGCTCAACCCATTGTGCTTGACCACACTTAATCGACCAGAACACCTTGATTTGTATGCGGTGTTCGCCGTTACCGTGGTCGAGTGAATCCAGGGCAGGATTAGTTCAATTGAGGCTTGTTCTAGGTTCTCCTTGGGTCAGTAACGCTAACCCATCAGTTAATTTAGGCAGTCGACGCCGGTCATGGCCGGTCTGAGCTACAAGATGGCCGGTGGCGAGCGCGCTGTTGCTAGGGTTCGTTTTGGAGAAGAAACAGAAAACAGAGGGCCTTAGCGTAAATGTCAGAGACACGTGTGAATAGTGCTGAGGACTCTTTACGGGTTTTTCAAACGGCCAGGGGCCTCTGTGCAAAATGGATACCGCGGGCACGCGCGGTGCGTTTCGCTGGTCGTGGGCCGACCTGGACCGAATTGAGCCCATTACTATTCATTCTTTCTCTTTTTCTTTTTCTACCAGGCTTAGGGAAATCATAGAAAATTCTAGAAAAATGCTAAAAATATGAGACCAATTTTACTAGGTTCCTAAATTCCTCTAGTAATTAATAAAAATAGTTCCAAGATTTTAACCCAAACCAGGAATTACTTAGTATTTAACAGGACTTAAACCTATGCCTTTGGAAATTTTAGAAAATATTTGGTAACTCCAAAAATCACAAAACTTTTTAGGTAAGTATAATTTGGTACTTAGAACCCTTGGTTGAAGTTTGACATGATTTGGATATTGTTTGATTCACAAACCCAAAACTGTAACCTCCTAAGTAATAATTGCCTTAGGGAAAAGAGATACTGACTCAAAAGCCCTCGTTTCCCTGGTGCACCGTGAAGGAAAGTTGTATTCAAGATACAACTTGAAAAATATCTATTATCATTGCATTTCCATAAGCATCACATGAGCATTCATGGTTAAATATGGTTATGTATAGAAAACGAGGAAGAGATAACTGTTGAAGAAGAAGAGACTGCACCATCAGCTGAGAATCCACCTGCCGGGAACTGTTTTTACTTTGATATTTGAGGAACAGAGCCGACTCCCCTATAACACAAGGCAAGCCCTAGTGCATTTACCTTTCCTTGTGAATTTAAACTCTTTATCACTTGAATGATGCATTAGGTGATAGGAGTTGGGTGTTAAGCCAATTGCTGCATTTCCTTCCTTGAAACTGTTTATTCTTCCTTGATCACTTGATTATTTAAAAGGTTTTCTAATGCTTAGTCTAGCTCTAGAAAAACAAAATGCTTTGTTTTACATAAAAGATGATGCTTCAGATGGATGGGATGTTTTCGAAAATAAAACTTGATGGTGGATCCATCATGGTCGTGATGGGTTCAACATCGGAAAAGATGTACCTCTGCCAGGTACCAAACTTTGGGTTTGAAATGATAAAGCTGAGACCGGACGGGTGACTTGCACGAGAAGAGAGTCTTGGTGTAGTGTCTCCATCTGAGTCGATTAAGGACTGTGCCGATGTGGGTCTGCTGACCGAGGACCCTTTAAATGGTCACATGCCTCGTCATGGGTAAGATTTGCCTCGGGCAGACTAATACCAGAAAGGCCAACACGTAATGGGAGTGGAGAGATGGCGAGAGTAGCGTGTACCCTCCGTGGCAAGAGGCTGGACGATGGTGTATCTGTGCTCTTGGTTGGCGTGAACCCGGTCTGGTCTTAAGAAACCCGGTGGCGAGTTGACATATGCAAAGGTTAAGTGCTACATATGCCGTGTGATTGGAGATCTCCAAATGGGTATTAATCGATTCGGATCGCCGTTACTTCTCGGACATAAAGACTTGGTCACTGACCTACACGTAGCAATCCAGCAAAGTAAAAGGGTGATAAAAGATGGCTAGCACAGTTCAAGAGCTTGAACTAGGGTAGAAATAACTCTAGCTACAGGTAATGACTTAACTTGCTAATAAAACTGGATTTTTAAGGATCCACTATTAGTAAGCATTTCTACAAAACAGAGTCTTTGATTCTTGAGCACGGCTGATATATCAGTTTTACACTCTGCAGAGGTGGTACAACTTTACCCATAAGTCGTGTATCCCCTCTAGCCTGGGTCGGCCAAAACCCGTAAACACTTCTGAGGTGAGTGGCTAGGGATCCACTATGAGGCTTTCACAGAATGCTCTTAATACTAAGCAACCCGCTAAGGTTTCTAAGTCGGTGTGGTGACCCTCTGGGTGAGGTACCTTTGCCAAGAATACGTCCCCATGTTAACGTGAGCTGCCACCACTTCCGCTCCCCCTCTTTCCCATATTTCAGGTAAGGTTGCTAGGCACTAAGCATATTAAGCTAATTACCAAAGCCAGAGCCATGATAGCACTCGTGGTTGCACTGTTTTCCTGGGTGGACACTCCATGTTCCAATTATCACAATATGATCTTGCTTAATCATCGGATTAATAACAATAATGTAACTTACCATTTGGAACATTGATATCATCAGTAGGAGTAACATCATAAAGTTAAAGTTGTAGCTATAGCATAGCTACTTGATTAGATCAAAACTCAGGTTAACAAGGAATAAGGTTGGAAAGTTTAGGTGTATCTGAATAGGTAACCCATCAAATTATGCATATATATATATATATCCAAGAATAAACTTTATTAAATGTATTGTTTGGGATCAAACAGAGTATGCAGAGGGAGAAGTCCACTTGCCTTGCTTATAGAAAACTTTAGATTCTTCCACGTATCAGAATAGATCTTGATCCTTAACTACTAGATCAACATTGAATATCACACAAACAAACAAGAAGAAACAAACACCACTCAATAACATACAACATTCACCATACGCAAAGCTAAAAGAAAGCGTAGCAAAAAGAGCATTCGTTTTTCAAAAATATTACACGCAATGATTATAATAAAATAAGTACTCTTTTCAAAAATGTGTGATCTATACTTTATAAAACAAGAAATGAGCTTAAAAGTATCTTAATTAAAATATACAAATATTAGGTTCACCAATTTAATCTTTTATAAAGCGTCATACGCGATACGTCTAAGATAAAGGGTTCATAAGATGATAAAACACGTTATAACGATATTAAACCTTTTTAACCTTTTAGAAAAGATATAAGTTATATATCTAAGGTTAATGCGTTAGGAAATACATTATTAATTTTAGAAGCGTTATGGAATATATTATAATCCATTGTTAAACCTTCACTTATGATAAACTAAGATATAAGTCTAAATAGGTTTTATGTGAAAAGATCATTATTATTAAACACCTATTTTATGAAAAACTAGGTTATAGGCCCTTAAGTGGATTGTCGTGTAAAAGACAATGAACGAATAACAATAATGTAACTTACCATTTGGAACATTGATATCATCAGTAGGAGTAACATCATAAAGTTAAAGTTGTAGCAATAGCATAGCTACTTGATTAGATCAAAACCCAGATTAACAAGGAATAAGTTTGGAAAGGTTAGGTGTATCTGAATAGGTAATCCATCAAATTATGCATATATATATCCAAGAATAAACTTTATTAAATGTATTGTTTGGGATCAAACAGAGTATGCAGAGGGAGAAGTCCACTTGCCTTGCTTATAGAAAACTTGAGATTCTTCCACGTATCGGAATAGATCTTGATCCTTAACTACTAGATCAATCACTGAATATCACACAAACAAACAAGAAGAAACAAACACCACTCAATAACATACAACATTCACCATACGCAAAGCTAAAAGAAATCGTAGCAAAAAGAGCATTCGTTTTTAAAAAAACATTACACGCAATGGTTATAATAAAAAAAAATATTCTTTTCAAAAATGTGTGATCTATACTTTATAAAACAAGACATGAGCTTAAAAGTATCTTAATTAAAATATACAAATATTAAGTTCACCAATTTAATCTTTTATAAAACGTTTATAAAATGGCATACGCAATACGTCTAAGATAAAGGGTTCATAAGATGATAAAACACGTTATAACGATATTAAACCTTTTTAACCTTTTAGAAAAGATATAAGTTATATATCTAAGGTTAATGCGTTATGAAATATATTATTAATTTTAGAAGCGTTATGGAACTTATTATAATCCATTGTTAAACCTTCACTCATGATAAACTAAGATATAAGTCTAAATAGGTTTTATGTGAAAAGATCATTATTATTAAACACCTATTTTATGAAAAACTAGGTTATAGGCCCTTAAGTGGATTGTCGTGTAAAAGACAATGAACGAATAACTATCCTTTAATTTCATTAGAAAACACATAGCCTATATTATTATATTCGAAGTCCATATATAAAGTAACATTTAAGTTATAAAAGAACTTAAACTGCTATTACTTTATTTTATCCTTTAGGAAAAACTAAATGATTCGAACAAGTTGAATAAATGTGTTATGAACATGTTGACAATAGGTTTGACTAATAAATTATGATAAAGGATAATTAATCTATTAGTTATCTTTACTTCTAATTAGGAACAAATGATCTAATTCATTAAAGAGGGAAACTATGTCTATCATTTTAGTTATGTGGGCACTGAATGAAGCTATATCAATATTATTAGAAATTCCTATCTAACATACACATTTAAATATGAAATACTTGAGGATAATCTAAATTAACTTTTGTGGAAAAAGATATATATTCTTATCTTTTAATGTTATTGAAAAACATATGGTCTACATTTTCTTTTAAATTTCTATTTAAGAAGGCTATACTTACACATCTATAATAAACATTGTTAAGTTATAAAAACATGATATCTATTAAAAGGATCATTTTAATATTTCTTGTATAATAATCGTAAATCAAATTAAACTATGAAACTATGTGAACAGTTATATACACTCATTAAAATGTTTAGCGTAAAATTAATAAAACTAACAAGACCATTTATATTTTATTTGGGTACCTAATATACTCTCTATAATGAATTGTAACAGGGACCTACACATAGATAAAGGTAGACTAGCAGGGGTAGCTAGTGAATTTGCATTTTGTGTACAAACAACACTATGAATAAATAATCTCTCTTTTTTTGTTAAAAATATTTAACATTTCTTTCCTCTCTTATTTATAAAACTATGCATAAATCAATTATAATAGTCACAACTCAGATTAAAATTACAAAAAAAACATATGAACAGCTGCAGATACTGATTTATGAAATTAATAAAACAATTACTAGTTGATTTATATCTCAAATACACAAAATAAAATAATTGTAAGAACTTTACGAAATTATGTCTAGACTTTAGCTTGTAATTTTCACCTTCTTTAATATCACGTTCGTCGTAGAGCAGGGAGTTGCGGCTTGGATTGCAAGGAAGTAGGAGGCTTGATGCTGAATGACGTCAGTGAGCTCGGCGTAAGATGGGGCATGGCAACAGGGCGATATCGCGACGCGAAATAGAGAATGATGACATCATTTGGAGTGACGAGCTGGGCGAGCTTCAATAGGGCCGTCGACGACAAACTTGCTGCCCGAGCCCAGATGTGACGAGGAGGAACGACGATGGTTGTACGGCTTTTGGCGGCGTGAATAAACAGTGGGGTGTCAAGGATCGAACTGCGCGGGCACGATCGACGGGGTGCTCCGTGAGCGAGCTCCGGCGCGGGCAACGACGGTGATGACCACGGCGGATGGCTGCGAGAGCGAGCTGGGCATGGCGCGACCAGGGGCTCGATCGAGGTGGTGTTCGTAGCGCGGTGGTTCGCCGGGATGTGGACGACGAAGCTCGCCGGGACGGGTGGGGCTCCGGCGAGGCGGTACGGCGACGAGCTCCACGACGGCGAGCTCGGGATGGCTTGGAGAGCGAGCTTGGGGATGGAGAGGGAGAAGGGCTCGGCTGCCCTTTTATAGAGGAGGACAGGGAGTGCAAACGCCGGGGAGGAGGAAATGGTGGCCGGCGGCCGTTTCCCTCCCATGGCATCAATGGAGAGAGAGAGAAGCACATCTACGACGGGAGTCTCTGGTCGTCTCGTTCCTTCTGGAACCCTGCGCGACTCAGAGTGGGTCTCGAACTCCTAGAGCAATCCAAGGGTTTCGAGTGGGTCCAAACCATTCCCAATCAAAATCCATCCATTCCCCCGCATCTAATCCACATTGCGCCCCTTGCTGCCTTTCCCGTTCTTGTCTGCTTGCTCCTGTGTATCTGCCCTAGCAGGTGTGCAGTGACGTGCTGGTGGGAAGATTGGTGAGGTATGGAGCTTCGGGAAGAGAGGGAGGAGGAAGATCTGGGGCTCAAGCTGAGTGGTCTGCACCTTTCAGAAGCAGAGCGGAGAGGAGTGAAGGGAGCCTGGCTGAATCTAGAAGAAGGAGGAGGGAAGGTGCAGGTGGTGGGCAAGCTGTTTGCTGAAAAGCCTGGCAGAGCAGACGGAATAGCTCAGACATTGGGGAAAATCTGGTGCCCAATAAAGGGAATAAAATGCAAGGAACTCGGTAACAATTTCTTCCTCATTACTTTTCTGCAATCGGGCGGGAAAAGAAGAGCCCTGGAGGAGGGCCCATGGGATTTTGGTGGCGATTTATTTCTGGTAAAGGAGTACGAGGGTAGCAGCAGCTTGGAAGATTTAGAGTTCCATACAACTCCTTGCTGGGTGAGAGTGATGAAACTCCCGTTAGGATTAATGAACAAAGCTACTGGACTTGCCATTGGGGAGAGTTTGGGAACCTTTCTGGAGGTGGAAACTGAGGAGGATGAGGTAGCCATCGGTCTTTTCCTGAGAGTGAAAGTTCTCCTAGATATCCATAAGCCACTTCAGAGAGGAGTGATAATGGAGTTGAACGAGAAGGGGGATAAAATTTGGTGTCCGGTGGTGTATGAATTTTTACCAAATTTCTGCTACATCTGTGGTCGCCTTGGGCATACAGATAAATCTTGTGACATTAAGAGCTCAAGAGAAAAGAGAAGACCGTATAGTGGTGATCTCAGAATAGTGCCGTCTCGACGCCGGTCCCTGGAAGAAAACAGGGGGAGAGGGAGTGATGGGAGTGGTTCAGGTGGAGGCAAATGGGAGAAGAGCCAAGGTAGTGGGAGTAAACAAAGCTGGAAGATCGCAATCAGATCTGAATCTGGAAGTGCAAAGGCTTTCTCTGATTGTGAGAAGGGGGAGGAGTCAACTAACCCTCTAAAGATTGCTAATACGAGCAGGAAAGGAGGAGTTCCACAAAAGCTCGATTTTGGTCCAGTAGAGGATATGGCGGGGAAGGACCATATAAATAAAGAGGGTTATCGAGGCAAGTCTAGTGAAAAGGCTGATGCAAAAATTATGGGAAACCAAGAGGCCCAAGAAAGACAAACGGAAAAATCAGAGATGCGAAAGGAATTAGACTTAGTGAGCCAACCAGGTTTTCCCAAGTCAAGCATAATATCACAAGATACATCTCAACAGGACGGTGTAGAGGGGGAGATGGATGTTGATGGCCAGGAAGCTGAGGTGGGGGAAGAAATGAAAAAGAGCAGTGCACTTTTAATGGCCCCGGAGCTGAGCTTCCAGAAGAAGGGAACTTTCAAAAGAAGGAGAAACGAGAGGAGGGGTAATGGTGGAGAGGCTGCAGCACAAGGGGGGAGCATGGAAAGGAAGCGCCAAGCCCCAGAGGAGATAGACGTTGACTCTCTGGGCCCAAAAAAGTTGAAGTGGGCAGGGGATCTTTCCGTGACGGAGGACAAGTCGAGGGGGAGTAAGGACGAAATGGAGATGCTAATTGAAAGGGCGGGACTGCATGAGCAGTTCCGCCTGGCAAAATGAGGATTATAGCTTGGAACTGCCGAGGGTTGGGGAATGCCTCGGCAGTTCGAGGGCTTCTGGATGTCCAGAAGCTGGAATCCCCCGATGTTCTTTTCTTGTCTGAGACAAAAATGGACTTGAGAAGAATTGAGAAATTTAAGTGGATTTTGAATATGCCAAACCTGGTTGTCAAAAATTGTAAAGGCTTGAGCGAAGGATTGGCTCTTTTCTGGAGGAGCGAAGTTGATCTCTCAGTTAAAAGTCTTTCTAAATACCATATTGATGCTGTGATTAAGGAGGATGGAGGAGAATGGCGATTTACAGGAATATATGGTGAGCCAAAAGTGGAAGAGAGAGATAAAACTTGGAAGCTTCTTCGCATCCTGAAGAATAAATATAAGAAGCCATGGCTGTGCGCCGGTGACTTTAACGAAATTATGTTTGGGTATGAGAAGGAAGGCGGGCAGCCAAGAACGCAGGGTGCTATGGAAAAATTTAGGGAGGTTTTAGAGGAGTGCAACTTTCAAGACCTGGGGTTTATTGGAGATGCGTTTACATGGCGAAATAACCACCACATAGCTGCTGGCTATATAAAAGAGAGGCTGGATCGTGCTGTGGCTTGCGGAGATTGGAAGAGAGTCCATCCTCTATCTCAGGTAGTAAATGGAGATCCTCGCCATTCTGACCACAGGCCTTTGATCATTGACACAGGAGGAAGGGGGAAGAGTCTGAATGGAAGATCATATGAATCATACCTTAAGTTTGAGGCAAAGTGGCTGGAGGAGGAAGACTGTTTGGAAAGGGTAAAGAAAGCATGGGTTGGTGCAATGGATTCAGGAGCTGATAGAGTTGTGGAGGCCCAAAAAATTCTGCTGAGGGAGCTCCATGACTGGGATAGGAATGTTTTGGGGATGCTGGAGAAGAGGATCTGTAAGGTAAAAAAGGAGCTAGAGAGGTGTAGGAGGCAGCAAATCTGTCAAGAGAGTGTATCCCGGGAACATCTTTTGAGGTATAAGATGGAGCGTTTACAGGATCAACTAAATATTTATTGGAAGCAGCGATCTCATACCGCGTGGCTCACAAAGGGGGACCGGAATACACAATATTTTCATGCTGCAGCCTCAGAAAGAAGGAGAAGAAATGCAATCAAGAAGTTGAGAAAGGATGATGGAGCAGAAGTAGAAGGGAGTAGGCTGAAGGAGTTCATTGCTAACCATTATCAAATTCTCTTTCTTTCTTCTGCAGGTCATTCTACGGCTGAAGTGTTGCGTTCTATCTCACCACGCATTACGGATGAGATGAATGAAGCACTTATTAAGCCTTTCTCTCAGGAGGAGATTTGGGAAGCTCTCCAATCTATAGGAGATCTCAAGGCGCCCGGACCGGACGGAATTCCTTCAATATTCTATAAAAGATTCTGGTCTATTGTGGGTGAGCAAGTCAAAAAAGAGGTGCTAGCAGTCCTCAATGGTGGCCAAATGCCCAGGGGGTGGAACGACACAATCATAGTCCTAATCCCAAAGGTCAAGAGCCCAGAAAAAGTCAAAGACCTTCGCCCAATAAGCCTCTGCAATGTGCTGTACAAGCTGATTGCCAAAGTTCTTGCCAACCGACTCAAGTCCATTCTACCAGAGATTATTGCTCCATCACAGAGCGCCTTTGTGCCAGGTCGCCTCATAACGGACAATGTTCTCCTTGCATATGAACTGACTCACCATCTGCGAAATAAAAGAGAAGGGAATTATGGTCTAGCTGCCTTTAAATTAGACATGAGTAAAGCATATGATAGGGTGGAATGGTCCTTTTTGGAAAGAATCATGAGGAGGATGGGTTTCTCGGAGAAGTGGATCAGCTTAATTATGCTCTGTGTTACTACTGTATCATATAAAATCAGAGTGAATGGGGAGTTTACAAGAACTATATGGCCACAAAGGGGGCTTCGGCAGGGTGATCCTCTATCGCCATATTTATTTATTATTTGTGCTGAAGCTTTCTCAGCATTAATGGAGAATGCGGGAAGAAGAGGGCAGTTAGAAGGAGTAAGGATCTGTCCAGGTGCTCCTCGTGTCAGCCATCTATTTTTTGCTGATGACTCTCTGATTTTCATCAAAGCATCAGTTTCAGGGGCTGCACATCTGCAACAGATCCTATCTTTGTATGAAAATGCCTCAGGCCAGGTGATAAACAAGGATAAAACTGCGGTTTTTTTCAGCAAGAATACACCTCCACCAATAAGGGCTCAAATGATGGCTGAACTAGGCATCACCCAGATTGCTAGTAATGACAAGTACCTTGGACTCCCGGTCCATATTGGGAAGTCTAGGAAATCGGCCTTTGAATATATAAAGCAAAGAGTGTGGGCAAAAATTCAAGGATGGCAACAGAAACTTCTATCCAAGGCTGGAAAAGAAATCCTTATTAAGGCTGTGGCACAAGCGATCCCAACTTATGCAATGTCTTGTTTTGATCTTACGAAGGGCCTTTGTGATGAGCTGAGTTCTATGATAGGGAAATACTGGTGGAGCAATCAAGACAAAGTAAATAAGATTCATTGGATTGGTTGGCAGAAACTTACAAGATCAAAGTCTTTAGGGGGACTGGGGTTTAGAGATCTGTATGCTTTTAACATGGCTATGCTGGCTAGGCAAGGGTGGCGGCTCATAACTCAAAATAACTCTCTTTGTGCACGGGTCCTAAGAGCTAAATACTTCCCCTCATCAAATGTTCTTGAAGCAAGAGCAAAAAAGGCATATCTTACACTTGGCGCAGTGTCCTGAAAGGACTACATTTATTAAAAGAAGGATTAATTTGGAGGATTGGAGATGGGAACCAGGTGAATATATGGGTTGACCCATGGATTCCTAGAGGGGAAACTAGAAGGGTCATTACTCCAAGAAATGGCTCACTCTTACATAAGGTGGCTGAGCTAATTGACCCCATCACAGGTAGCTGGGATTGCCGTCTTGTCCGTGACACTTTCCTACAAGAAGATGCAGATTGTATTCTAGCTATCCCAATCCAAGAAGGAATGGAGGATACACTTGCGTGGCATGGAGATCCTAAAGGAAATTTCTCTGTTAAATCAGCATATGCCTTGGCAAGTAGGAGACGTGACCATCACAATAATGCAGATGCATCCTCCTCAATTAGCGGGCGAGGGGAGAACGTTTGGAAGTCAATATGGAATGTAAATGTGACTAACAAAATAAAAATGTTCTTATGGAGGTTAGCCCACAATAGCCACCCTGTCAGAGTAAACATAGCAAGAAGAGGTATTAAAATTGAAACTCTGTGCCCCATGTGTTTCCGTCTTGATGAAGATGGTGGCCATCTCTTTTTAAAATGCAAAAAAGTGAAGCAGGTCTGGAGGTGTTTATGTCTGGAGGACACAAGAACACTCCTGGCAAGCAAAGCGTCGGCTTTGGAGGTCATTGAATCCATCCTAACTCTCCGAGAAGAAACCAAGATTAAGGTCGTGCTGTTGTTATGGTGCTGGTGGTCAGCTCGCAATAAGGCAATCCAAGGGGAAAGGTGTGGATCTACTGAAGAGGTGTGCAATACTGTTGCCTACCATTTGATGAATATGGAGAAACTTCAGATAGGAAAATCTGCTAGAGCCCCACCTATGAACCTAAAATGGCAGCCTCCCCCAGCAGGCTTTTACAAAATAAATTGCGATGGCTCATATCGGGCGAAATCAGGTTTGGGCGGCTGGGGATGTATTATCAGGGGCCACGATGGCAGTTTTTTGGCTGCGGGGGCGGGCGCTTTGACTGGCATATCCTCTGCCCTTCATGCTGAGAGCGTCGCCTGTATGAAAGGTTTGGAGCTGGCTGTTTTCCTTGGAATGCAAAATGTGATGATTGAAACCGATGCTGCGATCCTGAAGACGGCGTTGACCTCACAAGAATATGACCTCTCTGCTTTGGGCGTAGTGTTCAAGGAAATAAGGAGTAGGATGTTTTCTGAGTTTGCTTGTTGTATTGTGTCTAAATGTCAAAGAACCTGTAATTTAGTTGCTGACTGTTTAGCTGCTCATGGAGCAAACTCAGGTGACGTTGACTCTAGTTTATGGCTAGATCATGCACCGGACTTCATTTGTAATCTTGTCTCCGGCGATGTGCCTGGAGCTGCTTAATAGCCATGGAATGCGTTTCCATTTCAAAAAAAAAATGGAGAGAGAGAGAATGGGGGAAGAGGAGAGGAAGCGGTCGAGGGGTCGAAGTCGCGTGGCGGCCTGGGGCACGAAGCTTGGGCGCGGTCGGCTCGGGGCAGCGAGCAGCTGGGCTCGGTGCGGCGGCTTGGACTGGGCGCGTCGGGTCCTTCGGGCGCGGTCGCTGCTCGGCTCCTGGCGTGGTCGCTTGGACGCTGGGCGGCGTCGGGGGGGTTCTTGGCGCGGGCAGGGCACGCGGGTAGCACAGGCAGTCGGTTTGGCCGGGCGCAGGGCGACATGACCTGGGCGTGGGGTCGGGTGCAGGGGGCGCGGGGTTGCTCCTGGCGCCTGGGTAGCGGCTCGGTCGCTCGACTGGGGCGGCGTCCTGGCGGCGATCGGAACAGGCAGAGGGGGGAGAGAGAGAGAGAAGGGTGGCGGCAGCTGTAGGAGGAGAAGGAGCGGCGCTAGGTCAGGGAGGCAGGGGGCGCGGTCGGCTAGGGGATGTTGGGCCGATTTGGCCGGTAGGCTACGGTTTTGCATTTTTTCTTTTTCTTTCTTTTTTTTCAAATACAAGTTCCCTTCTAAAAAATTCATAATATATTTAAATATATATATATAAGTATAAATAAAAAGTACGATAAATTTATATAAAAAAATAAATTTTATATTTATTCAAAACTTGATTATTTAACAATTTATTATATTTTATGAAATGAATTCACATAGAAACAGAATAATTTCAAGAATGTTATCAACATCTCAAAATACTTTACTGTCCATTAATTCATTATTATTTTATAAAAAAATGTGGTTTTCATATCATTTTGAATTCTAATAATTGAATTTGAAATTCACTAGCAAACAAAGAAATCATGCTCCAGCATGAATGCTTCAAACACTTGATTAAATTTTATCAATTCAAGAAATTCTTCAAATTATGTATACCAAGGTTTCCTTATTTGAAAACATAAATATTTTTTTCCTTTCTACTGGCATTTAATAATTCAAATAGGGTTGTTTGCATTTGCTAGATTTAAGGTGTTACAACTCTATACTAGGGTTTACAGCAGGTAGAAAGAGCAAATGTACTGATGCTAGAAGCACTCACAAAGAAGGTATTTGACAGAAGCAACAAGTTTGCAAGGAAATGGATTAGGGAACTGCCCTACGTGGTTTGGAGCTTACGAACTCAACCTAGCCTAGCTTTACATGAAAATACCCCTTCTTCATGGTGTATGGTTCGGAAGGAGTGTTACTGGTAGACCTCACCTTTGGGGCATCCAGG
Organism: Zea mays; assembly: GCF_902167145.1. Taxonomy (NCBI): domain Eukaryota; kingdom Viridiplantae; phylum Streptophyta; class Magnoliopsida; order Poales; family Poaceae; genus Zea; species Zea mays. The sequence goes on from NC_050100.1 coordinate 148,878,074, forward strand.
ATAACCGTCAAAAGCATCATAGAAGCAGAAGCAAGCCAGCTCGAAGAAATTAACATACTAGAAGAGGAATAGCTAAACATCGTTATTCAGTCGGCTAGATACCAGCAAACCCTAAGACGCTACCATGACAAGGCGATACGTCCTCGAGCGTTTGCAGTAGGAGATCTGGTGTCGCGGACCGTCTGCGCTGCCGCGGAAAGCATCGCTAGTGCACATCGCAGTGATTGACGTATAGATCGGTGCCAACAATAGGCAAACTTTCAAACGAATTTAAAACAACGGATCAGCAAAAAAAGTATTACGGAGTATGACAGAAGCTCAATGTAGAATCTGCAGAGGCACACACCGAAATGACAAATATAGAGTGGAAATTGGGACACGCACAAACCTGTTAAGAATGGAACGTCCGGTCAGGATTTCCGTAATCTAGACTAGGTTTCTCAGAAATGTTGCTACATCTGGAAGCAGCAGGCGATTAGACGGAAGATGCTTGTTCGGAAGACAATGAGGATGACTGTCAGGGGAACAGAGTTTTAAAGCACAGCTTAGCTTTTTTTTTTAAATCAAAGCGGCGTTGAATAGGCTAGTTACAAGAAAGAATATAGGAAGAGATACTTAAAAAGAGAAGGATTTGTAAATTGAAACGAATCTAAGGGATCGTTTGTTTCGTTGAAATTAAATTCCATTCCAACTATTATAATTTAGACACAGACTACTTAAGTTAATATATTTGTATATGTAATATATTTGTATATTATCATAAATCAAATGAAAAGGGTAGTTATACACTACACTTATGTCATAGACAAGCAAGTAAAAGAGTATGTTGTAAGTTGTTAATTAGAAATGTAGTATGTAAATCTATAAAATTAATTTACATCTCTCACTCCATGAATTTGAAATAGGCTTATGTATAAACTTAGGAAAGTTGTGGAATGACACATTCTAAAAAATAATCTACTATATTAGTTAGATTCCAATTCCTCAAAATAAAGGGAAACAAACGGGGCCTTAGGGTTTTTTTCTATTGGGGATTAGATAATTCCTGTTAGCTGCCGAAAAGGGTTTATTTAGACCACTAGGAGCCAACGTGGATTACTCTTGTTCGGGCTATGCCTCTGCAGAAATCCTCAAGCTAACTTCCTGTTCGGCTGCTCAGCTGGCAGCTGCAGCTGTTCGTAGTGCTGCAGCTGCAATCCGTAGAGACAAAATACTATAGAAGCCATAGCCACAGCCGGATTAAAGCCACCTAATGTTTGTTTTAGGTATGGCAAGATAGTCTTCATCACGATAACCTTCATATGGGCTAGAAAATAGCTTTCACACCTAGAGCCTAGGCAAAGCACTAAGGTGCACCCGAAGCATATGATCATAAGACGAAGGGAGGTTGAAACGCGTGTGCAAAACGACACCAAAAGAAAAAGGTAAACAATACCCTCAATGTGTTTAATAGATTATATGTATAGGGTTTGAGTGTGAATGTATTTTTGTACTAAGTTAATAGATTATATGTATAGAGTTTGAGTGTGAATGTATTTTTGTACTAAGTTTTACGTTGCATCCCCACTATATATATCGGCACATTGCTCATACATTGGGGCCAAAGGGTGATTCACATGCACTTGCCTTATAGAATGCTCAGAATCCAAAGCAATAAAGTTTGAATGCCCCCAAATAACCTTCAATTTTTCTGAAGGTAGCATTGTAATCATATGTAACTGGAAGTAGAGAATAAAAAGAGCAAAGTTTATATTTTATGGTCGATATATGTTTTATATCCTGATGTTATACTTAATTAAGCATTCTCGTTTGATTTGATCTTCTCCCTTTTGATCGTCCCCTCCATCACGTGTAGATCAAAAGGGAGAAGAGACCTTGTTAACTTGATTGTGTTGCCATGTTTTGGTTCTTCATAGGAATCTTAACAGGTGACCAACATTGGCACCCAACTCCGTTGAACTCTGGACAATCCACAACTCTTCATCACACCTTTGAAGAGAAACATGGAAAGCAACACCAGCTTCGGTGGTGTCTCTTTGCAAGGTCAAGGCCAACTCATATTCCCTATCATGGGGGTCCAGCTTTGATTCAGACAACAAGAGGCAATGGAAGGAAGCACAAAAATGGGTGCAACATGTAGGAATATAAGGGCCCTACTTTTGGTTGAAGTGGTCTCACATCCCAAGAACATTCTCTTAGAAGAACCTTCAGCTTAAAGATTACCCGCACAACGATGCCATGGTGATATCTTGTGCCATAAAAGGCTTTGTTGTTCATAATGTCTTAGTGGATACAAGAGCCCGAAGATAGACTACAAGTTGTAAACCCACTCTACAGTTTTGGAGAGAAGCAAGTTGCAGTACTTGGGAAAATAAGCATGCTAGTAACCTTTGGCTATGTGCACAATATTATAATCGAGGATATCACATTTAATATTGTTGACATGGAGTATCCATACAATGCAATTATCGATAGAGGGCCCTAAAATCCTTCAAAGCTATATTACAACCAACATAACTATGTATGAAGATACCAACTAACCAGGGCGCAATATCAGTCCATGAAAGCCAGGAGGCTGCCAGAAGAACTAAAGGAAGTTGGGTATCTTCGAAGTCCATACATAATATTGATGAGGCCAAAGCACAAGCCCAAAATAAGCAAGTCAAAGAAAAGGAAACTTCAATAGATCAACCAAAGTCAGTGCTCCTCTATAAAGATATAGTAGGCCGGAAAGTTCTCTTTGTATCACAGTTGACTCTAGAGCAAGTAGAAAACTTGAAGAACTTCCAATTCCACAATAAAGATGTATTTGCTTGGTCAGCCAATGACTTGTGTGGAGTAGATAGGAGCATCATTAAGCATGCTCTATGTCGACCCTAAGATCAAACCAAGAAAAAGGCTTCGAAAGATATTTAATGATAAGGTCGAAGGTGCAAATCAAAAGGCTCTTTAGTGCTGAGGTAATCAAAGAAGTTGCCTAACCAAAATGTCTTGCCAACACCGTAATGGTGAAAAAGTTAAATGGAAATGGAGAATGAGCATTAACTTTACATAACTCAACAAATCCTGCTCGAAGGATGAGTTTCCCTTGCCAAAAACTGACTTTCTCATAGATGCAACAACTAGTTTGGAGCTTATGAGTCTATTGTATAGTTTCTCTGGATATCATCAGATATGGATGAAAAATATAGATGAGCCGAAAACTAGTTTCATAACACCTAGTGGCACATAATGTTACTGACAGATGACCGAGGGGCTGAAGAATGCTAGCAAAAGCTTTAGCAAAATGACATGCAAAGTATTGAACAACCAAAATGGCAAAAATGTGCTAACTTATATGGATGATATCTTTGTAAGAAGCACGAGGCAAGAAACCCACATTTTAGATCTGCAGGAAACCTTTAGCAACTTTTGAAGAGCTGGCATAAAACTCAACCCTGAAAAGTGTCTCTTCGAGGTAAATAAAGGGAAATTACTATGTTGTCTAGTGTCAACCAAGGGAATCGAAGCTAATCCTAGCAAAATGGAAGATATACTCTGAATGGAGCCACCCAAATCAAGAAAAGGGGTTCAACGGTTAGTAGGAAGGTTTGCATCTCTGAACAAATTTATTTCTAGATCAGTAGAGCGCAACCTACCTTTCTTTGAGGTGTTGAAGTCAACCAAAGTATTCCAATCAGGTCAACTCAACAACATGCCTTTGATGAGATGAAACAATATTTAATCCATCTAACAACCTTGTCACCACCGTCATCAATGGCTCCATTGTTGTTGTATGTCTCTGCCTCTCATGCCACTGTGAGCGCAGCCTTAGTGCAGGGAAAGAAAGAAGGGAGATGCAAAAAAACAAGTTCCAGAATACTGTCTCGAAAGTTCTTGGTACTTCCAAGCAAAACTACTCAGAAATTGATAAAGTATTATATGTTGTCCTGATGGCCTCAAGAAAGCTTTGGCATTATTTCTAGTCGCACAACATCATTGTATCTTCATCTCGATCATTGAAGGGCATTATAAGAAATAGAGAGGCAACTGACAAATTGAAAAATGGGATGTTGAGCTGAACGAGTTTGTCATAGACTTCGTGCATCGTTCATCTATCCAGTCTCTAGCATTGGTAGACTTCATCGTTGATTGGACATGTAGCCCGCAAGAGCTATCAAACAAATGTGACAAAGTTCTTTGTATAATTTTCTATGATGGATCCTAGGGTTCTTTCAGAGTAGGGCCTGTTGTTTTCATTGTATCACCTTCGAAGCTCAGGACTTCTTATGCAGAGAAAATGGAATTCCAATGCACCAACAACATTGCAGAATACAAAGCTATCCCTCTTAGTCTCAGAAAGCTAAAATCCATGGGTGCTAAAAGGAAAGTTCTTAAATCTGATTCTCAAGTCATTGCAGGTTGTGTTGACAAAAGTGGCAAAGCCAGAAATTCGGTACTAGAAAAATATTTCGACAGTGTCCGAAGAATCGAAAGCTCATTCAAAGGGGTTTTCATAAAAAACATACCAAGGGTGGATAATGAGCATGCTGATATCCTAGTCAAATCTGTGACCTAGGGGCTTCTCCTTCCACCTAAGGTCTTCTTCGAGGCCTTGAAGGCACCTTGGGTAGATCTTCTAGAAAGAGTCGTCTTGACAGTTTTGGCAATGCACAGTGAATATTAGAGAACATAAATCATATCATTCCATAAGGGCAATCACCCAACTGATGACAAAGCTTGGATAAAAAGGATGGAAGGCATAACAAAACATTATAATATTATAGAAGGGGATTATTCAAAGAAGGCATATGGTCACCACTAGTCAAGTGCTTGTCTAGATCTAAAGCCTAAGAATTGATGAAGGATGTCCACTCTGGTATTTGTGGAAGCCATATTAGACCAAGAGCATTATTGGGAAAGATTTTTCGTCAAGGTTTTTATTGGTTGAAGGCAGTTGCAGGTGTAGCAGATTTGGTAAGAACATGCGATAACTATCAACATCGTGCGAAGGATCAGAAGCAACATTCATTGTTCACTCAATAGATTTAGCCAATGTCGCCCCTGCAAAGGTGGGGTATGGACATAATAGGCACAATGTCCCTGACACAAGGGAATCTGAAGTATGTCATAGTTGTCATAGAATACTTCTCCAAATGGATTGAAGTAAAGGCATTGGCAACTATAATCCAAAAACTTTATTGTCAAGATATCATATGTGGCTTTGGTGTACAAAAATCATTAACTATGGATAATGGCACGTAGTTTGACTCTGAAGCATTTAGGTCTTTCTGCAAGCAAGTGGGCACACCTATGCACTTTGCATCAGTAAGATATCTAGAGTCTAATGGGCTAGTTGAAAGAGCCAATGGTATCATCTTGTTGCTGGAGATTTAAAATCTTTAGTTAGATTGCCGAAGGGAAAATGGCCTTGTTGGTCACTTGTTCTCAAATGCTAAGAGTTAAGAACAAGGCAACACAAAACGTTAATGGTTAATGACCTTCGTCCTTCGAAGCATTATTTCCCTTAGGATATAATGATCTTCAGACGAAGGTTATGAAGGACGTACCTTCATCATCTCAATGTACAATAACGAAAGTATAAGCATAAGAAGCATGGAAAACAGCATGGCTAGTCATATAACATTATCAGAACATTTTTATTATATTATCATGAATAAACATGAATTGTATCAAGTTACATTTGTACCTTCAGCTTGACAGAAGATGAAAATCCAAGTGTGACGTGCAAGTGAATACCAGTCAGCGTGAACAGTACAAGGTTACTGTTCACCTATTTATAGGCGCGGGACGCAGCCCGGTCGAAATTACATCTGTGTCCTTGATAACAAATTACAAATGTGACACAAACTATTAGGGACTGAACGGTCTTTTCCTCTTTAAGTCGGTGCCGCCCTTCGTCTTAAGGCGCGTCATTACGCTGAAGTTTTCTGGGTTGTAGCTTCGGCTTGTGCCTTCATGCTGTGTCAGTTCGCATATCATATTGTCGAAGGTGTTTTTACTTGGAGGACCTTCGGTGAAGAAGCAGGCCCCCAACAGTAGCCCCTTCGCGGTGCTAGATCGTTTTTCGTAACGAGCTTGATCCGTGAAAAAATCTCAAAGGCTTCGGAATGCCGAAGGTCCGAAAAACACCTTCCCTGAGCTCGTTGCTGAGAAACGATTAAAATATTTCAAGCGCCAGGTGGTCCACCGCTCAGCGGGTACGAGCGATCTGGCGATTCACCTTCCAGGCACCGAGTGGTCCACCGTTCAGCGGATGCGGGCGACTGGGTGATTCACCTTCCCACCTGCAGTACTATATAAACAGACAGGTAGGTGTGGAGTTACCACAACATTCATTGCCATTGCATTATTGTGCTGTTAAAAAATTTAACCATAGCCGAAGCTTTTCCACTGCACTCTCGAGCGGACCGTCATTTTGAGTTAACTTCGTCAAAAAACAGAGCTTCGTCAAAACTGCAAAAGACATCAACTTCATAAAAACTGCAAAAAATCCATCAAATGGCTAGAGTACGCTCGACTGCAGGGTGACCTGTGAAGGAGAGGAGACCGAAGCCACCGAGACAGCTCCGATTTCCAAAGTCATGAGATAGTCGGGTTTAGTTGTGACAGAGGGAACCTTTGATGAAGGTACATCTGCTGCCGAAGCTGAACATGCTGATATTGAAGAAGAAAATGCTGATGCAGAAGAGGAGGATTATAGCATTTTGATCTCACCAAAACTCAGCCACCTAGATTTTGAGAAATCTACTGTGTCTGAAGCCGACGTGCCCATGATGATGAAACTAGGCTACTTTGGAGAAGCTGAAAGGAAGCTTGTTCGTTTTGCCGGAGAAGAAACCACCCCAACGCCGAAGGATGATGAAGTAGTGGTTTTCAAAAGTTTTTTCAGAGCAGGATTACGGTTTCCTCTGATTGAGATGATAGGAGAAGTTTTGAAGAATTTTGAAATTTATCTTCATCAGCTGACCCCTAACACTATCGTTAGGCTCAACATCTTCATCTGGGCCCTCCGAAGCCAAGGGATGGACCCAGATGCCGAAGCATTCTGCCGAGTGCATGAGCTGCACTACCAGACGAAGGCCAGGGCAGATGGTTTACATGAGAATTTTGGTTGTTATAATTTCGCGTATCGCAAGGATACGAAGGCTCTAGTTCTCAGCTATCGCACCAAGTGGCCAACAGGCTGGAAAGGTGAATGGTTCTACATCAAGGCTGATGAGAAGAAAAGGGGGAAACTAATGATGATGGTTATGTGCCCGCTGACTCTAAACTTCGGAATGACCCGGCCCCTGTGCAATATGCAGCTAGGGTCACCATGCCACCTGGCCGCAGTAGAATTCAGGGTGGTGGCTGAACAAATCAGCATAAGAGACCTGGTGCAAGAATACATGGCCAACAAGACATCTCCGACGTCAAGTGATTGGGGTATGGCGAAGCTAAAGGGCACAAAGAAGAAATATGAACTTGTTCGATTACCTTATCATTTTAAGTTTGAGAAATAGTTCAAGGAGCCCTGCCAAGAATGGCTGGAAATGATTGAAACTATGTGCAATGAAATTTTGGGAAACTATACTAAAAAAGAAGATCAATTAATGTCAGCAGCCTTCGGCACCCGGCCAAAACGAAGGTTAAACCGGGTTATGGGCGCTCTAAAATTTGAATACCCTGATTATGAGCGGCTCAACAAGGGTGCCGAAGGGGCAAAAAGAAAAAGGATTGTTAGTGTTCTGAGCAGACAAGCTGCCAGAATGGTGAAAGAAGATGAAAAGATCTTAAAAAAGAGAAAATCCAATCCCGAGCCAAAGGTGGCAGCTTTAAAGAAAAGAAAAGGTAAATCCCCAGAGCCGAAGGTGACTGAAGAGGAAGAAGAGACTCCCTCAACACCTCCAGCTGCCGAAGTGGCAGAAATTTTAAAGGTAATGACTAAATTTCTACCTATTAAGCTCCTAAGCCCTTTGGGACCGGAACTGACGAAGCTTTTTCAGAAGAAAGAAGAACCTTCGGCCATAAAGAAGGCACATGGGCTAAATAAGCAAAGAATTGGTAGCATAATGCAAGCCATTGAAAAGACACCACCACCGGTCCCGGCATCTAAAATAGCGCCTACTACAAGTGTCGAGGCCACTGCCGAAGCAAACACATTGGTCGAAGCTGCGGCTACCACCGCAGCTGCCAACCTGGAGGCTACCTTATCTGGGATTGATAAAATGATACTGGGTATGCCTACAAAAGAAACATCTGCGACTGCAGAATGGGTCATGGCCCCAGTGCCTGACAAAGGGAAAGGAATTGCTGAAGCTGCTTCGGAAGAAAAAGGTTTCGATCTTCAGAACCTGATCGGACAAGAACTATCTGAAGCCGAGAAGAAGGAGCTACAGGAATATGGCATTTCCTGTGGCTACCAATTAGGAGCCATGCTTTTTGGTGGAATCGATGAAGAGGCCTTGGGATGTGTTCGTGACCGTACCAAGGCAAAGGTAATCGGCACTCTATCGAAGAGTGTCGGTTTTCCGAAGCTTGAAGCCGATATTAGCAGCTACCGACGATAACATATCGTCTGTAGTTTGTTTTATTCTAACTTTAAGGTAAAATTCTTATGATAAAGCAAAATTTTATTATTTGTTTTATTTTTACGATGAAGTTTGCTGATTGTTGGGGACTTGTTCTCAAATGCTATGAGTTAAGAACAAGGCAACACAGAGAATGTTAATCGTTAAAGTCCTTCGTTCTTCGAAGCATTATATCCCTTGGGATATAATGATTTTTCGGACGAAGGTTATGAAGGACATACCTTCATCAACACAATGTATAATGATGAAGAAAGAATCAAATAAAACATAAAAGATAATATAAACAGTCATGTATTATTATCAGCTCATTTCTATTTTATTACTATGGAAAAATAGAAATGATATCAAATTACAAGTGTACCTTCGGCTTGAAAGAAGGTAAAAGTACAAGTGTGACGCAAAAGTAAATGCCAAGTCAGCGTGAACAGTACGGGAGCACTTTTCATCTATTTATAGGCACGGGACGCAGCCCATGTGAGATTACACCCATGCCCTTTACATTTGCCAATAACTCTATAGTAATCCATCGGGGTCTAAATAGCCTTTCCATCTTTAAGTCGGTTTCCTTTTCTGCTATCATGCCGAAGCTCCTCTGCGCATAGCTTCGGCTCTGCGCCATCCTTCATATTCCTTGTACTTCTTTACACTGTGGCTTTGATCCAAGTCCGAAGGTCCTACTCATGTATTATACTCCAGAAACATTATTAAATCATGTTTTTGAGGACCTTCGGAAGCCGAAGGCCCCCAACAGTAGCCCCTCGCAATATTAATTTGTTAGAATGATAAATTCAGATTGCGATATGGACGAAGGCCCTAAGCCGAAGGTCCGAAAAAACACCTTCCCTTTGCTAGAATAGCAACAGTCAATGACAAGCGGGGCCCTCCAGCCTGCAACACACTAGGCGTATAAATAAGAGCACACCACGAGCCTATTTGGCACGCTTCTTGCCATCTGCTCTGCCTGTTTAATTTTTAGCTCTTGCCTACCAACGCTTGCTTGGCTTTCTTAGATTTTCTAAGCTTCGGCTCCGAGAGCACTTTTCAGCATTTCCGAAGATGTCTCAAGATAAAAAAGCTGTTGCTGAAACAAAGCTGAGCCTTTCTGAGGAGAAGAATCTTGGCTTTCTTGAATCAATAGCAAAGACAAATACAGAGAAGATTACTAGGGAGACTTTAGAAGGTTTATCTAAAGACACTGGTGACAGTGACAGTTATGATGTGGAAAGTGGTGGCGAAGACTCCGAAGATCGACCCTGGCGACCAAGTCATACAGTTTTCGGAAAATCAACTATTAAACAGAGTCAACTCGACAATATGAGGGGAAGATACTTTCGAGATGTGTCTATCGTGAGAGCTGACAACAGAGACAGGACTTCTCCTGCTCCCGAAGAAAATGAAGTCGTGATCTTCCAAAGCTTCTTCAAGGCTAGGCTTCAGTTCCCCCTAAGCAGTTTTGTGGTAGAAGTTCTGAAGATTTACCAGGTTTACCTTCATCAAATTACTCCCGAAGCAATCATAAGAATGGGAATCTTCGTCTAGGCCGTGAGGAGCCAGGGCTTAGAGCCAAATGCAAAAAGTTTCTGCAGTATGCACGAACTGTTATATGAGACGAAACCCTGGGGTAAAGAGCAGTATCACAACAATTTTGGCTGCTATAGCTTCGTTGCTCGCTCTGGGTCAAGCTGCCCTGTGCCGACTTTTCGGAAGAGGTGGCCGGAAGACTGGATGAAAGAATGGTTCTACGTGAAAAATTATTTGAAGGTTCGAGAAGACATTAAAGGGATAATCATGCGCCCTATCTGGCAACGCTTCGGCCTCCGCAAACCAAAGGTAGAAATTGATAAAGCAGCCGAAGAATGCCGACAGGCCTTCGGCATAGTCTGCTCTTTCATCGGGACAAGGGACTTAGTCCAAGAGCACGTGGCCTACAGGATATGGCCATTGGTAGCCAACTGGGAGATGCCAAAAGAAACCATCAACAACCCCCATGAAGGTGGTTTGGTTCGACTAAAATATACCTTCAGGTTTAGAGACCAATTTATCGAACCGGACGATGATTGGCTGAAGTGCGTCGAAGCTACAAATGATGAAGTGCTTGGGCCGTACTCCAAAGTAGAAGATAATGCATTATCTGAGGCCTTCGGGAGCCGAAAAAAGAAGAGACTAAATAGAGTTTTTGATGCCATCAGATTCATGTATCCTGACTACCGCTACCCGTCACGGGGGCAAAAAAGAAAAAGTGCAACTTCCGGGAAAGATGATGCTTCAGCTGCTCCAAGCGAGCCTGCGCCGAAGAGGAAAAAGGTGAAGGTCCTTACTCACCGATCGCGCTTCATTGAACCGGCCACAGTGCCCGAATTTAGCGGTGAGACCTCTTCGGCGACTGAAGCCAAAGAACCTGCGATTACGCAGAAGATTGAAGAGCCGGCTGCAATGCCGAAGGCATCATCAGCCAAATTAGGTGAGCCAAAGGCCATTAATATTGAAGAGGCAGAGGTCGAAAAAACAAAAATATTAGAAATTTTAAGTCCTTCAGCAGAGGTGACAGTGCCGAAGGCGCAAAAAGACCTTACGACGACCCCCAAGAGGAAAAGAATGGTCAACGTGCTAGATGTGCTTGAAACTATAAAAACTTCAAGCTCTACTCCGAAGAAGACTGCCGAAGCTGCAAAAACACAAATTGAGGCAAAACTGTCCGAAGCCGAAGCTGCCAAGAGCCAGGCCGAGACCGAAGCTGGGCCTTCAGAGCCCGCCAAGGAGAAATCCTTGGAAATCGGAGAAGAAAAGGAAAAAAGAAGCTGCAGAACAAATTCTGCCTGAGAAAACTGCCATTCCTATTCCCGAAGCATCTTCTGAAGCTCTCGATTATATTGTATGACATGCTTCGGGAAAAAGGTTATCTGAAGAAGAAAAGCGAGAAGCTCAATATTATGCCCAAAAATTGAGATATCCAAAGGGGCACTGATATTCAACGGCGGCGGAGAAGAAGATTTCTTGTATTGTCTCCCAGACAGCAAGGAGATCTCTGTCTGCCGGGAGATAGGCAAAAGCTTCGGATTCCCGACACTAGAAGACGGGCTCTCGGTGCTATCAAAAGATGAATTGGTCGACAGCTTAGCATACAATAGCTTAAAGGTGAGAGAATGAGATTTTTGTACTTAAAAACAAAATTTTCCATTTGCTTATACTTAATACCGCACTCTTTTTGTAGGGCCTTATTCTTAGCAACGCCCTCAGGGCGCAAAAAAGTCCTGAAGACGAAGGATGTACTATAGCTTTGAACAACCTTCGTTCTGAAGTAATTGAACTAAGGAACGAAGGTCTCGAAAAAGATAAAATATTAAACTCATTAGTGAATAAAATAAAAGAAGACGAACCTACTTCCAAAGCCCAAGCTGAAGCCCAGAAATGCGAAATTGAAGATCTTCGGAAACAGCTGGCTGAAGCAAATTTAAAATGTGCTATCGCCGAAGCTGACCGAGACGCCAGTAACTATTGGAAAATTTATTGGGAGAAGGCAGTTGTAGAACTTCGCTCTTCAAAAGAGAAATGTTATAAAAAATCTATAGAATGTGTAGAAAAAATAAAAACTAGCTTCGCTAAAGTTGGCGCATACTCCAGCGAGGATAACTTCGTAAGAGGTGATCCTGAGGGCCCAATTGACTGGATCCGCAGCGAGGCCGAAGCTTTTGAGGAAATTTTGAGCGGTCATGGGGATGTTTGCGCCTTCTCAGGTGCCAGAGGAATTGCGGCTATTCTGGAGAAGTCAGGTTGCGAGCATGTGAAAGCTTTGGCCCAAGCCAAAGCTGCTTTATCTATTGATGACACGAAGGACCCATCGGCTGAAGCGATCTTAGTCGGCGGAAAATTCTTTACTGACATATGGGATAATGGCAGCCGAGGAATGGCCCACGAGATAATAAAAAAGAGCGAAAAAGATTCTCACGATGCAAGAGAAGCAGCAGAGGCAGCCGAAAAGGCTGCAGAACTCGAAAGGCGGATAGGTATTTCCTAATTGCTTTTAACTTTATGTTTTATTTTTGTGACTTCGAACTTATTTATGTTTTATATCGCAGCCGCACTATCTCCTCCCCCAGAGCCCGTCGAGTCATTGGCCGACCCCGAAGCAAAGAAAGAAGATGAAATTACTAAGATGGCCGAAGCTATTATGGACGAAGCTATTACTCAACTACTAAACGAAGTTGCAGAAGCAGTTTTAAAAGAAGAATAGATGTTATTGTAAAAACATTTGGAATGTAATATTTGCTGAACAAAGTGTGTAACATCTTGGTCTTGAATGTAATATATAAGTTGTTTGTGACTCAATTCTTTACGATGCATGAAACTTTACGTACATACCATTTTTGAGCCTTCGGCGAAAAAACATCTTCCCTTCTTTTCATGCTTCGTGAAGAATATCCATATTCCGTAAAAACATTAAGCTTCGTGAGCAATAGATCTCCTTTCATATTAGAGTTGATGAAGCTGTACTTCTTCAAAACTTATTTTGTGCCTTGGCACCACCTCTTCGAAGCAATTTCCGAAGATCAACATTGTATCCCTTGCTTGTGCCATTGATGCAATATGATGTATGATGTTATGATATGCGAATGATGTGATGATGTTATGCTATGCAAAAATGATATTTGTGCCGAAGATACACACACATTCTCACAGTGGAATACACAATCACTTTGCCGTTTATTTTTCGGCTTCACCGCTTATTTTTCGGTGTATCAGCGTTGACTTTTCGCTGTAAGTTCTGCATTCCCTTAGGAACGTCTTTTGAACTTCTTCACCTTCTATTTCGACGGTATTCGCGTTGACTTTTCACGCTTCGCCTTATATTTCGGCGAAATCAGCGTTTATTTTTCGCTGTAAGCTCTGCATTCCCTTTGGAACGACTTTTGAGCAGAAAACTTACGCTGCGCTCCCTTAGGAATGACTTTTTGTAACTTCGGCAAGCTTACACTGCGTTCCTTAGAACGAATTTTTGTTGCTTCGGCAAAACTTGTAATATGATTGTGAACCCCGCGTTCACTTGAGAACAACTTTCGTGCTTCACCGATTTTTGGAACTTCGTAAGTCTGTGAAGAAGGTATATTATATCATGGAAATAATGAAGCTATTACAAGAAATTGAAAACAACAAAAGAACTAATCTTTCAATGATTGTTCTTTATTAAAAAATAAAATGAAGACAAATGCAAAAACTGTTTCAGAGGTAAGATATCTCCTAGTAGATGTGCTTCGATTCTGGCACAGTGCTGTTGACTGTGCGAGCTTCGGACTCCTCCCTGAAGTCCCGCTGCTGGTGATTATGTTGGCTCCCTTCTGGCTGCTAGCCTCGGGAATATGCGGGTTGTATTGGTGGTGGAGGTGGGGGCTATTGCCAAGATGCCTGTGGTTGGCTAGCCGAGGCAATAGAAGCTGCAGAATGGTTACCCACATACTCTGGTATGTATGGTGAGTGATACGAAGCAGTGTGCATAACCTGCTTCGGCTGATTCTGCTGGGCTGCAGCTTCTGCTATCTCCTTCTGTTTCTAGATAGTGACATGGCACATCCTTGTAGTGTGGCCCTTGTCCTCACCGCAGAATAGGCAATAGATTTTCCTGGGCTGATCCCCAAACCTTCCTCCGAAGCCCCAGGCGCCTCTGCCTCTTGGAGCTGGGGGCCGAGGATAGCTTTGTTGCTGCCCCGAAGCCTGGGAGGAATATTGTGGCCGCTGTTGCTGACTGCCTCTGTCGTCATTCTGGGTGGAGTGGATTGATCTGACGTGCCTTGGGTGGATTCTCCCTCCGAAGCCCCTGGTCATCTCGAAGAACCTGTAGGCTTCCTACCTTCTCTGACGAAAGTCATTATCAGCTCGGATGTATTCATCCATCTTCTGAAGCAATTTTTCCAGGGTCTGAGGGGGTTTCCTGGCGAAGTATTGGGTCGTAGGTCCTGGCCGAAGCCCCTTGATCATGGCCTCAATGACAATTTCATTGGGCACTGTTGGTGCTTGTGCCCTGAGACGCAAGAACCTTCGGACATACGCCTGAAGGTATTCTTTGTGATCTTGCGTGCACTGGAATAAAGCTTGAGCAGTAACCGGCTTCGTTTGAAACCCTTGGAAACTGGTGATCAGCATGTCCTTCAGCTTCTGCCATGATGTGATTGTTCCTGGCCGAAGAGAGGAGACCAGGTTTGTGCAACATTCTTGACTGCCATGACGAAAGATTTCGCCATGACTGCAGTATTGCCACCATATGAAGATATGGTTGCTTTGTAGCTCATCAGAAACTGCTTCGGATGTGAGTGTCCGTCATACATGGGGAGCTGGGGTGGCTTGTAAGACGGGGGCCAAGGTGTAGCCTGCAGTTCTGCTGACAGAGAAGAAGCATCATCAAAAGCAAAATTTCCATGATGGAAATCCTCATACCAGTCACCCTCGTTGAAGAGGCCCTCTTGGTGAAGCTCTCTGTGCTGGGGCCTTTGGTTTTGCTCATCTTGAGTAAGATGACGAACATCTTCAGTAGCTTCGTCAATCTGTCTTTGTAGGTCGGCTAGCCGAGCCATCTTTTCCTTCTTCTTTTGCACTTGTTGATGAAGCATCTCCATATTCCTGATCTCTTGGTCCAACTCGTCCTCCTGGGGCGTTGGACTGGTGGCCTTCCTCTTCTGGCTTCGGGCCTCTCGAAGAGAAAGGGTCTCCTGGTTTGGGTCCAGTGGCTGCAGAACGGCAGCCCCTGTCGCTGAAGCTTTCTTTGGCGGCATGACGAAGGTCGATGCTTGCCGAAGGTGGTCGAAAAGGGTTCACCAGAGGTGGGCGCCAATGTTGGGGACTTGTTCTCAAATGCTATGAGTTAAGAACAAGGCAACACGGAGAATGTTAATCGTTAAAGTCCTTCGTCCTTCGAAGCATTATATCCCTTGGGATATAATGATTTTTCGGACGAAGGTTATGAAGGACATACCTTCATCAACACAATGTATAATGATGAAGAAAGAATCAAATAAAACATAAAATATAATATAAAGAGTCATGTATTATTATCAGCTCATTTCTATTTTATTACTATGGAAAAATAGAAATGATATCAAATTACAAGTGTACCTTCGGCTTGAAAGAAGGTAAAAGTACAAGTGTGACGCAAAAGTAAATGCCAAGTCAGCATTAACAGTACGGGAGCACTGTTCATCTATTTATAGGCACGGGACGCAGCCCATGTGAGATTACACCCATGCCGTTTACATTTGCCAATAACTCTATAGTAATCCATCGGGGTCTAAATAGCCTTTTCATCTTTAAGTCGGTTTCCTTTTCTGCTATCATGCCGAAGCTCCTCTGCGCATAGCTTCGGCTCTGTGCCATCCTTCGTATTCCTTGTACTTCTTTACACTATGGCTTTGATCCAAGTCCGAAGGTACCTGCTCATGTATTATACTCCAGAAACATTGTTAAATCATGTTTTTGAGGACCTTCGGAGGCCGAAGGCCCCCAACACTGATGAAGGTCTATTTTGTACAGAGTATACTGCTGAGCAAAGCGCTGCAAATGCAACAGGACCTCGAGGATAAAAAGAACGAAATTATAATCGAGGGTCTAGAGAGAAAAATCAAAGAATTCGAAGCTTCTCTTGAAAAGAAAGATTTCCTACTCCAAGCAGTGGAAGGTTCCCTTGCAGAAGCGCAAGCCGAGAATATTAGATTAAACTGGGTACTCCTGCAAAAATCAGAGAGCTTCAAACAGGAGAGAAAAAACTTGCCGACGAAGTATGAAGCCGAAGTTACCGAGAATACGAAGCTAAAGCAATCTTTGAAGGAGCTTCGTGACATATGTCTGAATTTCGGCAGCCGCTGCGTACAGTGATTAAAAAAGGTTTTCAACTCAGTTGGAGCTAGTGCTGAAAAGTTTACTCCTTCGGTCGAAAACATTTCAAGCACCTTCGAACATATTGAAGGCGAAGTTGAGGCGCTTGACGAAGTAATAGCAGGGCATGGTGACTTCTGCGCCGTGCTAGCTTCTCGCGGCACGGCTACAACATTTTTGAAAGCTGGTTGTACGCACGCGAAGATAGTGAATAGACCTACCTTCAGCCTATCTTCGACAGATTTGGTTGATATTCCTGGCGAAGCCCGAAGCATAGGAAGTAGATTTATAACACAAATTTGGGCGAAGAGTGGTCGAGACTTGACTGGTGATGAGGCCCGAAGCTTACTTAAGCCGGTATGAAACTTATACCTGTTGCTTACCTTTTCTTTTGATTACCTTTTACCTTATAAAATTTTGTTGTGTGTAGGATGATGATGCCGAAGATTAGTAATCCGAAGCAGATTCCGAAGGGCACTGAAGCTGATCTTTAGACTTGCGTGCATAGATCTTTTAGAGGCATTTGTATTATCTTTGTAAAATACATTGTAACCGAGAATTGAACATTACTTTGTATATTTGTCCATATCTTGTAATATATTTTTACCTTTTCTTCCATGCGTAAATTGCTTTGCTGTGGATGAAACTTATATCTTTTGAGTTGAAGGCGAAAAACACCTTCCCTTCTTTTCGTACACAACGAAGCATATCTTGCTTCTTCATGCTCATCGAAGCATTGTTATCAAAGCTGAAGTATCTGTTTGTGCTTTATGTTATGATGACAATGATCCTACGAATGTCTACATGAATGTGTATGAATGCAATGAATGATGTAATGTAATGTGCAGATGAATGTCCAAATACACACACGAAGCCACACCCAGACTCTGCATCCCCTTAGGAACGGCTTTTGAGTCTTAAGCTCTGCATCCCCTTAGGAACGACTTTTGAGCTTCTTCACCTTCTATTTCGGTGGTATAAGTTCTGCATCCCCTCAGGAATGATTTTGAACTTCTTCGCCTTATATTTCGGCGATATTTGGCTCTGCATTCCCTTTGGAACGACTTTTGAGCAGAAAACTTACACTGCGCTCCCTTAGGAACGACTTTTGTAGCTTCATCAATTTTGGCTTTGCATTCCCTTACGAACGACTTTTGAGCAGAAAACTTACGTTGCGCTCCCTTAGGAACGACTTTTGTAACTTCGTCATGCTCTGCATCCCCTTGGGGACTTCTTTTGAGCTTCTCCCTATTTTTCTTTTTGCACTCGATGGTGCATGCTCAGATTTTACATATTACATCTTTTTTAGGGGATTCTTCCCTCGTAAGGCTAAATAAGAATGAAAAATTACAAACTACGGCCCCATTAAAACCTTTCTCCCGTCTTGAAAGGAAAAGGGTGCCATAAGAAGAAAATGAAAAAAATACAACATACTACACATAATATCTCCGAAGCTCATCCGTATTCCATGATCTGGGTATGTCGTTACTGTACATGTCCTTCAATCTATAAGAACTGGGCCTTGACGAAGATACTACTAGAAAAGGACCTTCCCCCTTCAGTTGCAACTTGCCCACTGTGTCTAGGTTAGCGACTCTCCGAAGCACCAGATGCCCTAGCTTGATATTTTTCAATCGAACTTTTCTGTCACGCCATTTTAATGTTTTGGTCTGATATTTATTGATGTGCTCTATTGCCTGAAGTCTTGTCCCCTCTACAGTGTCTTTTATTACTTGATAATCAGCTTCGTCCTCTGCCGAAGCTATTGTTCTAATTGACCCTGTCTTTGCTTCTTCTTGAGTTATTGCTTCGTCACCAAATAGGAGCTTGAAAGGTGTAAATCATGTTGACCTTGACACAGTTGTGTTGTGGCTCCACACCACTTTAATCAGCTCATCTAGCCACTTTCCTCTAGGCTGGTTGAAGATTAGCTTCATTATTCCTGTCATTATAATGCCATTTGCTCTTTCTACCAGCCCATTTGATTCTGGATGCCTAACGGATGCAAAGTGAATCTTCGTACCAATTTGGTCACAAAAATCTTTGAATGCTTGGGCCTCAAATTGCATACCATTGTCCACGGTTATTGCCTTCGAGACGTCGAAGCGACAAACAATATTCTGCCAGAAGAATTTTTGGACGGTAACCGAAGTTATTGTAGCCAAGGGCTTCGCCTCAATCCACTTGGAAAAATATTCCACTACCACTACAACATACTTCAAGTTGCCTTGTGCTGGTGGAAGTGGACCCAACAAATCTAAGCCCCATTGTTGCAAAGGCCAGGTTGGCTGTATTAGCTGAGTGAGCGATGAAGGTTGCTTCTGGTCTTTTGCACATTTTTGACAGTTTTCACACTTTTGAACCAGATCTGCTGCATCCGAAGCTACCTTCGGCCAATAAAATCCTTGCCTAAAAACCTTTCCCAGCAAAGGCCTAGACCCGATGTGAGATCCACACAGAACTGCGTGTATTTCCTTCATTAGCTCTATACCTTCGGTTCTGGATAAATACTTGAGAAGTGGGGAGCAAACTCTATGTTTGTATAGTTCCCCTTCTATCATGACATATGGTCTTGTCCTTGCTTCGATTCTTTTATTATAAACTTCGTCATCCGAAAGACAAATAATTTGGAGGAAAGATATGATTTCAGTCCTCTAATCTTCACTATGTACAAGTGATATTGTGAGGACTACTCTCTCCATAAGTTCAACCGAAGGTGCTTTTATTGTCTCAAAGAATACTTTCGAAGGTAGAGGGAACCCCTGTGCTGCTGACTTGGCCAGTAGGTCTGCATGCTCATTTTCCCCTCTTAGAATATTTTTTACAAAAAAACCTTCGAAAGAAGCCTCTAGCCTTCGGACTGTGTCCAAATATTTTTCAAGCTTCGGGTCCCTTGCCATGCTGCTTTTATCTACATGGCCAGAGATGACTTGGGAGTCAGTTTTAAGGATCGCCCTTCTTATTCCCATTGCCTTTAGCTTCCGAAGCCCCAACAGAAGGGCTTCGTATTCATCAATGTTGTTTGTACAACTAAAGTCCAGTCTTGCTGCATAGCATGTTCTGATTTTAGAGGGTGCTACTAGGACAGCAGCGGCTCCTACGCCGAAGGTTCCCCAAAACCATCACAGAAAACTGTCCAGGCTTCGGCGTCTTTACTTGTTTCTTCTTCCTGAGCCCCTGGCGTCCAATCAGCTATGAAGTCTGCTAATGCCTGGGATTGAATTGAGGATCTATGTACATAGTCAATAGTGAATTCATTGAGCTCCGCAGCCCATTTTCCAATCCTTCTAGTAGCTTCTCTATTCCTCATTATATCCTTCAAAGGCTGTGATGAAGGAACAATTATGTGATATGCTTGGAAATAATGTCGAAGCTTCCTGGAGGCCATTAACACAGCATACAACACCTTCTCCAATTCTGTATAGTTTTTCTTTGGTAAACTTAGAACTTCGGAGACAAAGTATACCGGGGCTTGCCTTTTGACTTGGCCATCTTGCTTCTCCTGTACAAGCGCTGCACTGACTGCAGAATGAGAAGCTGCTACATACAGGAGTAATGGAGCCCCTAGCGAAGGTGGAGTTATAGTTGTTAGATCTATCAAATACTGCTTTAACTCTTCAAAAGCCTTTTGTTGAGCCAAACCCCTAATGAAAAACTTCGGCTGACTTTAAAATTCCAAAGAGTGGCAGGTTCCTCTCTGCTGATCTTGATATGAATATATTCAATGATGCCAGCCTTCCTGCCATCGTTTTGCCCCCTTTTTTGAATTTGGCGGCTCCATCCGAAGGATAGCTTTGATTTTATTTGGATTAGCTTTGATTCCCTTTGTCGATACTAGACAACCAAGGAACTTTCCCTTCTTTACTCCAAAAATACACTTTTCTGGATTTAATTTTAGACCAGCTTGCCTGAAATTGGCAAATGTCACCTGCAAGTCAGCAATGTGATTCTCTTGCTTCGTGCTCTTCACTATGATGTCATCAACATAAGTCAGCACATTCCTGCCTATTTGAGAATGAAGGACCTTGGCTGTCATTCTGCTGAAGCTTCCTCCAGCATTCTTGAGCCCCTTAGGCATCCGAAGGTAGCAATAAGTGCCACTAGGAGTTATGAAGCTAGTCTTTGGCTCATCTTCCTTCTTCATCCATATTTGATGATAGCCTGAATAGCAGTCCAGTAGACTCATGAGCTCTGAAGAAGCTGCCGCATCTATAAGGGAGTCTATTCTTGGTAATGGGAATTCGTCCTTTGGACATGCTTTGTTGAGATCTGTGAAGTCAATACACATTCTCCATTTGCCATTAGCCTTCTTCACCATAACAGTGTTAGCTAGCCATTCTAGATATGTTACTTCTCTGATAACACCAGCACTGAGAAGCCTCTTTACTTCGTTCTGGGCACCTTCAACTTTATCATCAGACATCTTCCGAAGTCTTTGCTTCCTTGGTCTGAAAGATGGATCCACATTAAGTGAATGTTCGATGACATCTCTGTTGACACCACAAAGATCATTGGCTATCCAAGTAAAGACATCTTTGTTGTTGAACAAAAATCTTATTAGAGTTTTTTCTTGCTCATCAGATAGCTGAGATCCCAACAGTACCCTTTGATCTGCTATATCTTCACATAGGAGCATAGGCTTCGGCTGATCTGCCGAAGCAGTCTTCTCTCTTTTGTGCTTATATTGTTGACAAGCTTCGGTTCCATCTATGTTGTGGATTGCCTTTGAATCTGTCCAACTCCCTTTGGCCCTTCTGGCAGCTTCTTGACTTCCATGAATGGCAATGGGCCCTTGCTCCGAAGGTATCTTCATGCATAAGTATGCTGGATGAAGTATTGCTTCGAAGGCATTAAGTGTCCCTCGACCAATGATTGCATTGTATGGGTACTCCATGTCAACAATGTCAAAGATAACCTGCTCAGACCTTGTGTTGTGGATGTAGCCGAAGGTAACTGACATTGTGATTTTACCGAGTGCAACAATCTGCCTTCCTCTAAAGCCACAAAGAGGATGTGTAGCATCATGAATCTTGTCTTCTAGCTCTTGCATCTGTCTGAAAGCCTTTGCAAATATGATGTCCGCTGCACTGCCTGTGTCAACTAGAACATTGTGGACCATAAACCCCTTGATGACACAAGATATAACCATAGCATCATTGTGAGGATAATCTTTGAGCTGAAGGTCTTCTTGGGAGAAGGTGATTGGGATGTGAGACCACTTGGATTTGATGAAGGGTCCCTGTACCCCAACTTGTTGTACTCTCCTCTGTGCTTCCTTCTTCTGCTTCTTGTTAACCGGCTCTGAGCTTGAACCGCCCATGATTGGGAGCACCAGCTTCGTGGCCGAACGTGCTACAGCTTGATTGTTGAACGAAGCCATCGTCTCAACAGTGGAAGTGAGTTCACCGGAGGTGGGTGCCAATGTTGGTCACTTGTTCTCAAATGCTAAGAGTAAAGAACAAGGCAACACAAAATGTTAATGGTTAATGACCTTCGTGTAACACCCTGGTTTCAAGGGACAAAGCCGGGTGCATCTCATACATGCGCCAAAGAAGACAACATATATAATAATAGAGTGTATAGAGATAAATGTCACAATATAATTAGAGTACTTATTACATAGCGGAAGTCTTACAAAATAAAAGATAAATATAACAGGATCTAAAATCCATCCTTGGTGCCAGAAAGTCGACTGGGAGACGCCACCTAGATCGAATTGAACTCCTCAATGTGTGGCTCCTCTTGAACCACCTGTTCTTCTCCTGTGGGTGGGGGTGTGAGACAGCAAGGGTGAGCTCACACATGTTTATCGCTCAACAAGTTATTGGGAATAATGTGGCATAAACTCACCAAAGGTGGGAGTTCATGTGATATGTAAGGCTGATCAACAATAGGGGTTAAAGCTGAGCATTGCTTTTAATAAATTGGTCAAATTTCATTAGCAGTTACTGTTGGGGACTTATTCTCGAATGCTATGAATCAAGAACAAGGCAACACAAAAATAGATTAATTGTTAATGCCCTTCGTCCTTTGAAGCATTATTTCCCCAAGGCTATAATGATCTTCAGACGAAGGTCATGAAGGACATACCTTCATCATCACAGTTTTTAATAATAGCAGATGAAGTATGTAAAACATGAGAAACAATATGAACAATTATATGATGTAATCATATATATTCCTCGTTATATTATCATAAATGAATAAGAACAATATTGAATTACATTCATACCTTCGGACTGGCAGAAAGTGAAAGTACAAGAGTGACGCAAGAATGAATATGAGTCAGCGTCCACAGTACAGGGGTACTGTTCATCTATTTATAGGCATAGGACGCAGCCTATGAGAAATTACATTCATGCCCTCTACATTTATTATTAATTTATGTGCAATTCTATGAGGGCTAGATAGCCTTTTCCTCTTTAAGTCGGTTCCTTTTTCCGCCATTTGGCCGAAGCTTCTTTGCACATAGCTTCGAAATTGACTCGACCTTCGTCCCGATCACGCTTTCCGTATCATATATGCTTTTGACCTGGGTCTGAAGGTACCTGTTTACATGTTACACTTCGAAAACATTGTTAAATCATGTTTTGAGGACCTTTGGAAGACGAAGGCCCCCAACAGTTACTAAATGTAAGTAAATACCAAACCATAATAAATAATAGAACAAAATTAATAACAAATCCCATGCAATGCAAATGACAAATTGAATTTAAGTTCCATAGTTTAATCATGTGAGGGTCCGAGCTGCTCATGACCGTGAGCACGGCTAGTATACGAGTTTTACACTCTACACAGGTTGCGCATCTTTACCCACAAGTCATGTTACCCATCTACCAAGGGGTCATGAATCCCATACACCTCTACCGAGGAGGCGAGGCAGGGTAACACTACGAGGCCTTTACAAAGTTCCACTAGCTTTAGAAAACCCGCTACAGTTTATAGGAAGCTCTAGTGCAGGAATCCCTCGCCTGACCGCCATCGCAGCAAAATCAACCCAAGGACCTCCCTACACTGACCACTCCCCTACTGCCCGTGCCCCTTTCAGGTAAGGTAGTCATCCACTATTTTCCTAGTTAATCAGCCAAGGGTGTCCCATTAAACCCTTGTGGTAGCACTGTTTTCTCGGGTGGTCGCTCCATGTTCCCATTAACATAATGATCTTATCATGAACATAAATAACATAACAGAATAATAGGAACATGGACATAAGGAAATATTAACCTGAAACCACATAATGCAATAGCATAACTACCCAAGTGAATCAAGGGTAAACAAGGTAAACAGGTTAAACAGACTAGGGTAACCTATTGGGTCCCATCAAAATTTAAACCTATGCATGAATAAGTGATAATAAAGAACACTATTGGGTAACAAAAGTGGATCAAGGGCACAACTTGCCTGGCACTTGAGATTCCAGTTACCAGGGTGATTCTTCGGATCCTCGAAACCTCGCGCTAGTCGTAGCAATACAAACAAATAGTGTATAGACAAAATTAACATTACACCAAACATAAGTACAAACTGAATAATAATAATCTATACGTTGCTACGAGATCGTGGGAATGAGAACCACTAAAATCGGAGTTACGATTAAGGAGTTATGATTTTATAGATGATTTATGTTATTAAAATGTTAAACTATATTATAAATTGGTTAATATAGATCATATAAGAGGTTATTCTATAAATAATTATCTCAACTTAAATCTAAGTTATAAATTGATCATAGATCATTTTCTATTACATTGATAAGCAGATTAACAAGACTAACCAACATAAGTTAAATAAAAATCTAATTATAAAATAATGAAACATGGTATAATAAATGTTGTTATTGCATAGTAAATATTCACACGAGAATAACGCAACTGGAACAGGTCATTTCGGATTTAAAATGAGGAAGTTATGAATTTCCTAATGTTTTATGTATTTGATTAAGATTAATTAGGATATAAATTTTAAAGTGGCTTTCATGTCAAATTAGTGGCACTAGTTGATAAACAATAATATTATAAAATTATAGGAACTGGAATGGATCAATTTGGATTCAATATGAATTTTCTAGGGAATATTCAAGTTTTAATAATTATTTTTACATTAAAAATCAATTCTAAAATAAATTTCACTACCTCCGGTCTGCGCGCATAAAAACAGAGAAACCTGGGGGTCTCTGCGCTAGAAACACCAGACACAGCGCCAAAGCCGTGTACGGCGGGTTAAATCTTATGAAGCACATGGGCTCTTTTGTGAAAACACGTGCCGAAGGGGTATCGGGGTCTTACGATCGTCCGATTAGAAATCCATGGTCCAGATCAGATCCAGGCTTAAGTGAACTGGTACGCTATGCCTACCCTCCGATCACGATCCGGTGGCCAAGATTTCATACCCGAACAGGTCAGCGAGTCATCCAATCCTAGCCGCCCATAGTTGATCGCACGGCCAGGGGTGCACCAACCCTAGATCTAATCACCGCCACCCAATCCGGAATGGACGGCCCAGAGGGCGCCTTCCTCCCTAGGGCTGAGCCACGGTGGCGCCAGAGCTCCCCCCATGGTGGAGCCACGCCGGCGCAAACCACTCCTAGATTTTGGTGCCCGATCGACCACACGGCCCGGCGCTATACCATCCTAAGGGCATAGCGAACAATCGGCATGACTTCTTACCGAAGATCGAAGCATGGAGATTCCTGGTCACGCGAGCGACGGTGTTGCGGCGGAGGTCATGACGCTGGTGAGCAATTGGGGCGGCACCAGTGTTCGAAGACGGCGAACACGTTGGCGAGGAGACGCAGACGGGGACGACGTCGGACTTGAACTCTCCCATGACGTTCTGCTGTCCGCCCGCGCGCGTTCTTGGCGAAGCCGGACATGGGCGGCGGATCCACACTGCAACAGCTACAGTCATTTTCGGCGGCCAGAAGCCGCCGAAAATAGGCCAGTTGCCGCCGAAAATAGGCTATTTTCGGCGGCAATTGACTTATTTTCGGCGGCTTCTGGCCGCCAAAAAAAACTGGCCGAAAATAAGACTTTATTTTCGGCGGCCAGGGGCCGGCCGCCGAAAATAGCTTATTTTCGGCGGCTGGCTTCCTGGCCGCCGAAAATAACAGATTATTTTCGGCGGCCAGCCAGTCGGCCGCCAGAAATAACAACTGCCGAAAATAAAATAGCTATTTTCGGCGGCCAGAGGGGCCGCCGAAAATTACTAATTTCAGAGCAAAAAAAATTAAAAAAAATGCGAAAAATAACAGAATTTCATACAAAATTCATACAATAACAGAAATTCCATACAATCACATAAAATTCATACTTGAGTTCACAACCTAAAACTTGAGTCCATACAAATATAAAGTCCACAAATAGTCCATACAAACATAAAGTCCACAAAATAGTTCATTACAACACAGTGCGACACAAAGCTAACTTAATCACACATTGGGGTCGTTGGGGTCGTTGGAGTTGTGTCCACTACCTCCAGAAGCCAATAACTGGTCGACGAAGTCGTGTAACGGGGTTGGATCCTAAAAAAAAGATGACATTAATAACGGCATTGGTTACATGTATAACGACTATTCAAACAAATTGTTTCTCAAACTAACCTCTCCTGCATAAGCTCCCTCCCCTGCATAAGCTCCTGGTGCTGGTATGACCGGTGGTGGCGTGTTGTGGCCCATGACCCCGGATCCCTACAAAATCAAGTTTAGTAAAGATTTGACAATTAGGTTGATACAAACGACAAGTCTTAACTAAATTGAATAACCTGAGGTGGAGGTGGCGGAGCATGTAATCCCCACTGAGGCATCGGCGGCTGAAATTGAGGGAAAACAAATGGTTGCTGCTGTGCCTGCTGTGGAAACCAAGACTGTTGCAAATATAATATATTAGTTATAGAACCAATATCGAGCGTGTTGAGAATAAATAAGACACTCACGTTCATTGCTTGTTGCGCCTGTGCGTTGTAAGCAGCCATGTACTCTGATTGCTGTTGGAGAAATGCCATTTGTTGTTGCCGCATCTCTTCACGAAACTTTTCTTGCTGCTCCCTCATAGCTTCCTCCATGCTAGATACAGAGCGGCGACTACGGCTGCTACTACCACAGCCCGCCTGCGACGAAGAGCCGCCACGAGAACGCAACTCCGTCGAATCGATAACACCGGTAAACATAGAATATCTTTAAGAACAAGAAAATTAGCTATTCGGTCGTAGTTTCAATATTATTGAAAACAATTCACAAGTTCATACCGTCCATGCGCCTTGCCGCCAAGTGAATGCACAACCTCAGCGTCGATGGTAGGCGCTCCTCGCCAATCGTAGTCTTCTCCATACTTCTTAACCATCTCCTGCCCGTATGTCTCCTGCAATACAATATGAAGGTTCAGCACACATGTAATTTATAGCTATATGGGAAGAAAACATTAATCATAACAACAACTAACCATACGCTCAACGGCCGCTTGACTACACAGCTCATCGGAGATTTCACTGTTTTTCGCTCGATGCCCTCTCCTATAAACATCGATTGGGCTCGGGACAACTCCAGTTTGAGCCTCCTGCAAATATATGAGTTCAATCCTGTTTCATTTCTGAGTAAAACAGAATACTATATACTCACCATTCGCTTAGCCAACCGAATGTGTCCATCAGCCCCATAGGTATGGTTGACTACGACCTCATCATCGTCCTCGTCCTGCTGATGGCGCTGTCTATGTCGATTTCTGTTTGACTTCTCAATCCACTCGGGCGAAGCCCATATCTCACACAAAGCCTTGTAAGCCTGCGGCCGGTGTTCCATCCATGGAAGAGTTACCTGCATATGAAGCGTTAGCTCAAAATTACATTCACATCTGAATGAGCTGTTAAATTAGATTTTTACCTCCATGTACTGGTCTACAGTCAAGTAGACATCTGAATATTGACGAAAGTTGTTGATAGAATGACCTCGGCGCTTCATGTACGCGTTCACAACCTGTAGACGAGCATTGGAAAATGCATCCCTGCACACCTTTTTCGCATTTTTCTCTAATACTCGGTCTGCATGCTCTTGAGCCTCAGGTTCCACACGATAGCGTCTCTGTCCAACATCGAAAATAAAATTAGTTCAAAAACAACTAATAAATGTTAGGTTGAAACAACTAATAAATGTTAGTTCGAAAAAAATTACCCAAAAGTCGTGCTTGACGGCGCCTTGAGCTGTTCCATATGTAGCATGTGGAGCCAGTGCGAAGTGCGACCAGCTAGTGCAAGGAACCACCACACCTTTCGGGTCGGTGACAATTCCTGGGTTATGTAGACGACAGAGGTTACCTAAGACTTGATTAACCTGTCTATGGTGACCTCGACCGTCAAATGACGTGTCTTCCCATTGGCTGCATGACAAAAAACAAGAAAATCATGTCATATATATAGTGTAAAATAAACAAATAAATAAGAACAAAGTGGCCAAACGTGAGTACCTATCACCAACCGGAATGATCAGTACTCGAGCTTCAGATTGTGCAGGCGCCGACGGAGGTAGGACAAAGTGGCCCTTCCGAGTGCCCCTTCGTCGAACGACAGGAGCCTTTCCAAAGCTCCTTCAACTCTTCAATCAAGGGTTTTAACATGACATTGAGGTTCTTTCCAGGATAGTCTGGGCCAGGAATGATTAAGCAAAGAAATATAAATTCATATTTCATACAAAGAGAAGGTGGAAGGTTGTATGGAATAACAAAGACGGGCCAACATGAGTATGATGATGCCATTTGACCAAAAGGTGTGAAGCCATCGGTCGCGAGGCCAATTCGAACATTCCTCGGATCAGCTGCAAACTCGGGATCAAACGTATCGAGAGCCTTCCATGCATCCCCATCTGAAGGGTGCACGATTAGGTCATCGTTATCACGGACACCTTCTTTGTGCCATCGCATGTGCATAGCGGTTTTTTTAGATAGAAACATCCGTTTCACTCGAGGAGTTAGTGGCAAGTAGCGGAGCTGCTTATGTGCAACATCTGTCATCACCTTCTCACCCTCATCATTAACAACTTCCACAAATCTAGATTGTCCACATTTCAGACATTTTTTCTCTTCCGCATGCTCCTTCATGAAAAGCATACAATTATTTTTGCACGCATCAATCTTCTCATAATCCATACCGAGACCTTTGATAATTGTCTTTGATTGGTACATGTCTTTAGGCAACTTATTGGGCTTTGGGAGCACATCTCCTAATAACTTTAAAATCTCATTGTAACAATTGTTCGAGAAAAAGTACTTGGACTTAATGGACATGAGCCGAGTCACAAAAGCGAGTATACTCACATCTGTGTGTTCATGCAACGGCTCTTCAGAGTCTTTTAGTAGTTTAAAAAATCTGGAAACCTCTGGTGTAGCAGGATCCTCGGAGCTTAGGTTGAATTCTGGACGTAGCGAATCTAGCATCTCATGCATCGCATCATCGCCAGCCCAATCATTGTTCTCCTCCTCTTCTACATTCCTGTTGGGTACTACCTCACCATGATGTTCCCACACCTCATATCCGGGCATAAATCCAAACTGACAAAGATCTAGGCTAACTCTTTCCTTATTAAGAAATATACTGTTTTCGTGACGCCTACAAGGGCATCTAACAGTGCCGGTTAAAGACAAGGCGAATACGTGGTCCACAAAATCTTTGGTCTTGGCTATCCATTCATCAGAATGACGTCCATTTCTACTCCAGCCATTGTACATCCATGCACGATCTTCAGCCATGCCTGAGACTATTAAACGGAATAATATCGTGAAAAAAAAATTCAACTTCGTCAAGAGTATCGGTCCTACATGTATGTACGACATGGATAGGTTCTAAACCCACATGAACCTAGCAGGACCCAAAATAATTTGGCAGCATAACTTCGCTGCCACTAAATAATATTACTTCTATACAAAACAATCAAATCAAACTAAGTACCACATACAATAATTATGCAACTATTATACGTACCAATATAATATACTATTAAAGCTAATAATATAATAGTAATCAAACAATAATACGAAAATAAAAAATAAAATACTTGCATGCTAATAATATACTATTAAAACTAATAATATAATAGTAATCAAATTAAACAATATAAAATACTATAACATACTTGCATTCTAATAATATAATTGCATACTAATAATATAATAGTAATCAAATTAAACAAAATTACAAACAGTAATCAAACAAACACAATTACAAATATATAATAATTTCGGCGGCATCTAAATAACAGCCGTCGAAAATAAGAAATAAAATACTAAAAAAAATTACCTCTCCGACGGGGCGGTGGCGGCTCGAAGCGCGGCGGCGGCGGCTCTGCTCGGGGCGCGGCGGGTGGCCGGCGACCGGCGGCAGGGGCGGGGCGTGGCCGGCCGGGGGCGCAGGGACGTAAGCTCGGCGCGGCGGCGGCTCTGCTCGGCGCGGCGGCGGCTCTGCTCGCGGCACGGCGGCGGCTCTGCTCGCGGCACGGCGGCGGCGGCCGAGGCCGGGCTTCCCGGCGGCCGGCGGCAGGGGCGGGGGTGGCCGGGCGGCCGCGCAGGGACGGCAGGGAGCGGCGGCGCGGGCGGACAGAGCGGCGGCGCGGGAGAGGCCAGGGGAAGAGAGAAAGAAAGAGAAGAAGAAGGGGCTGACCGTTTTTTAAAGTTTAATTTTCGGCGGCTAACTCTGGCCGCCGAAAATAAGCACTAATTTTCGGCGGCCTTGTCAGAAGCCGCCGAAAATAGAGTAATTTTCGGCGGCTGTGTCAGAAGCCGCCGAAAATTACGCTATTTTCGGCGGCTGTGTCAGACCGCCGAAAATAGTCCGCAATTTTCGGCGGCTACCCTCTGGCCGCCGAAAATTACGGTGGCCGCCGAAAGTGATGCGTACTGCTGTTGTGCCACTCTCCCTCTCCTCTTGATTCTCTCTCTCCGGTGAGGGTCTCTGCTCCCCGAGGTATCCGCGATACAGGGTGAATCCTCCCAGCCGTCGACCCCGGCGTGGATGATGTTGTGACCGACGGTGATGGATCACCCCGCAAACCTCTCTCCCTCACGGCGGCCATGGCAAACGATGGAGGACACTCCAGCAAGGGGGTCGGTCTGCACACCTAAATACAGAGGAGGGCGAATTCGAGCCGAGGAATCCACGTCGAGTGGCGCGCGCCGTTGCAACAGACTCCCGGAGGAAGCGGAGGCAGATCCGAGAGAAACGGTGCACCGGCGAGCTCAGAATTTGCGGTACGCAGTGATCTCGGTGGGAGAAGACTGGCAAGGCGGTCCCACACGCCAGAGCCTGATAGCACACATGCGGTGACCAGAGGGAGGCCCAATCTATCAGCGAAGGCGGACCAGTGATGTTTACACGGCCAAGCGACTGAACCGCGGGACCCCATGCATTAGTTGGCGTAAACAGGCTGACAACCTGGCCCCGTGGATAGTGACCGAGCATGCGCGGAAGGGGAAGTTTGATAGGTGGGCTGCGTAATGGGGAAACCAGGATCGGGCCGAATAGAAGCAGAACTGGCCCAAGTGCATTTTCCTACCTTTCTTTTTATTTTCTGATTTCTTTTTCCTCTTTTAAACTTCAATTTGAATTCAAATGTTGTGGTGAACTTGTAATCAAATTAAAAAAAATACAAATAAACATACTAGTGTGGACAGATTATATTTATTTACTAATTTATTTTATATAACATTTTTCCTTCTTTTCTCCAAACCACTTGCTTTCATAATTTAAATTCTAGAATTTGTTGTGAGTTTCACTTTTAGTCTAAATATACAACTTAAATACTGGTCTAAAATATTTTCTTTATTTATTTATTTATTTATTTATTTTCTCTATATGTTATAGTATTTTCCCTCTCTTTCACAAAATTCTAATTATAATTTGGGTCTTTAAATTCAAATGTGAACATTAATGTAATTCCACTAACATTATTGTTATCATTGTTAAATGCACACTTAATTAAACTCCAAAATGATACAATAGATATATGTTTATTTTAATTATTTTATTTATTTGATAGATGTTAGAAATATGAAACACACTCCTATGTTTTCTCTCTTTGTAGAAAAATAGTATTTTGAATGTGAAATAGGAAGTAAAAGTTACTTCCAAGTTTAATATTCATGTAAATAATTGCTTATGGTGCATCATTTAATTTAATGATATGCATAATTATTTAGTTGAATAGGAACTTTACTATTACCTTTTCTAAAATAATCCTTGGTTTTCACAATTCATTCCTCAATTTTCAGTAGTCATGAATAATTTGAGATATCTGAATTTGCTATTTTATTTCTTCATATCTTTATTTTATTATTATTAATTTTTTTATATACCGAATTTGGGCCTTAGAAATCCTACCCCCCTTAACAGAAATCTCGTCCTCGAGATTTGTAAGGAGAGGGTGTATACTCATATTGCCTCAACACATATGCACAAACAAAAATCTCAGCATGATGCAATAATTTATTAGCAACTCATGGGATCTAATAGACCTTATTATTCCTCCTAAAACAGTATCATACTAGCTACCAACTAAAGTAACAATTAATTAAAATAGTAATATATATATATATTTATGTAGCTTGGTGGAGCTGGTGGAGCTGGTGGTGTTGGTGGAGGTAGTGGAAGATTGGGAGAGCATAGGTATCCAGCTACTATTTATGTGGGATATAACTGAACAGGTTGAGGTAAGAAAGATTATGGCAAGTAAAAAGAATTTATCAAAAATGTTTAAGTCATGATTCATCTCGAGATTCGCTTTAACTGTTATACCCTTCCTTGTCGATGTTGATCTTTTCCTTCTCCGATATTGGTCTCATTGCTTTGGGGTTAGTGTATTTCATCAACGTTGGGGAAATATGGTTAAGATAGACATGGATGAGATAGACTACATGATGTAGGTCAAAATTTTGTTTGATGTTAGGTGGTGACAGATGGATTATACCATTCATCATGACTCTATGGGTTGGGTTAGCTCATGGTTGAGTTGATCTAATGTGTTAAGTTAAGCTAATACATGGCTAGTAGGGTCCAAGTACCACTAATCTGTTTAAGCAGACCACATTAGATTAGGTCATATTAGCTTAGATCACATTAGATTCTATAATCACATTTAAGAATATCATTTAGTTAAGCATATCAAGTTGACCTCATCTTTAAAATTGTTTTATACACCTGAAATTCGTTTTATGCCGTTAGCAGGTGTGGTTTAGAAACAAGGGTACACCATATTTTGCTATTTGGTGAGTGTTGACATAGAATGAGTGTATTATGGCATAATCGAACTTCCTTTGGGGGTCTAAGTTAGGGACCATCGGTCGTGGTGTTAGATGCCATTATCTGAGTTAGGGTAACCATTGCGGGTACATGGGGTACGTAGATTAAACAGAGTTTTACTTTGCTTTTGGGATAAATGGGTTTGGGCGACCTATAACATAGGCTAGGTCGTGGTTTCACGAATGAGTTGGTTTAAGGCACCAACTAAGGTTTAAAGCCCATCTATCGGAATATGGTTTAGTCAATACTTGTAACATAGATTAGACCATATTAGATTAGGTAGGGTCTAGATTAGATTGGATATAACTGGGTTAAACTTAGTTTAAGTTAGATAGGTCTACCAGAGTAGAATAAATATTATTATGACATGTTAGAATCTTTTGAAATGGGATGGATTATATGGTGAGGGTAAGTCAAAATCTCTGTTAGGTAAACATAGAGGGGTTATGCATCTATTGAATGATTAAGGTAGTTGCATAGGACCGGGTTGAACTAAGACTCCAATTTAGATTAAAACATATTTATAACATTATCTAACATGTTTGTCCATTAGATTAGATCTGACCAGATTAGATGGGATCAGAATTAAGTTGGTGTAATCGGATTAGACTAAATAAGATCTAATGAATTTATTTTGGAATAGATCTTGTTTTTTATATTATTATGAGATAAATAAAGTGGTGGGGATAAGTGTGCTCATTAGGACAAGATGAGTCCCTAAGAATAGGATAGAATCTTTTGAGATTAGTTAGATCTATTGAGATAAGATGGAAATCTTTTCGAGATAAGATGAATCTATTAACAAAAGTGGGAATCTTTTAAGATAAGAGGGAATCTTGTAAGATAAGAGAGAATCTTGTAAGATAAGATGGATCTATTAGGATAATAGATACACTTTAATGGAGGATAATCTAAGTTGTTTAGTTATGTTATAAATTTTATTTATTTATATCTATACATATATGTAGATGTAATTGTGGACATCACTCCACGACTCTCACACCCGGTTTTAGAAGGCAAACCGAATGCGAACAATGTACGTGCCAGGATCAACAATTCACGTACACAGCAGTTACATAACTGGACATCATCACACAGTGCTAAAATAATGACATAAAAGATGGTATAATAGTCGATTACATCATGATGTCCAAGACATCCTCATAGTCTTTAATAATAATCAAAGTGCGAAAAAGAAACGTAGATACACACGGCCTACACAGGCAGCCGACTGGGGGTTTGCCACTAACCCACGCCTAGAACTCATCGTACTCTTGGAACTCCTAGAAGTCCTCCTCCACGACTTCATCTTCACTTGAGCAGTGGTTGCAACGCGGACAACCTGGGGGGGTTTGGTGTGTAAAGCAAGGGTGAGTACTGTTGGGGACTTGTTCTCAAATGCTAAGAATTAAGAACAAGGCAACATAGAAAATGTTAAGTGTAAAAGTCCTTCGTCCTCCATAACATTATATCCCTTTGGGATATAAAGCATCTCGGACGAAGGTTACGAAGGACGTAGCTTCGTAAGCGTGACAATGAGGAACGAAGCATTCATATAAATCATGAGATATGAGAATACTTAAATGTTATCATAAAATCATCTCCATTTTTATTATTATAAACAAATGTAAATGACTCCAAATTACAAATGTACCTTCGGTCTTGAAGAACACAAGTGTGATGCGAAGGCAAATGACAGGTTCGTGTGAACAGTACGGGGGTACTGTTCATCTATTTATAGACACAGGACGCAACCTGTGACGAATTACAATTATGCCCTTTACAAAAGTTTACAACATTATCTTAGACCTCTATGGATAAAAAGGTCAT
Source organism: Zea mays (assembly GCF_902167145.1). Taxonomy (NCBI): domain Eukaryota; kingdom Viridiplantae; phylum Streptophyta; class Magnoliopsida; order Poales; family Poaceae; genus Zea; species Zea mays. Next base: position 148,912,606 of record NC_050100.1, read on the forward strand.
TCTATCTTTATGTCGGTTTGCAACGCCGAAGCTCTATAAAAAGGAACCTTCGGCCATTTCCTGGGGACGATTTCAGCCGAAGCTGCTTCTTCACGCAAGACCTTCGGCGCAACGAAGCATGGGCCCAACAGTAGCCCCTTTCGCGGCGCTAGATCGTTTTTCGTAACGAGCTTGAACCGTGAAAAAATCCTCTCAAGCTTCGGGAAGCCGAAGGTCCGAAAAACACCTTCCCTGAGCTCGTTGCCGAGAAACGATTCATTTCCCGAGATCGTGTCGGTCCCACCTTGCAGAGTCACTGTTTGGTCTTTGCGGTCCACTGCGCAGCGAGTACAAGTTACTGCCCGCCTGGTGTAAAAACCCTGCCGCTTCGCCTTCTTACCTGCAGCACTATATAAACAGACGAGTAGGTGTGAAGTTACCACAGCATTTACTGCTATTTGCACTGTTTTGCTGCCAAAATTTTTAACCATCACCGAAGCTTGTTTGTCAGGTTTGAACGAAGCTCCATCTTGAAGCCTGCTTCGGAGAAAAAAGTATTAAAGTTTCACAAGTTCATAATTAGATGGCCAGAGTTCGCTCTACAGCTAGGGTTGAGCGTGAGGGGGACGAAACTGAAGCTTCGGAGACTGTGCCCATCTCCGAAGCAATGCAGCGCTCCGGACTGGTGACTACGGAAGAAATAGCTGCTGCCGAAGCAAACCCGACAGCTGCCGAAGGAGAAGGGAACATTGAAGAAACCGACTCCGAAGATGACTACCGTATTGCCATGCCCAGCAAACCCAGCCACCTAGACTTCGGAAAATCGACTGTTTCAAAGGTTGATCTCACCAAGATGGTGAAAGCAGGTTTTTTCAGTGAAGATCAGAAGAAGCTACTTCGCTTCGGGGGAGAAGAGACCACCCCGAAGCCAGAGAAGGACGAGGTTGTCATCTTCAAAAGCTTTTTAAAGGCTGGGCTAAGATTCCCTGTTCACGAGATTGTTGCGGAGATATTAAAGAGGTTTGGCATCTACCTTCATCAGTTAACTCCTAACGCTATCGTTAGGCTTAGCGTTTATATTTGGGCCCTCCGAAGCCAAGCAGTGGAGCCTTTTGCTGACAGTTTCTGTCGAGTTCATGAATTGCATTATCAAACAAAGGCCAGAAAAGATGGGCTTCATGAAAACTTCGGTTGCTACAATTTTGCCTACCGGAAAACCGCAAAGTTTCCTGTAATTAGCTACCGAAGCAAATGGCCGGCAGGCTGGAAATCAGAATGGTTCTATGTCAAGGTTGATGATGACAAGGAGAAGCTTGTGCAAAGTCCACTCGAGCTAACTTTCGGAGAAACCCGACCCCACTGCAACATGACACCAGAGGGTCAAACTCAACGGGCAATGGATGAATTCAGAATCATTGCAGAGCATATTGGTACCAGGGATCTGGTTCAAGAATTCTTAGCATTCAAAGTTTTCCCTACTCTGAAAAAATGGGAAATGCCAAAGTTAAAGGGGGAGAAGAAGGAAGGGGATCTTGTCCGGCTTCCTTACCACTTCAAATTCAAGAAATATTTTAAGAAGCCCTGCCAAGAGTGGCTGGACACAGTTGAGGTGATGTGTAATGAAATTCTTGGAAATTATTCGAAAAAAGAAGATCAACTGATGACAGCAGCCTTCGGTACCCGTCCGAAGCGAAGGCTGAACCGAGTGCTCGATGCACTGGGCTTCGAATATCCTGACTATGCGCAGCTGAACAAGGATGCTGAGGGCCAGAGAAGAAAAAGAGAGGCCGAAGCTTTAAACAAGGATGAAGAACAACCACCAAAAAAGAAGAAAATTGTCAAGAGAAAAATATCAACTCCAAAGCGAAAACTATCCGAAGGGGAGGGGACCCCCACACCACCTTCTACCAGCGACGTGGAGGAAATTCTAAAGGTAATGACTGAACCCATGCCCACGAAGCTAAGTCCATTAGGGCCTCAACTGACGAAGCTTTTTCAAAAGGTGGCGGAGCCGGAAAAAACGAAGATAACCAAAGCAAAAAGGCAAAGAATTATTGCCGTAACAGAAGTTATTGACAAGACGCCACCGAGAGCATCAATTCAGAAAACAGCAGCTGCTGAAGACACAACAAACGTCGAAGTCGCACCTTCGGAGGTCGCGGCTACCGAAGCCGCTACAGCCGAAGATGTGAACTTAGAGACTACCATTGAGAATATCGACAAAATTTTAGAAGACATGGCTGCAGAAGAAGCTGCCGCTGCTGCTAAAAAAGTCATGGCCGCAGTGCCTGAGAAGGGGAAAGAAATAGCCGAAGTCGCTTCGGACGACGAAGCCTACACATTTCAAAATTTAATTGGGCAAAAACTTTCGGAGGACGAAATAGAAGAGCTAAAAGACTATGCCAAATCTTGCGGATACAGGCCAGGAGCTCTTCTATTCGGAGGTGTGGACGATGAAAAATTAGGCTGCATTCGAGACCAAACCGGAGCTAAGGTCATCGGTACTCTGTCAAAGAGTATCGGTTTTCCGAAGCTAGAGATAGATATCAGCCGCTACCGACGACAGCATATCGTCGGCAGCTTATTTTATTCCAATTTCAAGGTAAACAATCTTTTCTCTGTTCCTTATTGCTTTGGATAATGAAAATGTTACTAACGAAAACTGTTTTTGTGCAGAGCATGCTACTGAGCAAAGCTCTGAAGATGCAGCAGGATTTAGAGGACAAAAAACACGAAGCTATAATTGGAAATTTGGAGAGCAAAATAAAAGAACAATCAGTCATCATTGAAAAGAAAGACTTCGAACTTCAATCAACCGAAGGCTTGCTGGCAGAGACCGAAGCTAAAATATCAGAATTGAATTCGAAGCTTATCGGTCAATCAAAACAGTTTGAACAAGAAAAGCTAGAGCTTAATTCTAAACTTGAAGCCGAAGTCCAAGCCAACTCAAATTTGAAGAAATCATTAACAAGCCTTCAGGATAAATGTTTGAATTTTAGCAACAATTGTATCCAACAACTAAAGAAGATCTTTTACTCAGTTGGAGCCAGCAGCGGGAAATTTACCCCTTCGGATGAAGATTTACCAAAAGCCTTCGATCATATCGAAGCTGAAATTGAAGAACTTGACGAAGTTATAGCTGGGCACGGTGACTTCTGTGCCTGGGTAGCTTCTCGGGGTACTGCTGCAGCATTCCTGAAGGCTGGCTGCGAGCATGGAAAGATCGTCAACAGGCCCAACTTCACCCTGTCTCCATCAATCCTGGACGATATACCTGACCTCGCCCGAAGTATCTCAAATAGATTTATAAAAATGATATGGACAAAAGGCGGGCGGGAGAAGGCTGGAGACGAAGCTCGAAGTCATCTTGAACCAGTAAGAAATCCTACTTTGTACTTACCTTCTCCTTCATACTTGATTTTTACTCTGGATACCTGGATTCATGTAGGATGACGAAGCTGAAGGTGATTAAAGAATATGCCGCCGAAGCGGGAGCCTGAAGAAGATTAGTAGTAGTAGGCTAGAAAATTTGTAACAACTTGTTGTAAATACAATTAAACCGTTCTCAAGGAACTTTGTACATACCTTGTAATATATCCTTACCCTTTTATTAAGACGCTTTGATGTGGACGAAATCAATATTTTGAGCCGAAGGCGAAAAACACCTTCCCTTCTTTTCGTACACAACGAAGCATTAAAGACTGCTTCTTCTTTCTGCGGAAGCTTTGCTTTTTTGTACAAAACATAAAAGACTACTTCTTCTTTCTGCCGAAGCTTTTCTTTTTTTGTACACTCCAAAACATAAAAGAATACTTCTCCTTTTTGCCGAAGCAACCACTTAGTAACACAGATGCCATGAATGAATGCTTATGAATGCAAATGCTATGATGTAATGTGATGTGCGAATGAATGTCCAAAACATATAACCGAAGCCACACTCAACCATTATTTCCTTGGAATCAACCACACATCAGCTCTGCATTCCCTTAGGAACGACTTTGGAGCTTCCTCGTCTTTTACTTAGACGGTATAAACTCTGCATTCCCTTAGGAACGTCTTTGGAGTTTCTTCGCCTTTTACTTAGGCGGTATAAGCTCTGCATTCCCTTAGGAACGTCTTTGGAGCTTCTTCGCCTTTTACTTAGGCGGTATAAGCTCTGCATTCCCTTAGGAACGTCTTTGGAGCTTCTTCGTCTTTTACTTAGACGGTACCAGCGTTGACTTTTCGCTGAGAGCTCTGCATCCCCTTAGGGACGTCTTTGGAGCTTCTTCTCTTTTTTCTTTTTCAGTTCCTGCACTCGATGGTGCGTTCTCAGCTGTTACATTTACATTTTTTGGGGGATTTTGCTCTTATAAGACTAAAAAAGGAAATTACACATGATGGCCCCATTAAAAACCTTTCTCCCCCTTCGGAAAGGAAAAGGGTGCCATGAAAAAGAAAAGAAAAAACATAAAAAATTACATCATGTTATACATAGTATCGCCGAAGCTCATCCGCATTCCAAGACCTTGGAATTTCGTTGCCATCCATGTCCTTTAATCTGTACGATCCAGGCCTTGACGAAGATACTACTAAGAATGGTCCTTCCCATTTCAACTGTAGCTTACCCACTGTATCTGGGTTAGCCACTCTCCGAAGCACCAAGTGTCCCGGCTCAATATTTTTTAACCGGACTTTTCTATCTCGCCATTTAACTGTTTCAGCCTGATATTTATTGATATTCTCCACGGCCTGAAGCCTGATCCCTTCTAAAGCATCCTTTTCCACAAGGCAAGCATCTTCGGGACCTGATTCTGCCGAAGCTACTACTCTTATTGATCCAGCTTTGGCTTCTTCCGGGGTTATTGCTTCGTCTCCGAATAATAACTTGAATGGGGTAAAGCCTGTAGATCTTGATGTTGTTGTATTGTGGCTCCACACCACTTTGGTTAACTGGTCTGGCCACTTTCCCCTGGGTTGATTGAAGATTAGCTTCATTATTCCTGTCATTATAATGCCGTTGGCCCTTTCAACAAGCCCATTCGACTCCGGATGCCTGACTGATGCAAAATGGATCTTCGTTCCAATTTGATCACAAAAGTTTCTGAAAGCTTCGGAGTCAAACTGCGTTCCATTGTCTACAGTGATGGCCTTCGGTACTCCGAAGCGACAGACAATGTTCTGCCAGAAAAACTTTTGGACAGTGGCCGAAGTTATTGTAGCTAATGGCCTCGCCTCAATCCATTTGGAAAAATACTCCACAGCTACTACAACATATTTTAGATTCCCTTGGGCCGGTGGTAATGGACCCAACAAGTCAAGGCCCCATCTTTGCAATGGCCAGATGGGTTGTATCAGCTGTGTCAAAGACGAAGGTTGCTTTTGATCTCTTGCACATTTTTGACAACCTTCGCACTTTTGGACTAACTCCGCTGCATCCGAAGCTGCCTTCGGCCAATAAAAACCTTGGCGGAACACTTTTCCAAGTAATGGCCTGGATCCGATGTGGGATCCACACAGGCCTGCATGTATCTCTTTCATCAACTCTATACCTTCGGCTCTAGATAAGCACTTGAGCAGCGGAGCGCAAACTCCATGTTTGTATAATTCCCCTTCTATCATGACATACGGACGAGCTCTTGCCTCTATTCTTTTATTGTAAGCTTCGTCATCTGAAAGGAACTTACCCTGAAGGTAAGAGATTATTTCAGTTCTCCAATCTTCGCTGTAAACAGGAGATATGTTGAGGACTGCTCTTTCAAGGAGCTCCACTGAAGGTGCCTTTATTGTTTCGAAGAACACATCCGAAGGTAACGGCAGCCCCTGTGCCGCAGACTTAGCTAGCAAATCAGCATGCTCATTTTGTCCTCGAGGAATATTCTTGACAGAGAATCCTTCGAAGGATGCTTCGATCCTTCGGACTGTATCTAGATATTTTTCAAGCTTCGGATCCTTAGCCTTGCAACTTTTGTCAACATGACCCGAAACCACCTGGGAATCAGTTTTAAGAATTGCCCTTCTGATTCCCATTGCCTTTAATTTCCGAAGGCCCAGAAGCAGGGCTTCGTACTCAGCAATATTGTTCGTGCAGCTGAAATCAAGTCTTGCTGCATAACAAGTTTTGACCTTGGATGGTGAAACCAACACAGCAGCTGCACCTGCTCCGAAGATTCCCCAAGAGCCATCACAAAACACTGTCCACACTTCAGCATCTTTATTTGCTTCTTCATCCTGAGCCCCTGGCGTCCAGTCGGCAATGAAATCTGCCAATGCTTGAGACTGGATCGAAGATCTATGCACATAATCAATGTAAAATTCGTTGAGCTCTGCAGCCCATTTCCCAATCCGTCCAGTAGCTTCTCTATTTCTCATTATATCCTTCAACGGCTGCGAAGAAGGAACAATGATATTGTATGCCTGAAAATAATGCCGAAGCTTCCTGGATGCCATTAAAACGGCATATAATACCTTCTCCAGCTCTGTATAATTTTTCTTTGAGACACTAAGGACCTCAGATACAAAATACACTGGGACTTGCTTCTTGAGCTGGCCATCAAGCTTCTCCTGGACAAGTGCCGCACTTACTGCTGAGTGCGAAGCTGCCACATATAACAACAGAGGAGCCCCTGGCATTGGTGGAGTTAATGTTGTGAGATCTATCAAGTATTGCTTCAACTCTTCGAAGGCTTTTTGTTGACTTGGGCCCCATTGAAAGACTTCGGCTGACTTCAGCACCTCGAAAAATGGTAAGTTTCTTTCTGCTGATCTGGATATAAATCTGTTGAGAGATGCCAGCCTTCCTGTCAATCTTTGGGCCCCTTTTCTTGTAGTTGGTGGCTCCATTCGAAGTATAGCTTCGATTTTATTTGGATTAGCTTCGATTCCCTTTGTTGAAACCAAGCATCCAAGAAATTTACCCTTCTTTACTCCGAAGACACATTTCTCTGGATTCAGCTTCAAACCAGCTTGTCTGAAGCTGGCGAAGGTCTCCTGCAGATCAGCAATATGATTTTCCTGCTTCGTGCTTTTGACGATAATGTCATCAACATAGGTCAACACATTTCTGCCTATTTGAGACTGAAGAACCTTCGCAGTCATTCTGCTGAAACTTCCTCCAGCGTTTTTGAGCCCTTCAGGCATCCGAAGATAGCAATACGTGCCACTTGGAGTTATGAAGCTAGTTTTCGGCTCATCTTCCTTTTTCATCCAGATTTGATGATATCCTGAGTAACAGTCCAAGAGACTCATGAGCTCTGAAGAAGCTGCTGCATCGACTAGAGAGTCTATCCTTGGCAACGGGAATTCGTCCTTCGGACAAGCCTTGTTGAGATCTGTGAAGTCGATACACATTCTCCACTTGCCATTGGCCTTCTTCACCATAACAGTGTTAGCTAGCCACTCTGGATACTTCACTTCTCTGATAACTCCTGCACTGAGGAGTCTTTTTACTTCATTGCGAGCCCCTTCGGCCTTGTCATCAGACATTTTCCGAAGCCTCTGCTTTCGGGGTCTGAAGGATGGGTCAACATTGAGCGAATGTTCAATAACATCCCGATTTACTCCACAGAGATCATTAGCCGACCATGCAAAAACATCTTTGTTGTTGAATAAAAACCTTATCAAGGTTTTCTCCTGGTCTTCAGATAATTGCGAGCCCAACAGCACCTTCTGCTCTGCTATGTCCTCACACAATAGCATGGGCTTCGGCTGATCTGCTGAAGCTGCCTTCTCCCTTCTGAATTTGTACTGTTCACAAGCTTCAGTTCCATCTATATTATGGATTGCCTTGGAGTCGGTCCAGCTTCCTTCGGCCCTTCTAGCAGCTTCTTGGCTTCCATGGATAGCAATAGGCCCTTGGTCCGAAGGTATCTTCATGCAAAGATAGGCAGGATGAAGGATTGCTTCGAAGGCATTAAGAGTACCACGACCAATAATTGCATTGTAAGGATATTCCATGTCAACAATGTCAAACACAACTTGCTCAGTTCTAGTGTTGTTGATGAATCCGAAGGTTACTGACATGGTGATCTTGCCCAGTGCTACAATCTGTCTTCCTCCGAAGCCACAGAGAGGATGTGTAGCATCATGAATCTTATCTTCTGGCTCTTGCATTTGTCTGAAAGCTTTAGCAAATATGATGTCAGCTGCACTGCCTGTGTCAACCAAGACATTGTGGACCAGAAATCCTTTGATAACACAAGAGATAACCATGGCATCGTTGTGTGGGTAATCTTTGAGCTGAAGGTCCTCTTGAGAGAAGGTAATAGGAATGTGAGACCATCTTGATTTGATGAAGGGTCCTTGCACCCCAACATGCTGTACTCTTCTCTGCGCTTCCTTCTTCTGCTTCTTGTTAGCTGGCTCTGAGGACGAGCCACCTGTGATCGGGAGCACCAGCTTCGGGTCCGAAGCAACTCCAGCTTGATTGTTGAACGAAGCCATCAACTCAGAAAAGTGGAAGTGAGTTCACCGGAGGTGGGCGCCAATGTTGGGGACTTGTTCTCAAATGCTAAGAATTAAGAACAAGGCAACATAGAAAATGTTAAGTGTAAAAGTCCTTCGTCCTCCATAACATTATATCCCTTTGGGATATAAAGCATCTCGGACGAAGGTTACGAAGGACGTAGCTTCGTAAGCGTGACAATGAGGAACGAAGCATTCATATAAATCATGAGATATGAGAATACTTAAATGTTATCATAAAATCATCTCCATTTTTATTATTATAAACAAATGTAAATGACTCCAAATTACAAATGTACCTTCGGTCTTGAAGAACACAAGTGTGATGCGAAGGCAAATGACAGGTTCGTGTGAACAGTACGGGGGTACTGTTCATCTATTTATAGACACAGGACGCAACCTGTGACGAATTACAATTATGCCCTTTACAAAAGTTTACAACATTATCTTAGACCTCTATGGATAAAAAGGTCATTCTATCTTTATGTCGGTTTGCAACGCCGAAGCTCTATAAAAAGGAACCTTCGGCCATTTCCTGGGGACGATTTCAGCCGAAGCTGCTTCTTCACGCAAGACCTTCGGCGCAACGAAGCATGGGCCCAACAAGTACACATCGACATACTCAGCAATATGTCCCGTTTGGCTGTAGTGGACTAGCTTTATGTGGAGTTAAGTCAAGCAGTTGCTTTTAGTTGGTCAGGTTATTATTACTAGTAGAAAGCTAGGTTTTAGCATTAACCCAAGTTATTAACCCAATGTATCCTTTCCAAATGGAAAGAATACCACTTACCATTACCATAGTCATAACCAAAATCATCATCCTCATCACCACCTGCGAACCATACATCCTTGATCAAGTATCTCTAATCAATGGAGCTCCCTTGGCCGCTCATAACCGCGAGCACGACTGATATATCAGTTTCATAACACTCTGAAGAGGTTGCGCAGTTTACCCACAAGCCGTGATTCCCTCTTGCCTGGGCCGATCAAACCCTTAAACAATACCAAGGTGAATAGGCAGGGTCTCACTACGTAGCCTTTACAAAGATTCCCTGGGGCTGTAGCCACCCGTTAGGTTTTCTAAATGCATCGCACTCCTCCCCAAGGGGCGAACCAACCTTGGCAGAGCGAGCCACATACACCGAGCCCCATTAATGGCATGACGGCGAAGCGAACTACACCCCAGTTCCTCTAATTACTCAGCTAAGGGCGTCCCACTCCACCCTCATGGTTGCACTGTTTTCCCGGGCGGTCATCCAACGAACCAGTCCTTACGGAGAGGCACTCGAGAAACAGCTCGAGCCCCACTTAAATGTCACAGTACCATCATCATAATCAAAAGAGAAAACAACGTATCATAGATAATCTCATCATGTTCATTGATTAATGTGAAGCACTAGCATATAGCAAAACTGAAATAATCCAACCAAAATAGGTAAACAAGGACAAGATAAACAAAAGCTAGTTGATCCTTAGATATAAATTGTGTAAATGCGGGTGAATTATAAGAATGAGTAGGACATAGATGGGTCAAGGGACACTTGCCTTCACCAACCAGCGGCTGCTCAGGGTCTTCACCTGCAATTCATTCGGACTCCACCAACTGACCATTATCTATACGAGTTCAAACATACATTCCACACATTTAATACAAAAGAACAGTACACCATACAATAGAATGTAATAAATAAACAGACATTTGATGCAGGGCTCACACCTACGACTAAGCGAGAAAGGGAAAGTAACGGTTGAGGCTACGACCGACGAGCGATCACGTCACACGATAATAAATTAAAATACTCGTCTAAACAGAATGGTATTAATTTATCCATCACATTAAGCATAGGGCAAAGTCATGTTCCATGTTTAATCATTATGAACAAATCAAGGTAATTTAAAAGGATTGTCGCGCGGCGAAACGCACGACACAACACTTAAATTGAATTAAGAAATAAACGACTCATCGCGCGACGGAGCATGCAACGAGACACTTGTATTAATTATAAAGAAACGTTAAGCGTCGCGCGACGAAACGCACAACGGCATACGTCATCTAAACTGAATTTTAAAATGAAACGTCGCACGACTGGACGTGCGACGCCACACATTAAACAATCTGAAATTAAGACGAATCGTCGTGCGACGAAGCGCGCAACACAGCTCATTACTAAAGACGAATTTGAACTGAATTGTCGCGCGATGAAGCGCGCGACGCGACTCAAAAATAAGGGTAAAATTAAATATGAATTCTCGGGCGGCAAAGCACGCGACGCAGTACATCGACTAAACTAAAATTAGAAATGGATTAAACTGAGAGTTGAACGTCACACAACTACAGTAGCATGCACGGGAATGCGCTGCACGCGCCGAGGGCACGCGAGGCCACGCCGGGGCACGAGCCGCCGGGGACGCGGGCACGACCACCAGGGCGCGGGGCCACCGAGGCGCGCAGCCGCAGGGGCGCGAGGCCGCCAGGGCACGGGGCGCGGGGCCGCGCGTGGGGGCCGCCGGGGTGTGGGCCGCGGGGGCTGTGGGGGCGAGCCGCCGCCGGGAGCGAGGGGCGCGGGCACGGGGGCCACTGGGGCGAGCCGCCGCTGGGGCGTGGGCGTGAGGCCGCGGGGCAAGCCACCGCTAGGGCGCGGACGCGCAGGGGTGCGGGCGCGGGGGCCGCCGGGGTGCGGACGCGTAGGGGCGCGGGGGCGAGGCCGCCAGGCCACCGAGGCGAGGACGCGAGGCCGCGGGGCCGCGGGGCGAGCCACCGCTAGGGCGCGCACGCAGGAAGGAAGAAAAAAAGGGCGCACAGGGAACGCGCGCGGGGGAGAAGGAAGGGGAGGGGGAGGGGAAGGGAGAGAGGGAGAGGGAGAGGGAGCTCACCTCGGGGTCCAAATCTGGCGATCACCGTCTCCAAAACCTAGGGCACCATGGGGGAGAGAGAGAGGTGGAGGAGAGGAGGTTGCTGCGCGGGAAAATCAAATGAGAGACAGAGAGAGAAAGGAGGGGGGGCACGCGCATGGGGAGGGGCAGGGCACCGGGGGTGCGCGGACCGGAGCGGGCCGAGCCGGGCTGGGTCGCGTTGCAGGGCAAAAACCCACGACACGCACAACCATCGATCGGAATCCGATTCGCAAAACGAGACGGAGCAACACTCGGGATTAAACACAACATCATACAAGAAAAATGCCTCGGCATGATGCAACACTCATGATAACTTAGGTTTTGTTTACACGTAATACGGACACCAGTCGCTATACTGCTTTGAAATTGGGAAGAAGGGGTGAAACAGGAGGAGAAAAGAGAGTAACACCTGAATTTGGTGAGTAAAAAGAAGAAAAAATTCTACCCCCAAATTCAGGGCGTTACAAACCTATCCCCCTTAAAAGAATCTCGCCCTTGAGATTCAAGGTTGGCAAGCAAAGAGTTCAGGGTACTTGGCCATCAGATCATCTTCACGCTCCCAGGTTGCTTCTTCCTCAGAGTGGTGATCCCATCTGACTTTGCACATTCTGATAGTTTTCCTCCGGGTGACTCTATCTACAGCCTCAAGAATCTACACTAGCTTCTCTATGTAGGTCAAGTCCTCCTGGACTTCCAGACCTTCCACTGGCAACTGCTCTTCTGGTACACGCAGACACTTCTTCAACTGAGACACATGAAAGACATCATGCACCGCTAACAAACCTTATGGCAGACCGAGCTGATAGGCCACTTCTCCACGCTTTGCGAGAATCTGATACGGACCGATGTAGCGGGGTGCTAGCTCGCCTTTGACTCCGAATCTTCTGACTCCTCTGATAGGTGATACTTTCAGGTAGACAAAATCTCCGACTTCAAAACTAAGCTCTCTCCTTCTTGTGTCTGGATAGCTTCGCTGCCTTGATTGCCCTATCTTCAGGTTCTCCCGAACCATCTTGATGTTCTCTTCAGCTTCGAGCAAAATGTCTGGCCCGAACACTTGCTTTTCTCCAAGCTGATCCCATTGCAACGGAGTTCTACAACTCCTTCCATAAAGCGCCTGAAATGGTGACATCTTCAAGCTGGCCTAGTAACTGTTGTTGTAGGAGAATTCTGCATAAGGCAATCTCTTGTCTCATCCGGACTGATCTTGCAACGCACAGGCTCTCAACATATCTTCCAGGATTTGATTGGTTCTTTTAGTCTGACCGTCTGTCTGCGGATTGTAAGCTGAACTGAAATTCAGATGTGTACCCAAGGCTTCATGCAACTGCTGCCAGAAATGAGAGGTGAACTGCGTTCCTCTGTCTGACACTATCTTCTTTGGTACACCGTGAAGACAAACGATCCGGGACATGTACAACTCTGCTAACACTGCACTACTGTAGTTAGCCTTGACAGGTATGAAGTGGGCTGACTTGGTTAAGCGGTCCACCACTACCCAAATTGAATCGTAGCTGGCTCGAGTGCGGGGCAATCCGACTATGAAGTCCATCCCGATTTCATCCCATTTCCACTGAGGAATTCGCAATGGTTGCAACAATCCAGCTGGTCTCTGATACTCTGTCTTGATCCTTTGACAACTGTCACATATAGCCACATGCTCTGCGATCTCCCTTTTCATTCCGTACCACCAGAACTTTTTCTTCAGATCCTGATACATCTTCTCACTTCCAGGGTGAATAGAATAAGCTGACTCATGAGCTTCCTTGAGGATCAACTCCCGAATGGACTGGACATTGGGAACACATAAACGGTCCTTGAACCATACCACACCTTCTGCATCTTCCCGAAAATCTTTGCCTCTGCCTTCTAGAATCAGTTGCCAGATTTCATTGATCTTCTCATCATTCTTTTGTGCTTCTTTGATCTCCCGCTCTAAAGTGGGTTCTAACTGAACTATCACTCCTCGCATATTGTTCAGAAATCCGAGACTCGGCCTGTCAAACTCTTTGGCCAACTCATAAGGCATCGGATGAGCGACCATCATATTGACTTGACTCTTCCTGCTCAAAGCATTTGCCACTACGTCCGCTTTGCCTGGGTGGTAATGAATCTCCAATTCATAGTATTTGATCAACTCTAACCATCTTCTTTGCCTCATATTCAGCTCCGACTGAGTGAATATGTACTTCAGACTCTTGTGGTCTATGTAAATATCGCATTTCTGCCCATACAGATAGTGCCTCCATGTCTTCAGTGCATGAACCACTACTACCAACTCTAGATCATGGATTGGATAATTCTTCTCATGAACCTTCAGCTGTCGGGACGAGTAAGCCACAACTCTTCCCTCCTGCATCAACATGCATCCCAAACCAGTGTAACAAGCATCACAATACACTGAGAAGGGCTTGTGCACATCAGGCAAGACTAAGACAGGCGCTGTAGTCAACTTCTCTTTCAGTGCTTCAAAGGCTTCTTGACATTTCTGGGTCCACTTGAACTCAACATTGTTGGCTAGCAACGCTGTCATCGGTTTCGCAATCTTCGAGAACCCTTCAATGAATCGCTGGTAATATCTGACCATTCCAATGAAGCTCTTGATTCCTCGAGCATCCGTTGGCGCTTTCCAGTTCAGAATGTCTGCCACTTTCTTCGGATCCACAGCTAATCTTTCTTTGTTGATTATGTGACCCAAAAACAGGACCTCATCAATCCAGAACTCGCACTTGCTCAACTTCGCATACAACTGGTGCTCTCGCTATCTCTGCAATACCATCTTCAAATGATCTGCATGCTCTTCCTCACTTTGAGAATATATAAGAATGTCATCAATGAATACCACCACAAACTTGTCGAGATAATCCATAAATACACAGTTCATCAGATTCATGAAGAAGGCTGGTGCATTTGTTAGACCAAAGGACATAACAGTGAACTCATACAACCCATACTTGGTAATGAATGTCGTCTTTAGAATGTCTGAAGGTCGAATCCTGAGCTGATGATAACCTAACCTCAGATCTATCTTTGAGAACACGTTGGCTCTTCTCAACTGGTCGAACAGATCTTCTATTCTGGGCAAGGGGTACTTGTTCTTGATGGTGACCTCATTCAGAGCTCGATAATCGATACACATCCTTCTGGTGCCATCTTTCTTCTCCACGAATAGGACAGGGGCGGCCCAAGGTGAGGTGCTTGGCCTTATATAACCTTTCTTTGACAGCTCATCAATCTGCTTCTTAAGTTCAACCAACTCTGGTCCAGATACCCTGTTGGCTCTTTTAGAAATAGGGGCGGTGCCAGGAAGAAGCTCTATGGCAAACTCAACTTTCCGCTCAGGTGGCATGCCTGGTAAGTCTTCCGGGAACACATCTGGAAATTCTGACACAACCTTGATAATCTCGAGTGAATCTGGCTCCTTGCTATCAATAGCCATCTGATGACAACCTCCTTTACTTTGCTCAGGTGAGATTAAATCGGCTACCACTTCTTCTCCTAGTGGGGACACCAACTTAATTATCCTCTTATCACAACTGATAATTGCTTGGTACTTATCTAGCCAATTCATCCCTAGGATGGCATCTATTCCCTGAGTACCCATTACTATGAGATTGGCGGGAAACGCTATCCCCCTTATTTCCACACTTACATTCAAGCAAATGCTATCGGCTCGAATTCTACCACCGGCTGAGTCAATTTGAATAGGTGTTGACATGGTAGTGATTGGGAGATTATGTGCTTCTACCCATGATGCAGTAATGAATGAATGCGTTGCTCCAGTATCAAATAACACTTCTGCAATATGGAAGTCGACTGGAAACATGCCTACTGTCATGCCGGGTGTTTCCTGAACTGCTTCAGCCTCCAAGTGATTCAGTCTCCCATGGTTGTAGCGTGGCTGAGAGCGGTTGCCTGCTCTAGGTTGAGACACATTCTGCTTTGCTGGGGCACTGGGGCCTGAATACTGCTGGGCTGCCTTCTTCGGACATTGCATCACCCAATGGCCTTGCTCTCCATAATGGAAACATGCTCTGCTTCCGCCTTGAACTGGTGCTGCTTGACTGTTCTGGTTGGTTACTAGGGTGGGGAGGCGAGGTGCCTGCTGACTCTACCTCTGGAACTGACCTCCTCCTGACTGATTGTTCTTGCAATTCTGCTGCTGGTGCTGAGGGTACTGCCTCTGAAACTGCTGCTGAGGTGGACGCTAATTCTGCTTGAACTGCTGATGCGAGTTGCCTGAGAAATGGGGGCGATTGCTGCTTACAGGCTGAGGTCCACTGATCTTGCGCTTGCGATCCTCCATCTCCTTGCGCTTCTTCTCTATCATGATCGCTCTGTCGATTAGGTGCTGAAATGTGGGGAAGGTATGGTTCATCAACTGGTAGTGCAAGGGATCAACTAAGCCTCTCAAGAAATGATACTATCTCTTGGCATCTGTGTTGACATCTTCAGGAGCATAGCAGAATAGCTGCAGAAACTTATCTCGGTACTCACTGATAGACATAGGCCCTTGCTTGAGCGCCAGGAACTCCTCCTTCTTCACTGTCATCAGACCTACGGGAACATGGTACTAACGGAAGTTATCTCTGAATTCTTCCCATGTGATAGCGTCGGGGTTGGCATGGGTGGCGAGATAGGACTCCCACCAAGACTGGGCTGCTCCTCTCAACAAACGGGGACCATACAGAACTTTCTCCCTGTCGTCGCACTGAGCGGTGTGCAACTCCCGCTCCACGGTACGCAGCCAATCTTCAGCATCCATGGGGAAAGAAGAGTGAGCGAACACTGGGGGATGACCTCTCATGAATTCAGCACGCTTGTCTCTGGGCATCCGAGGCATCTAAGGCTGAGGTGGTGGCTGCTGCTACTGCTGCTGAATTGTGGCAGAACTGCCTGAATTATTCCAACTTAAGTGCCTAAGTCCTGCCTTAGAGGCTAGACCACACTTAAATGGGAATAACCCGTCAATCCCTCGGATCTAGTCCGACAAGGCCACTAACAGGATCAAGTACCACAATCTCACTCGATGGTGAGTCACAGAGCAAACACAATAAAGCATAAAACCATACATTAAGGAGTATTAAGTTATTACATCATCATCGGAGTTTTTGCAAAAGTAAACATCATTGTTCGAAGTGCAGCGGAATAAAACTAACGATAGATAAACAGAGAGATGGGGATGCCTGTCCCATCACTCCTCATGCTCCTCCTCAGACGAGGTAGGGTCCCACTCGACAGTCCAACCCGGTGGCAAGATGGACGGCCAAGTCACTCCAGCAACCATGTCCTCCAGAGAACCTATAAAATTGTGCCACAAGCAAGGCTGAGTATACTAATACTCAGCTAGACTTACCCGGTGTGAGGAGTCTACTCCTCTACCTCTAGACATGCAGCTGTTTGGCTGTGGGGTTTGGTTGCCAAAAGCACTAGCTGAGTTTCTAAGTCAAATTTTAACCTTGTCAAAATGAAGTGTCACTCTCTTAAGGCTAAATATGTACTATCTACTCATACATAGTAGCAAACATTTTTAGTAATCAACATCTTGTATCAACTCATCATGTTTCCACTTGTTACTCAATGTAGCAGCATGGATCAAGCGGTCTCATTAGCTGCGAGAAGCAGACGATTCGAATCGAGTTTTTTTATCCTTGCAAGGTAAACCTAAACACACGACGTGGCGAGGCACTCCGTCCCCACACACATCAACCGTCCCCATCGATTCCCCGTTAGTAGACCAGGGCTCACCGCCTTGGCGTACAATGCCTCACTGACCCCGACTGCCGTCGTGCAGTGACCGCACTTGTACCCACCATAACTGGAATGGGAGACCATGTCTCAGGTCGCGTGAGGGGATATGTCTACTGCCAGGTTCACTCTGGTACTAGGCTTACCGATTTACCATATTTCTCGGTATGCGCTCAGTACGTTCAAACGCTTGACTCACGGTACCACACCTTAATCCTTATTCCAATTTTTATCCCATAGACAGCCAATCCCCATGGATTGTTGCCCACAAACCAACATCATTATGGTAAGAAAGTGGATACAGCCAATTCCTAACCTCGCGCGAGTGCTAGAAAACTCACTCGACTTCTACCGAGATCCTAATTAATAAAGCAACTACTCGACTTAACATACTAGTATTCATCTCAATGGGATTCCTGAGATCATGCAACTAGGGTTTCAAGCAACTCCTACACTTAAGTGCACATTCCATCCTACAATCAATAAGTGTAGTAAAATAGCATAAATAACAGGTTATGCATAAAACCGGGGCTTGCCTTCCAAGGCTGTGGCAGGCAGATCCTCTGGTGCAGGCTCTGGTGCTGGATCCGGGGCTACCTCCTGAGCAGCTCCTTGCTCCGGCACGAGGACGTACTCTCCGTCAGCAAGGTTACAGTCTATCGAATGCAATGAACAGGTATGTTATGATTATGCAGGATTTAATAACATTATGCTAAGAGAAGAAAAACTAAGTTAAGGAGTAACTTAGGGTTTTCTTGGTCATATGGGGCTTTTAGTGGTTTATGCTTATCACTCTAGGTTTAGGTTTTGTTAATGATAAGCATAGTGGATTGGCATTTCCTTATTATAAATTAGTGGACAATGTAAAAAGGGTTTTAGAATGATACTAATTTTTATTATTCATTTTCCCTTTTCTTTATTTTCTATTTATGGTTTCTAGTGTAGGTTTGAACTACAACAGTGGCTTAACGTTTTCCAAAAATTTTGTAAAAATTACAGTGGGTTGCCATTGGTCACTATAGCTCATTCTAGGAAGTGGAGGTTCAAAATAAAAAGGCTATGCTTTAGACAAAAATAACAAAAGTTGTGTGAATGGGCCACTTTGCACTACAACTTGTAATTTGGGGTGGGTTCTGTCCTAAGGGTTATTTTTGTTGGAATCTAATAGTAATAATAGGCTTCTGTGCCAAAAATCACAGAAAGCTAAGGGATGGTCATTTAGTTATGATTTTCTAAAGTTTAATGCCAAAAAGGCACTTTCTACTACATAGTTATTTGAAAAATGTCAAACAGCAGATTTCATATTTTTTCTAAGTTTTTAATAACAAAACATTAACTTTCCCAAGGGTTGGGGTGTTTTCACCTTGGGGTTATTTTTGTAGGGTTTTTCTAAGTTTCTCTTGTTTTCTTAAAATAAAAGATATCCTATTTATTTTGTACTAAACCAGGGTCTCATAGATTTTTCCAGTGAACTATACTGAGTAAGTGTCCTAACAAAAATAGGAATGCCCTCTGGTTCATTATTTAAATCATCTTTTCTATTTTTCTTAAACTTAAGCATATTGTAAGATAAATAGCAAAAACTAACTTAATGGAGTAGACAGAGAGGTTTAGCATTTTTAAACAAGTCAGTAGGTGGATATAAACTTCTCCAAAATTTTCTAACCCTAGTCAAATAGTGCAACTATTTTTCTTCCTATTATTTAGCTTTTGGCCAAAACAATAATTAAATCAGAACCCTAAAGTTTTCTGTAGTACATAAGGGTTTTATATTTTTCCTAAGTAGTTTACATTATTTAAAGTCTAACAAAATTGGTTTGTCTAAATTTGGATGAATGGAACAGAAGTTATGGATTATTTAAGTTCTGTTCAAAATTTAAATCAGATTTAATAAAGGTTTCCTGGAAAACTACTTTGCGCCGAGGCCCCTGGGTTTAATCCAAATCAACTCTCTCAGTTATACCCCCGCGTTACTATTCATTTGAGTCACTGACATCTCGCAAAACCCCCTGGGTTTCTTTCCTTCTCCCCCGCGGTCCCTCCCTGGCTTAAACAGTAACTGCAGAGAAGAAAGGGGTGGCGCGGCTTACCGGGGGCGAGAGAGGTCCGGCGAGGGGCGGGGCTGGCTCGGGGAGGCTCTGGCGGTCACAGCGATGTACGGCTCGACGGCGGGGATGGCCGGAATCGCTTGGTCCTCGTGCGCAGGCGGGTGTCCTCGTCGGCGGCGGGTGTGCCGGCCAAATCACGGCGATCTGGTTCAATCCAATGGCACGGTGAGCTTCACGGGGTGACGTAGAGGCTGTGTGCACAAGGAATCGGACAATGGTTCAGTGGCTTACCCTGTCCATGTACTCCGGCAGGGTTGTGAACTCCGGCGACCGTGGACTGGCCTCTCTGGCGAAGCAGGCTTCGATTCCTCGCTCGGGGAGCTTCGCCGAGGTGTGCTTAGTCGTCTCAGAGGATTGGACGGGGTTGGGAAAGGCTGAGCTGGCCGGTCTACGACGGCAGGGGCTCGGGTGGCCGCGGACACGCCGTGCACGGGCAAACGACGGTGAGTTGAGCTCCGGTGAGGCTTGAGCGTGCGCGGAAGAGTGTGGTCGACGCCTGAGTGGGCTTTATAAGCGCGGGCGCACACGGGGGACAAGGGCGCGGCTCGGCGCGGCGCGGGGTCGGGCGCGCGCGTGCTCTGGCTTGCGCAGAGCGCGTCGAACACGTGTAGCTTTTCTTCTGCCCGTGTTCCACAGCTCGCCCAAGTCGCAAACGTGCGAATCTTGGCAAAAATCCAGCGCGAGTCTTTTCCTGGCACCTAGGGTTGTCTCTCATCCGTGAGTTGCCATGGCAGATATGGCCTAGGTGGGGAGATCTTCGGTCGCCAAATCAGGTATGTCACTCTGCCCACCTCGCGACAAAAACCATGCCAAGGCATGTCAAACGTCAAAGTCTCGGGCTCAACTTTTTCTAGTGGGTGCCCTAGGTGGTATGCCACATTTTTGGTATAGAACTTAGGTGGTTTTGGTGCCATCTTCGAGGTGAACACGATTGATCTTTAGTGTAGGTGTAGTTTTTGGACTTAGAGAGAAATAGAGAGCTCTAGCTCTCTCTCTACTTGGAGATTTGATTTGGGGTTTCTCGAGGGGTCTTTTTGCAATATTTTCTTCCCATAATTGCTGGTTAAAAGTTACTTAAGTTTGGTTAAAGATTAACTCATGATTTGCACATTTGCTTACTCTCTTTCCCTTTCAAACATGGTTTTGGTAGTTAGGGTTCAAGAGAGGTCTAGGGTTTACTACCCTCCTTGTCCAAAGTGATAATTACACACAACTAGGGTAATGCTTTTGGTCATCCACATCTCTTGGTTAAAACCTAGCCTCCAAGGCTCTTACACTTTGCTCCTTAAGTTTCCTCCACATGTGATCATAGTCATTAGTTGCTTAGAGGTGCCCTAGCCATGGTAACACCTGAGGTGTTACAGCCCTCCCCCCTTAAAGGAATCTCGTCCTGAGATTTTAGGCAGAGTCCTCTAGAGGGGTGCTACTCCTTCTTATACTCAAGTTTCTCTGGTTAACTGCTCTTCGAATGCCATTCTCTTTGCAACTTCAGAAGGAAGTCCTATTTAAGTTAAATCCACAACTTAGACTATCCTGGTTATCTAAGTTTTTCTTATAATTGTATTCAAAGGGTAGGTGGGGGTGGGGTTTTGGGTTACGTACCGACTCCTTTGGGCAAAAAGT
Source organism: Zea mays (assembly GCF_902167145.1). Lineage (NCBI taxonomy): Eukaryota > Viridiplantae > Streptophyta > Magnoliopsida > Poales > Poaceae > Zea > Zea mays. Next base: position 148,933,401 of record NC_050100.1, read on the forward strand.
CGGGGAAGCGAGAGCGTAGAAAATCCTCAGTCTCCCATGTAGCTTCTTCTACTGAATGGTGACTCCACTGAACCTTATACATTCCGATCGACCTTGCCCGCGTTGATCTCTCTTTCTGATCCAATACCTTGATGGGGTACTCTTGATAAGACAAGTCTGGTTCTATCTCAATTTCTGGTTCCGGTAGCACTTCAGTGGGTAGGCGAACACACTTCCGTAGTTGAGATACATGGAACACATCATGAACAGCTGACATGCTGGGTGGCAACTTCAATTGATAGGCTACGGGTCCACAAGCTTCCTTGATCTCATAGGGTCCAATGTAACGAGGAGCTAACTTGCCCTTGATTCCGAATCTCTGGACACCTTTAGTGGGTGACACTTTAAGATAAACATGGTCCCCCACTTCAAACTGTAGAGGCTTCCGCCTCTTATCATGATAGCTCTTTTGCCTGGCCTGAGCAGCTTCTAAGTTCTTCTTGATGACTCTGACCTTTGCCTCTGCTTCAAGTACTAAATCTGGCCCAAAAATTTCCCTCTCTCCTGCTTGAGACCAATTCAGCAGGGTCCTACACCTTCTCCCATACAAGGCCTCGAAAGGTGCCATCTTCAAACTGGACTGATAACTGTTATTATAGGAGAATTCTGCCAAAGAAAGACACTTGTCCCAATCCTTTCCATAATGTAGCACACATGCCCTCAACATGTCTTCGAGGATTTGATTTACTCTTTCTGTCTGGCCATCTGTTTGAGGATGGTATGCTGAGCTTCGTATTACATGGGTCCCAAGTGATTCCTGCAATTGTTCCCAAAATCGTGCCACAAAGGGTGCTCCTCTGTCTGAGACTATAGTCCTTGGTATCCCATGCAAACGAACTATCTGGTCAATGTAGATCTCTGCATACTTCTCCGTCCTGTGGGTGGTGTGTACTGGCAAGAAATGAGCTGACTTGGTCAATCTGTCCACAATGACCCAAATGGAATCATGGTGCCTGGAGGTATTGGGCAATCCCACGATAAAGTCCATGCAAATGTCCTCCCATTTCCAAGATGGTATGGGAAGGGGTTGTAAAGGGCCTGCTGCCTTCAAATGACTAGCTTTGATCCTCTGGCAGGTGTCACACTCGGATACGTACTTGGCAATTTCCCTCTTCATCCTGGTCCACCAATATAAAGATCTGAGATCATGATACATTTTGTTGCTACCAGGGTGCATGGAGAATTTGGATAGGTGAGCTTCATCCAGTATCCTCTTCCTGAGCTCGGGGTCCCTGGGAACAACCAATCGATCTCCAAACCATAGAATTCCCTTGTTGTCTTGACGGAAGCACTAGTATTTTTCTGCCTTCTGCTTGATCATGTCTTTGATAACCTGAACACCCTTATCCTCAATCTGTGCCCTGACTATTTGCTCTTGCAATGTGGGCTCCACCGAGATATAGTTTAAGTCACCTGAAGAAACAACTTCCAGGTTCAGCTTGCACAATTCATCACACAGGGTGGTAACTCTTGCATCCATGCTCATACAATTGCACTGGGCCTTTCTGCTCAAGGCATCTGCCACAACATTGGCTTTGCCGGGATGGTAATGCACCTCCAAATCATAGTCCTTGATTAATTCTAACCATCTCCTCTGCCTCATGTTCAGATCTGCCTGAGTGAAAATGTATTTGAGGCTCTTGTGATCAGTGTAAATGTTGCAGTGAGCTCCCATCAAGTAGTGTCTCCATATTTTGAGAGCATGAACCACAGCTGCTAACTTCAGATCATGTGTAGGGTAGTTCTGCTCATGGGGTCTGAGTGCTCGGGAAGCATAAGCAATGACTCTGTTATCTTGCATTAAGACACATCCCAATCCAGTACCGGAAGCATCACAATAAACTTCAAATGGCTTGGTGTTGTTAGGTTGAGCCAGCACTGGGGCGGTGGTCAAATGCTGCCTTAGTGTATGGAAAGCATCTTCGCACTTCTAGCTCCAATCATACTTGACTCCCTTCTTCAACAGTTCAGTCATAGGTTTGGCAATTCTGGAGAAATCCGGAATAAATCGTCGATAATACCCTGCCAATCCCAGAAAACTCCGAATCTGCCTCACTGTAGTCGGGGGTCTCCAATCCATTACCTCTTGTACCTTCTCAGGATCAACTGATATCCCATCCTGAGAAATTGTGTGACCCAAGAATTTAATTTCATTCAGCCAGAATTCACATTTGGACAACTTAGCATAAAGACGATGATCGCGCAGTCGCTGAAGCACGATGTGCAGATGCTCAGTATGTTCGTCTTCATTCTTGGAATAGACCAGAATATCATCAATGAAAACGATCACGAATTTGTCCAACTCTGGCATGAAAACTGAGTTCATCAAGTACATAAAATAAGCCGGGGCGTTGGTCAGCCCAAAAGACATCACCAAAAATTCATAGAGCCCATATCTGGTAGAGAAAGCCGTCTTGGGAATATCACTGGCACGGATTTTGATCTGATGATAACCCGAGCGGAGATCTATCTTGGAGAACACTTTGGCTCCTACCAACTGATCGAACAGAACATCAATGCGGAGCAGTGGGTATTTGTTCTTGATAGTCACCGCATTGAGAGGGCGGTAGTCAACACACATTCTCAAACTCTCATCCTTTTTCTTCACAAATAAGGCCGGACATCCCCATGGTGAAGTACTTGGGCGAATGAACCCCTTGTCCAACAACTCTTGCAATTGCTTTTTCAGTTCTGCCAATTCCGCGGGAGGCATCCTATAGGGTCTCTTGGAGATAGGAGCAGTCCCGGGTTGCAATTCAATGGCGAACTCAATGTCTCGGTCAGGTGGCATCCCAGGCAATTCATCCGGGAAAACATCCGGGTAGTTGCAGACCACTGGGATCTTTTCCACTGGGGATTCTATCATAACGAAGGCACAAGAACGGGTACAACCTTGATCGGGCAAATATAGTGTGGTTTCACCACAAGTTGGCGAGTGCACCTCAATGGACCTAGCTGCAATATCAATAACTGCTTGGTGTTTGGTCAACCAGTCAGTTCCCAATATGACATCCACACTATCCAAACCCAAGATGAGGAGGTTAGTTTTGATTATCAAACTACCAAACTTTATAGGCACATTTTTGTTGATTTGGTAGGTGGCAACCCTGCCTCCTGGTGTTGAAATCGTAATACCCCCATTGGTGTGGTGAAAAGGCAATTGACACTTGGCACTAAATTTGGCACTGATAAAACTATGCGATGCACCAGAATCAAAAAGAATAATAGCAGGATAACTCAAAACTGTAAAGATACCAGTCATGATGGGTGCTCCCTCTGGAATATCAGCCATGGTGGTGAAGTTCAGCCTGCCCTGCCTCACTTGCACCTTCTGCCTCTTGCCTTGATTCTGATTAACATTCTGCCCCTGCCTCTGCTGGTTCCTGGGGTAATTCTTGGCATAATGTCCTGTGTTGCCGCATGTGAAACACCTGTTGTCATTTGCCTGGCGATACTGCTGCTGCTGCTAATTGTTCCTTTGAGCTGGAAACTGGGTGCGGTTGGGTGCCTGCTGCAGCTGCTGCTGTGGTCGGATCACCCATCTCCCTTGCTGCTGCTGGGGTCCCCTGTTCTGAGTGTCAGACACAATCCTAAAGCGATGTGGCTGAGCTGAGGGTCCTGCCACAGGGGTCTTCCTCTTCTTTTTTGCCTGACGAGCTGTGATACAGTCCTCCTGGGAGATAGCCATGTTGACCAACTCATTGTAGCTGTTGGCCCTGACGGTGTTGAGACGGTCACGGAGCTTAGTGCTGAGCCCCCTCCTGAACATGTCTCTCTTCTTCTCGTCCGTATCTGCATGATACCCAGCATACTGGCACAGGTCATTAAAAGCCTGAGCATACTGCAACACTGTCCTGTTGCCCTGAGTGAGTGCCAGAAACTCATTGAGCTTTCGGTCCATAATCCCGGCTGGTATGTGGTGTCCCCTGAAAGCTGCCTTAAACTCTCTCCATTCCACCTCTCGGTCCTCTGGCTGCATGGCAAGAAAATGGTCCCACCAAGTCCTTGCGGGTCCACAAAGCTGCTGGGTGGCGAACCTGACTTTGGTGACCTCTGAACAAGCTCCATGGAGTAGCGGGAATTTGAATTCCACTACTCTCAACCATACATCCGCATCCAGTGGGTCCTCGGCCCTGGTGAACAGTGGTGGCTAGGTACTAAGGAACTCCTGATAGTTAGCTGCCGTGGGGTGACGCTAATGATCTCCACCAACATAGTGATGAGGTGGTGGCTGACGCTGAGCTAGCTGCCTCAAGATCTCATTCTGCTGAGCCATTAGCTCCTGCAGAGTGGGAGGCGGTGGCGGCGGTGGAGGAACGCGCTCATTCTGGCCACGACGCGCTCTCCCGGCCATCTGAAAAATCACATATATTCTCAATAACACATTTTTTTAAGATTCAAGGTTCAATCGCGAAGAAGAGTCAAAAGGCGAAGTGATAGATTCTTGCAGAAACATAAAGGATTTCATAGGGCCTAAACTTTCCTTCCCAAATTAAGACTAACATCATCCATCAACCATGCTCCCAAAAGAGTTCATCATGGTTACATCAATGGTCCCAAAAAGACTCAACTCTATCTAGCCTAGTACCCCAAGGGTGCAAAAGCTAAGCTAGCTGCGAGGAGTCCTACCATCACTGTCTTCCATCTCTATCCCTGACACCTAGTGAGCAAACGAGGCAACACTCGACTCGGGGGAAGGTGGTCCCCCTGAGCCAGCAGTGTCCACGCTGGAGGCAGGCTCCTCTCTCCCTCAATGTCGACGTCCTCGTTGGCCTTCATGCCCTGGATTTCCTGGTGATGCATATCCAGGTGCTCATTAGCCTCAGCCAGCTGCTGCTGGGTGTTAATCAGCTAATCCTCGAGATCCTCGATGGTGTTCTCCCTTGTTCCCACCAGCTCCTCAAGCTCGTGGATCTCTCCTGTCAACTGCTCCACCTGTAGGTCTTTTTCCACCATTTCTGTGGACAAGTCAACCACAAGCTCCTCTCTGTTGTCCAAAGTGATCTTGGTTGCCTCCAACAGTGCCATCAGATGAGACATCGCCTCACCGCACATCACTTGCAGACGGTACAGAGCATTCATGCACCGTACGGTCAAGTGCGCAGTCTGACCTGGGTAGATGGCCCAGATGTCCTTGGCGTGCTCCACCCGATCCTTCCACATGGGGTCGTCCTCCCTTTCTGCGGGGAACAAGCCAATGGGATGGGTAGATAGCTCCAAGGGATGGAATCCGCAGAAAGTGGTCAACCCGTGCAGAGCAATCGCCTCGATCGTGTCATCAGCCCGGTATCCAAAGGACTCAGAGTCCAGTGAACGCTAGCCTGGCTGTAGGGGATGAGGCTCCAAGGTCATCCTCACCCTACAACGGGGCACTCGGTGCTTCTCGAATTGCTGCACCTCGTACTGAGGAGGCGTCGTGTATCCGGCCCCCTGAAGTACCTCCCACAAAATGCGGGGAAAGCCCTCTCGTGCAAGCCCGTCAGTGTGGGACAGTGCATTCCCGTCGTCAGAGGATCCGTGGGAAGTCATGTAAGACCCAAAATTAGTAGAAAAAAATATAATAATTATAAAAGAAATAAACAAATATAGCTATTATTAGTGCTTTGGGAATTGGGGATGGGAAAAGAAATTTTGTAATAAAGTCAACCATGGTTAGAAAAAAAATGAGAGGGAGAATAAAATAGTCATATTTAAAATAATATGATTTATATCCACATTTGGATTTCAATTGATATATTTGGAAATATGAAAATTTAAAATAGGAGCATAAATATGAGTGTGAACAATTGAAATTTGGAATTAAGAATAAAAAAAGAGAGAGGAAGGAAATGTTCATGGAACCCTATTCCCCCCCATAAATGAATAACAAAAGGAAATAAAAAAACAGTAAACAACAGGGATTATATTATTTTGGCACTCACAAATCTGAAATCCAAAGATGAGAATTTGAATTTGATTATCTCAAACCAAGCAGAAAATTTATAAAAGAAAAAGAGAAAAGATTTCTCCTGCGCTTGGGTCGAATCCCACGGCCAGGCCCAAAACCCCACTCCACCTGCCAGCCCACTAGATCCTACCGCTGGCGGCCTCACCCGCGCGCCATATGTCACTGCGATGTGGGTCCCACTCACCAGCCCAAATCTCTTCTGTCGCGTGGAGTCGCTTCCTTGTGGGGTCGGATGACCAGTCGTCTCCCTTCCTCAACAACTCGATCTTCCTCCTCCGGTCAGACTCGGGCATCGCTATCCGGTTTCCTCTGCCCGTGATTCTCGCCAGTCATTCCTCAACCAAGCGCATTGCACGCGGAGTATCATAACCGACATGCTCGAATGAGATTTATCCGGGTTCCGCTCGGGTTGTTGCGGATCTTGTCTGGGATCCCTATTCCTCGCCAGGCTCCTATTGCGTGGCCGGGGTTCTCGGATGCCGGTTCGGCCGTGGAGTGTATAAAACGGGTGTTCGACCCTCGCCATCAATAGGAAACCAGGTCGCTTCCTCGTCGCGGTACTGCCCGGCACTGGGAACGCGGTGGGGAAGAAGGTTGACGTCGTCGTCTACACTCTCAGCTAACTAGTGCCTGGGCCTCGGTTGGCCACGGTGGGCGACCCTGGTGGTTCACCGGTGCACTGCGAATCTAGGCGGGTCTTCCTGGGGCTCGATCTGGGTCTCATGGTTGGCTAATTTCTCACCGGAGCATTTGGGGTGCCGGCGTGCGTATAGGGCGCTCCACAGTGAATCGTCCTGTCGCGTGGACAGCGTTCCTTATTGCTCGATCACCTGTAAGTCGATCACCATCGTATCCTCCTTACTCTCCTCTCTGTTTTACGTGAGACCGTGCGTAGGTTTGGGGGGGCTCGGGGAAGCGCGCGTCAGCAATGGCCTCCGCCGTGACCCTGTACAGCGCCGCCGCTTGTGGATAGTGCGCTGTGGGTGAGGTGAGGGGAGAGCGACAGCCGTTGATCGCTGATCCAGTGGACAGGATCCGATCGCGCTTTAGCTCTTCGCTCGTCTGATCCGGACCATCGTGCCCCGATCGGACGGTGTACAACAGATAAGCTCTTTCGTTAAATGTTAACCGTTGGTTCCTGATCGGGCGGGCCGGATTGGATACCGGTTCGATTTAGATAACTTCTAATCTGGGCCACTGGTTTTGGATCGGACGGATCACAGTGCCTCGTACCCCTTCAGCGCAACTGTTTTATAGAAGAGACCCTACACTTGGGTATAATCAACCCACAGTACACATGCCGTATAAAGTATTTACTCAGTGACCCAGAATTCTTATAGAATACCCCCTGCACTCCTCTGATTTAATGCGCGCAGTCCAAGGGAATAGAAAATCCAGTAAAATAAAGTAGAAATTGATTTTTAATACAAAAATAATTCTAGAAACTTGTTTAATTGATAAAAAATTCATGTTAAGTCCGAATTGATCCATTCTAATTTCATTAATTTTGTATTAATATTGTCTATCAACTAGTAACACTGTTTAGCCATGAAACCTGAATTAAAATTGTTCATTTGGATTAATCTATTCTAAGCATTAAATAATTTCGAAAATACATAACTTAATAACCGTAACACCCAATTTAGTGGTTCTTGTTTCTACAATCTCGTTACGCAGCGTAGAATATTATTATGCAGTTATGATTATGTTTGGTGTAATGTTAATTTTGCCTATACCATGTATGTCTGTATTGCTACGTTTAGCAGTGAGGACACGAGTCATCTGAAGATCATCTTGGTACCTGGAATCTCAAGTCCCAGGCAAGTTGTGCCCTTGATCACTTCTTTCCACCCACTCATGTTCTAATTAATCATAATGATCTGCATAGGTTAATTTTGATGGGACCCAATAGGTTACCCTAGTTTGTCTATCTTTATACCTTGTTTACCACTGAACTTTTTAGGTAGTACTTGCTAGTGCTTTATGTGGTTTTGGGTATGAAGATACATTATTCATGATCACATTTTTATTATCTGTTTATTATTACTGTTCATGATAAGATCATTATGTTAATTGGAACATGGAGCGACCACCCGGGAAAACAGTGCTACCACAAGGGTTTAATGGGACGCCCTTGGCTGATTAATTAGGAAAGCTAGTGGAAGACTACCTTACCCGAAAGGGGCAAGGGCAGTAGGGGAGTGGTCAGTGTAGGGAGGTCCTTGGTTGATTTTGCTGCGATGGCGGTTAGGCAAGAACCCTGCATTGGAGCTTCCTATAAACTGTAGCGGGTTTTCTGAAGCTAGTGGAACTTTGTAAAGGCCTCGTAGTGTTACCCTGCCTCGCCTCCTCAGTAGAGGTGTATGGGAAGTCGCGATCCCTTGGCAGATGGGTAACATGACTTGTGGGTAAAGATGCGCAACCTCTGCAGAGTGTAAAACTGGTATACTAGCCGTGCTCACGGTCATGAGCAGCTCGGACCCTCACATGATTAAATTATGAAACTTAAACTCAATTTGTCATATGCATTGCATCGCAGATGAGGTTGTTACTTTTGTTCTACTTCTTAATTGGGTTGGTATTTACTTATACTTAGTAACTGCTAATAAAATTTTGACCAACTTTAAAAGCAATGCTCAGCTCTAACCATCCTCTTTGGTAAGCCTTACACTTCACATGAGCTCCCACCTTTGGCGAGTTCATTCACATTATTTCCCACAACTTGTTGAGCGATGAACGTATGTGAGCTCACTCTTGCTGTCTCACACCCCCCCCCACACAGGTCAAGAACAGGTACCACAGGATGAGGCACTTGGAGGATGCTGTGACGAGTTCGTGAGAGGTCTAGGCCGTCGTCTCCCAGTCAACTTTGGGTTGCTGGACCGGTGTCTCCTTATAATGTAATTATTTATTTATTTTGTATAGAACTCCTGTTATATAGTAAAGATGTGACATTCGATCCTGTGCCATGATTCATCATATGTGTGAGACTTGGTCCCAGCACACCTGGTGATTATGTTCGCGCCCGGGTCTTGGTGCCCCGAAATCCGGGTGTGACAGAAGTGGTATCAGAGGAATGTTGGCTGTAAGACAAAACCTAGATAGAACTGGACAACCATTATCTACTTACCTTGCTACTCTGATTCTTTCTAAACTTTTCTTAATCTTTTCTCATCTATTTCCGCTTACTCTGATTATTCTTACCTTTTCATTCTAAAGACAAATGTGGATTTCACACTTTGAAATCCTGTGCCTAAAGTGACCTTTAGGAATAGGAGACCTAATCTTAGGAATAAAAACAAAACTATTTTTATAAATATCTATGAACTTGAATGTTTGTTCTTATGATACTTGTCTGATTTGGATCTTTGATTGAGTGTGATGGGTTGTGGGGTAATGCCCACAATTACATCTGCATATACATATAGGCATAAATAGAATTCATAAGATATCTAAACAACTTAGATTATCCTCCATAAAAGTGTACCTATTTCATATATATCCCTCTTATCTTAAAAGACTCTCTGTTAATAAGATCCATCTTGTCTTAAAAGATACTCTCTTACATTAATAGATTCATCTTATCTCGAAAAGATTTTCATCTAATCCCAATAGATCTAACTGACCTCAAAAGATTCTACCTTATCCTAATGGATTCATCTTGCCCTAATCAACATATTTATCACACTCTAGAATAACAACCATAAGCTAATCCAAAATTTATTTATATCTTAACTAGTCTAATCTAGTCATATCTAATCTAATTTAGATCCTATCTAATCTAATATGATTTAATCTAGTAAGTTACTTAATGCTAGTACAAGAGATAAGGTCATACTCCTAATTCACTTAAGGCTAAATTGGTGACGTATATCAACTTGGCCATACACAACAACATGACCTATATAACAAGTTACATAACTTACCCAACGAATAGAGTCATGAAGAATTGTATAATCCATCTATCCCCACCTAACATCAAACAAGTTTTTTTAACCTACATAATGTAGTCTATCTCACCCACATCTATCTTAACCATATTCCCCAACCCTAATGATATACACTAACCTCAAATCAATGAGACCAAGATCGGAAAAGAAAAGATCAACATCGACAAGGAAGGATATAACCGTCGAAGCGAATTTCGAAATGAACATTTTAGATAAAAGACTTTTCCTGGCCATAATCTTTCTTACCTGAACCTGTTTAGCTTATAACCTACATAATATGTAGTTGGATACCTATGCTCTGCCAATCACCCACTATTAACTATAAAAAAATGAAACTCTAGATTTTTGAACCAATTATTGACAAAAAAAAAGAATTACAAACCAAACTTTCTGTATCCCTTTTCTTACAAATCTCGAGGACGAGATTTCTGTTAAGGGGGTAAGATTTGTAAGACCCAAAATTAGTAGAAAAAAATATAATAATTATAAAAGAAATAAACAAATATAGCTATTATTAGTGCTTTGGGAATTGGGGATGGGAAAAGAAATTTTGTAATAAAGTCAACCATGGTTAGAATAAAAAAAATGAGAGGGAGAATAAAATAGTCATATTTAAAATAATATGATTTATATCCACATTTGGATTTCAATTGATATATTTGGAAATATGAAAATTTAAAATAGGAGCATAAATATGAGTGTGAACAATTGAAATTTGGAATTAAGAATAAAAAAAGAGAGAGGAAGGAAATGTTCATGGAACCCTATTCCCCCCCATAAATGAATAACAAAAGGAAATAAAAAAACAGTAAACAACAGGGATTATATTATTTTGGCACTCACAAATCTGAAATCCAAAGATGAGAATTTGAATTTGATTATCTCAAACCAAACAGAAAATTTATAAAAGAAAAAGAGAAAAGATTTCTCCTGCGCTTGGGCCGAATCCCACGGCCAGGCCCAAAACCCCACTCCACCTGCCAGCCCACTAGATCCTACCGCTGGCGGCCTCACCCGCGCGCCATATGTCACTGCGATGTGGGTCCCACTCGCCAGCCCAAATCTCTTCTGTCGCGTGGAGTCGCTTCCTTGTGGGGTCGGATGACCAGTCGTCTCCCTTCCGCAACAGCTCGATCTTCCTCCTCCGGTCAGACTCGGGCATTGCTATCCGGTTTCCTCTGCCCGTGATTCTCGCCAGCCGTTCCTCAACCAAGCGCATTGCACGCGGAGTATCATAACCGACATGCTCGAATGAGATTTATCCGGGTTCCGCTCGGGTTGTTGCGGATCTTGTCTGGGATCCCTATTCCTCGCCAGGCTCCTATTGTGTGGCCGGGGTTCTCGGATGCCGGTTCGGCCGTGGAGTGTATAAAACGGGTGTTCGACCCTCGCCATCAATAGGAAACTAGGTCGCTTCCTCATCGCGGTACTGCCCGGCACTGGGAACGCGGTGGGGAAGAAGGTTGACGCCGTCGTCTACACTCTCAGCTAACCAGTGCCTGGGCCTCGGTTGGCCACGGTGGGCGACCCTGGTGGTTCACTGGTGCACTACGAATCTAGGCGGGTCTTCCTGGGGCTCGATCTGGGTCTCATGGTTGGATAATTTCTCACCGGAGCATTTGGGGTGCCGGCGTGCGTATAGGGCGCTCCACAGTGAATCGTCCTGTCGCGTGGACAGCGTTCCTTGTTGCTCGATCACCTGTAAGTCGATCACCATCGTATCCTCCTTACTCTCCTCTCTGTTTTACGTGAGACCGTGCGTAGGTTTGGGGGGCTCGGGGAAGCGCGCGTCAGCAATGGCCTCCACCGTGACCCTGTACATCGCCGCCGCTTGTGGATAGTGCGCTGTGGGTGAGGTGAGGGGAGAGCGACAGCCGTTGATCGCTGATCCAGTGGACAGGATCCGATCGCGCTTTAGCTCTTCGCTTGTCTGATCCGGACCATCGTGCCCCGATCGGACGGTGTACAACAGATAAGCTCTTTCGTTAAATGTTAACCGTTGGTTCCTGATCGGGCGGCCCGGATTGGATACCGGTTCGATTTAGATAACTTCTAATCTGGGCCACTGGTTTTGGATCGGACGGATCACAGTGCCTCGTACCCCTTCAGCGCGACTGTTTTACAGAAGAGACCCTACACTTGGGTATAATCAACCCGCAGTACACATGCCGTATAAAGTATTTACTCAGTGACCCAGAATTCTTATAGAATACCCCCTGCACTCCTCTGATTTAATGCGCGCAGTCCAAGGGAATAGAAAATCCAGTAAAATAAAATAGAAATTGATTTTTAATACAAAAATAATTCTAGAAACTTGTTTAATTGATAGAAAATTCATATTAAGTCCGAATTGATCCATTCTAATTTCATTAATTTTGTATTAATATTGTCTATCAACTAGTAACACTGTTTAGCCATGAAACTTGAATTAAATTGTTCATTTGGATTAATCTATTCTAAGCATTAAATAATTTCGAAAATACATAACTTAATAACCGTTGCTCCCAATTTAGTGGTTCTTGTTTCTACAATCTCGTTACGCAGCGTAGAATATTATTATGTAGTTATGATTATGTTTGGTGTAATGTTAATTTTGCCTATACCATGTATGTCTGTATTTCTACGTTTAGCAGTGAGGACACGAGTCATCTGAAGATCATCTTGGTACCTGGAATCTCAAGTCCCAGGCAAGTTGTGCCCTTGATCACTTCTTTCCACCCACTCATGTTCTAATTAATCATAATGATCTGCATAGGTTAATTTTGATGGGACCCAATAGGTTACCCTAGTTTGTCTATCTTTATACCTTGTTTACCACTGAACTTTTTAGGTAGTACTTGCTAGTGCTTTATGTGGTTTTGGGTATGAAGATACATTATTCATGATCACATTTTTATTATCTGTTTATTATTACTGTTCATGATAAGATCATTATGTTAATTGGAACATGGAGCGACCACCCGGGAAAACAGTGCTACCACAAGGGTTTAATGGGACGCCCTTGGCTGATTAATTAGGAAAGCTAGTGGAAGACTACCTTACCCGAAGGGGGCAGTGTAGGGAGGTCCTTGGTTGATTTTGCTGCGATGGCGGTTAGGCAAGAACCCTGCATTGGAGCTTCCTATAAACTGTAGCGGGTTTTCTGAAGCTAGTGGAACTTTGTAAAGGCCTCGTAGTGTTACCCTGCCTCGCCTCCTCAGTAGAGGTGTATGGGAAGTCGCGATCCCTTGGCAGATGGGTAACATGACTTGTGGGTAAAGATGCGCAACCTCTGCAGAGTGTAAAACTGGTATACTAGCCGTGCTCACGGTCATGAGCAGCTCGGACCCTCACATGATTAAATTATGAAACTTAAACTCAATTTGTCATATGCATTGCATCGCAGATGAGGTTGTTACTTTTGTTCTACTTCTTAATTGGGTTGGTATTTACTTATACTTAGTAACTGCTAATAAAATTTTGACCAACTTTAAAAGCAATGCTCAGCTCTAACCATCCTCTTTGGTAAGCCTTACACTTCACATGAGCTCCCACCTTTGGCGAGTTCATTCACATTATTCCCCACAACTTGTTGAGCGATGAACGTATGTGAGCTCACTCTTGCTGTCTCACACCCCCCCCCCCACACAGGTCAAGAACAGGTACCACAGGATGAGGCACTTGGAGGATGCTGTGACGAGTTCGTGAGAGGTCTAGGCCGTCGTCTCCCAGTCAACTTTGGGTTGCTGGACCGGTGTCTCCTTATAATGTAATTATTTATTTATTTTGTATAGAACTCCTGTTATATAGTAAAGATGTGACATTCGATCCTGTGCCATGATTCATCATATGTGTGAGACTTGGTCCCAGCACACCTGGTGATTATGTTCGTGCCCGGGTCTTGGTGCCCGAAATCCGGGTGTGACAAGTCATCTGTGTACGGTTAAGCGTAAGTAAAAGAAGAAGAATTATAAAAAGAAAAAAAAACTCAGCTTCTCTCCACTTATAAAAATGGTATCAGGATACTTAGTTGGTCATCATTTTGTTTTTAAGTCTTTACTCAATTATCAATTCGCTTAATTAATAATGCATGCATGCTCGTCCTAAACGACCTCACATCAATAAAAAGGGAATAGGGAAGAACTCCCACCCCTTATAGTAGCCCGTAGGGCTTAATCACTTAGCCACCTAACTACCCTTCTATCATCCTAAGGCTTCATGTCCTAGGTCTATCCTGATCGTCCTACAATCTATCCAACATTGTTTCTATCAAGTTTTACTTCGGAAAAGGATGGTATTTATATTTTATTGATTCCTCTGTGGTGGTACAAGCTCCGATACCAGCTGTGGCAGAACTGCCCGAATTATTCCAACTTAAGTGCCTAAGTCCTGCCTTAGAGGCTAGACCACACTTAAATGGGAATAACCCATCAATCCCTCGGATCTAGTCCGACAAGGCCACTAACAGGATCAAGTACCACAATCTCACTCGATGGTGAGTCACAGAGCAAACACAATAAAGCATAAAACCATACATTAAGGAGTATTAAGTTATTACATCATCATCGGAGTTTTTGCAAAAGTAAACATCATTGTTCGAAGTGCAGTGGAATAAAACTAATGATAGATAAACAGAGAGATGGGGAAGCCTGTCCCATCACTCCTCATGCTCCTCCTCAGCCGAGGTAGGGTCCCACTCGACAGTCCAACCCGGTGGCAAGATGGACGGCCAAGTCACTCCAGCAACCATGTCCTCCAGAGAACCTGTAAAATTGTGCCACAAGCAAGGCTGAGTATACTAATACTCAGCTAGACTTACCCGGTGTGAGGAGTCTACTCCTGTACCTCTAGACATGTAGCTGTTTGGCTGTGGGGTTTGGTTGCCAAAAGCACTAGCTGAGTTTCTAAGTCAAATTTTAACCTTGTCAAAATTAAGTGTGACTCTCTTAAGGCTAAATATGTACTATCTACTCATACATAATAGCAAACATTTTTAGCAATCAACATCTTGTATCAACTCATCATGTTTCCACTTGTTACTCAATGTAGCAGCATGGATCAAGCAGTCTCATTAGCTGCGAGAAGCAGACGATTCGAATCGAGTTTTTTTATCCTTGCAAGGTAAACCTAAACACACGACGTGGCGAGGTACTCCATCCCCACACACATCAACCGTCCCCATAGATTCCCCGTAAGCAGATCAGGGCTCACCGCCTTGGCGTACAATGCCTCACTGACCCCGACTGCCGTCGTGCAGTGACCGCACTTGTACCCACCATAACCGGAATGGGAGACCACGTCTCAGGTCGCGTGAGGGGATATGTCCACTACCAGGTTCACTCAGGTACTAGGCTTACCGATTTACCATATTTCTCGGTATGTGCTCAGTACGTTCAAACGCTTGACTCACGATACCACACCTTAATCCTTATTCCAATTTTTATCCCATAGACAGCCAATCCCCATGGATTGTTGCCCACAAACCAACATCATTATGGTAAGAAAGTGGATACAGCCAATTCCTAACGTCGCGCGAGTGCTAGAAAACTCACTCGACTTCTACCGAGATCCTAATTAATAAAGCAACTACTCGACTTAACATACTAGTATTCATCTCAATGGGATTCCTGAGATCATGCAACTAGGGTTTCAAGCAACTCCTACACTTAAGTGCACATTCCATCCTACAATCAATAAGTGTAGTAAAATAGCATAAATAACAGGTTATGCATAAAACCGGGGCTTGCCTTCCAAGGCTGTGGCAGGCAGATCCTCTGGTGCAGGCTCTGGTGCTGGATCCGGGGCTACCTCCTGAGCAGCTCCTTGCTCCAGCACGAGAACGTACTCTCCGTCAGCAAGGTTACAGTCTATCGAATGCAATGAACAGGTATGTTATGATTATGCAGGATTTAATAACATTATGCTAAGAGAAGAAAAACTAAGTTAAGGAGTAACTTAGGGTTTTCTTGGTCATATGGGGCTTTTAGTGGTTTATGCTTATCACTCTAGGTTTAGGTTTTGTTAATGATAAGCATAGTGGATTGGCATTTCCTTATTATAAATTAGTGGACAATGTAAAAAGGGTTTTAGAATGATACTAATTTTTATTATTCATTTTCCCTTTTCTTTATTTTCTATTTATGGTTTCTAGTGTAGGTTTGAACTACAACAGTGGTTTAACGTTTTCCAAAAATTCTGTAAAAATTACAGTGGGTTGCCATTGGTCACTATAGCTCATTCTAGGAAGTGGAGGTTCAAAATAAAAAGGCTATGCTTTAGACAAAAATAACAAAAGTTGTGTGAATGGGCCACTTTGCACTACAACTTGTAATTTGGGGTGGGTTCTGTTCTAAGGGTTATTTTTGTTGGCATCTAATAGTAATAATAGGCTTCTGTGCCAAAAATCACAGAAAGCTAAGGGATGGTCATTTAGTTATGATTTTCTAAAGTTTAATGCCAAAAAGGCACTTTCTACTACATTGTTATTTGAAAAATGTCAAACAGCAGATTTCATATTTTTCCTAAGTTCTTAATAACAAAACATTAAATTTCCCAAGGGTTGGGGTGTTTTCACCTTGGGGTTATTTTTGTAGGGTTTTTCTAAGTTTCTCTTGTTTTCTTAAAATAAAAGGTATCCTATTTATTTTGTACTAAACCAGGGTCTCATAGATTTTTCCAGTGAACTATACTAAGTAAGTGTCCTAACAAAAATAGGAATGCTCTCTGGTTCATTATTTAAATCATCTTTTCTATTTTTCTTAAACTTAAGCATATTGTAAGATAAATGGCAAAAACTAACTTAATGGAGTAGACAGAGAGGTTTAGCATTTTTAAACAAGTCAGTAGGTGGATATAGACTTCTCCAAAATTTTCTAACCCTAGTCAAATAGTGCAACTATTTTTCTTCCTATTATTTAGCTTTTGGCCAAAACAATAATTAAATCAGAACCCTAAAGTTTTCTGTAGTACATAAGGGTTTTATATTTTCCTAAGTAGTTTACATTATTTAAAGTCTGACAAAATTGGTTTGACTAAATTTGGATGAATGGAACAGATGTCATGGATTATTTAAGTTCTGTTCAAAATTTAAATCAGATTTAATAAAGGTTTCCTAGAAAACTACTTTGCGCCGAGGCCCTTGGGTTTAATCCAAATCAACTCTCTCAGTTATACCCCCGCGTTACTCTTCATTTGAGTCACTGACATCTCGCAAAACCCCCTGGGTTTCTTTCCTTCTCCCCCGCGGTCCCTCCCTGGCTTAAAAAGTAACCGCAGAGAAGAAAGGGGTGGCACGGCTTACCGGCAGCGAGAGAGGTCCGGCGAGGGGCGAGGCTGGCTCGGGGAGGCTCTGGCGGTCACAGCGATGTACGGCTCGACGGCGGGGATGGCCGGAATCGCTCGGTCCTCGTGCGCAGGCGGGTGTCCTCATCGGCGGCGGGTGTGCCGGCCAAATCACGACGATCTGGTTCAATCCAATGGCACGGTGAGCTTCACGGGGTGACGTAGAGGCTGTGTGCACAAGGAATCGGACAATGGTTCAGTGGCTTACCCTGTCCACGTACTCCGGCGGGGTTGTGAACTCCGGCGACCGTGGACTGGCCTCTCCGGCGAAGCAGGCTTCGATTCCTCGCTCGGGGAGCTTTGCCGAGGTGTGCTTAGTCGTCTCAGAGGGTTGGACGGGGTTGGGAAAGGCTGAGCTGGCCAGTCTACGACGGCAGGGGCTCGGGTGGCCGTGGACATGCCGTGCACGGGCAAACGACGGTGAGTTGAGCTCCGGTGAGGCTTGAGCGTGCACGGAAGAGTGTGGTCGACGCCTGAGTGGGCTTTATAAGTGTGGGCACACACGGGGGACACAGGCGCGGCTCGGCGCGGCGCGGGGTCGGGCGTGCGCGTGCTCTGGCTTGCGCAGAGCGCGTCGAACACGTGTAGCTTTTCTTCTGCCCGTGTTCCACAGCTCGCCCAAGTCGCAAACGTGCGAATCTTGGCAAAAATCTGGCGCGAGTCTTTTCCTGGCACCTAGGGTTGTCTCTCATCCGTGAGTTGCCACGGCAGATATGGCCTAGGTAGGGAGATCTTCGGTCGCCAAATCAGGTATGTCACTCTGCCCACCTCGCGACAAAAACCATGCCAAGGCATGTCAAACGTCAAAGTCTCGGGCTCAACTTTTTCCAGTGGGTGCCCTAGGTGGTATGCCACATTTTTGGTATAGAACTTAGGTGGTTTTGGTGCCATCTTCGAGGTGAACACGATTGATCTTTAGTGTAGGTGTAGTTTTTGGACTTAGAGAGAAATAGAGAGCTCTAGCTCTCTCTCTACTTGGAGATTTGATTTGGGGTTTCTCCAGAGGTCTTTTTGCAATATTTTCTTCCCATAATTGATGGTTAAAAGTTACTTAAGTTTGGTTAAATATTAACTCATGATTTGCACATTTGCTTACTCTCTTTCCCTTTCAAACATGGTTTTGGTAGTTAGGGTTCAAGAGAGGTCTAGGGTTTACTACCCTCCTTGTCCAAAGTGATAATTACACACAACTAGGGTAATGCTTTTGGTCATCCACATCTCTTGGTTAAAACCTAGCCTCCAAGGCTCTTACAGTTTGCTCCTTAAGTTTCCTCCACATGTGATCATAGTCATTTGTTGCTTAGAGGTGCCCTAGCCATGGTAACACCTGAGGTGTTACATGAATGGCGGCCAGAGTCTGACTGATGGCTTGAACTGCCTGAGTCTGCATTAGTGAAGTCGCCTAGAGGGGGGGTGAATAGGGCGAAACTGAAATTTACAAATATAAACACAACTACAAGTCGGGTTAGCGTTAGAAATATAAACGAGTCCGCGAGAGAGGGCGCAAAACAAATCGCAAGCGAATAAGGAGTGTGACACGTGGATTTGTTTTACCGAGGTTCGGTTCTCGCAAACCTACTCCCCGTTGAGGAGGCCACTAAG
The DNA here is from genome assembly GCF_902167145.1 of Zea mays. Lineage (NCBI taxonomy): Eukaryota > Viridiplantae > Streptophyta > Magnoliopsida > Poales > Poaceae > Zea > Zea mays. The sequence continues at coordinate 148,952,259 of NC_050100.1, forward strand.
GCCGGGTCTTTTTCAACCCCTTCCCTCTCTCAAATGGTCCCTCGGACCAAGTGAGCTTTCTCTTCTCAAATCAACCGGGAGCAAAAACTCCCCGCAAGGACCACCACACAATTGGTGTCTCTTGCCTCAGTTACAAGTGAGTTTTGATCACAAGAAAGAATGTGAAAGAAAGCAAGCGATCCAAGCGCAAGAGCTCAAAAGAACACGGCAAATCACTCTCACTAGTCACTAATGCTTTTGTGGAGTTGGGAGAGGATTTGATCACTTGGGTGTGTCTAGAATTGAATGCCTAGCTCTTGTAAGTGGTTGAGAGGTGGAAAACTTGGATGTCTTGAATGTGGGGTGGTTGGGGGTATTTATAGCCCCAACCACCAAACTAGCCGTTTGGGGTGGCTGTCTGTCGTATGGTGCACCGGACAGTCCGGTGCACACCGGACATGTCCGGTGCCCCAGCCACGTCACCAAAAGCCGTTGGGTCCGACCGTTGGAGCTCTGTCTTCTGGGCCCGCCTTGACGTCCGGTGGCGCACCGGACATGCACTGTAGAGTGTCCGGTGCGTCAGTATGGGCGTGCCTGACTCTTGCGCGCGCTGCGCGCGCAGTTAATACGTTGCAGGTAGCCGTTGGCGCCGAAGTAGCCGTTGCTCCGCAGTTGCACCGGACAGTCCGGTGTACACCGGACATGTCCGGTGAATTATAGCGGAGCAGCCGTTGCAATTTCCCGAGGCTGCCAAGTTCCGGAGCCGCGTCCTCTTGGAGCACCGGACACTGTCCGGTGAACACCGGACAGTCCGGTGAATTTTAGCGCGCCGGCTCTAAAAAATTCCCGAAGGCAACGAGTTTGCGCTGGAGTCCTCTGGTGCACCGGACACTGTCCAGTGGTGCACCGGACAGTCCGGTGCCCCAAACCAGAGGAGCCTTTGGTTGCTCCTTTGCTCTTTTGTTGAACCCAACACTTGGTCTTTTTATTGGCTAAGTGTGAACCTTTTGCACCTGTATAACTTATACACTAGAGCAAACTAGTTAGTCCAATTATTTGTGTTGGGCAATTCAACCACCAAAATTATTTAGGAACTAGGTGTAAGCCTAATTCCCTTTCAATCTCCCCCTTTTTGGTGATTGATGCCAACACAAACCAAAGCAAATATAGAAGTGCATAATTGAACTAGTTTACATAATGTAAGTGCAAAGGTTGCTTGGAATTGAGCCAATACAAATACTTACAAGATATGCATGGATTGTTTCTTCATTTTTAACATTTTGGACCACGGTTGCACCACATGTTTTGTTTTTGCAAATTCTTTTGTAAATCCTTTTCAAAGTTCATTTGCAAATAGTCAAAGGTAAATGAATAGGATTTTGCGAAGCATTTTCAAGATTTGAAATTCTCTCCCCCTGTTTCAAATGCTTTTCCTTTGAGTAAACAAAACTCCCCCTAGATGAAATTCTCCTCTTAGTGTTCAAGAGAGTTTTGAGATATCATTTTTGAAATACTATTCCCCCTTTTGAACACAATAAGGTACCAAATTGACATTTTTCATTTGAAAATTATTTTAAAAGGTGGTGGTGCGGTCCTTTTGCTTTGGGCTCATACTTTCTCCCCCTTTGGCATGAATCGCCAAAAACGGAGTCATTAGAGCCCTTCGAATTACTTTCTCCCCCTTTGGTCATAAATGAGTGAAGATTATACCAGAGATGGAGAGATGCTTGGAGTGACGGCGAAGGATGAGTTGTGGAGTGGAGTGGAAGCCTTTGTCTTCGCCGAAGACTCCAATTCCCTTTCAATACACCTATGACTTGGTTTGAAATAGACTTGAAAACACATTAGTCACAGCATATATAAAAGAGACATGATCAAAGGTATATTTATGAGCTATGTGTGTAAGTTAGCAAAAGAAATTTCTAGAATCAAGAATATTGAGCTCATGCCTAAGTTTGGTAAAAGTTTGTTCATCAAGTGGCTTGGTAAAGATATCGGCTAATTGATCTTTAGTGTTAATGTATGAAATCTCGATATCTCCCTTTTGTTGGTGATCCCTAAGAAAATGATACCGAATGGCTATGTGTTTAGTGCGGCTATGCTCGACGGGATTGTCGGCCATTTTGATTGCACTCTCATTGTCACATAGCAAAGGGACTTTGGTTAATTTGTAACCATAGTCCCGCAGGGTTTGCCTCATCCAAAGCAATTGCGCGCAACAATGGCCTGCGGCAATGTACTCGGCTTCGGCGGTAGAAAGAGCGACCGAATTTTGCTTCTTTGAAGCCCATGACACCAAGGATCTTCCCAAGAACTGGCAAGTCCCCGATGTGCTCTTTCTATTAATCTTACACCCCGCCCAATCGGCATCCGAATAACCAATTAAATCAAATGTGGATCCCCGAGGGTACCAAAGCCCAAACTTAGGAGTATAAGCCAAATATCTCAAGATTCGTTTTACGGCCGTAAGGTGGGATTCCTTAGGGTCGGATTGGAATCTTGCACACATGCAAACGGAAAGCATAATGTCTGGTCGAGATGCACATAAATAGAGCAAAGAACTTATCATCGACCGGTATACCTTTTGATCCACGGACTTTCCTCCCGTGTCGAGGTCGAGATGCCCATTGGTTCCCATGGGTGTCTTGATGGGCTTGGCATCCTTCATTCCAAACTTGGTTAGAATGTCTTGAGTGTACTTCGTTTGGCTAATGAAGGTGCCTTCTTGGAGTTGTTTGACTTGGAATCCTAGAAAATACTTCAACTCCCCCATCATTGACATCTCGAACTTTTGTGTCATGATCCTACTAAACTCTTCACATGTAGATTCGTTAGTAGACCCAAATATGATATCATCAACATAAACTTGGCATACAAACAAATCATTCTCAAGTGTTTTGGTAAAGAGTGTAGGATCGGCCTTTCCGACTTTGAAGCCATTAGCAATAAGGAAATCTCTTAGGCATTCATACCATGCTCTTGGGGCTTGCTTGAGCCCGTAAAGCGCCTTAGAGAGCCTATAGACATGGTTAGGATACTCACTGTCTTCAAAGCCGGGAGGTTGCTCAACATAGACCTCCTCCTTGATTGGTCCATTGAGGAAGGCACTCTTCACGTCCATTTGGTAAAGCTTGAAGCCATGGTAAGTAGCATAGGCCAATAATATACGAATTGACTCAAGCCTAGCTACGGGTGCATAGGTTTCACCGAAATCCAAACCTTCGACTTGGGAGTATCCCTTGGCCACAAGTCGGGCTTTGTTCCTTGTCACCACACCATGCTCGTCTTGCTTGTTGCGGAAGACCCATTTGGTTCCTACAACATTTTGGTTAGGACGTGGAACCAATTGCCATACCTCGTTCCTAGTGAAGTTGTTGAGCTCCTCTTGCATCGCCACCACCCAATCCGAATCTTGTAGTGCTTCCTCTACCCTGTGTGGCTCAATAGAGGAAACAAAAGAGTAATGCTCACAAAAATGTGCAACACGAGATCTAGTGGTTACCCCCTTATGAATGTCGCCGAGGATGGTGTCGACGGGGTGATCTCGTTGGATTGCTTGGTGGACTCTTGGGTGTGGCGGCCTTGGTTCTTGCTCATCCTCCTTTTCTTGATCATTTGCATCTCCCCCTTGATCATTGCCGTCATGTTGAGGTGGCTCATCTTCTTGATCTTCTTGTTCAACATCTTGAGCCTTATCCTCAATTTGAGTTGGTGGAGATGCTTGAGTGGAGGAGGATGGTTGATCTTGTGCATTTGGAGGCTCTTCGGATTCCTTAGGACACACATCCCCAATGGATATGTTCCTTAATGCGATGCACGGAGCCTCTTCATTACCTATCTCATCAAGATCAACTTGCTCTACTTGAGAGTCGTTAGTCTCATCAAACACAATGTCACATGAGACTTCAACTAGTCCAGTGGACTTGTTAAAGACCCTATATGCCCTTGTGTTTGAGTCATATCCTAGTAAAAAGCCTTCTACAGTTTTAGGAGCAAATTTAGATTTTCTACCTCTTTTAACAAGAATAAAGCATTTGCTACCAAAAACTCTAAAATATGAAATATTGGGTTTTTTACCGGTTAGGAGTTCATAGGATGTCTTCTTGAGGATTCGGTGTAGATACAACCGGTTGATGGCGTAGCAAGCGGTGTTGACCGCCTTGGCCCAAAACCGATCCGAAGTCTTATACTCATCAAGCATGGTTCTTGCCATGTCCAATAGAGTTCGATTCTTCCTCTCCACTACTCCATTTTGTTGTGGCGTGTAGGGAGAAGAGAACTCATGCTTGATGCCCTCCTCCTCAAGGAAGCCTTCAATTTGTGAGTTCTTGAACTCCGTCCCGTTGTCGCTTCTAATTTTCTTGATCCTTAAGCCGAACTCATTTTGAGCCCGTCTCAAGAATCCTTTTAAGGTCTCTTGGGTTTGAGATTTTTCCTGCAAAAAGAATACCCAAGTGAAGCGAGAATAATCATCCACAATAACTAGACAGTACTTACTCCCGCCGATGCTTATGTAAGCGATCGGGCCGAATAAATCCATGTGTAGGAGCTCCAGTGGCCTGTCAGTCGTCACAATGTTCTTGTGTGGATGATGAGTGCCAACTTGCTTTCCCGCTTGGCATGCGCTACAAATCCTGTCTTTCTCAAAATGAACATTTGTTAATCCTAAAATGTGTTCTCCCTTTAGAAGCTTGTGAAGATTCTTCATCCCAACATGGGCTAGTCGGCGGTGCCAGAGCCAACCCATGTTAGTCTTAGCAATTAAGCAAGTGTCGAGTTCAGCTCTATCAAAATCTACCAAGTATAGCTGACCCTCTAACACTCCCTTAAATGCTATTGAATCATCACTTCTTCTAAAGACAGTGACACCTACATCAGTGAATAGACAGTTGTAGCCCATTTGACATAATTGAGAAACGGAAAGCAAATTGTAATCTAATGAATCAACAAGAAAAACATTGGAAATGGAGTGGTCAGGGGATATAGCAATTTTACCCAAGCCTTTGACCAAACCTTGGTTTCCATCCCCGAATGTGATCGCTCTTTGGGGATCTTGGTTTTTCTCATATGAGGAGAACATCTTCTTCTCCCCTGTCATGTGGTTTGTGCACCCGCTATCGATGATCCAACTTGTGCCCCCGGATGCATAAACCTACAAAACAATTTTAGTTCTTGACTTTAGGTACCCAAACGGTTTTGGGTCCTTTGGCATTAGAAACAAGAACTTTGGGTACCCAAACACAAGTCTTTGACCCCTTGTGTTTGCCCCCAACAAACTTGGCAACTACTTTGCCGGATTTGTTAGTCAAAACATAAGATGCATCAAAAGTTTTAAATGAAAATTCATGATCATTTGATGCATTAGGAGTTCTCTTCTTAGGCAACTTAGCACGGGTTGGTTGCCTAGAGCTAGATGTCTCACCCTTATACATAAAAGCATGATTAAGGCCAGAGTGAGACTTTCTAGAGTGAATTCTCCTAATTTTGTCCTTGGGATAACCGACAGGGTATAAAATGTAACCCTCGTTATCCTGAGGCATGGGAGCCTTGCCCTTAACAAAGTTGGACAATCTTTTAGGAGGGGCATTAATTTTGACATTGTCTCCCCTTTGGAAGCCAATGCCATCCTTGATGCCAGGGCGTCTCCCATTATAAAGCATACTACAAGCAAATTTAAATTTTTCATTCTCTAAGTTATGCTCGGCAATTTTAGCATCTAATTTTGCTATATGATCATTTTGTTGTTTAATTAAGGTCATGTGATCATGAATAGCATTAATATCAACATCTCTACATCTAGTACAAATAGAAACATGCTCAACAATAGATGTAGAGGGTTTGCAAGATTTTAATTCTATAACCTTAGCATGTAATATGTCATTTTCACTTCTAAGGTTAGAAATAGTAAATTTGCAAACATCAAAATCTTTAGCCTTAGCAAGCAATTTTTCATTTTCATTTCTAAGGCTAGCAAGAGTAGTGTTTAATTCTTCAATCTTAGCAAGTAAATCATCATCATCATTTCTAAGATTGGGAATTGAAACATTACAAACATGTGAATCAACCTTAGCATTTAAACTAGCATTTTCATTCCTAAGGTTGTCAATAATCTCACGGCAAGTGCTTAGCTCACTAGACAATTTTTCACATTTTTCAATCTCTAGAGCATAAGCATTTTTTACTTTAACATGCTTTTTATTTTCCTTGATTAGGAAGTCCTCTTGGGAGTCCAAGAGATCATCCTTCTCATGGATGGCGCTAACTAATTCATTTAATTTCTCTTTTTGTTGCATGTTTAAGTTTGCAAAAAGAGTGCGCAAGTTATCCTCCTCATCACTAGCATTATCATCACTAGAAGACTCATACTTAGTGGAGGATTTAGATTTAACCTTCTTCCTTTTGCCGTCCTTTGCCATGAGGCACTTGTGGCCGACGTTGGGGAAGAGGAGTCCCTTGGTGATGGCGATGTTGGCGGCGTCCTCATCGGAGGAGGACTCGGTGGAGCTCTCGTCGGAGTCCCACTCGCGGCACACGTGGGCATCGCCACCCCTCTTCTTGTGGTACCTCTTCTTTTCTCTCCTCTTGCCCTTCTTGTCGTTATCCCTGTCACTATCACTTGATAATGGACATTTAGCAATAAAGTGACCGGGCTTACCACACTTGTAGCAAACCTTTTTGGAACGGGATTTGTAATCCTTCCCCTTCCGTTGCTTGAGGATTTGGCGAAAGCTTTTGATGATTAAAGCCATCTCCTCATTGTCGAGCTTGGAGGCGTCAATTGGTTGTCTACTTGGTGTAGACTCCTCCTTCTTCTCCTCCGTCGCCTTAAATGCCACCGGTTGTGCTTCGGACGTGGAGGGATCATCAAGCTCGTTGATCTTCTTTGAGCCCTTGATCATACATTCAAAGCTCACAAAATTCCCGATAACTTCCTCGGGGATCATTTGAGTATATCTTGGGTTGCCACGAATTAATTGAACTTGAGTGGGGTTAAGGAAAATAAGTGATCTTAAAATAACCTTAACCACCTCGTGGTCATCCCACTTCATGCTCCCAAGGTTGCGCACTTGGTTCACCAAGGTCTTGAGCCGGTTGTACATATCTTGTGGCTCCTCCCCTTGGCGAAGACGGAAGCGACCGAGCTCCCCCTCGATCGTTTCACGCTTGGTGATCTTGGTGAGTTCATCACCCTCGTGCGCGGTCTTGAGTAAGTCCCAAATCTCCTTCGCATTCTTCAACCCTTGCACCTTGTTATATTCCTCCTTACTTAGAGAAGCGAGGAGTATGGTTGTAGCTTGAGAGTTGAAGTGCTCGATTTGGGCCACCTCGTCCTCATCATAATCCTCATCCCCGATGGATGGTACCTGTGCTCCAAACTCAACAACATTCCATATACTTTTGTGGAGTGAGGTTAGATGAAATTTCATTAAATCACTCCACCTAGCATAATCTTCACCGTCAAAGGTTGGCGGTTTGCCTAATGGAACGGAAAGTAATGGAGTATGTCTAGATGTACGAGGATAGTGTAGGGGGATCTTACTATACTTCTTACGCTCTTGGCGCTTAGAAGTTATGGACGGTGCATCGGAGTCGGAGGTCGATGGTGATGAAGAGTCGGTCTAGTAGTAGACCACTTTCCTCATCCTCTTGTGCTTGTCGCCTTTCCGATGCGTCTTGTGAGAAGAGGATTTCTCCTTCTTCTCTTTGTGGTGTGAAGAAGATCTCTTCTCCTTCCCTTTGGAGGAGTTCTTCTTCTTCTCCTTTCTCTTGGTGCGGGACTCTTCCGATGAAGTGCTCCTGTGGCTTGTAGTGGGCTTTTCGCCGGTCTCCATCTCCTTCTTGGCGTGATCTCCCGACATCACTTCGAGCGGTTAGGCTCTAATGAAGCACCAGGCTCTAATACCAATTGATAGTCGCCTAGAGGGGGGGTGAATAGGGCAAAACTGAAATTTACAAATATAAACACAACTACAAGTCGGGTTAGCGTTAGAAATATAAACGAGTCCGCGAGAGAGGGCGCAAAACAAATCGCAAGCGAATAAGGAGTGTGACACGTGGATTTGTTTTACTGAGGTTCGGTTCTCGCAAACCTACTCCCCGTTGAGGAGGCCACTAAGGCCGGGTCTTTTTCAACCCCTTTCCTCTCTCAAATGGTCCCTCGGACCAAGTGAGCTTTCTCTTCTCAAATCAACCGGGAGCAAAAACTCCCCGCAAGGACCACCACACAATTGGTGTCTCTTGCCTCGGTTACAAGTGAGTTTTGATCACAAGAAAGAATGTGAAAGAAAGCAAGCGATCCAAGCGCAAGAGCTCAAAAGAACACGGCAAATCACTCTCACTAGTCACTAATGCTTTTGTGGAGTTGGGAGAGGATTTGATCACTTGGGTGTGTCTAGAATTGAATGCCTAGCTCTTGTAAGTGGTTGAGAGGTGGAAAACTTGGATGTCTTGAATGTGGGGTGGTTGGGGGTATTTATAGCCCCAACCACCAAACTAGCCGTTTGGGGTGGCTGTCTGTCGTATGGTGCACCGGACAGTCCGGTGCACACCGGACATGTCCGGTGCCCCAGCCACGTCACCAAAAGCCGTTGGGTCCGACCGTTGGAGCTCTGTCTTCTGGGCCCGCCTTGACGTCCGGTGGCGCACCGGACATGCACTGTAGAGTGTCCGGACATGTCCGGTGCCTGACTTCTGCGCGCGCTGCGCGCGCAGTTAATGCGTTGCAGGTAGCCGTTGGCGCCGAAGTAGCCGTTGCTCCACAGTTGCACCGGACAGTCCGGTGTACACCGGACATGTCCGGTGAATTATAGCGGAGCAGCCGTTGCAATTTCCCGAGGCTGCCAAGTTCCGGAGCCACGTCCTCTTGGAGCACCGGACACTGTCCGGTGAACACCGGAGAGTCCGGTGAATTTTAGCGCGCCGGCTCTGAAAAATTCCCGAAGGCAACGAGTTTGCGCTGGAGTTGTCTGGTGCACCGGACACTGTCCGGTGGTGCACCGGACAGTCCAGTGCCCCAAACCAGAGGAGCCTTCGGTTGCTCCTTTGCTCTTTTGTTGAACCCAACACTTGGTCTTTTTATTGGCTAAGTGTGAACCTTTTGCACCTGTATAACTTATACACTAGAGCAAACTAGTTAGTCCAATTATTTGTGTTGGGCAATTCAACCACCAAAATTATTTAGGAACTAGGTGTAAGCCTAATTCCCTTTCAATTAGGAACATCTTCTCGATGGTCATCGGGGGTGGGGGTGGTAGCTGCTAACGGGGTGCCTCTTCCTGCGGGGCTGCCTGCTCCTGCTGAGCACGCTTTCCTCCTCTACGCTTGTTGTCTGACATCTGCAGAATGCAATCACACATCAGAACTAAGCTTGCAACTTGCAGCATAAGAAAAGAGTATAGAATTCTTCCACAATACTGAACAGATGAACATCTTCACTGATCTCCAACATAGACCAACACAACTTCTCAGATAAAGAGGAAAGTAGAACGAAAGGGCTTCCCAACTAGATAACTAATTTTATTAACATTTAACAAGTAAACCAAAGTGCAGGGGGATACCCACACCCCGGCGACAGTCATTACAAAAATCCAAATCCAACATAGTTCATCATGGCAAACATAAAAGGCACAGGATAAGCAAACTACCATGTCTAACTAAGACTAACTAAGAGTAAGACTGATGCTAAGACTATAGCGACTATATATATTTTTGCATTAATTACAAGATCTGACGCTGACGATCTATGGTTCTAAATTTATCTTGGTCCTGCAGTCGGGGTTACCATAAGCATGGTGTCCACGCTGAGGTGAGTGGTACGGGTGTTGAGTCCCGATGGGAGCGGGGGAGCCATCCTCCAGGTGACGATGCTCTGCACGCTCAGCCCGCAACTAGGCAATCTCAGCACGAGCCCTACTCAACTCGTCTAATGCATGGTCCAGCTCTGTGTTTAGCACGATGGCTAGGTTGACTGTGCTGCTCAACCTAGGATTGTCTTCACCGACAGGTGAGACAACCACGCCTCCTGTGCTGCCAGATGGACGGCGGGGGTAATACCTCAGGTTGAGACCATCTACTACCCCACTGAGAACTGAACAGTAGTGCGAAAGCACATGTCGTGCGGCATCTTGCATGGCCGCCTCAGCTGAGTCCCGCTCAGAAATAGAGTAGTGTTCTGAGCAGATCTCCGCACCCTGGAGACTGTTCTCCAGACGGCGCACTAAGCAGGTCGCCTCCCAGTGGTCCGGGTAAACCCCGCGACTATGCTGGAAGACAACACAGCGATACTCGATAGACCAGATACACCGGTCAAGTGCCTGGCGTAGCAAGGTGTCGAGCGCATCGTGAAAGTGACACCCGTGAGCGGCGTCGCGAGTGATGGGTCGAGCAACCCATCCTTCCGGCTCCTGGTCGGCTGAAAGGTCAGTGCTGTGGCTCGAGCTGCTGTCACCACCTCCGTCGTCTAGGTCTCCTCCAGCAGCTACTCCAGCGGCTGGGGTGCTCAATGGTGGTGCAGGGGGCGCCTCCAGCGGGAGCACAGGGGAGCAGCTCCTCACAGACTCTATCTCTTGCTGAAGCGAGAGAGAAGAGCCCTACTGCTCTAGCTCCTGTCGTCGACGCTCCTGCTCCTCATGCAGGCGGTGGTGCAGCCTCTCCAAATGGCTAGACTAACCAGTCACTGGACGGCCAAGCGGATGTTCAGTGAGATGAGAAGGCAAGAAATGAATGACAGACTTCCATGTAGTGTGTCTAAGACGAGCCATCTACAAAAGACACCGTAAGCACAAGAGTGAGAACATAGCTAATATGACCAGCAAGTAAACCATAAATAAATAAGGAATTAGAATAAAACAAATTTTTTAGCAAGGTATAATATATATAGTAGAACATAGATTTAGTCTACATGACCAACTTTTGAAGGGATACCAAAGTCAAGGTGATAATAGGGGTCTATAATCCTTAGAACGACCATTCTACTCTAAGTTAGCGGTCCTACAGTCAACACGGCTTTGATACCACCATGTCACACCCGGTTTTAGAAGGCAAACCGAATGCGAACCATGTATGTGCTAGGATCAACAATTCACGTACACAGCAGTTACATAACTGGATATCATCACACAGTGCTAAAATAATGACATAAAAGAGGGTATAATAGTCAATTACATCATGATGTCCAAGACATCCACATAGTCTTTAACAATAATCAAAGTGTGGAAAAGAAACGTAGATACACACGGCCTACATAGGCAGCCGACTGGGGGTTTGTCGCTAACCCACGCCTAGAACTCATCGTACTCTTGGAACTCTCGGAAGTCCTCCTCCACGACTTCATCTTCACCTGAGCAGTGGTTGCAACGCGGACAACCTAGGGGGGGTTTGGTGTGTAAAGCAAGGGTGAGTACACATCAACATACTCAGCAATATGTCCCGTTTGGCTGTAGTGGACTAGCTTTATGTGGAGTTAAGTCAAGCAGTTGCTTTTAATTAGTCAGGTTATTATTACTAGTAGAAAGCCAGGTTTTAGCAATAACCCAAGTTATTAACCCAATGTATCCTTTCCAAACGGAAAGAAAACAACTTACCATTACCATAGTCATAACCAAAATCATCATCCTCATCACCACCTGCGAACCATACATCTCTGATCAAGTATCTCTAATCAATGGAGCTCCCTTGGCCGCTCATAACCGCAAGCACGGCTGATATATCAGTTTCATAACACTCTTCAGAGGTTGCGCACTTTAGCCACAAGCCGTGATTCCCTGTTGCCTCGGGCCAATCAAACCCTTAAACACTACCAAGGTGAATAGGCAGGGTCTCACTACGTAGTCTTTACAAAGATTCCCTGGGGCTGTAGCCGCCCGTTAGGTTTCCTAAATGCACCGCACTCCTCCCCAAGGGGCGAACCAACCTTGGCAGAGCGAGCCACATACACCGAGCCCCATTAACGGCACGACGGCGAAGCGAACTACACCTCAGTTCCTCTAATTACTCAGCTAAGGGCGTCCCACTCTACCCTCATGGTTGCACTGTTTTCCCGGGCGGTCATCCAACGAACCAGTCCTTACGGAGAGACACTCGAGAAACAGCTCGAGCCCCCCTTAAATGTCATAGTACCATCATCATAATCAAAAGGGAAAACAGTGTATCATAGATAATCTCATCATGTTCATTGATTAATGTGAAGCACTAGCATATAGCTAAACTGAAATAACCCAACCAAAATAGGTAAACAAGGACAAGATAAACAAAAGCTAGTCGATCCTTAGATATAAATTGTGTAAATGCGGGGAGTGAATTATAAGAATGAGTAGGACATAGATGGGTCAAGGGACACTTGCCTTCACCAACCAGCGGCTGCTCAGGGTCTTCACCTGCAGTTCCTTCGGACTCCACCAACTGATCGTTATCTATACGAGTTCAAACATACATTCCACACATTTAATACAAAAGAACAGTACACCATACAATAGAATGTAATAAATAAACAGACGTTTGACGCAGGGCTCACATCTACGACTAAGCGAGAAAGGGAAAGTAACGGTCGAGGCTACGACCGATGAGCGATCACGTCACGCGATTATAAATTAAAATACTCGTCTAAACAGAATGATATTAATTTAGCCATCACATTAAGCATAGGTCAAAGTCATGTTCCATGTTTAATCATTATGAACAGATCAAGCTAATTTAAAAGGATTGTCGCGTGGCGAAACACGCGACACAAAACTTAAATTGAATTAAGAAATAAACGACTCGTCGCGCGACGGAGCGTGCAACGAGACACTTGCATTAATTATAAAGAAACGTTAAGCGTCGCGCGACGAAACGCACAATGGCAAACGTCATCTAAACTAAATTTTAAAACGAAACGTCGCACGACTGGACATGCGACGCCACACATTAAACAATCTGAAATTAAGACGAATCGTCACGTGACAAAGCGCGCGACACAGCTCATTACTAAAGATGAATTTGAACTGAATCGTCGCGCGTCGCGGCTCATAAATAAGGGTAAAATTAAATATGAATTGTCGCGCGGCGAAGCGCGCGACGCAGCACATCGACTAAACTAAAATTAGAAATGGATTAAACTGAGAGTTGAACGTCGCGCAACTACGGTACCATGCGCGGGAACGCGCTGCACGCGCCGGGGGCACACGAGGCCGCACTGGGGCACGAGCCGCCGGGGACGCGGGCATGGTCACCAGGACGCGAGGGCGCGGGGCGCGGGGGCGTAGGGCCACACGCGGGGGCCGCCGAGGGCGCGCCGGCGCGCAGGGCGCGGGGCCACCGGGGGGCGAGGCTGCCGGGGCACGGGGCCCGGGGCCACAGGGGCGAGCCGCCGCCGGGCAGCGAGGGGCGCAGGCGCGGGGGCCACTGAGGCACGGACGCGTAGGGGCGCAGGGGCGAGGCCGCCGGGGCACAGGCGTGAGACCGCGGGGCCGCGGGGTGAGCCGCCGCCAGGACGCGGACGAGCAGGGGCACAGGGGCGAGGCCGCCGGGCCACCGGGGCGCGGACGCGAGGCCGTGTGGCCGCTGGGCGAGCCATCGCTAGGGCGCGCGCAAAAAAAAAAGGAAGAAAAAAAGGGGCGCGCGGGGGAGTAGGAAGGGAGGGGGAGGGGAAGGGAGACAGGGAGAGGGAGCTCACCTCGGGGTCCAAATCCGGCGATCACCGTCTCCAAAACCTAGGGCACCACGGGGGGGGGGGGGGGGAGAGGTGGAGGAGAGGAGGTTGCTGCGCGGGAAAATCAAATGAGAGACAGGGAGAGAAAGGAGGGGGGCGCGGGCCGGAGCGAGCTGGGTCGGGCTGGGTCACGTCGCGGGGCAAAAACCCACGACACGCACAACCACTGATCGAAATCCGATTCGTGAAACGAGATGGAGCAACACTCGCGATTAAACACAACATCAGACAAGAAAAATTCCTCGGCATGATGCAACACTCATGACAACTTAGGTTTTGTTTACACGTAATACAGACACCAGTTGCTATACTGCTTTGAAATTGGGAAGAAGGGGCGAAACGGGAAGAGAAAAGAGAGTAACACCTGAATTTGGTGAGTAAAAAGAAGAAAAAATTCTACCCCCAAATTCAGGGCGTTACAACGACTCATCACACTCAATTAAAGATCCAAATCAAACAAGTGTCATAAGAACAAACACTCAAGCGTATAGATATCTATAAAAATAGTTTTGTTTTTGTTCCTAAGAGTAGGTCTCCTATTCCTAATGGTCACTTTAGGCACAAGATTTTAAAGTGTGAAAATCCACTTTTGTCTTTAGAAGTGAAAAGGTAAGAATAATCAGAGTAAAGTGGAAATAGATGAGAAAAGATTAAGATAAGTTTAGAAAAGAATCAGAGTAGCAAAGGTAAGGTTAATCAGAGTAGAACAGTAGAAGGTGAGACAGGATCAAGAAAAGCATAGAAAGAATCAGAGTAAGGTAAGTAGGTAATGGTTATGTCCATTTCTATCTAGGTTTCGTCCTACATGTTGTACTCTCCTCTGTTCTTCCTTCTTCTGCTTCTTGTTAACCGGCTCTGAGCTTGAACCGCCCGTGATTTGGAGCACCAGCTTCGTGGTCGAAGGTGCTACAGCTTGATTGTTGAACGAAGCCATCGTCTCAACAGTGGAAGTGAGTTCACCAGAGGTGGGTGCCAATGTTGGTCACTTGTTCTCAAATGCTAAGAGTAAAGAACAAGGCAACACAAAATGTTAATAGTTAATGACCTTCGTGTAACACCCTGGTTTCAAGGGACAAAGTTGGGTGCATCTCATACATGCGCCAAAGAAGACAACATATATAATAACAGAGTGTATAGAGATAAATGTCACAATATAATCAGTGTACTTATTACATAGCGGAAGTCTTACAAAATAAAAGATAAATATAACAGGATCTAAAATCCATCCTTGGCGCCAGAAAGTCGACTGGGAGACGCCACCTAGATCGAATTGAACTTCTCAATGTGTGGCTCCTCTTGAACCACCTGTTCTTCTCCTATGGGTGGGGGTGTGAGACAGCAAGGGTGAGCTCACACATGTTCATCGCTCAACAAGTTATTGGGAATAATGTGGCATAAACTCACCAAAGGTGGGAGTTCATGTGATATGTAAGGCTGATCAACAATAGGGGTTAAAGCTGAGCATTGCTTTTAATAAATTGGTCAAATTTCATTAGCAGTTACTAAATGTAAGTAAATACCAAACCATAATAAATAATAGAGCAAAATTAATAACAAATCCCATGCAATGCAAATGACAAATTGAATTTAAGTTCCATAGTTTAATCATGTGAGGGTCCGAGCCGCTCATGACCGTGAGCACGGCTAGTATACGAGTTTTACACTCTGCAGAGGTTGCGCATCTTTACCCACAAGTCATGTTACCCATCTGCCAAGGGGTCATGAATCCCATACACCTCTACTGAGGAGGCGAGGCAGGGTAACACTACGAGGCCTTTACAAAGTTCCACTAGATTCAGAAATCCCGCTGCAGTTTATAGGAAGCTCCAGTGCAGGAATCCCTCGCCTGACCGCCATCGCAGCAAAATCAACCCAAGGACCTCCCTACACTGACCACTCCCCTACTGCCCTTGCCCCTTTCGGGTAAGGTAGTCATCCACTAGCTTTCCTAGTTAATCAGCCAAGGGCGTCCCATTAAACCCTTGTGGTAGCACTGTTTTCCCGGGTGGTCGCTCCATGTTTCCATTAACATAATGATCTTATCATGAACATAAATAACATAACAGAATAATAGGAACATGGATATAGGGAAATATTAACCTGAAACCACATAATGCAATAGCATAACTACCCAAGTGAATCGGGGGTAAACAAGGTAAACAGGATAAACAGACTAGGATAACCTATTGGGTCCCATCAAAATTTAAACCTATGCATGAATAAGTGATAATAAAGAACATTATTGGGTAACAAAAGTGGATCAAGGGCACAACATGCCTGGCACATGAGATTCCAGTTACCAGGGTGATTCTTCGGATCCTCGAAACCTCGCGCTAGTCGTAGCAATACAAACAAATAGTGTATAGACAAAATTAACATTACACCAAACATAAGTATAAACTGAATAATAATAATCTATATGTTGCTACGAGATCGTGGGAACGAGAACCACTAAAATCGAAGTTACAATTAAGGAGTTATGATTTTATAGATAATTTATGTGATTAAAATGTTAAACTATATTATAAATTGGTTAATATAAATCATATAAGAGGTTATTCTATAAATAATTATCTCAACTTAAATCTAAGTTATAAATTGATCATAGATCATTTTCTATTACATTGATAAGCAGATTAACAAGACTAACCAACATAAGTTAAATAAAAATCTAATTATAAAATAATGAAACATGGTATAATAAATGTTGTTATTGCATAGTAAATATTCACACGAGACTAACGCAACTGGAACGGGTCAATTCGGATTTAAAACGAGGAAGTTATGAATTTCCTAAGGTTTTATGTATTTGATTAGGATTAATTAGGATATAAATTTTAAAGTAGATTTCATGACAAATCAGTGGCACTAGTTGTTAAACAATAATATTATAAAATTATAGGAACTGGAATGGATCAATTTGAACTCAATATGAATTTTCTAGGGAATATACAAGTTGTAGTAATTATTTTTACATTAAAAATCATTTCTAAAATGAATTTCACTACCTCTGGTCTGCGCGCATAAAAACAGAGAAACCTGGGGGTCTCTACGCAAGAAACACCAGACACAGTGCCAAAGCGTGTACGGCGGGTTAAATCTTATGAAGCACAGGGGCTCTTTTGTGAAAACACGTGGCCGAAGGAGTATCGGGGTTTTACGATCGTCCGGTTAGAAATCCATGGTCCAGATCAGATCCAAGCTTAAGTGAACTGGTACGCTATGCCTACCCTCCGATCACAATCCGGCAACCAAGATTTCATACTCTAACAGGTCAGCGACTCATCCAATCCTAGCCGTCCATAGTTGATCGCACGGCCAGGGGTGCACCAACCCTAGATCTAATCACCGCCACCCAATCCGGAATGGACGGCCTAGAGGGCGCCTTCCTCCCTAGGGCCGAGCCATGGCGGCGCCAGAGCTCCCCCCACGGCGGAGCCACGCCAGCGCAAACCACTCTTAGATTTTGGTGCCCGATCGACCACACGGCCCGGCGCTAAACCATCCTAAGGGCATAGCGAACAATCGGCGCGACTTCTTACTGAAGATCGAAGCATGGAGATTCCTGGTCACGCGAGCGACGGTGTTGCTGTGGAGATCATGACGCTTGTGAGCAATTGGGGCGGCACCAGTGGTCGAAGACGGCGAACACGTTGGCGAGGAGACGCAGATGGGGACGACATCGGACTTGAACTCGCCCATGACGTTCTGCTGTCCGCCCGCGCGCGTTCTTGGCGAAGCCGGACATGGGGGCGGATCCACTCTCCCTCTCCTCTTAATTCTCTCTCTCCGGCGAGGGTCTCTGCTCCCCGAGGTATCCGCGATAGAGGGTGAATCCTCCCAGTCGTCGACCCCGGCGTGGACGATGTTGTGACCGACGGCGACAGATCACCCCGCAAACCTCTCTCCCTCACGGCGGCCATGGCACACGACGGAGGACACTCCAGCAAGGGGGGTCGGTCTGCACAGCTAAATACAGAGGAGGGCGAATTCGAGCCGAGGAATCCGCGGCGGGTGGCGCGCGCCGTTGCAACAGACTCTCGGAGGAAGCAGAGGCGGATCCGAGAGAAACGGCGCACCGACGAGCTCGGAATTTGCGGTACGCAGTGATCTCAGTGGGAGAAGACTAGCAAGGCAGTCCCACATGCCAGAGCCTGATAGCATGCATGCGGTGACCAGAGGGAGGCCCAATCTATCGGCGAAGGCAGACCAGTGACGTTTACACGGCCAAGCGACTGAACCACGGGACCCCATGCATCAGTTGGCGTAAACAGGCTGACTACCCGGCCCCGCGGACAGTGACCGAGCACGCACGGTAGGGGAAGTTGGATAGGTGGGCTGCGCAGTGGGGAAACCAGGATCGGGCCGAATAGAAGCAGAAGTGGCCCAAGTGCATTCTTCCTCCCTTTCTTTTTATTTTCTGATTTCTTTTTCCTCTTTTAAACTTCAATTTGAATTCAAATGTTGTGGTGAACTTGTACTCAAATTAAAAAAATACAAATAAACATACTAGTATGGACAGATTATATTTATTTACTAATTTATTTTGTATAACATTTTCCTTCTTTTCTCCAAACCACTTGCTTTCATAATTTAAATTTTAGAATTTGTTGTGAGTTTCACTTTTAGTCTAAATATACAACTTAAATACTTGTCTAAAATATTTTCTTTCTTTATTTATTTATTTTCTCTATATGTTATAGTATTTTCCCTCTCTTTCACCACATTCTAATTATAATTTGGGTCTTTAAATTCAAATGTGAACATTAATGTAATTCCACTAACATTATTGTTATCATTGTTAAATGCACACTTAATTAAACTCCAACATGATATAATAGATATATGTTTATTTTAATTATTTTATTTATTTGATAGATGTTAGAAATATGAAATACTCCTATGTTTTCTCTCTTTGTAGAAAAATAGTATTTTGAATGTGAAATAGGAAGTAAAAGTTACTTCCAAGTTTAATATTCATGTAAATAATTGCTTATGGTGCATCATTTAATTTAATGATATGCATAATTATTTAGTTGAATAGGAACTTTACTATTACCTTTTTCTAAAATAATCCTTGGTTTTCACAATTCAGTCCTCAATTTTCAATACTCATGAATAATTTGAGATATCTGAATTTGCTATTTTGTTTCTTCATATGTTTATTTTATTATTATTAATTTTTTTTATATACCGATTTTGGGCCTTACTCTTCGTCCTTCGAAGCATTATTTCCCTTAGGATATAATGATCTTCAGACGAAGGTTATGAAGGACGTACCTTCATCATCTCAATGTACAATAATGAAAGTATAAGCATAAGAAGCATGGAAAACAGCATGGCTAGTCATATAACATTATCAGAACATTTTTATTATATTATCATGAATAAACATGAATTGTATCGAGTTACATTTGTACCTTTGGCATGACAGAAGACGAAAATCCAAGTGTGACGTGCAAGTGAATATCAGTCAGCGTGAACAGTACAAGGTTACTGTTCACCAATTTATAGGCGCGGGACGCAGCCCGGTCGAAATTACATCTATGTCCTTGATAACAAATTACAAATGTGACAAACTATTAGGGACTGAACGGTCTTTTCCTCTATAAGTCGGTGCCGCACTTCGTCTCAAGGCGCGTCATTACGTCGAAGCTTTCTGGGTTGTAGCTTCGGCTTGTGCCTTCATGCTGTGTTAGTTCGTATATCATACTGCCGAAGGTGTTTTTACTTGGAGGACCTTCGGTGAAGAAGCAGGCCCCCAACAGGCCTCATTAGTTAATCAAGGTAGTTTGGAATCATAACACTGCAGGGTCTCGGTCCACTTGGTTCAATGAAAGTGCATTCATCCCTTTTGTTCGTTTTGGTGATTTGGATAACAACACATTTAAAGGTCTAACGAGTTTGCTAACTGTTGAACAGGAAATTCAGTATGATGAACATACTTGAATAGTGTATAATGATCAGTGAACAAAGGTTCAACACGAGGTTAAATAACCAGTGAGACAATGCAAATGGATATAATATGATCTCTATATTGGTTTGAATATATGGACAAGACCTGAGAAATCACTACATACATATGATCAAAATAGAGGATGAAGTGATTAAGAGGATTGGTCAAGCCAAAGTGAATAAGATATGAGGAATCGTGAATTGGCTTGACCATATTACTATCAGTCCATATATGCTTCTATGAGAATCAAACTAGAGCTTGATTAATCTTAACAGTTATATCTAGAAGACATTCAAGCAAGGTTCACAATATTGAAGAAATGATTCTTTCAATGGATGCTCAATATGATGTGACTCAAGAATGGCTTGATAGGGTGAAGATAGCAAGGAAAGGGCTTCGAGGAACTAAGCGAAGGTGAAGGCCAAGCGACGGCTTGTGGACCGAGGTACCATAGTTAAAGTGAAGAAGAGAGTACTTGCACTAAGTCGATGAACTAATTAGCTATGAAGAGTTATAACATATTGATGCATCAGTAAGGTGAATTGAAGCCATGATTTGAACACATATATGGTGACTAGGTGAGTGCCCATGCGTTACAATGGGAACATATAATACCACGGTAACTTATGTATAAATATGTATTATGCTGAAATGTATGTTATACTGTTATGAGAAAATGTTTTGTACATTACAATGGGAACATATAATACCACGATAACACGGGAACATATAATACCACGATAACTTATGTGCATTGCAACAGAAACATATAATATCCCGATAATTTATGTTCAAATGTGTATTATATTGTTATGAGAAAAGGTTTCACGCGTTGGTGGAGTAAGAGTTTGGTTCATGAGTGGTGTGGTCTTTCTCAGTCTCTAGCTGATGCTTTTGTCTGTCGGAGCCGTCTGATTTTAGGTGATAGCAGTAGGCTGACGAGCTGTTGGTTGCTGGAGGAATTGTTGGAGAACCATCTAGGTTAGTGCAACCCATTGTGCGACGTGTTGGTTAGCGACGCTTGCACCCTTGAATGGTAATACCGGGCCTGTCACTCTTAGTGGCATGGCTGCAAGATTGGTAGAGATGGAACATGTCAGAAAAATTGGGTTCAGGCCTACCACTCTTCCTGGTCTATTAGTTATGACTGAAAAACAGACTGATCGATAGCCATAAGTAAGAGAATGCAAACAGCTACCTACGGGAATCCTTCGAGCATTCTGGGAGGCTAGTTTTGGACCTTCCTTTGTAGGAATTGGAGTGGAGTGAATGGTTGTCGTCCTACAAGTAGCAAATCAAGATCAACAATCAAGTGTGAGTGATTTTTCTGTCACACCACAGGCCAACCGCATCGCCTAATATAGTTTAGTGTTTCTTGGGATAAATCTTTCAAGAATCACTATCAGTTCACCGTCCTATATCGATTGATGAATCCTATTCGGTAACTAATAATACATTACCCGGGTTAATAAATCTCATCAACCAATAGATGTCAGCGCAAATCATTGAAAGGAAAAAAGGAGATTATGTTACCTTGGGAGAGAAACATGCTTCCTGTCAAGCATGGCATTTCTCCCTCCATTTTCCTCTAAGCTAATAAACAAAACAAGGCCGCTCAGCTTTAGCACAAAGGGATCTTCTAAGATTGTTTTAGGTTAAAAAGGCAATCATCGGTGTGCTAGTTAGTGCAGAATTACTTTACTGAGGTGAACTTTGTACAGCGAGAACTCAATCTGTTGCTCAAGGTTACTCAGGTCTTGCATGGAGAATGAAGCCAGGTCCTCCGCCATGTGTTGTGCCGTGATCATCCTCGGCATGTTCATACTAGTCATCTCCTAAACGATTTTCTTCATGGGAAAGGATGAGGGAAGGAAATATTATGTTATCAATTAGTTCAAAACAAAGATTGTACCATCTTGGTTCAAGAGAATCAGCCGCGCCTGTGGATGTCCATCTCCTCAAAATGGGTGCTAGGGGTTTTCATGTATCTATCAAAGATGCTCGCTATTCTGCAACCAAAAGAAGCAGCAATATATAGCATGGTATAAAAACATTGTAAAGCCACTGATGGATACTCAGCCATATATAGCAATTTTTCAAGAAGAAGAAATTAGATACCTGCACAAAGGCGCTCCAACTGAGGACATAGGCAAGTCTTGAGAAAGCTATAGATGTCAGCAAGGTTGGAGTTTGGCCATCCCCAACATGAGCAAATGAAGCTCCCTCAAGACATGCAAGTTGCAAAATGGGCTAGAAGGAAATGGCGCAAACTTCTGATCAAATTATACTACAATGCGAATATCACAATGCAAAATTCCCTAGCGTTTTCTTCTTCTGAATCGTAGTATGTCTTCTTCTGAATCACAAAAAGTTGGTGTGTATTTGAATCATAGTATGTCACTTCAACTCTAAATCACAGTAAAGCGAAAAAGGAATACAATAATTTAACTATGTGATCCACAAAACAAACTTTAGAACTGAACATCGTGTACAAACTTTAGATTGATGTATAGTATTCAAATTTTAATTATACTACCATCTAGTAAAATGTAACTAACAGAAGGCACAAAAAATATCTTTTTTTATATTGATATTTTTTCCTGTGTCTATCATGCTATCTAGTGCAGTTCATATTGGTTTTGGCATGTTAAAAGACACGATAACCATTAAAAAGAATCTAGAAAATTGAAATTCAAAGTGCAAACATAAGGCTACTGAAAAGCCAATAGTAATGATCTTTGAGTGTGTGACGACAGCTCAAATTTTCTACTTCTTTTCTCCTCAATAGCTTATCTGCCTTTAAGTACGAGTAGAAAACAAGTAAACTCAAAAATAGGTGGATTAATCCAAATAATCTTTAAATGAACTGGTAACTCCACAAAACAGAGTTAAGAAATGGAAAAAATATTGTAGGAAGTCATGGGTAAACAAAATGGTTATAAGCATGAAAGGTGACATAAACCAGGGCAACATTACAAATATCAACACTATATAAATTGTCATGAGTCTCCCAACCCCTTGGTGCTTAGTCTCAGAGCCTTTTCTCCACAAAGTAAATAGGTCACTTTAAATGTAGCTAACTGAACTGGGCAAGTTAAAGGCTCAAGCTATGTTGCACACTATCGTAAAAAAATCATGTGTTTCGATGTTTTCTACCAGCTGCAGTTATTATTCTTGCACTTACTCAGTAGCACAAGCATGACATATCCTTAGATGTTGCGCACAAAAGAAGAACTCAGTTACTCAGCTTGCCATTTCAGAAACTTGCCAGGCTCAGGCAGACATTTCATCGAACACCTGACACATGCCACATAGAGAGAAACACAAGCACTTACATCTTGGTGGCGTGGCAAATGATTACCGTTTGACTTGATAGCTGCAAACACCTAGATGTATCATTATTTGTAATCAAGCAGGAACCCTAAAAAGCAATCAGAGCCTCGGAGGATGAGCTTATTCTTCCTACTACATTCCATCTTGCCCAAATTAAATCTAGATCATTGAAATTGGGATAATAAACACTACAGTTGATTACAAAAATGTCTATTACAAAAGCTCCAACAAATAATCATGTTTCACATTCATGTAACCAGTGATATCAAGCCTTCTAAAATATAGTATTAATCGAACGCAAACCAGCTAGCCACTACCCTAATAAAATCTATAGTCAACTCACTTGCAATATATGTCAAATTACCAGGTCTAAAGGCGTTTGTTACTCACCCCTTTAGAGAACAGTTAGTGAGATCGAGATCCATATGCCTTTGTATTTACTTCCATAAATGTTTGTGCCATTAGGAAGCAATAGATTTCGTGATTTGTAAGCCATGATTATCTTGCTAACCTCTCGAAACAAAAGGGTCCCATTTGGTTATGATGAATCAAATGTCAGTCTTTGAGCTTTATTCAAAACAAATGGTGACCTGCATGCTGTGATATTTAGGGTGACGGGAGAAAAATTAAGAAACCTCATGTTATGAGTAGTTAAGTTAGACTTAGGCAGCATATTTGAGCAATAACATGCAATAGGAGCACAGAGATATAAAGCTGTTTCTAATCAAAACAATGGCCTATACATAATAAAATTAGGAAGATAAAAAATACAATATGTGCAGGGGCATAAAATTAGGAAGATAAAAAATACAATATCTACAGATATACATCTGTTTCTAAAACCAATGGCCTAAACAAATTGGGAGCATATGTCAACCTCTAGTTCATCGGTGTAGGGTGAGATGTTGTCCATAGATCCAAAACGGATAGCAAGGAATATGGTCCAGTGTGAAAACCTATCTTGAGCTCACCATTGGCAAAGTCGAGTGCGTGACACACGCATGCCTAAGCAATATGGTCCAATGTGAAAACCTATCTTGGCAGATTGAGATTCCCCAAAAAAATCCCACAAAAAGAAAGTGATTACCGAGATGATTAGTGCAAATCTTAGGTGTCTTCGTGTGCTGCATGACAGGACCTTGCCGGTCAGATCGTGGAGGGGGAGAATCAAAGCGATGACTCACATGTCCAGGAGCACTGCATCGTCATCCTCTCTGGTGGTAACAACGACCTCATCCAGCTCCATGATGGTCGCAATCTGGGGCTAGTGTCCTCCTCGATGGTCTGGCCATGGTCGTCTAAGCATGGTGTCGGATCTATGGATCTGATGAGCAGGTTTGACTTAACAAAGGTGGAGTCCCCGGTGAGCATCACCTTGAAGAGGATGTCGCGCGGAGGGTGGGGGGGTCCGGTGCGAGGATGCCACCACAGCAGCAGATGAGCTCCCCGAGGTTGCTGCGCTATAGGTCGGCGCCGAGCACGCTGCTCGGCGAGGTGATGTGCGGGGATCAGCACTTCCCCGTGGCGGCTGGCAGCGGAGGGCACGGACCACCGTACCATGCCGCCACGGACAATGTCCTCGTGCTCTTTCTCGCTGGGCACCACTCAGAGTCCCGGGACTACAAGCCTCCCTGCCTCGTCGCGGCCGCTCACTTCATGGACGAAGCTGCCGCCTCGCAACAACAGCAGCAGCAACTCATGTACTAGTCGTAGCAGCAGCAACTCATGTACCAGTCGCAGCAGCAGCAGATGGCCACCATGGAGGGGCTGTACCACAAAGTCAGCTCTGGTGTCACGGAGCACGATGCGGCCATTGGCACTAGTAACAGCCTGATTCGCTAGAGCAGCTCCCCCCGTCGGCTTCCTCACCAACGGTAATTGGTGGCCTCTGCCTTGTCTTATAGTACTTCTACCTTTCCGTGGACCGCTTACCTTCCATAGATGGAGAACGACGTGCGCAGTGGGGAAGCACCCCCAAGATCCGTCCAGCTTTCATCATTGGATCGGGGCGGGCGCGACGCGGAGGGCGAGGACATCAAGGCGGTCATGGCACAGTGGATCCATTGATGGAGCGGGGCGTGCGCAGAGGGCCTGTTTTGATAGTGCCATGCTAGGCACGACCACGCCCCTCACCTTCCATTGATGATTTGCGGCGGGCACGGTGGGGACGCGCGACGTGGGGTGTGCGCGGTGTGGTGGGGGAGGATGTCGGGGTGGGATAGACTGGGGCATGCGCGATGAGATCCTGGACGGGGAGCAGAGGGGGAGGATGTTGAGGGGCAGGTAGCCGATGATGGCGGTGATGAAAGCATGACCGAGGCGTGGGCGATGAGATCCTGGATGGTAGGTAGACGATGATGGTGGCGATGAAAGCGTGACCGAGATCTAGGGAGCATCAGGAGGCAGAATCATGGCGCACGGTGTGGACGCCTACACACCGTGCTTATAGAGTAGTAGAGATATGGTACAAGTCATAGGGTTTGATTTGTGTTTGCTTCAAAAGGTGAGACAAAGATGTTTGTGATCCTTATGAAGCAACACCATGGAGAAACCACACATGAGACACCAATGACTCAAGGAGTTTACTTTATTAATTTTATTTAATTTGAGTATAGGAATCGTCGTACTATAAAGGGGGATCCAAAAAGAAGGTTGGTGTTTGCCAAAGCTCAAGCCTCTATATTCAAAAGCTATTTTTTGAAAACCAAAAATCTCTTTAAAATTCTATGGTTGACCGTGGTTAGGTTTGAGAAACCTAGAGTGTTCTTGTTGAAAAGCAGCTGAACTTCTTAAACTGCAGCTGAGCTTTTCAGCTGAACTAAACTTCAGCTGAGTTGAGCTTCTTCAGCTACAGCTGAGCTTTCCAGGTGAGCTGAACTTCAGCTAAGTTGAGCTTCTTCAGCTGCAGCTGAGCTTTTCAGCTGAGCTGAACTTCAACTGAGTTGAGCTTCTTCAGCTGCAGCTAAGCTTTTTAGCTGAGCTAAACTTCAGCGAAGTTGAGCTTTCTCAACTCCAGCTGAACTTCAACTTCAACTGTGTCTTCAGTTGCAGTTGAGCTTTTTCAACTGCAGTTGAACTTCAACTTCAACTGGGGTGTAGGCAAGTTCAACCGGGGTCCAGGCAGATTCAACCGGGGTCCAGGCAGGTTCAACTGGGGTCCAGAGAGGTTCAACAGGGGTCCAGGAAAAGTTCAACCGAGGTCTAGAGAGGTTCAACAAGGGTCCAAGCAAAGTTCAACCGTTGTTTTTCCCCAGACCTCACTGATCAAAACCGGTTGAACCGGCCCTAGGGGTGGTTCAACCGGTGTCAGGGTCACCTGACTGGCCTGACCTCCTAACTGGCAGACTGACTATCAGTCTGACCACCATGCGGTTGAACCGGCCCTAGGGGCGGTTCAACCGGTGTCAGGACCTGTTTTTGCAGTCTAACTGTCAGTCTACCCCAGGCGGTTGAACCGGTCTTAGGGGCGGTTCAACCGGTCCTCCACTGCCAAAATCAGCCCAACTGCTAGTTTTGAAGCCCCACCTATATATACTCACTCCTACCTCTCTCCCCACACAAGAGCATGACCCAAACACCATTTCTAACTTGAAGAACACCTCCCACTCTCTCACACATCTCTTGCCTCTCCCATTTCAAATCTTTGGAGAGAAATCCTTGAGTGAGTTTGAGAGCTGCGGTTTTTGTGCTTCATCTCCACATCTCTCTTGCTCTTCTTCATTCGAGCTTTGGTACTACATCGAGTTCTTTGTGGATTCATTACTCTTGGAGCTTATAGCTCCTAGACGACTAGGTGTCTCTTGTGAGTCTCCAAATCTTGTGGAAGACCACAAGAAAGTTTGTATTACCCGCTCGTTTGAGCAAAGATTAGTGTGTGGGCTTGACTTTTGTGGTTGGAAAAGGGAGGATTAGGGTTGAAAGAGACCCGGCTCTTTGTGGGCGCCTCAACGAGGAGGTAGGGCACATTTTGTGGTGTGACCGAATCTTGGGATAAATCTTGTGTCTTGTGTTCTTGCTCATTGTGTTTATTCGTGTTATTCGTTCTCTCACCATTCCATGGAAGGTTTGTTTGTATATTTTTGGTGTGTGGATTTTGAGAAGTGCCCTTCTCAGATCTACAACTTTGAACCCTGTGGATCATTTAGAACATCTCATTTTCAAAGTTAACTGGGTGAATTTCGAGATCAATTCAGTTTTATATCTCATTCTTTAGTTGAGCTCGTTCAAACCGGTTGAACTGGTTTTGACACCGACTGAGCCGGTTTTACCCAGTTTGTTTCTAGTTTTTGTTGAAAAAGTTTTAACTTGCCTATTCACCCCCTCTAGGCAACTTTCAATTGGTATTAGAGCCTAATCCTCGTTATAACGCTTAACCTCGTGAGGAAAAGATCATGCCGGGGGGACTAAGAAACAAAAGTGCTTCTAAGCTTGAAAAAGTTGAGGTTGTCTCAACTACATCTTTTGGTGCAGATGTTGATCCTAGGGCAATAGATCTTGCCATGAGAATCACTGAAAGGATGTTCCTCAAAATGAAGGAAGATGAGGCGAAGAACAAGATTGAAGAAGAAAATGATCGATGGAGACCAAACGATGAATCCACCTCTTCACAAGGTTCGTCTTTCAAATCCACTTCTCATATGTGCTTTGTCGCTAATGGGAGTGATAGTGAAAGCGAAAGTGAGGATGAGGAGGAGCATGAAAGTGGTAGTAAAGATGAGGACGATCTTCAACAATTCTTCGCTCAACTAAGCAAGAAAAATTGGATGAGCTTGCTCAAACTCGTGAAAAGAGCGGAATAACAAAAAGAAATGCTTTATAAGAAAGAAGACTTCCTCATCAGAAAAATCGAAGACTTAGAGAAGTTGACCAAAGAGCATGAGAAGCTAAAGTGCTCTCATGATCATTTGGTCCAAAGGTACGAAAAGGTTTCAATTGAGCAAACTAGTACTTCAAATGCTTTATCATGTGTTGCTCAATTAGAAAAAGAAAATACTATGCTCAAGATCACGATAGAAAACCTAAATATTGAAAATCTAGCTTTGCAAGAAAAATATGATATGCTTGTGTGCTCTCATAATAAATTTATAGATTCACATATCATGCTAGAAATGGCTCATGAGGTTGTGTTAACTAATTTGAAATCATACCAACCTCACATATGAACATGTACTGAAATAGAAACTATATTATCATGTGCTAACAAATGTTGCTCTCAAGAAAGCCAAGCTTCCATTAAGCTAGAAATTCCAGGAATTTGTGATATTTCTATCACACAAGAAAATAAAGTGCTCAAGGAAGAAGTTGGAAGGCTAAGAAGGAGCTTAACTCTTTTGAAGGGAAAGTGTCATGCTCAACCTTCTCAGGATAATCATGATAACATGGTGAAGAAGATTGAGAAGGGGACAACCGCAGCATGCACAAAACCCCTTCAAAAGAATGGTAAGTTCCCTAAGAAAGGCATGAGCAAACATCAAGAGAAGAAAGCCAAAGCTCATGACAAGTGTCTCAACCACGCCTCCACATGCTCCACACAAGGTAACAAACAAGCCACTCTTCCAAATAAGAGAAGATGCACTAGAAAGTGTTATCAATGTCATGAGAAGGGACATGAGATTAAGTCATGTCCCTACATAAAAGATAGTGGCTTAACTTTAGAAAGAAAGAGGCTCACTAACCATGGAGCAAATAAGAAGCAAGGTAAGAAGGAGCCTTGCAAAATTAAAAATCAGATTTGCTACACTTGCGGAAGAAAGGGACACCAATGCAAGGATTGTCCCATGAGTAAGTTTCCTAAGCCTATCATGTCAATTCATTCATATTCTCTTAGGATACCAAAAAATGAGACTTGTGCTAGAAAGGTGATGAGTTCACCACATTCTAGGACTAAGGCTATTTGGGTGCCTAAGTCCTTATTGGCTAACCTTGATGGACCCATCATGAGATGGGTACCAAAATATACTTAATAAGTTTTTGCAGGTACCTAGAGATGATATGAAGTTTTGGGGTGCTTGAGAAGTTTAACTCAATCCTTATCTCAAGCTATCAATCTTACATTGTCCATCCTTTAAGATTGACCCAAAGATGAATTTAGTTGTTATATCACTAACTTGATATTCATCTCTAGCAAGAACTTGTGTTGTAGGGAATAAGGATTAACCTTTATGGGAATCAAGCAAAAGGCCTACAACTAAGGGATATCCAAAGGATGGTAAAAATTAAATCTTAGGTGCACATTGCTTTTAATTATTATATTCCTTTGTGTCTTTTGTAGTCACATAGGAAAAATGAAGCACATGAGAATGAACTTAAAATATTTTACCTTACTTTGAAAAGGATACAATTATATGGTAGATTACATATTTGTTATTCTTATATGTGGCAATCTACATACTTTAATTGATGATAATCAATTCGTGGCATATTTCAAATGAATTATCGTATTATTTCCATGACCTAGACATAAAGAGGATTATCCCATGTTCTTAAATGAATAGAGTGCTAAGTAAAAAATTCAAATTCTTAAAGCACTTATCAAAAGGGGAATTCTCTATATGACTAGAATTGTGAGACTAATGTTTTTATCTAAGTGTTTATGTAGTCTCACAACATGAGAATGTGTTTCTCAAATGGAACGTGTCATTTAACATTCAAAGAAGATCAATCCAATACAATGTGATGTATTCCTTCTTGTTTAAATTGATTTTGAGTCTTCTACATTAATCACTCACCATGCTTTGAATTTAACTTGCCCTGTAAACTTAATTAAATAATCATGCTAGTTCCATATTATTTCAATTGATGTTATGCATGATGCTTGTAAGGGTAATTTAGTTCATATCATGAGGTTTTCTTATTTTAGTGACCTTCGTGTCATTCATATATAGAGGTTTCTAAATAGGAAACTATTGCTTGTGTTTCAAATGCAATCTCTATTAAGATATTTCATGGAAATTCATAAGTAGAGATTGTGCTCTTTCAATTGGTAAAAATCACAAGCATTGAAGGTTAATCTTCACCTAAAAGAAAGATTAGGAATGCTCAAGGCAAAGGTATGGAACAAATTGCTTCAATTGGTAGTTGATCAATTGTAGTTCCTTTCAAGTGGCATTCTTTCAATTGGTAATAATATATTCTATGGAAAGAAATGTCAATATGAAGGTTAAATTCCTTTTTGCTTAATTTTGTAAATTAGTACATATTGTTAATTCACTCCTCCATGTGCATTAACTTAAAAGGAATTTAATTTATGCCTTTATGCCTCATAAATGATGATTTGTCTACCATTCATATATAAATATCATCATTCATTAAATACTTCCTTGTACCACTAATATCTCTTTTCGAAGTGCTTTTTCGACTATTTTTAAAAGGAAAAGACATAACAAGCTAAAGAAGGAAGTCTCCACAAATGAAGAAAAGAAGAATACTTAGATGACACCATCTCATATAGTAAGATCTTTCAATTGATATAACAAATGGTACATTCTATATGGTGGTAAGTATTCTTAGGCATAAGTTAATTCATTGCAAATTTGTCATGCCTTGACCAATATATGTAATGTACTCCTCATGAGACTCTTAACTGAATTGAAAGTGCATTTGGCAAGTCATTCAAATACTTGGTGCACATATCTAGTGGGAGCACATTATATATATCTTGTGTCATAGAGAATAAGTTTCCCTTGAGTAAGCTATACTAAGACAATCCAAAATGGTAAATTTGTATCTCATTCATATGGATTGTAATCTTTGTTTTCTAAATAGCTACTCTTGATGCAGTTTAAAATTCCCTTATCGTTAAATCTAAAAGTGCATAAGAATCCTTTTTGTTGATATTCATCACATACATATGCACTAACATGGATATGATTTTAAACTGTAAAAGGTATAATTAGTGATCCATACTCTAAATTTTGGAAACCTACAAATTGATATCTTAGAAATCTACTTCAATCAGTATCCATATGCTTCACACTAGGATTGGATCACTAAGTTGTAAATTCCATGTATAACTTGTCTTTATGATATGAATGCTTGTGCGACTAGCCTTGATAAGCTAGGTGCACCCAAGGTCAAGCTAGGTTCATCATCAAGAAGGCAACACAATGATGTATCAAGAAAAGGAGAAAAGGCTCCTATTCTTAACTCTAACTCTTATCTATGAGTGTACATATTAACTTGGAACCATAGTAAGATAGTTGTCAAGTATATGTGGATGCCTACACAAAGAGAAATGCCACAGTAAGGAATGTGTGGGTACCCAAGGATCTTACTACTAATCTCAAAGGACCCAATTCAAATTGGGTACCAAAATACGAAGCTTAAACTTGTTTTGCAGGATCACTCCTTAAATGGATCAAGCTGGGTGCTCGATAATGGATGTATAAATCATATTTGGAGATAGTAGCAAGGGTGGTAACAATTGAATCTCAAGTGCATATTATTTTCAATTCTTGCCTCCTTTATGACTTGTGTAGCCACTAAGGAAGATGGAGCACTTGAGGCTATATATCAATTGTTGATTATGAAGTAAAAGTCAAATTGGAAGAAAAATGAATCTTATCATATGGTCAACAATCCAAAACTATGTGATGTACTCTTTCTAGTTAATTTGGATTTGATTCTTCTATATTAGACACTCACCATAATATGGCTTAAATTAGACCTTGGACTTCATTGAATAACCATGCATATCTAAATCTATGTCATTCAATAATGTATAGTGCATAAGGGATTAAGGTAAATTTAGTCCATATTATGAGGTTTTTTATTTTTAGCAACTCACCTGCCTTCCACATAAAAAAGGGTTGCTAAATAAAAAAACTAGTGCTTGTGCTACTAATGCCATCTCTTGTGTTGAGTTTATCCATAGAAAATCTATGTTAAGAGATGGTGCTTGTTTTAAATTGGATAAATCACAAGCTTAAAGGATACAATTCAACTAAAGTAAGATGAAGTTGATAAGAGGCCAAGGTATGAAAACTTCCTCTCCTTCAGTTGTTTTAGTATTTTATCCTTAGTGGAATGTACCATAGTACAGGTTAATTTCCTTGCAATATAAAATGTTCAATAGTGCATATAACTTTGACATCAACCATATGTGTGCACTAATTTAAAGGAATTTAATCTATCCTTATGGGTTTTAAGAATGATCATTCATTTGACATCCACATATAAGGATAATCATATGTGAAACCCTCTCTTGTGTTTTTAATGCTCTCTTTTCTAAGTGCTTCAACAAGGTCCTTCCAAGTTGTTTGAAGATGGATTCAAAATCTATGGATATAAGAGTATTGGTTCTTTCAATCATTGAGTTTCAATAGGTCTCATATCAAGTATGATCGAATCAAGAAAATATGAAAGAAGTTCAAGATCACTTGGTTGGATGAAATCGTAAAGAGAAAAAAGATCACAGTGATTCAAGAAGGGAGTTATATTTTTTATCAACCAAATAATGAAGATGTAGTGACATATTTATATGATATCCTTCATTATGAGGTTTGAGGTTTATATCAGCATGCTTTACCTTTCAGGACTTCAATTGATATACTTTCAGTCCTTAAACCTTCAATTGGTTTAATTTTCATCATCAATATAAAGCATGTAATGTTCAACCAAGATATAGTGCAAACATCTCATTTAACCTCGTATTGTTGATGTGCATAAGTGTACTTTGTGTACTCTTGCATGCACAAATTGAGGGAGAGTTTAGCCCTTATCTTGTGAAAACTAATGATTTCTTTCAAGTTCATATTGTGTAGTCTCACACCTTGGAGAACATCAAATGAGGATGAATGGTTCCATAGAAATGAAAATGAGTTTCTCTTAAACCTATCAAGAAAATGAGTTTCTGTTGATCGTTTGAAGAGGATAAGTTTCTCTTTGAAATGTCAAGCCTATCAAAAGCTAAGATGGAAATTCATGATTATAATGGAGACCATGTGGCGTAGAATAAAGGTGTGTCACTCCATGAACTATTGTATTGCATTTTTGTATCTAGGCTCTTACATGCTAGTGTATGCATGTATATGCAATATCTTAAGTCACATCATAATGTTGCACTTGTGGTGACTGTTGGGATTATGCTTCGTCGCCGAAGGTCTTGAAGGGAGAAACAGCTTCGGCTGAAGCTGTCCGCATGTGATGACCGAAGGTTCCTCTTCATGAAGCTTCGGAATTACAAACCGACTTAAGAGTAGAATGACCTTTTAGTCCATAAATGTTTGAGTCGTTGTTGTAATTCCTTATGAGGGGCGTGGTTGTAATTCCTCCCAGGCTGTGTCCCGTGCCTATAAATAGTGAACAGTATTCCTTTACTGTTCACGCATTCCTGTAATTGCAATCGCATCATTCGGGAATCAATCTTTGTCAAGACAGAGGTATAATTGTATCCAATGTTGTAATACATTAAATCGATATAGTATGAAAGTAATGTTGCTCGTTTATAATTTATTTACCTTTGACATTTCATATTTTATATTACTTTATACAATCTATTAGAATTCAATTACGAAGATTCAACCTTCGTAATCGTATTGACTTTAACCTTCGTCCAAAGTTCATTAGTCCTTAAGGGAATAATGTTTCGTTGGACGAAGGGCATTAACATTTAACATTTTATGTTGCCTTGTTCTTAATTCGTATCATTTGAGAACAAGTCCCCAACATTGGCGCCCACCTCCGGTCAACTCACTTCCACTTTTTGAGCTGATGGATTCATTCAACGATCAAGTTGGAGCCGCTTCGGCCCCGAAGCTGGTGCTCCCGATAATAGGTGGTTCATGCTCAGAGCCAGCCAACAAAAAGCAGAAGAAAGAAGCACAGAGAAGGGTGCAGCATGTTGGGGTGCAAGGACCCTTCATCAAGTCAAGATGGTCCCACATTCCAATTACCTTCTCCCAAGAGGATCTTCAACTCAAGGATTACCCACATAATGATGCTATGGTTATTTCTTGTGTGATCAAAGGATTCCTGGTCCATAATTTCTTGGTTGACACAGGCAGCGCAGCTGATATCATATTTGCTAAAGCTTTCAGACAAATGCAAGAGCCCGAAGACAAGATCCATGATGCTACACACCCTCTCTGTGGCTTTGGAGGAAGACAGATTGTAGCACTGGGCAAGATCACCATGCCAGTGACCTTCGGATTCATCAACAACACCAGAACTGAGCAAGTTGTGTTTGACATTGTTGACATGGAATATCCTTACAATGCAATTATTGGTCGTGGCACCCTCAATGCTTTCGAAGCAATTCTTCACCCTGCTTATCTTTGCATGAAGATACCTTCGGATCAAGGACCCATTGCTATTCATGGAAGTCAGGAAGCTGCCAGAAGGGCCGAAGGAAATTGTACTGACTCAAAAGCAATCCATAATATAGATGGAGCTGAAGCTTGTGAATAGTACAAATTCAGAAGGGAGAAAGCAGCTTCGGCAGATCAGCCGAAGCCCATGCTCTTATGTGAGGACATAGCAGAGTAGAAGGTGTTGTTGGGCTCCCAATTATCCGAAGAGCAGGAGAAAACCTTGATAAGGTTTTTGTTCAATAACAAAGATGTTTTTGCATGGTCAGCTAATGATCTTTGCGGAGTTAACAGGGATGTTATTGAACACTCGCTCAATGTTGACCCATCCTTCAGACCCAGAAAGCAGAGGCTTCGGAAAATGTCTGATGACAAGGCCGAAGGAGCTCGGAATGAAGTCAAAAGACTCCTCAGTGCAGGAGTTATCAGAGAAGTAAAGTACCCAGAATGGCTAGCTAACACTGTTATGGTAAAGAAGGCCAATGGCAAATGGCGAATGTGTATTGATTTTACGGATCTCAACAAGGCCTGTCCGAAGGACGAATTCCCATTGCCAAGGATAGACTCCTTAGTTGATGCAGCAGCTTCGTCAGAGCTTATGAGTCTTTTAGATTGTTATTCAGGCTATCATCAAATTTGGATGAAGAAGGAGGATGAACCGAAGACCAGTTTCATAACCCCTAGTGGAACATATTGTTATCTTCGGATGCCTGAGGGGCTCAAGAACGCTGGAGGAAGTTTCAGCAGAATGACTTCGAAGGTTCTTCAGTCTCAGATAGGCAGAAATGTGCTAACTTACGTTGATGATATCATTGTGAAAAGCACGAAACAAGAAGATCACATTGCTGATTTACAGGAGACCTTCGCCAGTTTTAGACAAGCTGGTCTAAAGCTGAATCCAGAAAAATGTGTCTTCAGAGTAAAGAAGGGGAAATTTCTTGGATGCTTGGTTTCAACAAAGGGAATTGAAGCTAATCCAAGTAAAATTGAAGCTATACTTCGAATGGAGCCACCAAATACAAAAAAGGGAGCCCAAAGATTGACAGGGAGGCTGGCATCTCTCAATAGATTCATATCCAGATCAGCAGAGAGAAATTTACCGTTCTTCGAAGTGCTGAAATCAGCCGAAGTCTTTCAATGGGGACCAAGCCAACAAAAAGCCTTCGAGGAACTGAAGCAATATTTGATAGATCTAACAACATTAACTCCACCAACACCAGGGGCTCCTTTGTTATTATATGTGGCAGCTTCGCACTCAGCGGTGAGTGCAACACTTGTTCAGGAGAAGCTTGATGGCCAAGTCAAGAAGCAGGCCCCAGTATATTTTGTATCTGAGGTTCTTAGTCTATCAAAGAAAAATTATACAGAATTGGAGAAGGTGTTATATGCTGTTTTGATGGCATCCAGGAAGCTTCGGCATTACTTTCAAGCATACAATATTGTTGTTCCTTCTTCGCAACCGTTGAAGGATATTATGAGAAATAGAGAAGCTACTGGACGAATTGGAAAATGGGCTGCAGAGCTCAATGAATTTTGCATTGATTATGTGCATAGATCTTCGATCCAGTCTCAAGCGTTGGCAGATTTCATTGCCGACTAGACGCCAGGGGCTCAGGATGAAGAAACAAATAAAGATGCCGAAGTATGGACAGTGTTTTGCGATGTGTCTTGGGGAACCTTCGGAGCAGGAGTAGCTGCTGTATTGGTCTCACCATCCAAAGTTAAAACTTGTTATGCGGCAAGGCTCGATTTTAGTTGCACAAACAATATTACTGAGTACGAAGCCCTGCTTTTGGGTCTTCGGAAGTTAAAAGCAATGGGAATCAGAAGGGCCATTCTCAAAACTGATTCCCAGGTTGTTTCGGGTCATATCGACAAGAGTTGTAAGGCTAAAGATCTGAAGCTTGAAAAATATCTAGACACGGTCCGAAGGATTGAAGCCTCCTTCGAAGGATTTTCTGTCCAAAATACTCCTCGAGGAAAAAATGAGCATGCTGATTTGCTAGCTAAGTCAGCAGCACAGGGGCTGCCTTTACCTTCGGATGTGTTCTTCGAAACAATAAAAGCACCTTCAGTGGAGCTTCTTGAAAGAGCAGTCCTCAATATATCTCATGTTTATAGTGAAGACTGGAGAACTGAGATCATCTCTTACCTTCAGGGTAACTTCCTTTCAGATGACGAAACTTATAACAGGAGGATAGAGGCAAGAGCACGTCCATATGTCATGATAAAAGGGGAGTTGTACAAGCATGGAGTTTGTGCTCCATTACTCAAGTGTTTATCCAGAGCCGAAGGCATAGAATTGATGAAAGAAATACATGCAGGCCTGTGTGGATCTCACATTGGATCTAGGCCGTTACTTGGAAAAGTTTAGGGTTTAGGGTTTAGGGTTTAGGGTTTAGGGTTTAGGATTTAGGGTTTGGACGAAGGGCATTAACATTTAACATTTTATGTTGCCTTGTTCTTAATTCGTAGCATTTGAGAACAAGTCCCCAACAGTGACGATTAAAGAATCTCTAGATATTTGATTAATACCTCTTGTGGTGATGTCATAAGTTAGTCTTAAGTCATCTTAGTGAGGTATGAGTCAAACATGCTAACTTCTCAAGAATCTTGGCTTAAAATATTGCATATCATGTCTATTAGTATACTTTTTGAGTATGAATAATTCCTTCAATTGGTACAATTTCACATTTTCATACTTTGTTTGTACCAAGGTTCAAATTATAGAACTTATTCCCCTGGCCTCACAAGTCCAAGTGCATAAGGTAAAACAAGTATTCATCACTTGTATGCATACATTTAGGGGTAGAATGATCTATAATTTGAATCTTTGAGACTAACTTCATTTTCAAGTCTATTATGTGTGTAGTCTCAAATTAGAAAGGAATCTTCGGGCAAAGACAATCGCTTCCACTATAAATTTTGATGGGTTTATCTTTTATACAAAGGTACAATATCTTTTATACATTTCATAAGAGAATGAGTTTATCTTTTATATGCTACTCCAACATCATCTAAAACTGAGTGTGCAAATAAATTCTAAATCCAACACAAGTATGGAAACCCCTTGAAAAGGTAAAACACAAAGGTACAACACTTCATGTCACTTCTAGATTACTTTTGTGTCATCTAAGGACCCTTTTCATGATAGCGTATTCAAATCTTGCTTAATCAAAATTTCTTTCCTTAATATCCTTTGTATCCTTTTTTGGAGATTTATGACAAAGGGGGAGAAATTGTGCATTAAAGCTTACCTTTAGTCTTATGTAACTAAGTTTTAGTCTTATGTAACTAAGTGTTAGAAGACTTTTGAAAAGGGGAGAAATAATTAACAAAAGGGGGAGTCATAAGAAAAACATAAGATGTAGAAAGTTGATAAGTGCATTCTATGTCATGAGCATCATGTTTATTTTATGACACTGCACCCCATCAATAATATGATATAAGTTGTCTATACTTTGACCCAAACATGTGCTTTTGGCATTTGAGTACAAAATCGGTATTTTCTGAAATGCACATATTTAGGGGGAGGAAACTATATCATAGGATTCAAAATCTTATTTATCAAATCTTATGTAAGCTTTAAATGTGTTGTCATCAATCACCAAAAAGGGGGAGATTGAAAGTGCATTCATCCCTTTTGTGAGTTTTGGTGATTTGGATAACAACACATTTAAAGGTCTAACGAGTTTGCTAAGTGTTGAACAGGAAATTCAGTATGATGAACATACTTGAATAGTGTATAATGATCAGCGAACAAAGGTTCAACACGAGGTTAAATAACCAATGAGACAATGCAAATGGATATAATATGATCTCTATATTGGTTTGAATATATGGACAAGACCTGAGAAATCACTACATACATATGATCAAAATAGAGGATGAAGTGATTAAGAGGATTGGTCAAGCTAAAGTGAATAAGATATGAGGAATCGTGAATTGGCTTGACCATATTACTATCAGTCCATATATGCTTCTATGAGAATCAAACTAGAGCTTGATTAGTCTTAACAGTTATATCTAGAAGACATTCAAGCAAGGTTCACAATATTGAAGAAATGATTCTTTCAATGGATGCTCAATATGATGTGACTCAAGAATGGCTTGATAGGGTGAAGATAGCAAGGAAAGGGCTTCGAGGAACTAAGCGAAGGTGAAGGCCAAGCGACGGCTTGTGGACCGAGGTACCATGGCTAAAG
This sequence comes from Zea mays, assembly GCF_902167145.1. Lineage (NCBI taxonomy): Eukaryota > Viridiplantae > Streptophyta > Magnoliopsida > Poales > Poaceae > Zea > Zea mays. The sequence continues at coordinate 148,990,725 of NC_050100.1, forward strand.
AGAAGAAGAGAGTACTTGCACTAAGTGGATGAACTAATTAGCTATGAAGAGTTATAACATGTTGATGCATCAGTAAGGTGACTTGAAGCCATGATTTGAACACATATATGGTGATATGGTACAAGTCACAGGGTTTGATTTGTGTTTGCTTCAAAAGGTGAGACAAAGATGTTTGTGATCCTTATGAAGCAACGCCATGGAGAAATCACACATGAGACACCAATGACTCAAGGAGTTTACTTAATTAATTTTATTTAATTTGAGTATAGGAATCATCGTACTATAGAGGCGGATCCAAAAAGAAGGTTGGTGTTTGCCAAAGCTCAAGCCTCTATATTCAAAAATTATTTTTTGAAAACCAAAAATCTCTTTAAAATTCTATGGTTGACCATGGTTAGGTTTGAGAAACCTAGAGTGTTTTTGTTGAAAATTAGGTGAACTTCTTAAACTGTAGCTAAGCTTTTCAGCTGAACTAAACTTCAGCTGAGTTGAGCTTCTTCAGCTGCAGCTGAGCTTTCCAGCTGAGCTGAACTTCAGCTGAGTTGAGCTTCTTCAACTGCTGCTGAGCTTTTCAGCTGAGCTGAACTTCAGCTGAGTTGAGCTTCTTTAGCTGCATCTGAGCTTTTCAGCTGAGCTGAACTTCAGCTGAGTTGAGCTTTCTCAACTCCAGCTGAACTTCAACTTCAACTGTGTCTTCAGTTGCAGTTGAGCTTTTTCAACTGCAGTTGAACTTCAACTTCAACTGGGGTCCAGGCAAGTTCAACCGGGGTCTTGGCAGGTTCAACCGGGGTCTAGGGCAAGTTCAACCGGGGTCCAGGAAAAGTTCAACCGAGGTCTAGAGAGGTTCAACTGGGGTCCAGGGAAAGTTCAACCGGTGTTTTTGCTCCGGACCTCACTAGTCAAAAACGGTTGAACCGGCCCTAGGGGTGGTTCAACCGGTGTCAGGGTCACCTGACCGGTCTGACCTCCTGACTGGCAGACTGACTGTCAGTCTGACCACCAGGCGGTTGAACCGGCACTAGGGGCGGTTCAACCAGTGTCAGGACCTGTTTTTGCAGTCTGACCTGCAGTCTGCCAGTCAGACTGACTGTCAGTCTGTCCCAGGCGGTTGAACCGGTCTTAGGGGCTGTTCAACCGGTCCTCCATAGCCAAAATCAGCCCAACGGCTAGTTTTGAAGCCCCACCTATATATACTCACTCCTACCTCTCTCCCCACACAAGAGCACGACCCAAACTCCATTTCTAACTTGAAGAACACCTCCCACTCTCTCTCACACATCTCTTGCCTCTCCCATTTCAAATGTTTGGAGAGAAATCCTTGAGTGAGTTTGAGAGCTGCGATTTTTGTGCTTCATCTCCACATCTCTCTTGCTCTTCTTCATTCGAGCTTTGGTACTACATCGAGTTCTTTGTGGATTCATTACTCTTGGAGCTTCTAGCTCCTAGACGACTATGTGTCTCTTATGAGTCTCCAAATCTTATGGAAGACCACAAGAAAGTTTGTATTACCCGCTCGTTTGAGTAAAGATTAGTGTGTGGGCTTGACCTTTGTGGTCGGCAAAGGGAGGATTAGGGTTGAAAGAGACCCGGCTCTGTGTGGGCGCCTCAACGAGGAAGTAGGGCACCTTTTGTGGTGTGACCGAACCTCAGGATAAATCTTGTGTCTCTTGTGTTCTTGCTCATTGTGTTTATTCGTGTTATTCGTTCTCTCACCATTCCATGGAAGATTTGCTTATATATTTTTGGTGTGTGGATTTTGAGAAGTGCCCTTATCAGATCTACTACTTTGAACCCTATGGATCATTTAGAACATCTCATTTCCAAAGTTAACTGGGTGAATTTCGAGATCAATTCAGTTTTATCTCATTCTTTAGTTGAGCTCATTCAAACCGGTTGAACTGGTTTTGACACCGACTAAGCCGATTTTACCCAGTTTGTTTCTAGTTTTTGTTGAAAAAGTTTTAACTTGCCTATTCACCCCCTCTAGACAACTTTCATTCAACCATTTCAAGCTTCTCTTTGGAGATGAAGTAGTTTTCCTAGAAAAAATAAAGAATAGATCAGCAAGGGTTACCTGCACGACTAAAGATACTGATCGAGAAAAGGTCTCAAAGATGATCTAGAAGAGGTTAGGCTCGAGGAATTTGATCAAATTAGCAAATGGCAAAGTGAGACAAGAAAATGGCGGGTCAGGAAAGTAAAACTGAATAACATACTACTAGGACACCTCATGCTTCGAAGGATGGCCAACCTAGATACCATATGCAAATTTCAATCGAAGTGGGATGGCCCTTTTTTGGTCATGGCTTTGAACCGACCAGGTTCGTATAGATTAAAGGACATGGAGGGAAATGAAATCCCAAGGTCATGTAACGAGATGAACTTTGAAGATATTATGTATAATATACATTTATTTTTCTGTTTTTAAGCTAGCACCCTTTTTGGTGGGATATTTGTCTAGATAGGCAAAGTGTAAGTTTTTTAATGGGGCTACTTTTGTAAGTCATGTAGCTTTGCCCATCGGATATAAGTGTGCCTATTCTCCAAGCCATGTTGTAAAATATAACTCTAGGGTTACACCTTTGAGTGTAACGGGAAAAGAAAATCACCCAGTAATGGTGATAAGGATCGGAAGTCCTTCAGATGGAAGGCAGAGTCAAAAAAATCACCTAGTAATGGTGATAAGGCTCTATAGTCCTTCAGATGGAAGACAGAGTCAAAAAGAAAATCACCCAGTAATGGTGATAAAGATCCGAAGTCCTATACATGGAAAGTAGAGTCAAAAAGAAAATCACCCAGTAATGGTGATAAGGCTCTGAAGTCCTTCAAAAGGAAGGTGGAGTCAAAAAGAAAATCACCTAGTAACGTTGATGATACTCTAAAGTTCATTAGATGGAAGGCAGAGTTAGAAAGAAAAAAGATCTCAAAAGTCCTTTGGATAAAGGCGGGATTATTTATACAAAAATTATGACTCTCTACACCATTATCTTTGTAACACCTTCGGCAATACACATCATGTCATTATATCATCTAAATTATGCTGTTGTAATTATGTTGTGTGTTGTCAGGGGAATTGTTTATTATTGTCGGTCTAGAAAAGAAGTCGATAGAAGGATACAAATTTCTCCAGAATAGAGAGGAAGCTAATTTTGCATATTCGATAGCATTTTCTTACATCAACGACAAACCATGTCAAGCTTCATTCATCTAGCGCTTTGTCATGCATGAAAAGGGAAGGTGTTTTTCGCCTTAGGCTCAAAAGACAATTTTCAAGTTTCTCTCATCACAAAGCAGAATGTGAAAATATATAATACAAACAAGAGGATGTGCACAAGTTACCCAAATATTTACATACTTAGTGATAGCTAGCCACCTTCATTACACAAATATTTTCATTAAGCTACCAAATGTAGACTTATATTACAAAAGATTTGACTACACTATCGTTCAGGGCTTTGGTACACAACGACGAAGGCCATCCACTATTCAAGTAGCTAGCCTCTAGGCCTCCTTTGTAGCTTTGGCAGCTGTTGGGGCGAAGGCGAAGACGCCACCCTTCGCTCGAGGCCTTCACCGTCCTCGCTTCACCAACGGAGGCAAGACGACTGGCAGTTCTACCCTTCGTCCCACGCGTCGCCGGACGAAGACCTGTGACGAGGTCGTCGCATCCTGCGGCCTCGTCCAGCATGGAGGCCCACGTGTGATCCGGCCCATTGTAACAGGCCCTGCGTGGTTGCTGTGCATTACAGGCCTAATTTGTAAAGGCCTCCCTGTAATTACAGTCTGTAACCCTGCTTTGTGGGAATATTCCGGGGATAACCTAGGTGCCTGAGGGCACATGCGTCCTTAACACTGGACGCTGGGTACTCAGGTACCTATAAATACCCCCGCCATTGTGCCCTTGAGAGGCTAGATTAACAGAGCTATTGCCATCTCGTGCAAAAACCTTGTTCACGTCACTATTCCCCCCCATTGGATCAACTTGCACCGGAGAGCAAGTTCCAACATTTGGCGCCCACCGTTCGTGCTACGAAAAAACCACCCGCGATGGCACCCAAGAAAGCTAGCGCGAAGGCTGACAAGGCTGCGAAGCCAGCACTGCTGGCCGCAAAAAAGGGCAAGGCCCTCGCCCTCGCCCACTCCACCCACCAAGAGGCCACTGAAGACGACGTTCTCCGCACCTGCGAAGACATCGGTCCACCAAAGGGCCCTGAAGGACAGCCGCAACCTCCCCCAGGCTTCGCTCCACCAGAGGGCATGGACTTCACCGAGGACGGCGAAGTCATCGGTGTCTCAGCAGAAGAACAGCTACAGCTGCGCGCCCTGCGCATCAAGAACCGCAATCTCCAGAAGCAAAAAGAGATACTCGAGGCCAAGCGCCAACGTGTGTCTGCACAAGCCAAGGTGCGGCAAATGATACGAGACGAAGAGCAGAAGGCCCAGGAGCTCGAGTAAGAGATCGCGCTAATGCAGCGCGAAGGCCACTTCGGCCTGCAACACGGGCCACCCCTGCAACAGCGCGCACAAGTCGAAGACCTGCGCTTTCCCCACCGGGATCCCGCCATCCAACACGCCGCGGCATTCCAAGGTGTCAACTACCTCGACGAGCGAAGTCCCCTGGCGCCACACCTTCAAGTGACACCATGGCCTGCCAACTTCAGGGCAGGGACCTATCCCAAGTACAACGGCACTACTGACCCAGCACAGTACATCATGAGTTATCAGGTCGCCGTTGCATCTTCCGGAGGGGACGACGCCACAATGGCCAAGTCTTTCATCATTGCCCTCGAGGGCCTAGCTCTCACCTGGTTCACCAGATTGCCCCTGTTGTCCATTGACTCCTGGAGAAGCCTCCGGGACAAATTCCTGCTTAACTTCCAAGGGTACCGCCCAGACACCGACGCCCTGGCCGAACTCTCACTTTGCAAGCAGCTGGAAAGGGAGACTCTGCGGGAGTACTACCGCAAGTTTCTGACACTCAAGTCACAGCTACCCTCGGTCGATGACCAAATCGCTATCCACTACGCCATCAGTGGCCTTTGGGCCGGCGTCCTCTACAGCCACAGCATCAGGGATCCGCCCAAGAACCTCCAGGAGTTGTACCAACTATTTGAAAAATATGCCAAATCCGAAGAGCTCCACCAGCGCAAAATTGAGTCTCAGAGGAAACCCAAAGATGCTCCACAGTCTAGCCGCACGTGGACGAGGACTCCGCAGCCAGACTCTGGCCGAGACGGCCGCAATCAGCAGCAGGTGCACAACATCGCCAACCAGCACCCCGCTGGCGAGGCCCCTCGCCGCCAGGAATATCCCCCCCAGGGCCGCGGAAACAGAACTCGCGGACGGGGCCAGGGACGTGCGCAACCGCCGCGCCGATTTTACTGCCTGTTTCACAGCGAAGACTGCGCCCACCAAACCAGAGACTGCCCAGAGACGAAGGCCACCAAAGACAGGATGGCACGGGTACAACCAGCCGACAACCCTAGAGTTGTCGCCCACACATATCAGCAACCCCCTCCACCATACATCCAAGCCCCCGCTCCGCATCCACCGCACCACGCATACCAACACCACCAGGAAGTACAAATCGTACCTCCCCCACCCCCACCTCCACATCAGCAACAACAAAACATCCACCATCCCCATGCTCCAAAACAAGAGGACTTTGCCGATCAGCCGTATCGCGGAGTCATTCATATGATCACCGAAGGATCCAGCACCGACTTCGACACGAAGCGGCAGAAGCGGGACCATTACCGTAGCATCAACCACGTCGCCATTACCGGTCCGGTCGTACAGACAAAGTGGTCCCATGTGCCACTAACCTTCGACGCCCGAGACGTCGATCTGCGCAGCGCCCCCCACATCGACGCCATGGTTATCAACTGCAGCGTGGCAGGCTGGGACCTGCACAAAGTCCTAGTCGACAATGGCAGTCAGGCAGACATTATTTTCCTCCATGCCTTCGACCGCATGGGCATAAGCCACAGCCTGCTCAAGCCTTCGGACAACCCGTTGTATGGCTTCGGCGGCAAGGGCACCTTTCCCGTCGGCAAAATAGAATTGCCTCTCTCCTTCGGTGTAGCACCCAATGCCCGAAGTGAGCAAGTAACCTTCGATATTGTGGATATGGTGTATCCGTACAACGCCATTATGGGTCGGGGCTCCATCAACAAGTTCGAGGCAGCAATTCACGGACTTTATCTATGCATGAAGATACCAGGTCCGTTAGGCGCCATCACGGTCTACGGCAACCAGCAGACCGCGCGCAACATAGAGCGGGACTTTGTCCCTGGGCAAAGAAATGTGCACTGCCTCACGGCCCAGCGCGAGGTCCCTGCGCCCGCCAGCCCAACTGACAAAGAACACGACAAGGCACAGCTGCAGAGCAACGACGGGACCAAGACTGTTCCCCTCGACCAGGCCACGCCCAAGCAGACAGTCACCATCAGCGAAGACCTCACTTCGCATGACGAGGAGAAACTCCTCTGTTGCTTGTCCAAGAACAAAGACGTCTTCGCCTGGTCAGCCCTCGACCTGGTTGGGGTGAGCCGATCCATAATTGAGCACAGCCTGGGAATCGACCCTTCGGTGAGACCGAAAAAACAGCAGCTCCGCAAAATGTCTGACGAGAAGACAGAAGCCACCAAGGCCGAGGTACATCGCCTCCTGGAAGCCAAATTTATCGAGCTAGTGGCTTACCCCACGTGGCTCGCTAACGTTGTGATGGTGCAGAAAAAGAGCGGCAAGTGGCGAATGTGTATCGACTTCACCAGTCTCAACAAGGCTTGCCCAAAGGACAACTTCCCGCTGCCTCGGATCAACAAAATAGTCGATAGCGCGGCCGGGTGCGAAGTCATGTCACTCCTCGACTGCTTCTCCGGTTACCATCAAATATATATGAAGGAGGAGGACAAGGCCAGCACCAGCTTCATAACACCCTTCGGCACATATTGCTTCATCAGAATGCCGGAGGGACTCAAGAACGCCGGGTCCACTTTCTCCCGGCTTACCAAAACGGTGCTCGAGGGGCAAGTAGGCAGGAATATATTCACGTATGTGGACGACATCGTCGTCGCCAGCAGGAGCAAGGAGGACCATCTTGCTGACCTCGCCGAAACCTTTGCGAACATGCGGGACGCACGACTTCGCCTAAACCCCGAAAAGTGCGTCTTCGGTGTTCGCCAGGGGAAAATATTGGGCTATCTGGTATCACACCGCGGAATCGAGGCCAATCCAACAAAAATTCAGGCCATCATCGACATGACGCCCCCACAGTCAGCTAGAGACGTCCAGCGCCTGACAGGCAGATTGGCCACCCTCAACAGATTCATCTCCAAATCCGCAGAGCGAAGTCTCCCCTTCCTCAAAACTCTCCGCGGCGCGAAAGACTTCGCTTGGAGACCAGAGCAGGCGGCGGCCTTCGCTTCATTGAAACAGTACCTGTCGGAATTGGCAGTCCTTACAAGCCCCGACTCTTTGCTACCCCTGTTGCTTTATGTTGCGGCCTCACCGCACGCAGTCAGCGCGGCACTGGTTCAGGAACAGACAGTAGAGGGCGCGACCAGGCAGTGCCCAGTTTACTACGTTTCCGAAGTGCTCACACCATCAAAATGTAACATGACGGAACTGGAAAAGATTGCCTATGTAGTTGTTATGTCTTCGCACAAATTGCGCCACTATTTTGAAGCATTCAAGGTCCGAGTCACCTCAGACAGGGGACTCGGCGAATTGTTCAGAAACCTGGAGGCATCGGTACGGATCGCCAAATGGGCAGCCGAACTCTCCGGCTACCACATCACTTTCGAGCCCAGGACAACCATCAAGTCACAAGTTCTAGCGGACTTCGTCGTAGACTGGACTGGGCCAATAACAAAGTTGAACCCGTCCACAGAGAAAGTCTGGACAATCCACTGCGATGGCGCATGGTGCCATGCGGGGGCAGGCGCTGCTGCAGTCATCACCTCACCCGACGGGGTCAAGCACAGATACGCGGCACGCTTAAGCTTCGCTCTGGAATCTGACAGATGCACAAACAACATAGCAGAATACGAAGCTGTCATCCTCGGCCTCCGCAAGTTAAGGGCCCTTGGTGTCACCACCTGCATTGTCAGAACAGACTCCAAGGTAGTCGCCCGCCAAGTTGAGAAAGACTATGCAGCAAAGGACCCCGCACTTATGCAATATCTCGCGGCCATCCGAAGTCTCCAGAGACAATTCAAGGGATTCACCTTGCAGCATGTGGACCGAGCCAAGAATGAAGAAGCCGACGCATTGGCCAAGGCTGCAGCTAGAGGCGAGTCCCTGCCCTCCGACGTGTTCTACCATGTTATCGGCACGCCAGCCGTCCGGAGCCCCGAAGGGCTCCAGATAAGCAATGACAGCGAGGGCCACCGCATAGTCAACCTTATTATGACCGAGGACTGGCGGGCACCAATAACCCTGTTCCTACAGGGGTACTACCACCCAACCGACATCAACGAGGCCAAGCGCCTCAGACATAGAAGCCGAGACTTCGCACTGATTGAGGGCCAGCTTTACAAGAAGGGGGGTTAGTCAGCCAATGCTTAAATGTGTCACCGAAACCGAAGGCGTCCAAATCCTGCGCGAAGTCCACAGCGGTACTTGCGGCTCTCACGCAGGGCCAAGGGCCCTAGCCGCAAAGGTGATCCGTCAAGGTTTCTACTGGCTCACAATGATCTGCGCCGCAAATCGGGTCACAAGGTCCTGCGAAGCTTGCCAGAAATTTTCTCCTCGATCAGGCAACCCTTCGCAATTCACAAAACTGATCGCCCACACATGGCCTCTCCAGCGCTGGGGCCTGGACATTGTCGGGCCCCTGCCCACGGCTCAGGGGAACCTCAAGTTCACCTTCGTCGCTGTCGAGTATTTTACCAAATGGATCGAAGCGAGGGCTGTTTCCACAATAACATCAAAGACTGCACAGAAATTCTTTTGGCAAAACATTGTTTGCCGCTTCGGAGTACCGTCCGAACTCACAGTTGACAACGGCAAGCAGTTTGACAGCCAAGACTTCAAGGATTTCTGCTTCTCCATTGGCACCAAGCTTGCCTTTGCCTCAGTATACCACCCGCAGTCCAACGGAGTTGTGGAACGCGCCAATGGCAAAATTTTCACAGCTATCAAGAAGATGCTCATCGACGAAAAAAGGGCAGGTGGGCCGATTTATTACCTGAAGCGGTCTAGGCGCTAAACACGACTGAGTGCAGGGCGACTGGGTTCACTCCTTTCCGCCTTCTATATGGATCGAAGGCCATGACCCCGCAAGAAATTAAACATGAGTCCCCGCGAACAGTTTCGTCAGCTGTCCCCGACGTGGATGAACCCACTTCGAAGGATCTTATCGATGGAGACCGTGTCTTCGCTCTACAGGCTCTAAACAAATACCAAGCCCAGACAAAAGCATGGCGCGACCACATAGTCATCCCAAGGGAATTCAGCGAAGGGGACCTCGTACTTGTCCGAACAGCCCGGACAGAGTCCAGGGGCAAGCTGGAGCCCAGGTGGGAGGGCCCTTTCATTGTCAAGACGAAGGCATCCCCCAGCGCATACAGGCTCGCAACGCCAAACGGCGAAGACTTGGAGCATTCCTGGAACATCGATAATCTCCGCAAATTTTTTGTCTGACTCATCAGGGCCAGCTCGCCCTTGTAATTCGCAAAAACAATTCCATTCTGGCCTGCACTCTTTTCCTCCCGGGGGGTGAGGTTTTTAACGAGGCGGGGTCATGTAATATACAAGTGAAAAATCCCCCGCAAAAATCTACGTCGAAAAAAGACCGCGCCGACGGTCTTCGACATTCGACCGACACAAAGTCACCGCGAGGCTTAGCGCTAGCTACCCTCGCGTGCGACACTCCACGCAAAAGTCGCCCAAGGGTGCAGCCGGACTAGCACAACAAGTGCGCAAAATCGAAGTCTTCCTTAAAAAAGACTATCCGTGCAAAAGTCGCCTAAGGGTGCAGCCGAACTAGCACAACAAGTGCGCAAAATCGAAGTCTTCCTTAAAAAAGACTATCCGTGCAAAAGTCGCCCAAGGGTGCAGCCGGACTAGCACAACAAGTGCGCAAATTCGAAGTCTTCTTTAAAAAAGACTATCCGTGCCAAAGTTGCCCAAGGGTGCAGCCGGACTAGCACAACAAGTGCGCAAATTCGAAGTCTTCCTTAAAAAAAGACTATCCGTGCAAAAGTCGCCTAAGGGTGCAGCCAGAATAGCACAACAAGTGCGCAAATTCGAAGTCTTCCTTAAAAAAGACTATCCGTGCAAAAGTCGCCTAAGGGTGCAGCCGGACTGGCACCGCAAGTGTGAAAAATCGAAGACTTTCGCAAAGAGTAGTCGCGCAAAAATCGCCTACGGGTGCAGCCGACCAAGCACGACAAGTGCAAAAAAGACTACACCAAACCGTCCGCGCAAAGACCGACATAACAAATACACCAGGCCAAGTGCGCAACGCCTTCGTGCGCATAGCTAAATGTGCGAAGGCACACAACACCATCATACAAGCCATTACATATGTACAGCAAGGGCACCACACTTTACATCGGTTCAGCCTTCGGAATGATTCCCATCTCCCTATAATTAAACAGCATCATCCTCAGCTCCTCACCCTCAAAAAGACTTCGCAGCTCCCCCTCACCTACACTCGCAACGGCCGGCAAGGACAACAGCTCCTGCCTGCCAGCCCCGCCCACACGAAGCCGACCGCCGTCCGCCTCACTCACTCTACGCTTCGCAACCGCCCTTCGCCGCCTACGCCCAGCACTTGGACCAGGCACAACTTCAGCATCCACAGCACGCGGCGAAGCCTCCGCTGCCGCCACATCCAAGGCCGCAAAGTAATCCAAGTCCTCATCCGACGACTCTTCAGTCCACTCAACCGAACTCCCAGAGTCACCAAAATCAGAAAACTTAGACGCAGATTCATCCCATTCATTCCCATCATCCACGGTCGAAGCCGCCAAAAAATTAGTCGTAGCGGTTGCGTGCGTAGGCCCAAAATCTTGAACCTGCGCAGCAACCAAGGTTCAACAACATACACAAAATTCCCTAACTACCCACACCCACTATGCCACCTGCGAAGACCCAGCCGCCGAAGGATCCTCCGCTGCCAGCTTCGTCACCGTCTTCGGGGGATCCTCAGCCCTCGGCCGAGCGGTTGGCGACGTGCCACCACCGTCCGCAGTGGCCGCGGGGGCAGCGAGGGAGCCTTCGACAGTTTCTGGGGGCGGCGCCGAAGCGACCTCGGGCCCAGCCACCACCGGGTCCGACTCCGCCTCAGGCCGCACGCTGTTCAAAGCCCCGAAGTCCTCCACCTTCTCGTTACGCGCCGCCTGAGACACAGCACACAGATTCAGCAAACCCACATATAGCCCACATTCAACAACACTAAACAAAATTCAAACATTACCTGACCCCTCGCCATCTCGGACCGCTCCCGGACCACCTCCCTACCGTGGGGGCCCCACATCCGGTCGAAGAGGGCTCCCGCGGATTCCTTCACCACAGGGTCCTCAACCTTGTAGATCTCGCGCTCGAAATCCTCATCACCTTGGTCGAAGACCTCATAGTGCCGGCACCCTTCGCGGGACAGCGCGTTCATCGCCCCTTCGTAGGTGACCAGGGAGGCATAGGACATAAACCCCTCCACAATGGCGGGGAGCGCCAGCAGCTCCTCCTGCAGCCACTCGAGGCAGCGAAGTCTGGGCTCTCGGTCTGGCACTTCGAAGTCGGCGGTCCACGCGCCCAGCTCGTGGTATGAGTCCATAAGCTGTTTGCGCGTCCGCTCAGCCTTCGAGCGCATCGAAGCCTCAGCCCTCTCCACACGGGTCTGCAGAGCGTTTAACCGCTCCTCCAATTCCTCGGCGCGCTATCTGGCAAGGCCACCCTCCGCCAGAGCCAAATTGGCCTCCGCCTGCGCAGACTGCGCCTTGGCGAGGGCCTCAGTAGCCTCCCTTCTCTCGTCCGCTAGTTGGCGCCGGAGGTCAGTCCTCTCGCCCTCCAGCGCGGCCACCTTATCCGACAACTTGCGACACTTACTGACGGCGGCCGACTTTTCCCGGACGGTGTCAGCATGTTGCGTCCGAAGTCTCTCGACTTTGGCAGACACAACTGCCGTAAGGTCCCCCGACGCCACGCGGTCTGCGAAGTCAACCGCCTACAAGACACACATAAGACCACAACCCCTACGAAGCTGCTAAAAACCGAAGTCTCGCACAACTTACCTGACTTAATGCCTCCTTCAGCCGGCAGGACACAGCGCCCACCTCATCCCTGACGGCAGTGAGCGCCGGAATCTCGGCACCAGCACTGAGAGCACTACCCTTCGCCCTAGGCACCACGGCAGCCGCAGCGGTCGCCACCGCAGGCGGAACAACAACAAGTTGCCCCTCGTCCGACCCTGCAACGTATCAACAGTAAATATATATATATATAATAATCGGGCTAACGACTTACCAACGAGATAATCGTCCACGCTAATATCGGTGGCGAAGTCGGCAACGCGCTTGCCCGGTGGAGGCAATTCTCGGGCCTTCGCGGATTCGGCCGGGGCAGTCTTGGTTCTGCCAGCATCGGCCGCCTTCACGGCCTCCGGCACCTTGCTGGACCCAGGGGCGGCCGACTTTGCCGCCAGCGTCGGCTGGCTGCCGCCGGCGGCAGCAGCCTTCGTCGCCCCCCGCGACCTCTTCGGCCTAGCCTCAGGCAGCCTGATGACCGCCTGGCGCTTCTGCGCAGCTCCCTGACGATCCTTGTCCATCACTGCCGACACAACAGTAGCAATATTTCGGCCATAAGGAAACACTCTCAAGTCGCGAGCCATGCGAGATGTAAAAGAGTCTTCGCCGGCCGCGCGGGGGATCGGAACGTTCTTAGGCCACCAACCCCCGGTAACCTTCAGCATCCGTGCCGAAGACTCCCGGAGCTCGGGCGAAGACATCCTTCCCCCGGGGGCCGCGCATGTCCCAATCAACTCCATAGCAAAGCTATCGGAGACCCCCAGTCCCCCCATAGCAGTACCTAGCTTCCTCTTCTTAGAGGATGGGGCGGCCGCCGGAGCGGGGTCATCTCCTGTCTCCGCCGCCGGTTTCTTCCCGCGACGGTCGGCATCGTCCTACCCGGGATAACCGCCATACGGCAAACGGTTCAACTCGAAGACCCTGTTCAAGCGATCGTTGGACCCGCGAATATCCCAACTACGCTGGCCTTCCGTCCTCGGCACGTACCGACCAACAATCCGCACCGCTCCATCCTCTGCCTCACGCACGAATGCAGCGGGATCGCGGCTATGCAAATCCAGTGCGAAGGCGGGACTTCGCACCAGCATCCCACCACGGGAAGGCATCTGGCGAGGGCATACTTCGCCCAGCGCCCAGCCATGCGCCAAGGGCCACACCCCGTACACGACAAACTCCTCAACCAGATCACGCCCGCTACTCAGGCCGGCCGCGCACCGCAGGGCCCCTTCGTCCGCATCCTCTTCCGCAACTTCAAACTGCGGGTATGCAGAGTAATAATGCGAGCACATCTCGGCCACGGGGAGCCCCGGATGGTCTTCGACTGTGCCCTCCGCAACATAGAACCAAAACTCATGCCAGTTGCCCCATTTCTTGCGGGCGCAAGGAACCAACTCAACGACTTCCATCGAAGTCTTGCCGGTCTTCGGCGTAAATGTACAGGACCCAAATTGAGCAATCTTATTTCCGATCGTCCTTTTCTGCCAGTGCAGACAATAATACTTCGCAAAGACTTCGACCGATGGCTGCCCGCCGTACGAAGTCGTGGCCCAGACATATTTTGACAGGGCCACCACGGCATTCGGCGTCAGCTGGTGGACCTGGACGTTGAATCTGCGCAGGACTTCCCCAACGAATCGATGCGTGGGTAGGCAAAGACCAGCGGCGAAAAATGCCTCGAAAACAACCAACTCGCCCTCTGGCTCGGGGACCTCCTCCGCCCCTGGGACGCGCGCCACTCCGCTGCCAAAATAACCGAGCCGCTGCATGTCTTGCACGCGAACCGAGGATATCCGCGATGCGCCGAAATCCACCGTGTCGCCGGCGCGCAACTCCTCCACCGCCACAGTGCTCAGCGTCTCCTCAGACGACGCATCGGCCGGCGGTGCAGCAGCAGCAGAAGAAGAAGAGGACGGCATCGCTACGTACCGTCGGCGGCGACGGGCGGTCTGCTTCACACGGGCCAGATCTCCGACGAGCAAAAGCAAAGAGGGCAGACGAGCAGCAAGCGGTTTGAGAGGGCGGTTAGGGTTTTCGCGGAGCGCGGAAACATAAAGTTCAAAACGCGCCGCCCCCCGTCCCCTTTTATACACAGGGCGCGGCGCTTCGGGAAACCCGCAATCCAACAGTACGGCGTCAATCAACGGTCATGTCAAAAACCCCCGCGGAACCACTTCGAGCGAGGGCAGCGTCTCCGCCATCTAGCGACGTCTTTGGCACCAGATGACTCAGTCGAACTGGTCCCTCGGAGGGCAAATGTTGGGGCGAAGGCGAAGATGCCACCCTTCGCTCGAGGCCTTCACCGTCCTCGCTTCACCAACGGAGGCAAGACGACTGGCAGTTCTACCCTTCGTCCCACGCGTCGCCGGACGAAGACCTGTGACGAGGTCGTCGCATCCTGTGGCCTCGTCCAGCATGGAGGCCCACGTGTGATCCGGCCCATTGTAACAGGCCCTGCGTGGTCGCTGTGCATTACGGGCCTAATTTGTAAAGGCCTCCCTATAATTACAGTCTGTAACCCTGCTTTGTGGGAATATTCCGGGGATAACCTAGGTGCCTGAGGGCACATGCGTCCTTAACACTGGATGCTGGGCACTCAGGTACCTATAAATACCCCCGCCATTGTGCCCTTGAGAGGCTAGATTAACAGAGCTATTGCCATCTCGTGCAAAAACCTTGTTCACGTCACTATTCTCCCCCGTTGGATCAACTTGCACCGGAGAGCAAGTTCCAACAGCAGCTTCTTTGTCCTACAACACATACAAAGTGGTTAGACACTGGTCAAGTGTGATAAAAATTAAACAAAGGGATAAATAATGAACCTTCCCCATGTTGGCCTAAGCTTCGACTCTTGCCAACTCTTTTCGACCCTTATTCCACACAAGGGTAAAAAAGCATTTGTCCACATTAAAAGCATAAATAGACGATTTCTTCACATCATACACTGATATGAAGAAGTTGGGCTTCCCGGCCACCTTTACCTGTGAGCACCTGGCCTTTTCAAGAACCAAAGCTATACTTCAAAACCAGATTATAACACAATAACCCCCCTGGGTTCCTAGTACTCCATCAAAAGCGTCTATCTCTTCTTCAATCCATTCCAATGCCCCAACGACATCTCCGGCAGTGAAATTACTTTCATTAGAGATAGTGCCAATAGATGTAAAGATTTCCCTCAGGCAATGACAACATTGTGATGGGAAGACAAAGCATTGGTTAAGAGTACTCCGAAGTCTTTCCACAAAATTTGTTAATTTATTTTTGGCTAACCTCTCCACTTCGAGTCTCTTTTCATATTCTTCAATCTTAAGATGAAGCTGAGAAATTTCGTTCTTATATTTTTCATCACCCTACTTCACTTCTGCTTTTAACCTTGCAATCTCCTCATCTCGCATAATGATTTTCTTGAGAGCTTCGCTCCTTTCCTTCCCTAGATCATGTACTTCGTTTTGCCTTTTAATTAGGTCAGCAGTCAACATTTTATTGCCACATCCTTTTCTCCATTCTTGTCCTGAAGATTGTCACCTTCTGAATGATGATTCGACATCGACATGGTTAGCTCCTTTTGCTCCTCTATACCTCTTTGTGCCATCATCGCTTTGTTGAATAGAAGACCATGCATTATACAAACAAAAGTTGAGTACATGGAACCTTCATCAACAAACATGCAAAAAACGGAATTTCTAACCTTGATCATAGAATAGGCCAGACATTTGTCCATCATTCGTTTCTTCAAAGAACAAAGGTGAAAGGGAAATGAGCTTAAAATTTTCCTATAATCGATTTTGTGTTTGACGTCAATCATAAACCATATGGACTAACTAATTTGCCTAGTTGTCATTTATCTCAGGTGCATAAAGTTCAACATAAACCAACAAAGAAAGTGAGTTGGGGAACTCTACTAAGTTTGGAGCAAATACAATAAGTGGTGCAGCCAGTGGCGCACCGGACACTGTCCGGTGCCTAGGCCAAGGCACCTCGCGAACTGGCAGCTCTCGGGTTTTCCCAGAGTCACTTTGCTAAAAATCACTAGACTTTCCGGTGTGCCACCAGACTATCCGATGAGCCAACGGAGCAACTGTCAACTTTGCCAACGGTCGACTGCTCTAACGGATGAACAGTGAACAGTGCAGAAGTCAGAAGTCAGAACTACAAAGTCAGAACACACGGGACTGTCCGGTGTGCCACCGAACTGCCTGGTGCCACAAGAGGATAAAGGACTTCAATGGTCAACAGGTCCAAACCCCAACGGTTGCTGACGTGGCACGCACCGGAAAGTGAACAGTGCCATGTCCGGTGCACCACCGGATTGTGTGGCGTGCCCACCGACAGCAACGACGAGAATAGTGGTTGGGGCTATAAATACCCCCAACCACCACCATCTAAGGCATCCAAGTTTTTAGACCTTCACATTCAATACTAGAGTAAAGACATACACTCAATGACACAATCAAAGGATCAAATCCTCTCCAAGTTCCAAAAATCAACTCAAGTGCTTAGTGACTTGAGAGAGGTTCATTGTGTTTCTTTTGTTGCTCTTGTTGCTTGGATTGCTCTCTTATCACTCTAATCTTTCTAAGTGCTTTGTAAAGTTAGCAAGAGACACCTAATCATGTGGTGATCCTTGCGAGGTCTTAGTGACCCGTGTGATTAAGAAGAAGCACTCAACCGGTCTAAGTGACCGATTGAGAGAGGGAAAGGGCTGGAATAGACCTGGCCTTTGTGGCCTCCTCAATGGGGACTAGGTTCTTTAGAACCGAATCTCAAGAAACAAATCGTCGTGTTCACTTGTGTTGATCTTCACTTGATTTGTTTCTTCCCTCTCCTCTCTCTCTAAAGTTCTCTTTCTCACATCGTTTTGAGTTTGCTCCAAAAGTTATCCACATTGATTGAGCAACTCATAGCAAGAGGAACTATCTTCCGCACTCCGAATTATTTCTAATGCTAACCCTGGGTATAGTGCGTGTTCAAAGTTCATAATTTCAGGTTTCGCCTATTCACCCCCTATAGGCGATTTTCAATTGGTATCAGAACCCGGTGCTTCATTAGAATCTAACAACTTGAAGTGATGTCGGGAGAACACGCTAAAGAGGGAGATGGTCACCGGTGAAAAGCCTGAAGCCTTGGGAAGGAAGAACGATGAAAGGACTCCATCGAAGGAGGCCGACAACAAGCACAAGGAAGAATCCACCGGCTCCATCAAGTCACATAGGAAGGGTGACAAGAAGAAAAAGAAAATGAAGAAGGTGGTCTACTACGAGACCGATTCTTCATCACCTTCCACCTCCGGCGCTGAGTCTACCACTTCGAAGCGCTAAGAGCATAAGAAGTATAGTAAGATGCCTCTTCGCTATCCTTGCATTCCTAAATGCGCTCCTCAACTTTCCGTACCCTTAGGCAAACCACCATATTTTGATGGTCAGGATTATTGTATGTGGAGTGATAAAATGAGGCACCATCTAACCTCCACGAAAGTATATGGGATATTGTTGAGTTTGGAGATCTGTAACACCCTAAATTTGGGGGTCTAAAATTTCTTTTCTAATATCCACCAAATTCAGGTGTTACCCTCTCTTTTCCTTGATTTTTGCATAACATGCGGAGATATTTTATGGTATGTTGAATTGTTGTGGTGGTGCATCCATTCAAACTCAAGAAGTGTATTTGAATTTTCGATTCAAAAACTATATCTAAATTTGAATAGAAATAGATGAAAGATAGAAATAGACTAAAATCAAATAAAAACAAAAGAAAAACCCTTTCCTCCCTTAGCCCCCTGTGGCCCAGAGCACTGCGTCCGCGGCCCATCCAGCACGCGCGGCCAGCACTGCGCCCCCCTAGCCGGCTTGCTCTCGCAGCCGCAGCCACACCGGCCCAACGCCCAAAACCCTAGCCGCTGCGCGTGCTCCCTGCTGCCTATGCGCGCTCGCCCGCGTCGCACGGCTGCCCAGCCACCGGGCCCACCTGTCAGTGGTGCCCCCGCCCATTGTTCCTCTTCCTCAATCGCTCGTCCATCCCAACCGGTGCCCACATCGTGCGCCCACGCTGCCCACATCGCCAAAAGCCACCCCCGCTGGTTCCTGTGTCCACTCGCCCTCTCCCTCTTCTTCTTGGCCGTGGGCATGGCCCAGCTGCGCCAGCAACCCCGCCCAGCGCGCTCGCCCGGCCGCCTCTTGTGCGCGCGCGAGCTCCGCGGCTCGGTCGACCATGGTGCGGCCAAGCCTGGCGGCCCGTTGCGACATTGTGGCCAGCACCGGCAGCAGCCCTGCCCCTGCTCCCTACTGGCGTGGCCTCTATCCGGCGAAGCCCCGCCACTGTCCAGCCCTGGCCGCGGCTTCCCGGCTCCTGCGTGCGCCCATGGCGGCTCTCCAGCCATGGCTGCGTGTCCGGCCTGCAACCCCACCCTTGCGCCGAGCTCGTGGTCCTCTGGTGTCGTCGCTGGTCGTGCTAGCCTCGTCAGCCATCGTCGGCGCACGTGGGTGAGATTTCGTCCCCTTCCTCCTCTTATCCCTTCTTCAGTTGTGCCGCCGCCTAGCCTTGGCCGAGCCTGTTGCGGGGGCGAGGCTCCGAGGTCGTGTCCCCGCGCACGGTGGCCAACAGCCCCTGCCCTCCCCTTCGCGCGCGAGTCCGCGACTCAGCCTGCTAGGGCATGGTCCCTGGGAGCTCGACGCTAAGCCCCTGCTCTCCTGCTCGCTGTTACCCTCCCCGTCCCTCGGCCAGCGTCCTGGTCGGCTTCGGCGAACAGCCAGCGAAGCCGTCCCTGCGCTAATCCTCGACGTCGCCAGTTTGGAGTGGTCATTGTGCAACCTGCGCGCCCTCGATCCAACCCTTGTCGTTTGTCGTTCGCCGTTCGTCGTCTAGCCATACCCGTACCCTCGCTCGATCGAGCACATTGTTGTGCGCCGTTGTAGCCATCGCCCTTGTGCGCTGTTTCGTGCTGTCCGCGTGTTATTTAATATTTTCGTTACGGTCGCTCACACCAATTAGTCATTTCTTGTTTAGTTGATGGTTATTTAAAATGATAATTTAATTAGAACGAGTCTATAGTTTTAACTCGGGTTTTTATAAATACAAATGTTAATTACGTTGAATACTACTAGCTTAAACACTTCTAATTAATTATTAGTTTACTGTTGTTCGCGTGCGGCGTCGTTTGTGTGACATCGTGTTGTTCGCGCGCATAGTCACGTTGACTCACGCGTGTCGCACGCTGTTGTGCGCGTTGTTTCGCGTACACACAGCGTGTCGTCGGGGTCCCCACGACATCCGTCTACCCCCTAGACGACGTTCGTCTACCTGTAGACGAATCCCGTCTACCCCCTGGTTACCTCGTCTATCCCTCTGCGCTAATTAATTTCCTACTTAATTATTGGTCAGTAAACTGAATACTCAATCGAATCAAAATTATGATTTTAGTTAGGCGATTGTAAATACGTAGCAATGTGATTTTAACCACTTAGATGTTGTATGGAATATCTAGTAAGTGTTTAGTATAAAAACAACAGTTCAATCGAATCTAGTTTATAATTTCAATTATGCGTCGGTAGATATTTGGTAATATGTTGTCATAAGTGTCCGTCTCTCGTCGTTCCACGCATATCACGTGCCCTATCCGCACGACGTTCGTACGTGTTGTTCGAGTGTCGTCATTCGCGCGAGTCGCGATTCGCGTGCTTTAATAAAATTATTCATTAGCCACGAATTATTAGTTATTCCATATATAATGTGTCGTACACCCGTTTCTATCCGTTTTAGTCGCTTCGACTCTGTAGCAACGCCGATTTCATTTTAGTAACGTATTTTACCATATCATAAATTTTAATAGTTTAATTAGTTGTTCATTCGACACTTATTAGATAAAATAACCTTCTAATTAAAACTAGTTTATAGTTTTTAACTCGCGTTTTTATAAATAAATATTAAGTCAATGAATACCAACTTAAACACTTTTCGGTTAATACTTGTTTAGTATCATCGAGTTATCTGTTCGTGGTTATCACACGTCATGTGTGTGCATCGCGTGTGCCATTCACGCGTTGTCACGCGCCTTTTGCGTGTGTCGCGCGGAGTATGCGCGTGATAATAAATTGTTTTCGCTTATAAACACTCATGTTAATAACGTTGATTCGTCAGATCGCATATTTTAGATAATTGACTTAAGGTGTGCTTGAATAATATTTATTAGATTAGTATTTCAATTACATTAAGTATGTAGTGTTCAACTGTGCTTTTATAATAAATAATAACATGACCAATATTAACTTAACTGCTTTTTAGTTATTTAATATTTGTTTAGTATAAACGCGTCACCTATTTAGTTTTCCTCGTTTGTCGCACGTGTTGTTCCGCACGTGGTGGCGTGCTAGTTCGCGCGTTGTTTGCACGCTGTCGTGTTGGGTTCGTCGTCGTCACGTTGTCTGCGCTTGCCGCGCGCTAGGTCGTGTACGGGCGTGCTGTTTCACGCGTTATATATTTCGTCTCGCTCCACTAATTCGTCCTGCTTAGAGTTATTGATGTTATTTAAATTACTTATTTAACTAAGAATTATTAGTGTGATCAGCTAATTAAAAATGTGCGATATCTCTAGTTTCATTTTAAATAAATATCGATTAATATAAGCAGATCAAACTAAACGTTATGACTAATACTCGTTTAGTGTAGACGCGATAACTTCTCGACCGCAGCTCTGTATGTCTCGTTTCTTTTTCCTCGCGTGAACGTAGTAGCGCGCTCTATTTCATTTTGCATGTTTTATTATGTTTTTATTTGAATGGTGTAATGTTCTTATGCATATATATGTTTGTCTGTTTGTGTCTGTTTGTATTCGTTGTGCGTCGCGAATAGATTGCGATCCTTTTCCGATCTTCAAGGGAGCAGCAATCAAGTTATGGCGACCAAGTGAATAGGTTCTTCGAGTTCTATAGAGTTGAAGACCCTGAGCATCTGTTGGTGAAGGCAAGTGTCCTCCGACCCATTATGTCCTATTTACTTTTTAATTCACTGTCCCGCATACTTAATTAAAACCTAAGGATTGACTAGCTTTCTACTTTACCTTATCCTTGTTTACCCTTTGGGTTATCATGGTTAGCTTTATGCTATTGCTTTACTTTAATCAATTAACATGATGTGAATATTATGATACGATGATGTTATCCCGATGAGGATATTGTGATACTCTAGGGGGCTCAGGCCTTTTTCCTGAGTACCTCTCTGTAAGGACCTGTTCGTGGAGTGACCACCCGAGATAACAGTGCAACCATGAGGGTGGAATGGGATGCCCTTAGCTGATTAATTAGATGAACCTGGGGGCATAGCTGGCTTTGCCGGAGGGCCATCAATGGGGGCCGGGGTGTAGTGCTCGCTCTGCCAAGGTTGGGGTGCAGAGGTTCATTCGATTTGGTTTTGTTAGTCACCCACCTTGGGAGGTGTACTGCGTTTGTACGACTAGTGAAACCTAACGAGTAGCTATGCTCCAGGGGAGTCTTTGTAAAGGCTACGTAGTGATACCCTGCCAGGCCACCTAGGTAGTGGTCAATGGGGATTAGCTCTCCCCGGGCAGAAAGGGAATCATGACTCGTGGGTAAAGTGTGCGACCTGTGTAGGGGAATGAAACTGATATATCAGCCGTGCTCACGGTTATGAGCGGCCTTGGGATCCTCTTTGATTAGAGATACAAATGGTTCGAGATACAGATGATCTGAGATTCAATGGTTCTAATTATGATTTAGGTTCAATGATTATAATAATGTTTCCTCGATGAGGAAATGGTTCATGGGTTGATTATATGATAAAGCATGGCTTCTACTAATAATAAATACCTGACCAACTAAAAGCAACTGCTTGAGCTTAACTCCACATAAAGCTAGTCCACCTCAGCCAAACGGGACATTTGCTGAGTACGTTGATGTGTACTCACCCTTGCTTCACAAGACACCAGGTTGCCTTTGGTGCAATCTATGCTCAGGTAAAGAAGAAGGTGTCGAGGCAGATCTCTAGGAGTTCTAGGACTTCGACGAGTTTGAGGATTAGGCTAGCGACCTCCCCTAGTCAGCTGCCTGTGGTGGGTTAATTCACGTTGGCTACGTTTCTAATCTGTGTACTTTGATTATATTATGTAAATGACTCTAGTGTTTCATATTATTACTTACTCTTTATTGTTATTCGAAGCATTGTGCTATGATGAGTCATTTATGTAATCACCGTGTACGTGAATTTCTGATCTTGGCACGTACATGGTTCGCATTCGGTTTACCATCCAAAACCGGATGTGACAGCAGGCACCACAAGTGGGCGATGAGGACTATGACTCCGATGAGGCCACCCAAATAAGGCATTTTAACTCCCAAGCAATCTCTATACTCCTCGCTTCCTTGTGTTGAGAGGAGTACAATAAGGTGCAAGGGTTGAAAAATTCCAAAGAAATTTGGGACGTCCTCAAGACGACGCATGAAGGGGACGAGGTGACCATGTAATATCGCAGAAAAAAAATGTTGACCGAAAGTTGATCTTCGGTGCGTGGATGTGGGAAAGGGTTGTGGGCCGTTGGATGCGAAGTTAGAAGTCATCTGAGGCTTCGTTTCTTTTCTGCCACAAAACCCTAGGTGGCCACCCACTTTCCCTTTCCCCTTCCCTGCCGCCCCTTCCCTCCCCTCCCTGGGCCGCCCCCTCTCCTCCCCATTTGCAGCCGCCCTCTACCCTCTCCACTGCTTCCTCCTCCCTCTAGATCGGAGCATGTTGGATTGAAGAGGAAGAGAGGACCAAGGATCGGAGATGTTCTATCCCCATCTCTTCTTGCAGATTTTCTTGGGGAAACCCTAGGTAATGATGAGATCCATGTTCCTCCCTGTAATTAAGTGTTTTTTGAGGTTTTGGATCATGGGGTTTAAATGATTAGAGGTTGGATTAGATGTGGGGTTAGATTTTGATCTCGAATTCAGTCTCTGCAGAATGGCAGATTCGACAATTTCTGTTCATGCTAGTTTTCAGTGGTCTTAGTGGCCTCAAAAAAATAAAAAGTCTATCTATGAGTCATAGATAATTTGTAGATCTTTCTGTGGCCGCAAAGAACACCTCAATCAGACATTAGATCAGAGAGTTATTACAGTTTGATTATAGCAGTTTTTCAGTCTCATAATTCTGTGCAGAATCTGTTCTCTTAAGATTTAGGCAATTCAATCAACAGAATTAAACTTTGGGTTAGCAAGAGAAGTTGTAGATAATTTCATAAGCTTTCCAGATTGATAAAGAGTGTATTCATATGAATTTTGAAAACTCCAGTTATGTTTGTTTTACTGTGGCTGTTCCTGTTTGCCTGACAAAAATGAGCGGGTCTGTTCACTGGTGGGTTTCATCTAGTAAATGGCCGAATTGGCTCTTCCAACTATGGAGACTTTTGTAGAGGGATAAAAGTTCTTACTGCCAGAAGAATTTCATAATTTTTGGTTGAGTAGTTTGGGAGATATCAAATTTTGAAGTTAACTATGCTGTTGTCTAAAACATATTCAGTCAGTTGTCTTGTCAGATGTTTTAGAACTTATATATGGCAAAATTTAATTATCCATTGAATACCGAAGTTGTAGAGTATTTTGTGTAGATACTCCTAGAGTATTTGTTTGATATGACCACTATGATAATTTTAAAGATACAAAATTAACAAACAGCGTTGCTGCTGTTTGGCATGTGGTTCAGGGTGGGAGTCTTTCCACCGGGTCTTGGTTTCAAGTGTAGGAGTGATTTGTTGATTGTTCGCAAATGTTTTTGAAATATTTGTACTAAGTTTTATGCCCGCTAGCAGGTGGCTACACTCCGGATCATGCCTAGTACATTCTTCTTCTTCGATGAAGGCAAGTGAATATAGCGGTGGTTGCTACCGTTTTGACTTGTTATTTTTATTGCCTACACTCTAATATTCAGAATTATTGAATTCTTTCATAATTGAACTCTATGATGATGCTTTACTTGATTGTATTATATTGATGCTCAATCATATATTGATGATGATAATGGTTTGAGTATGACCCATGAGATTAATTCACACCCATGAAGGAAGATGAAGTATTATTTGAGGTTGTATTGTATCTGAAGGAAGGTGAAGTATTATTTGAGGTTTGTATTGTATCTGAAGGAAGATGAAGTATTATTTGAGGTTTGTATTGTATGTGAAGGAAGTGAAGTATATTGATAAATGCAACATGCCATATGCATTGCATGATTCATTTGCATCTGAAGTTTTGTCATGACCTATGGTCCAACTGTACCGGTACAACTTAGCATCGTAGGTTGCCCGGGGAGGGGTATGATGCGGCTTCATACCCTCAGAGGTATGAACGCAGAGGACATATGCATTGCATTCACATGCATTCATTGAAGTGATATTTGCAGATATTGTTGACGCAGGGAAGTGTTATACAAACTATTGTGGTTGCTCGAGGAAATGAGATGGTATTGGTTATATTGGGACTATTGAGTTCAATATCTACAAGTATTTCTGATCTTAATTGTGATTCCTATAAAATGTTGATTAATTCATCTTGTGGTTTAAATATCTCGTCAAAACAATTTGCTTACTGAGATGTTTCATCTCACTCTTGCATTACTCAATGTAGGTGCTTGATGCTTATCAAGGGGAGTGGGAAGTAGCGGCACGTTGCACACATTGCTTAAAGAACCAAATAATTAGCTTGGGTTATTGACTTTTGAGGTTCATACTTTAGAGTATGATGTAGGCATAAGCTGGTTCATTCGTGGTTAATTGTCCTTGATGAGAATTATATCATACTAGTATGATTCATTTTGTATTGATATATCCATTTTTCTCCTGTGATGCTTATAATTACAAAGGAGACACTGCCAAATTTTATTTTCCTTAGTGTTCGGCTGTTGGTAGTGAAGTCCAGTAGGATCTCAGGGTGTTTGTGGATCTCGGAGTGTTACAGACCAAAATCACCAAGCACGAAACAATCGAGGGAGAACTCGGTCAATTCGTCCTCAACAAAGGAAAGGAGCCACAAGCAATGTACAACCGGCTCAAGACGATGGTCAACCAAGTGCGCAACCTCGGGAGCACCAAGTGGGATGACCATGAAATGGTCAAGGTTATTCTTAGATCTCTTGTTTTTCGTAATCCCACTCAAGTGCAACTAATCCATGGAGATCCTAGATATAAACAGATGTCCCCGAGAAAGTTATTGACAAGTTTGTGAGCTTTGAACTTATGATCAAAGACTCCAAACACATTGTTAACTTGGAGCAAGGTGACACCTCTACACCCGAGGTGCAACCCGTTGCATTCAAAGCAACGGAAGAAAATAAGGAAGAGTCTACACCAAGTAGACTCCCAATCGATGCCTCCAAGCTCAACAACGAGGAGATGGCTCTTATCATCAAGAGCTTTCGACAAATCCTCAAACAAAGGAAGGGGAAGGACTACAAATCCTGTTCAAAGAGGGTGTGCTATAGGTGTGGTAACTCCGGTCACTTTAATGCAAAATTCCCATATACAAGTGATAGTGATAGGGACGACGACAAGAAAGGGAAGAAGAAGATGGAGAAGAAAAGATACTACAAGAAGAAGGGTGGTGAGGCGCACATGGGACAGGAATGGGACTCCGACGAGAGCTCCACCGACTCCTTCTCCGACGAGGACGCCACCAACATCGCCATCAACAAAGACCTTCTCTTCCCCAGCATCGGCCACAAATGCCTCATGGCTAAGGACGACAAAAAGAAGAAGGTACATTCTAGAGATACCCCAAATACACTACTTCCGATGATGAGGGTAGCTCTAGTGATAATGAATATGATTTAACTTCTCTTTTTGAAAACATTACCAAGGATCAAAAGAAGAAAATAAATAAATTAATAGAAACCATTAACGAGAAGGATGATATCTTGGAAAGCCAAGAGGACTTGCTCGTAAAGGAAAATAAAAAATTTGTTAAGTTGAAAAATGCGTATGCTCTTGAAGTAGATAAATGTGAAAACTTTTCTAAGGAGCTTAACATTTGCATTGATTCAATTTCTTGTCTTATAACTGAAAATGCTAGTTTAATTTCTAAGATTGAAGAATTGAATGCTTGCAATGTTTCTACATCTATCGTTGAGCATGTCACAATTTGCACTAGATGTAGAGATGTTAACATTGATGATATGAATGATCAACTTGCCATAATTAAAGAACAAAATGATCACATAGCTAAATTAAATGCTAAAATTGCCGAGCATGAGCTTGAGAATGAAAAATTTTAATTTGCTCGAAGTATGCTCTATAATGGGAGACACCTGGCATTAAGGATGACATTGGCTTCCAACAAGGGAGCCAAAGCAATATCAAACTTAATGCCCCCAAAAACAGGCTTTCTAACTTTGTAAAGGGCAAGGCTCCCATGGTTCATGATAGAGAGGGTTACATTTTATATCCTAAGAAATATCCTAAGCACAAAATTAGGAAAATCCATGCTAGGAAATCTCATTCTGTTTCTTATCATGCTTACATATATAGTAATGAGGCTTCTAGCTCTAGGCATTCAACTCATATCAAAATGCCTAAAAAGAAAATTGTCAATGCATCAAATGAATATAGCATTTCATTTAAGGATTTTAATGCATCTTTTGTGCTCACTAACAAATCAGGCAAGGTAGTTGCCAAATATGTTGGGGGCAAACACAAGAGTCCTAAGACTTGTGTTTTTGTACCTGAAAGGATCACGATGCCCAAGAGGGGGGGTGAATTGGGCTTCTCTAAAAATCAACACTAATTAAAACCTAAGCAAGAGCTAAACAAGAGCCCAACTTCACCCCAACAACTAGCACTAAGAATATAATACTAGAAATGTAACAAAGCTAAGATAATACTTCAAATACTTGCTAAACAAATACACAATGTAAAGTGCTTGAATTAAGTGCGGAATGTAAAGCAAAGTTTAGAAGACTCCTCCAATTTTTCCCGAGGTATCGAAGAGTCGGCACTCTCCACTAGTCCTCGTTGGAGCACCCGCGCAAGGGTATCGCTCCCCCTTGGTCCTCGCAAGAACCAAGTGCTCACTACGAGATGATCCTTTGCCACTCCAGCGCGGTGGATCCCTCGAGACCGCTTACAAACTTGAGTCGGGTCACCAACAAGATCTTCACGGTGATCACCGAGCTCCCAACGCCACCAAGCCGTCTAGGTGATGCCGATCACCAAGAGTAACAAGCCGTAGACTTTCGCTTGACCAAGAGAAGCCTAATGCAAGTGGTGTGTGCTCTAGGTGGCTCTCACTAGCGCTAATGAGGAACAAGCGCGGATTATGATTCTCTAATCTCCTCACTAGGCTTTTGGTGCTTGCAATGCTCTAGCAATGTGCTGGAATAAATGTGGAGTGCAAGGCATTGAATATGGTGGGTGGAGGGGGTATAAATAGCCCTCACCCACCAACTAGCCGTTACAGGCAATTCACTGCGCGATGGCGCACCGGACAGTCCGGTGCGCCACCGGTGTGCCAACGGTCGTTTCCAACGGCTAGTTCTGACAGAGAGCCGTTGGCCTCATGGCGCACTGGACAGTGAACAGTTCACTGTCCGGTGCACACCGTACAGTCCGGTGTGGTGTCCGGTGCGGTGTCCGATGTGCCACTAAAATTCAACTCTGAAAGCTGCGCTCTCGGGTTTCTGCGAAGGGGAAAGACTCTGTCGTGGACCAGCCTGGCCCCACCTGGCAGAGGGTGCACCGGACAGTCCGGTGCACACCGGACAGTCCGGTGCCCCAAAGCCAGAAACACTAACTCTTGTTTTTCAGCTGATTTTCAAATCGGTTTTCGCTCTAACTTGTGTGTGAGTTCTAGAGTGACACCTAGCACTGTATATGAGTGTGATTGTGCACCAACACTACACTAGAACTCTCTTGGTCAAACTACTCATCGACAACCCCTCTTTATAGTACGGCTAAAAGAGAATAAAAGACCTAACTAAATCGCGAGTGTCCACATCTCCTTGACACTCGGACTCCATAGACCTTCACCTTTTGTTCCGTCGTTTTAGCCGTCGCTTCGAGTTCTTATCTCCGGGATTGTTTTCACCGTTGTAGTACTTCTACCTGTCATGCGACCTAACTTACCATTTGTCTCTGCAAAACACGTTAGTCACATATAATATTATGTTGTCATTAATCACTAAAACCAACCAGGGGCCTAGATGCTTTCAATCTCCCCCTTTTTGGTGATTGATGACAACCCTACAAGTTTTTTGAGAGTAGTTTGTTTTGAAGATTCTGTCAATAGAAAGAATGATTAGTTATACTCAGTAATCTTTGACAGAAAGAATGTGTACCATAATAATAAGAGTGAGCGCATACACATCATAAGATTCTTGTTCATATAAAAGTGAAGTTAAATTAATGAAACAAGAGCTAGAAGACTGGTAATAAAATATAAGGTGAAAACATAATACACACAGTCAATCATACGCAACGAGAGTATATGACGAGTTTGTGAGCCAAAAACATCAAGCTAGTACAGAGAGTAGCAAGCACATATATTACATCAAAATGACTCTGACTCTCTACTAACTCTCTTACTCCCCCTAGCTCTCACAACTCATATCTCTCCCCCTTTGGCGTCAAACACCAAAAGGGACCTGAACCTAAACATCTGAAGTAGGAGGAGGCGGCGGGAGCGCATCCGGTCGTGGTCAAGGTAGCAGAGCGAACGCCGGCGGAGGGTCAGAGTCAGTCTCGGATCCAGGATCTGCGGTAGAAGCTGGAGCTGGTACTGACTCGGACTGAGGCCGCGCTGCAGGAGCTACCGGAACAGAAGCGGTCATAGATACTGCCACAGCGGTAGTGGTAACAGCAGATGCTGGTGGCACTGGCGGCTGCGGACAGACAGAGCTGAGAACCGGAGAGGTGAACGCCAAAGTGACCGGCCGGAGCGGAGAGGTACCAACAGGGGGTCCTGACAAAATCGATGGCACCACTGGAGCGTGAAGCGGAGGAGGTGGAGCAGACTGAACCGGAGGTGTTGAGATACCAGAATGCTGAAGCATAAGAGCCATGAATGCCCTACTCTCAGCCCGATCCTGAAGTAGCTACTGCTGAAGTGCATCCTGCCTGTCCTGCATGCTCTGAAACATCGAGAGCATCGTCTCGGATAACCGGGCCTGCTCAGCTGCCAGGTTGGCCAGAATCGACGCAAGAGCAGGGTCCATAGCCGGAGGAGGAGCAGGGGCAGCACGAGAACTCCCAGCCTCATGATCATGTGAGCGTGGAGGCATAGGAGGCAGAGGCGGAGGAGGAACCCCAAAATCATCATCATCATCATCAGCTGCTGTACCCTGAGTGTCAAACTGTCGAAGAGCTGCATCCTCGGCCTGAGAGTCAAACACAGAAGCAGAAGATGGCACAGGAATCTCAGGCGCAGGACGGTAAGATCCAAATACAAGGTGTGAGGCCTCAAGGGTGCTCTGAAATCGAGGTGGCTGAATCAGCTGCGCAAAGATGTGGCACAAGTAGTGAGCATAAGGCAACTGCCGACGAGCACGAATCCCATCCAGAACGGTGTCCTCGATCTCACAAATCAGGAAGTCCACAACGTCAAACTCAGAGTGGGAGACCAGGGCACCAAGGAGCCAAAGCTGAATATGAGTGGTAGCCTCCCTGTATCCCATCCTCGGCAGAAGTGTCCGTCTGATGAGCTCATATAAGTACTTTGCTGCTGTAGTAAAGTCTGCTGGTGAACGTCGCGACCCATCTGTGAAAGGCGGGCGGAACAGAGCCGCGACGTGAGCTGTCCCCGGAGCCACACCGCCGTGAGGGCGACGAGGAGGGTCAGAAGTGCCGTAGCAGAGGCTGTGAAGGCGAGTCGTCGACTCTGGGAATCCAAATAGCTGACGGATCTGACTGGCAGTGATCGTGACATCCTCTCGCTCAAAGCGGAACCTCATCCAGTGATGATCCGGGTCAATCTAAACAGAGGCGTAGAAGACTCGGACCCACTCCTCAACATATCTGCCGCTGATAGTCAGAAGGGTCTGAAGGCCAGGCAGATAGGTGAGATGCGCCTCAGAGTCAGCACCGGTTGCAAGCAGAAAGGCTGGAAGATCCAAAAGCCGGTGCACTCGCAGAGCTATCTGAGCAGACATCTGAGCTCTGAAGAAGGACTCCTGAATCCGTGTGCTGAAAAGATCACCTGCTGCTGGGTCTCTCTGAGCTGGTAGCCAAGACTCCACGGGTACGTACCTGAACCGACGTACCCGTGCCGCAGTAGCACGCTGAAGATCAAACAGACGAGGATCCGAAACCAGAGGACGGACCTCAGTCTCATCACGCTCCCGGAATCGAGGTGGAGGGACAGGAGGGGCTGAAGCGGGAGCGGGAGCAGGGGAAGCAGTGGAAGCTGGCGTAGAGGAGGTAGTGGGTATGGCTGTGGAGGTGGATGGAGCAATAGGAGTGACGGGAGTAGGCAGAGTGGGTGGCGGAGTGGAAGCGGAGGTGTGAGAGAAGGAGCGAGGCCGGGAGGTGAGACGACGAGCACGGAATGCAATCTGATCGGATGGAGTCTGCGGCTGATCTCCAAGTGCGGCCTGCGCAGCGGCTGCTGCAGCTGCTGCCGCTGCACGGGCTTCTCTGTCCGTACGCCGCTTCTTGCGGCCTTCCTGCTGCTCCAAGTAAACAGTCTTGCCCTTGACCTGCCTGAATGGGCGACGAGGATCCTCATCATCGCCTCCCCCTGGCGCCGAAGCATTCTTCGTGCGCGGCATCCTGAACTAATGTCTGCAAATGAGATAGAGAGACTAAGCACAGAGCAAAAATCACCGATAGATTGAGCAAAGAATGAGATGACTACCTGGAAAGCTCACACGAGAGGTGACGATCCAGGCAGGACGGGAGACGGCACACGGTCAAACAAGGTCACTGAAATGACAGAAGAGGTGAGCACGTATTAGTCACATAGTCATAAGCATATGAAATGTGAATAAATACATACACAGAGAGATATGGCACGAGACGAGACGATCAAGAAGTCAAATGACGTGAAAACGACGTTTGACGGATAAATAGTGTCATAGGATGTTTGGAATTCGAATTGAGGCACGAAACGATATGGAATTGAGCCGATACTTCACGAATAGGTTTATATAGGTGAATATGAGTGAAGTGTGTGCTTGGTTTGAATTTAGGCGAAGAAAAAGAGATTTGGGCACTCGGCTCGGAAACGATCGCTCAAAATGGAAAATTTGGTGAAATTTAAGCCTGGGATCTCGGATTGGCGTGAAATTTGGCAAGTAGGTTACTGGAAGTGTTGTGAAGGTGCCTGAAAAATTTGGGTTCAATTGGAGCATTTTTGGCTGGTTTGGGCATTTTACCGAACACGTGGTGGGCGTGATATTAGGGTTTCGGAGAAATGGCCATATGAGGAGTGAAAACCCTCCCGAAGGAGCCAAGAACCTGCAGGGATACACACTAGGGACAATTGAACACATTCCACCAACTGGATTCACAAGATTTGACAAGAAATTGAGAGATGGACAAGGGGGCGGGGTGAATTGAGTGCCACACTGCCTTTCAAAACCGAGAGCAGGGGTGATAGAGGGAAGGAGAGGGGGAAGGACTGCTCACCGGAGAGGGAAGGGATCACGGAGAGCACCAGGTCGTGCGGAGAGACGCCGGTGGGGGGAAGATCGCCGGCGGAGAGAGGGAGACGCCAGAGACAGAGAGCTCGGCTGTTGGGGAAGAAAGACTGAGCCTCTGGCTCGGATGCGGGCTGGAGGCCTTTTTTTTAAAACGCGATATGGGCGCACCGGACAGTCTACAGTGCCTGTACGGTGCACACCGGACAGCGCACAGTAGCTGTCCGGTGAACCACCGGACAGCGCATAGGAAAATTGAATTTTAGCGCGCGGCTGCCGGTGCACCGGACATTGCACAGTGCAGTGTCTGGTGCACACCGGACTGTCCGGTGAGCCCAGACAGAGGAGAGTTTGGAAAAATTTGAATTTTTCTATCTAACTCCCAACCAAACCAAATCCCAACTTATAATCACACAAAATAACACTTGTTGGGACAGGTATTGGCACCCTCATATACTTTTCAAAATATTTCGCCATAGGCTAGATAATTTTTAGAGAAAATAGGCAAATGATGAAATTTGCATTTTGGTTTGCACTAGGGGTTTTCATGAGTGATTTGAGTTTTGAATACTCCCCCTAAGTGCAGTACCTCATGCATATTTCAAGAACCAATAATTGCATAAAAAGTAAGAATTTAAGTGCTAAAAGCTTAAAACTAAGACTTGTCAGGTTTGACCCGAGTTAAGCTTTTTCACTCGCTTTGTGGGCGGTTATCTCAACTAGGTTAGACAAGTCCTAGATGCAATACAAGGAATTTAAACATGCAATGCAAGCTTGACAACACCATTTGACATTTTACATAAAATTTCTGAGATCAAGAATATTTAGTTCATTCCTCAACATGCAAAAGCGGGTCTTATCAAGTGGCTTAGTGAAAATATCCGCTAATTGATCTTCCGACCTCACTCCTTCTAAAATGATATCTCCTTTAGCAACATGATCTCTAAGGAAGTGATGACGGATATCAATGTGCTTGGTGCGAGAGTGTTGTACAGGATTATTAGCAATTTTAACAGCACTCTCATTATCACACAACAAAGGTACCTTTTCTAGAACTACGCCATAGTCTAGAAGAGTTTGTTTCATATATAGAATCTGTGTGCAACAAGCACCTGCGGCAATGTATTCCGCTTCGGCAGTTGACAAGGCAACACTATTTTGCTTTTTGGATGTCCATGAAACTAGTGATCTACCAAGCAGATGGCATCCCCCAGAAGTACTTTTCCTATCAATTTTGCAACCGGCATAATCCGAATCGGAATAGCCAATTAAATCAAAAGTAGCTCCTTTGGGATACCACAGACCAACGCTTGTGGTGTGCCTGAGATATCTAAGAATTCTCTTAACAGCGCGAAGATGAGCTTTCTTAGGATTAGATTGAAATCTAGCACACATGCAGACACTGAACATAATATCGGGCCTAGATGCGGTAAGGTACAATAAACTACCAATCATAGAACGGTAGAGAGTTTGATTAACCGGGTTACCTCCCTCATCTAAGTCGAGATGTCCATTTGTAGGCATGGGGGTCTTGATTGGTTTGCACTTCTCCATGTTGAATCTTTTCAACAAGTCTTTGGTATACTTCTCTTGTGAGAGAAAGTTACCATCTTTCATTTGCTTGACTTGAAAGCCGAGGAAGTATGTTAGCTCACCAATCATTGACATCTCGAACTCCTTCGACATCAACTCACCAAATTCCTTGCAATGATAGTCATTTGTCGAGCCAAAGATTATATCATCAACATATACTTGACAAATGAAAATATCACCGTTATGTTTCTTTGTGAAGAGAGTTGTGTCGATGGTTCCGATCTTGAAGCCCTTTTCGATGAGGAAGTCGCGAAGACGCTCATACCAAGCCCTTGGAGCTTGCTTTAGCCCATAAAGCGCCTTGGACAACCTGTAAGCATGGTTAGGATATCTAGGGTCTTCAAATCCAGGCGGTTGCTCAACATATACAAGTTCATTTATGAAGCCATTTAAAAATGCACTTTTTACATCCATTTGATAAAGTTTTATATCATAGCATGATGCATATGCAAGTAGGATACGGATGGCTTCCAGTCGAGCAACCGGTGCAAAGGTCTCTCCAAAATCTAAGCCTTCAACTTGAGAGAATCCCTTTGCGACAAGTCTTGCCTTGTTTCTTACAATCACACCTTGATCATCTTGTTTGTTTCTGAATACCCACTTTGTTCCAATGATTCTTGCATCTTGTGGGGGCTTCTCCAGGGTCCAAACTTCGTTACGGATGAAGTTGTTAAGTTCTTCATGCATGGCATTCACCCAGTCCGGATCCTGTAGCGCCTCATCTATACAAGTAGGCTCAACACAAGAAACAAAAGAGTGATGTTCAATAAAAGTAGCATGTCTATGTGATCGAGTAATAACCCCTTGTGAAGGACTCCCGATGATTTGGTTTTGAGGATGAGCTTGAAGTAGTGATGAGTTTCTCCTGTCAACCACTTGGGAAGAAGATCCTGGAGCATCAACATCTTCGGCTTGTACCCTTGCTTGTTCATGAGAGACAAATGTATCTTCATTTGCATGCCTCTCATCTTTTTCATCATCTTGTGGTACATTTGATGAAGAAGGCCTGTCAATGATTTGCACCTCTTCTTCATCTTCTTTTGGTTTGATAGCTCCAATAGGCATGTTCTTCATTGCTTCCCTGAGTGGCTCATCACCTACATCATCAAGATTTTCAAGTGCTCCTTGGGAGCCATTAGTCTCATCAAATTCCACATCATATGTTTCTTCTACCACGCCAGTGGCATGGTTGAATACTCGATATGCTTTGGACTTTAATGAATAACCCAAAAGAAAACCAATATCACAACGTCTTTGAAACTTCCCTAGGTGATGACGTTTCTTGTAGATGTAGCATTTGCACCCAAATACCCAGAAGAAAGAGACGTCTGGCTTTTTCCCATTTAGCAGTTCATAAGGAGTCTTCGCAAGTAGCCGGTGAGGAAATAGCCTGTTTGATGCATAACAAGCAGTGTTGACAGCTTCGGCCCAAAACCTCTCCGGTGTGTTATACTCATCAATCATTGTTCTTGCAAGGGTGATCAAGGTCCTATTTTTCCTTTCAACAACTCCATTTTGTTGAGGTGTATATGTGGCAGATACTTCATGCTTGATCCCAATTTCATCACAGTACTCATGAATGTTGGTGTTGTCAAATTCTTTGCCATTGTCACTTCTAATCTTCTTAATCTTGCAATCAAATTCATTTTGTGCTTTCTTGGCAAACTTCTTGAATATAGATGCAACTTCAGATTTGTCATGGAGAAAGAACACCCAAGTGTATCTTGAGAAGTCATCAACAATCACTAGACAGTAGAGGTTGCCACCGGCACTGACATAATTTGTAGGTCCAAATAAATCCATATGAAGTAGTTCCAGTGGCCTTGATGTTGACATGAAAGCTTTAGTGGGATGTGTATTAGCAACTTGCTTTCCAGCTTGACATGCACTGCATGGCTTGTCTTTTTCAAACACCACATCCTTTAATCCTCTAACCATATCTTTCTTTAATACCTTCTTGAGTGTGCTCATTCCAACATGTGCAAGCCTCCTATGCCAAAGCCATCCAAGAGAAGCTTTGGTGAAGAGGCAAGTTCTTAAGTCTGCATCTTCTGAAGTGAAATCCACTAAGTAGAGATTGTTGTATCTAAATCCCTTGAATACCATTGATTCATCATCTATTTTTGTTACAATAACCTCTGATGGAGTGAATAAGCATTGAAGTCCAAGATCACAGAGTTGTCCCACTGATAATAAATTGAAGCTCAAGGGTGCAACTAAGAGAACATTTGATATTGATAAGTCATTTGAGATTGCCACCTTGCCAAGTCCTTGCACTTTTCCTTTTGAGTTGTCTCCAAATGTGATTTTATCTTGACCATCAACATTCTCATCTAGTGAGGTGAACATCCGTGGGTTGCCTGTCATATGTTGTGTGCATCCACTGTCAATTACCCAATGGCTCCCACCGGTCTTGTAGTTCACCTACATTCACAGACAATTCAAGCTTGAGTTTTGAGGGCCCTATATTGCATAGGACCAGTGACTCTCTCAATTAAGGACTTTGCCACCCAGATTTGTCTAGGTCTACTCTTATTTGGTGGACCTAGGAATGTAACCTTAATCTTTCCATTTGCAACCTTTCTTAGAACATAGTGAGCATTGAAAGCAAATGGTCTTGAGTGCTTAGGCAAGGGAGTTGGTGGTTTAGCTTTGCAGTTGTGGGCAAAATGACCTTCATTTCCACACTCAAAGCATTTGATAGGCTTGTGAGTCTGCTTTGGCTTGTATTGAGTGATAGCTTTCTTTTGCACAAAAGCATTGTATCCAATACCACTCTTGTTATTTTTCATAACAGTGTTCATAAGCAGCTCATTTTGGAGGTATTGACCGTTGTTGAACTTTTGCACACTTGTTGCAAGATGTTCATTTTCACTTTTTAGTTTCTTGACCTCATTCTTAAGCCTTTGATTATCCACTGCCAACTCATTGTTGAAATCATTGTTCTCAATAGCAACTTTTCCTCTAGTAGTTGCATCAGTCAAGTAATTCTTCAATTTTTGGTTGTCTAAAGTCAGGACTTCAACTTTTTCAGTCAATTCAGCATGTAGACTAGTTTGCTCTTCTTGAATCAAATCATCACATGAGGTTGCTACATCAAGCTTAACAACAGGGTTAATAGCCTCATGTGTTTTGCAAGATAAAAGTTCATTTTCAACAAGAAGATTGTCATGATCAAATTTAATTTGAGTATAGTCTTCCTTAATCTTTACTAGTCTATTTTGCAACTCCCTATTAGCTTCATTTAATTTGTCATATTTTTCCTTAGCATCTTTTAGGGAGTTTGTGAGCTCATTTACAGTTGATGACATAGTTTTATTTTCTTCTTTTATTTCATCACTAGCCTTTATAACTATGTCATACTTGGCATTTAAAGATTCATTTTCATTTTTCAACCTATCACATTTAGCTTTTGACTTTCTAATGATTTGAGTATATTCTTTAAGTAAGTCAGCTAACTCATCATATGAAGGTGAAGCAAATTCTTCATCACTATCACTATCACTATCATCAGCAATATTAATATCATTTTGTACCTTCCGTTCACCCCTAGCCATGAGGCATAGGTGAGAAGTGGATGATGGCGATGGTGGTGGTGAAGAGAAGTCCCCGGCGATGGCAGCAACTTTTTCATCATTCTCTTCTTCACTTGAAGAAGACCCACTTGATGATTCGATGTCGGTGAGCCAGTCGCCAACAATATATGCCTTTCCATTCTTCTTCTTGTGAAACCTCTTTTGCTTTCCATCCTTCCTCTTGAAGAATTTCTTTTCCTTCTTTTCATCATCGCTGTCATCTTCTTTCTTGCCCTTGAACTTGTTCTTCTTGGGCTTGTTGCATTAATGAGCAAGATGACCAAGCTCACCACAGTTGTAGCAGTCCATCTCAGAAATGGGCTTTCTTTTGTTGGAAAAGAACTTCTTCTTTCTTGAATCAAATTTGATGCCTTCTCTATTTAGCTTCTTCAACATCTTGGTGGTCTTCCTTACCATCAAGGCAATGTTTGCATCAAGGTCATCATCACTTGAGGATTCTTCCTCAACTTGTATTTTTGCTTTTCCTTTTCTTTCATGATTTGCTTTGAGAGCCAAATCCTTTCTTTTGGAAGATGATTCTTCTTTGTCGTTGATGTGCATGTACATTTCATGGGCATTGATCTTTCCCAAAATTTGTGTAGGTGTGGTAACTGAAAGATCCATTTGATGTAGCATAGTGACAATGTGTCCATATTTGTCTATTGGGAGGACACTGAGAATCTTCCTCACAACATCCGGTTGTGAGATTTGAGTAAGCCCCAATCCATTGACTTCCTCTACAAGAATATTAAGTCGTGAGTACATAGCATTTGCATTTTCATTAGTAAGCATTTCAAAAGAATTTAACTTTCGCATGGCTATGTGATATCTTTCCTCACGTTCACTTCTAGTTCCTTCATGTAGAGCACAAATGTCCATCCACAAATCATGAGCATTTTTATGATTCCTTACTCTATTGAACACATCTTTGCAAAGGCCTCTAAAAAGGGTGTTTTTGGCCTTAGCATTCCATTTCTCATAATTGAACTCATCACCTACAAGATTTGTGGGATCTCTAGGTTCGGGGAACCCTTGTGTGGCGGCTTTATAGACACCAATGTCTATAGCCTCTAAGTATGCTTCCATACGAATTTTCCAATAAGGAAAATTGTCACCATCAAAAACGGGAGGAGGTCCATCCCCACCGGACATCGTAACTCTAGCGGTTAAGCTAATCTATGAGCAACAAGGCTCTGATACCAATTGAAAGGATCACGATGCCCAAGAGGGGGGTGAATCGGGCTTCTCTAGAAATCAACACTAATTAAAACCTAAGCAAGAGCTAAACAAGAGCCCAACTTCACCCCAACAACTAGCACTAAGAATATAATACTAGAAATGTAACAAAGCTAAGATAATACTTCAAATACTTGCTAAACAAATACACAATGTAAAGTGCTTGAATTAAGTGCGGAATGTAAAGCAAAGTTTAGAAGACTCCTCCAATTTTTCCCGAGGTATCGAAGAGTCGGCACTCTCCACTAGTCCTCGTTGGAGCACCCGCGCAAGGGTATCGCTCCCCCTTGGTCCTCGCAAGAACCAAGTGCTCACTACGAGATGATCCTTTGCCACTCCGACGCGGTGGATCCCTCGAGACCGCTTACAAACTTGAGTCGGGTCACCAACAAGATCTTCACGGTGATCACCGAGCTCCCAACGCCACCAAGCCGTCTAGGTGATGCCGATCACCAAGAGTAACAAGCCGTAGACTTTCGCTTGACCAAGAGAAGCCTAATGCAAGTGGTGTGTGCTCTAGGTGGCTCTCACTAGCGCTAATGAGGAACAAGCGCGGATTATGATTCTCTAATCTCCTCACTAGGCTTTTGGTGCTTGCAATGCTCTAGCAATGTGCTGGAATAAATGTGGAGTGCAAGGCATTGAATATGGTGGGTGGAGGGGGTATAAATAGCCCTCACCCACCAACTAGCCGTTACAGGCAATTCACTGCGCGATGGCGCACCGGACAGTCCGGTGCGCCACCGGTGCGCCAACGGTGCGCCACCGGTGTGCCAACGGTCGTTTCCAACGGCTAGTTCTGACAGAGAGTCGTTGGACTCATGGCGCACCGGACAGTCCGGTGCGGTGTCCGGTGTGCCACTAAAATTCAACTCTGAAAGCTGCGCTCTCGGGTTTCTGCGAAGGGGAAAGACTCTGCCGTGGACCAGCCTGGCCCCACCTGGCAGAGGGTGCACCGGACAGTCCGGTGCACACCGGACAGTCCGGTGCCCCAAAGCCAGAAACACTAACTCTTGTTTTTCAGCTGATTTTCAAATCGGTTTTCGCTCTAACTTGTGTGTGAGTTCTAGAGTGACACCTAGCACTGTATATGAGTGTGATTGTGCACCAACACTACACTAGAACTCTCTTGGTCAAACTACTCATCGACAACCCCTCTTTATAGTACAGCTAAAAGAGAATAAAAGACCTAACTAAATCGCGAGTGTCCACATCTCCTTGACACTCGGACTCCGTAGACCTTCACCTTTTGTTCCGTCGTTTTAGCCGTCGCTTCGAGTTCTTATCTCCGGGATTGTTTTCACCGTTGTAGTACTTCTACCTGTCATGCGACCTAACTTACCATTTGTCTCTGCAAAACACGTTAGTCACATATAATATTACGTTGTCATTAATCACTAAAACCAACCAGGGGTCTAGATGCTTTCAGTACCCAAGGTGCATGTTTCTAATGTGAAAGGACCCAAGACCATTTAGGTACCTAAGAACAAGGCAGGACAAGTTGGATAATTGATAGCGGGTGCACAAACCACATGACAGGGGAGAAAAGGATGTTCTCATATGAGAAAAATGATGGTCCGCAAAGAGCGATTACATTCGGGGATGGGAATCAAGGTTTGGTCAAAAGTTTATGTAAAATTGCTATATCCCCTGACCATTCCATTTCCAATGTTTTTCTTGTAGATTGTTTAGATTACAACATGCCTTCAGGTTCTCAATTATGCAAAATGGGTTACAACTGTCTTTTTACTGATGTTGGTGTTATTGTCTTTAGAAGAAGTGATGATTCAATAGCTTTTAAGGGAGTGTTGGATGGTCAGCTATATTTAGTTGATTTCCATGATAATAATGCTGAACTAGACACTTGCTTAATTGCTAAGACTAACATGGGTTGGCTCTGGCATCACCGACTTGCTCATGTTGGGATGAAGAATCTTCACAAGCTTCTAAAGGGAGAGCGCATTTTAGGACTAACAAATGTTCATTTTGAGAAAGACAGGATTTGTAGCGCATGTCAAGCAAGGAAGCAAGTTGGAGCTCATCATCTGCACAAGAACATCAGGATGACCGACAGGCCGCTTGAGCTCTCCACATGGATCTATTCGGCCTGATCGCTTATATAAGCATAGGCAGAAGTAAGTATTGTCTTGTTATTGTGGATGATTATTCTCGCTTCACTTGGGTATTCTTTTTGCAGGAAAAATCTCAAACCCAAGAAACCTTGAAAAGATTCATAAAACGGGCTCAAAATGAGTTCGGATTGAGAATCAAGAAGATTAGAAGCGACAAAGGAATGGAGTTCAAGAACTCTCAAATTAAAGGATTTCTTGAGGAGGTAGGCATCAAGCATGAGTTCTCTTCTCCCTACACACCTCAACAAAATGGTGTAGTGGAGAGGAAGAATAGAACTCTTTTGGATATGGCAAGGACCATGCTTGATGAGTACAAGAGACCGGATTGGTTTTGGGCGGAAGCAATTAACACTGCTTGCTACTCCATCAACCGACTCTACCCTCACCAAATCCTCAAGAAAACATCGTATGAACTCCTTACCGGTAAAAAGCCTAATGTTTCTTATTTTAGAGTCTTTGGGAGCAAATACTTTATTCTTATTAAGAGAGGAAAAAATTATAAATTTGCCCCTAAAGCAGTAGAAGGCTTTTTACTTGATTATGACTCAAACACAAGGGCATATAGAGTCTTCAACATTCCACTGGATTAGTTGAAGTTTCTTGTGACATTGTGTTTGATGAGACTAATGGCTCCCAAGTGGAGCAAGTTGATCTTGATGAATTAGATGATGAAGAGGCTCCATGCGTCGCGCTAAGGAACATGTCCATTAGGGATGCGTGTCCAAAAGAATCCAAAGAGCCTTCACAAGCACAAGATCAACCATCATCTTCCATACAAGCATCTCCACCAACTCAAGATGAGAAAATGGCTCAAGAAGAAGAGGATGAAGACCAACACGATGAGCCACCTCAAGAGGAAGACATTGATCAAGGGGGAGATGAAGATGATCAAGACAAGGAAGATGATTAGGAGATTCAAGATCAAAGACCACCACACCTAAGAGTCCACCAAGCAATTCAAAGAGATCACCCCATCAACTCCATTCTTGGTGACATCCACAAGGGGGTAACCACTAGATCTCGAGTTGCTCATTTTTGTGAACATTACTCTTTTGTGTCTTCTATTGAGCCATATAGGATAGAGGATGTACTAAGAGATCCGGACTGGGTGGTGGCAATGCAAGAGGAGCTCAGCAACTTCACGAGGAATGAGGTATGTCATTTAGTTCCATGTCCTAACCAAAATGTTGTAGGT
Organism: Zea mays; assembly: GCF_902167145.1. Taxonomy (NCBI): domain Eukaryota; kingdom Viridiplantae; phylum Streptophyta; class Magnoliopsida; order Poales; family Poaceae; genus Zea; species Zea mays. Next base: position 149,032,309 of record NC_050100.1, read on the forward strand.
ACCAAATGGGTATTCCGCAACAAACAAGATGAGCATGGTGTGGTGACTAGGAACAAGGTCTGACTTGTTGCCAAAGGATATTCACAAGTCGAAGGTTTGAATTTTGATGAAACCTATACACCCGTAGTTAGGCTTGAGTCAATTCGTATATTACTTGCCTATGCTACTTACCATGGCTTTAAGTTATATCAAATGGACGTGAAGAGTGCCTTCCTCAATGGCCCTATCAAGGAAGAGGTATATGTTGAGCAACCTCCCAGCTTTGAAGATAGTGAGTACCCATCACATGTTTATAAACTCTCAAAGGCGCTTTATGGGCTCAAACAAGCCCCAAGAGCATGGTATGAATGCCTAATAGACTTTCTTATCACTAATGGCTTCAAAATTGGTAAAGCTGACCCTACTCTCTTCACTAAAACAATTGCTAAAGACTTGTTTATATGCTAAATTTTTGTTGATGATATTATTTTTGGGTCTACTAACAAGTCATCTTGTGAAGAGTTTAGTAGGATTATGATACAGAAATTCAAGATGTCTATGATGGGGGAGTTGAAGTATTTCCTTGGATTTCAATCCAAGAGGGTACCTTAATTTGCCAAACTAAGTACATTCAAGACATACTCAAGAAGTTTGGAATGAAGAATGCCAAACCCATCAAGACACCCACATGGGAACAAATGGGCATCTCGACCTCGACATGGGAGGTAAATCCGTAGATCAAAAGGTATACCAATCGATGATAGGATCTTTATTCTATCTATGTGCTTCACGACTGGATATTATGCTTTCTGTATGCATGTGTGCAAGGTTCTAGGCAAATCCTAAGGAAGTTCACCTTAGGACCGTGAAAAGAATCATGATATATTTAGTTTACACTCCTAAGTTTGGGCTATGGTACCCCAAGGGATCTACCTTTGATTTAATTGGGTATTCCGATGCCAATTATACCGGATGTAAAATTTACAGGAAGAGCACATCAGGGACTTATCAGTTTCTGCGAAGATCCCTGGTGTCTTGGGCTTCAAAGAAACAAAACTCAGTAGCTCTATCCACTGCCGAAGCCGAGTATATTGCTGCAGGACATCGTTGTGCACAATTACTCTGGATGAGGCAAACCCTTAGGGAATATGGCTACAAGTTGAGCAAAGTCCCTCTCCTATGTGATAATGAGAGTGCAATCTGCATGGCGGATAATCCCGTTGAATACAGCTGCACTAAGCACATAGACATCTGGTATCACTTTTTGAGAGATCACCAACAAAAAGGGGATATTGAAATTGCTTATGTTAGCACCCACAACCAATTAGCCTGTGGATGAAAAGACCTTTAGCAAGCTTAGGAATGAGCTAAACATCTTAGATTCTCTGAACTTTGATTGAAACATTGCATACATTGCTCATTTATATACCTTTGATCATATCTCTTTCATTTGGTACAAATACATATTTCTTATTCTTCTTGTGCCAAAGCTAAGACTAAAGTGTTTCCAAGTGTATTTCTTTCCTTAGTCTTAGATTGAAAAGGAAATGGAGTATTTGGTAAAGGCAAGGCTTCCACTACGACTCTGTCGGTATCATCTATCCTTTGCCCTACTCATGAACTTTCACTCATGTTGGTCCTTGTTCTCAAATGCTATACATCAAGAACAAGGCAACACGATTGTTAAGATTAAAGACCTTCGTCCTTCGAAGCATTACCTCCTTTAGGATATAATGATCTTCAGACGAAAGACATGAAGGACATGCTTTCATCATGTCAGTAAATGAATATAAGAATATATGAAGTACAAAAGAATATAGGTAACGATCATGTCACAGTAGATTATTTTTTATTCTCATTCCATGAACATAAATAAATATTCATGATATTTATATTACATTGGTACCTTCGGCTTGTCAGAAGATGAAAATGCGAGAGTGACGCAAGAGTGATTACAATCCAGTGTGTCCAGTACGATGTTACTGTTCATCTATTTATAGGCACGGGACGCATCCCAGACAAAATTACATTCATGTCCCTGACATTTACTATTGACCATAAGGCAAACTATCAAGGACTAAGTATTATTTTCCCCTTTAGGTCGGTTTTGTCCCCCTCCTTCGTCATCATACTAAGCCGAAGCTCCTTCAGCCACAGCTTCGGCGTTCGTCTTTATCACCTTCGGGTTGTATCTTCATATCACGCATGCCTTCGCCAGAAGAGAAAACCTTCATCCCAAAACCGAGGCCTCCTGTAACAGTCTATGTCACACTGAAAACATATAATTAGTTATGTTTTTGAGGACCTTCGGCAGAGGAAGGCCCCAACAGTAGCCCCTCGTAGTATTAATTTGTTTCTTTGTAACAAATTCAGACTGCGACGTGAACGAAGGCCTTTAGCCGATGGTCCGAAAAACACCTTCCCTTCGCTAGAATAGCAAACATCACTGACATATAGGACCCACGAAATCGTGGGGCGCTAGGCATATAAATAGGAACTTGCATCAAGAGCATTTGCTGTGCCATTTCAGTTGCTTGCACTATTTTTGGCATTCTGAATTTTCTTGCTCTGCGGAGTTTTGATTAAATTTTAAGCTTCGGCAATCGTGCAACCATTATCTAAATGGCTGAAGAGAAGGAGATTGCTGACCCTGCATTGGCCGGGTTTTATGAAGCTATGGAGAACACAAATACAGAGAAGATTACCAATGAGATGCTGGCTGGGTTATATGAAGATTCTGACGATAGTGAAAGTTTTGACTTATAAAGTGGAAATGAAGGTGCTGAAGATCGGCCCTGGCGGCAGAGTCATACCATCTTCGGGAAATGAACCATCAAACAAAGTCAAATCGATGCAATGAAAGGAAGATACTTCCACGATATTTCTATCATGAGGGCTGGAGGAGATAGCAATGCCCCTGTGCCCGAAGCAGACGAAGTTGTTGTCTACAGCAGTTTTATGAAAGCAGGGCTTCGATTCCCCTTGGACAAATTTTTAGTTGAAGTGTTGAAGACCTTTGAAATTTACCTTCATCAGATTACCCTCGAAGCTATCATTAGAATGGGGATTTTCATTTGGGCCATGAGAAGCCAGGGTTTAGAGCCGACTGCAAAATGCTTCTGTAACATGCATGAGCTGTCCTATGAGACGAAGGCTACTGGTAAAGAACAATATCTTAATAATTTTGGTTGTTACGGCTTCTTGCCTCGCTCTGATGTGAGTTATCCAGTCCCAACATTTCGAAAGAGGTGGCTAGGAGCCTGGATGCAAGAGTGGTTCTATGTGAAGAACGACTTAGTTGAAAGAGAAGATATAAAGGGGATTATTCAACACCCTATTTGTCTCACTTCAGCATTAGGAGACCGCCTCTCATACTTGGGAATGATATTCAGGCGTGCCAAGCTGCTTATAGCACGGTTTGCACCTATATTGGCACCAGGGACTTAGTCCAGGAGCACATTGCTTATAGAGTGTGGCCGCTCTCAAGCGGTTGGGAGATGCCGACTGAAGCTGCTTCTGGGTCCAGCCAGGATGGTTTAGTTTACCTAAAGTATACCTTCAGGTACCGAAGTCAATTTGATGAGCCGAATGATGACTGGCTAGATTGCATTGAGGCAACTAGCGATGAGTTGCTTGGTGCTAACACAAGGGCCGAGGATGATGCCCTAACAGTGGCCTTCGGAGGGCGAGACAAGAAGAGATTGAATAGAGTCTTTGATGTTATTGGTTTTGTGTACCTAGACTATTTCTATCCCTCGCGAAAGCAGGGAAAGAAGAGAAAGGCTACTACTTCGGCTATTTCTACAACGCCGAAGGGGAAAAGGTTAAAGTTTTGACGCACCGGCCCAACTATATTGAGACGGCCAATGTGTCGAAGCATGCTGAGGGGCCTTCTTCTGCTGTTGAGCCAGAGTACCCAGCTCTTGCTGAAGCCAAGGGAGAATCGGCCGAAGTGCTGAAACCGATCATGATAGCAGAACAGGGGAAACCCGAGACAGTCGAAGTGCTGAAACGACCTACCAAAACTAAGGAGAAAACAGCCGAAAAACTAGAACCAAGGAGGTCGGTAGAGCAACCAAAAACCCTGAGCCCGCCACAAGAGCCGGGGCTGCCGAAGGTGTCCAAAATTCCTACAATAAATCCAAAAAGGAGGAGAATGGCCAGCGTACTAGACACTGTTATGGATTCTTCAAAAATACAAACCCCCTGCTTCAGCGCTTGATAGAAAGGGTGAAATCCCAAAGAAATCTAACGAAGCTAGTTTGCCACTAGATACCGCCAAAGCTGGGCCATCAGCTCCCATCGAGGCATATGCTTCAAAGGCTACTCCTTTGACCTTGGAAGAAGAAAATGCACCCAAGAAAGCTAAGTCTCCTGCTCTCGAAATGCTTGCTGAAGAGCTAGACTTTATCATACGGCATGCTTTGGGAAAACAGTTGTCGGAAGAGCAGATTGCCAAAGCTATGCAATATGCCAGGGAATTAAAGTACCCAAAAGGATCCTTGGTATACAATGGCACTAATGAAGACGACTTTTTGTACTGCCTTCTGAACAACAAGGAGGTATCTATTTGCCAGGAGATGGCAGAAAATATAGGATTCTCGAAGCTAGAGGTTGGCCTGTCTGCAATGTCAAAGGATGACCTTGCAGACAGTCTTGCTTATAATAGTCTGAAGGTGAGGATGTTTTAGCTTTTAAGCAGATTACTTTTTATATCTTTTCTTATTATTGTGTGCTAATCCTTCATTCTTTGTAGGGCTTAATCCTAATCAAGGCTTTAAGGGCACAAAAGAATGCGAAAGATGAAAGCTACCAAATAGCCCTTGGGAACCATCGGTCAGAAGTTATTTCGCTAAGGAACGAGGTGCTTGAAAAAGATAAAATACAGTTTTCCTTAGTGGATAAGCTGAAGAGCAATGAAGCGAAACTTAATGCACAATCCGAAGCTCACCAAGCCGAAGTCGAAGACCTTCGGAAAAAACTTGTCGAAATGAGCGAAAATTTTGAACTTGCAAAGGCAAAACAAGATATAAGTGAATGGACAAGCTCCAGGCTAGAAAAGAATGTTGAAGAACTTCGGGGTTCCAGAGAGAAATTGTACGAAGTATCCATGGACTGTGCAAAGAAACTCAAAGACTGTTTCGCAAAGGTGGGTGCATACTCATCATAGCAGAAATTTATTCGAGGCGATCCCGAAGGAGTCATTCAATGGATCGGCGAAGAAGTCAAAGCTTTTGAAGAAATACTTAGCGATCGTGGAGATTTTTGTGCCTTCATCGGTGCTAGAGGGGTTGCAGCAGTTTTGGAGAAAACTGGCTGTGAACATGTTAAATATGCAGCCTAGGCAGAAGCCCTCCTCTCCATAGACGACATGAAGGAGCCTTCGGCTGAAGCTACTCTGATGGGCGGGAAATTCTATTCCAATGTTTGGATGAAGGGCGGCCGCGAGATAGCCGACGAAGCTATAAAGAAAAATGAAAAAGAATCCCATGATGCCTGAGAAGAAGCTAAGCGAGCCAAAGAGGCTGCTGAGCACGCAAGGCGTATAGGTATTATTACTAAATTTTAGCTTTGGTGTTTGTTTTTGGCTTCGGATTAACAACTTGTTCTATATTACAGCTGAACTTTCACCGCCACCTGAGCCATATGATCCCGAGGCCGATCCGGCCATGAAGGAAGCATTAGAAACAATAAGGATTGCCGAAGAAGCTGTTGACAAAGCTATCAACAGACTCCTAAATGAAGCTGCCGAGAAGATATTGAAAGAAGACTGAATTCTTGTGTACTAAGAAATGTAATATTCGTGTATGAGTCAAACATCGAACATTTGTATGTATATTAATGTAATATATTTCTTTACGATGCATGAAATTTGTGTACATACCATTTTTTAGCCTTCGGTGAAAAAACACCTTCCCTTCTTTTCATGCTTCGTAAAGAAAGAATCACCCCTTCTATGCCACAGCTGTTGTATAATATTGTAGTCGATGAAGATTTTCTTGGTGTGAAAAATTATATCTGTCGAAGGCATACTTTGTGCTTCAGCACATTGTTCCATAATTCATCGAATATTTTGGGAGGAGCATTTCTTCCGCCTTCACAGCTTTGTTGCTGATGCGATATGATGTATGATGTAATGATATGTGAAATGATGCGATGATATGATGCAGCATGATGTTTATGCCGAAGACACACGCCCACACGAGAACACACCCAGACTCTACATCCCCTTAGGAACGACTTTGGAGTCTCTTCACCTTTTACTTAGGTGACATTTCAGCTCTGCATCCCCTTAGGAACGACTTTGGAGCTTAGCTCTGCATCCCCTTAGGAACGACTTTGGAGCTTCTTCATGATGAGGACATCACACCCATGGATACAAACAACACTCCTCAAGTTGACTACCCAATTACTCGCGCACGTGCTCGATAATTGAATTTACAGGTGATCTCATTCCTAAGTAATTATTCTTGTGCATTTGAGAGTAGTATGCTACCTAATGATTGAATTGTACTTAGGAATGAAGGGGAGGACCAGCTAGGACGTCGGGATCAAGATGGAGGCCCAAGTTGACGTTCAGAATCTGTTCCGGCGCTGCGACGCCGTTTTTGGGTCGTGTATCTTTATTGAGCCCATTAGGGGCGCATCCAGGGTTTGCATAACCCTAGAGTCTTTATTAATAGCCACCACATCCTTGTTAGAGGTGGGTTTTGCTTAAGTTAGATCTGTCAAGAACAGTCACCGTAGATCGGTTTGTGAGACCCCAACTTGTGAGCTTAATCATTCATCCGCAATATTCTAAATTGTGTTCTTTCTTGTTCTTGCTTGTGTCTTCGATTCTCAGGCAAGAATTAGCCCTCGTGGCGAGGTCAATCGTGCAGTGCACGGTTGATAACCAGAGCAGAAGTGGTGCTGCGATTGCGGGGTTCTAGTCGTGTTGATTGGAAGTCAGATCGTCTGTGTGACATCTCCACCAAATCGATAGTTACCTTCACCTGACGGAAGATCGGGCACCCCCGTTCCTATCAAGTGGTATTCAAAGACTCAGGTATTACCGTCAGGATTACCCTAGTTTAGTTTATGTTTTTCTTCCTATAACTCCAGAAAATTGCCATACAAAAAAATTCCGTTGTCCTAGAACCCTGTTTAGCCTTGCAATTTCGTTTCAGATTGCTTTGTTGAGTTTGTGTCCGTGTTCGAGTCTTGTTGTTGGTTTAGGTCGTGTCGTCATCGTAGTTCAACCGCTCCGTCGCTGTTATTTGTTTCCACCGCTATCCCATCCACCTTTCCCAGATTACAAGTCGAGACACCACATTACTCGATTTGCCCTCGCTAGCCGCCTTGTGTGAACTCTCGCCACGCTAGCCCTAGATTAGGTTGCAAGCCGCCTTGCATTGCAGCCCCTCCTTGTTTCATCAGCTGGCGCTTACCTATTGCTTATACCAGGGAGGTTTGTGCCCCTGTGCTCCATAGCCGCCGCTACGGTTCCTGCCAATTTGTGCCTTTGATAACCATAACTTGAGGTAACTTCCATAAAACGGGCATAACTTTTCGCTCGGTGATCCATTTGAGCTCAATTTTTTACAGCAGATTCCTGACTCCATTCTGGGGTGACCCGAACTGGTTCGGTCAAAAAATTCAAAAAAAATCGGGAAGATAATTAAAAAAATTGTTTAAGTGTTTTCAGGAATTCGAGAGATCCTTTGTGAATTTCTCTAGGTCACAATACAACTCTGTTTCAAGTGAAATTTTGTGTGCTTCCATCCTTTGTGATTTTGGATCAGTGGTAAGAAATTCAGAATATTTCGAGCCCTTTGCTGGTACTCCTTTGGAAACGCGCCTTTGATTTATACTAGTGCTGAAAAATCTGCTCTATTTACAGAACTGCCATTCTGCTGGTTTGTTACTTTTACCTTGTTGTGCTTCGATAGGACACATCTTAGCCAGCAATTGTGACTTGTGCTTTGAACACTTATTGAACTTCGCTAATCTGCACTCGATTTTTGCTAATCCTTGATATTAGTTTTTGGCCTCCCAAGCTCCACATACTTTCTTCTGATCAATACAGCTGTGACCTTTCAATCGCGGTTTCACTCCATCTTTGTAAGTATCACGAACCAGCCTCCGATTGTACCATCCTTTGCTTTGTATTTCGTCAGACACTTGTAAGAGCTTGGTAAGATACAATAGAGCGTGTTCCTGTGTTCCACCTGAGAGGAGCGTGTAGTGAGATTATTAGGGATAACCTTCACCGTTTGTTTCCTGTTTTTGTGTTTCGATGGCAGGCGACGAAGAAGAAGCAAGGATCCCTACAGACTTCAATGAATGTGTTAGCCACCAAGATCTTGAGGCAAACAAGAAGCTCCTAAAGGAGCAAATGGAGGAGACGGTCCACAAGTCAGTGCATGATGCCTTCATTGACATGAACCTTGGCAAGACTTACGAGAGGCTGGATCGACGATTGTCCAAGATCGTCGACAGACTTGCTGTGTTGGAGACGCAACAACAAGCACCGCCACCACCACCACCTCCTTGTCCACGTCTTCCTGATGATGTGGTGTTTGATGAAGAAGGTAATTATGATGAAGCGGCCACCAGAGATTTGCGCCTACGTTGCCGTCTTCATCAAAACACAGAAGGTATGCCACACCGCCAGCAAGGTAATAACAATCGTGCTCCTGACGACCCATATGCTAAGATTAAATTTTATATACCATCTTTTTCATGTCATTATGATGCTGAGGGATATCTTGATTGGGAGATGATGATAGAATAGAAATTTGCTGCCCACCTTGTACCTGAACGACATCAAGTTAGACAAGCCACTAGTGAATTTAAAGATTTTGCTATTGTCTGGTGGTCTGGTCTAGTTGGGGATGGTAGAGCACCTACAACTTGGGAAGATCTTAAGGTAGCTATGCGCGATAGATTTGTTCCCCCATCTTATCATAGAGAATTGCGTAAGAAATTGATGCGTTTAGAGCAAGGGGATAAATCTATTCAAGATTATTATGCTGAGCTTCAGAAGGGATTGCAGCGTTGTGGGATAGTAGAGGGACATGAGGATGCTCTTTGTCGTTTTTATTCAGGTTTGTGGTGTGACATTCAGGACATTGTGGATTACAAAGAATTTAACACTATCAACAAGTTGTTCCAGTTTGCTATGCTTGCAGAGAAGGAATTGCAGGGACGCCAACATCGACCTAGGGCTACTTTTTCCGCCTCCTCTGCATCACGGACGCACACACCTGCCTCGAGTCATACTCCCTCGACAGCTGCTGCACATGTTGGTAACCTTCCTTTGCAGGTACCCGCCAAGAAACAGAATTCACCAGCACCTGCAGCACCTTCCAATGGTCGTTCTTCAGGTATTGTTTGCCACCACTGTCATGGGATTGGTCATGTGAAGAAGGATTGCCCAAGTCAGCGAACATACATTGCTACAGATGATGGCTACATTAGTGCTTCCGACGGTGAGGGTGATGATGATGACTCTAGTGATGTTGCTGCTAATGATGATGCCATGCTTGGTGTTGATGCTACGGTGAACCTTCGAAGCATCATGGTGTAGCATGTTCTTAGTTCTCAGCCTGAATCATCAGAGAAGCAGCAACACCATAATTTGTTCTAGACTTTCTTCTCCATCGAGAATCGGCGTGCACGTGTTATTATTGATGGTGGAAGATGCAATAATTTGGTGAGTTCAGATTTGATCAAGAAGTTTGGCCTGACCACACGGCCACGACCACATCCATACCACATTCAGTGGATCAATGATTCAGGCAAGGTTAAGGTAACACACATGGTACGAGTGCATTTCTCCATTGGTATGTATTCTGATTATGCGGATTGCGATGTAGTACCTATGGAAGCTTGTTCTCTTTTGTTGGGTAGACCTTGGGAATATGATACTGATGCACGTCACCATGGTAGGAGTAATACATACACTTTTAGGCATAAAGATAAAAACATTACTTTGCTACCTTTGACTCTTGCTGAAATTGTACAAGCTGATAAAGATAGAGCTGCAAGTACCCATAAGGAACCAACTAATGAGACAGAAATTCAGCAACAAATTAAATTGAAAGCTCAGGTCATGCTTGCTACTAAATCTGATCTTCTTGAAACTCATGCGACTGATGCTTGTTGCTATGCCTTGGTTTGCAAAGATGCTTTCTTTTCTATTGATGATATTGCTAGCACTTTGCCTGCATCTGTGACTAAACTTTTGCAGCAGTTCCGAGATATTTTTCCCTCTGAGTTACCTCCAGGACTTCCTCCCATTCGTGGGATTGAGCACCAGATTGATTTGATTCCTGGAGCGAGCTTGCCCAACCGTGCTGCTGGACCATTTAAAATTTTGGAGAAGATTAATGACAATGCATATAAACTTGAGTTGCCCCCCGAGTTTGGGATTAGTCCCACCTTTAATATTTCAGATTTAAAGCCATATTTGGGAGAAGAAGATGAGCTTGAGTCGAGGGCAACTCCACTTCAAGAGGGGGAGGATGATGAGGACATCACTCCCATGGATACAAACAACACTCCTCAAGTTGACTACCCAATTACTCGCGCATGCGCTCGACAATTGAATTTACAGGTGATCTCGTTCCTAAGTAATTATTCTTGTGCATTTGAGAGTAGTATGCTACCTAATGAGTTAATTGTACTTAGGAATGAAGGGGAGGACCAGCTAGGACGTCGGGATCAAGATGGAGGCCCAAGTTGACGTTCAGAATCTGTTCCGGCGCTGCGACACCGTCTTTTGGACTTTTGGGCCGTGTATCTTCGTTGAGCCCATTAGGGGCGCGTCCAGGGTTTGCATAACCCTAGAGTCTTTATTAATAGCCACCACATCCTTGTTAGAGGCGGGTTTTGCTTAAGTTAGATCTGTCAAGAACAGTCGCCGTAGATCGGTTTGTGAGACCCCAACTTGTGAGCTTAATTATTCATCCGCAATATTCTAGATTGTTTTCTTTCTTGTTCTTGCTTGTGTCTTCGATTCTCGGGCAGGAATTAGCCCTCGTGGTGAGGTCAATCGCGCAGTGCATGGTTGATAACCAGAGGAGAAGTGGTGCTACTATTGCGGGGTTCTAGTCGTGTTGATTGGAAGTCGGGTCGTCTGTGTGACATCTCCACCAAATCGATAGTTACCTTCACCTGACGGAAGATCGAGCACCCCCGTTCCTATCACTTCACCTTCTATTTCGGTGGCATTTAAGCTCTGCATCCCCTTAGGAATGACTTTGGAGCTTCTTCACCTTTTATTTTGGTGGCATCTTAGCTCTGCATTCCCTTAGGAACGACTTTTGAGCTTCGTAACTTACTCTGCACTCACTTAGGAACGACTTTGTAGCTTCGGAACTTACTTTGCGCTCCCTTAGGAACGACTTTGTAGCTTTGGAACTTACTCCGCTCCCTTAGGAATTACTTTGTAGCTTCGGAAGTATTGTTAAGGGGATGCGCTCCACAGTCGATGGTGTGACCTCAGTATTATTACATCAAATTGGAAATTAATCCTTCGTGAATTGTTTTTCATGCAAGAAAATAAAATGGCGGAAAAACTAAGATACACCAAGGTAGGATATTCTTTAATAGAATCACTGTGGCACCTTTAATAGATGTGATTTGACTCAGGCTCAGTGCTGTTGACTATGCGAGCTTCGGACTCCTCTCGAAGGTCGCGTTGTTGCTGAGCATGGTGATGCCCCTTTAGCTGTTGACTGCGAACCAGGGCAGGTGCTAGCGGTGGTGGTGGTGGCAACTGGGCCCATGAAGCTTGAGAATGGCTTGCCGAAGCGACAGAGGCCGTAGACTATTGATTGCCTACATACTCTGGGACATAAGGAGAGTTGCACAAAGCGGTATGTAGAACCTGCTTCGGCTGATTCTGCCGTGCTTAAGCTTCGGCAATTTCTTTCTACTTCTGAATCGTAATTTGGTACGTCCTTGTGGTATGCCCTTTATCTTTACTGCAGAACAAACAAAACAGTTTCCTGGACTGATCTCCATACCTTCCTCCAAAGCTTCTGCCCCCTCTGCCTCTTGGAGCTGGTGGCCTGAGAGAACTTTGTTGTACCCCTAATGATTGAGAGATGTGTTGTTGCGTTTGGGTATGATTCCCCCTGTTGTCGCTTGCACTAGGGTTATGGATCGACCTGACATGCCTAGGGTGGAATCTTCCTTCGAAGCCTTTAGCCATCTTAAAGTATCTGTAGGCTTCTTCCCTTTTTTGCCGAAAGTCATTGTCGTCTCTGATGTACTCATCCATTTTCTAGAGAAGCTTCTCCAAGGTTTGCGGTGGCTTCCTTGCAAAATATTGCGCCATTGGTCCTGGCCTAAGTCCCTTGATCATGGCCTCAATGTCAATCTCATTAGGCACTGTAGGCGCCTAGGCTCTCAATCGCAGGAACCTTCAGACATACGCCTGGAGGTATTCTTCCTGGTCCTGTGTGCACTAGAATAGAGCTTGGGCGGTGACTGGCTTCGTTTGGAAACCCTGGAAGCTAGTGAACAGCATGTCTTTTAGCTTCTGTCACGATGTAATTGACCCCGGCCAAAGAGAAGAATACCATGTTTGAGCCACACCTCTGACTGCCATGACGAAGGACTTTGCCATGACCGAAGTATTGCCCCCATTTGAGGATATGGTTGCTTCGTAACTCATCAGAAATTGCTTTGGGTCTGAGTGCCTATCATACATGGGGAGCTAAGGTGGCTTGAATGACGGCAGCCACGGGGTAGCCTACAATTCTGCTGCCAAGGGAGAACCATCATCGAAAGCAAAGTTACCATGATGAAAATCATCGTACCATTCATCTTCATTGATTGGGCTCTCTTGACAAAGCTCCCTGTATTGGGACCTTCGGTCTTGGTCATCCTGAGTGAGACGACGCATTTCCTCAGCTGCTTCATCAATCTTCCTTTGAAGTTCGGCTAGCCGAAGCATCTTTTCCTTCTTTCTTTGTACTTGCTGGTGGATGGCTTCTAGATCCCTAATCTCCTGATCTAGTTCCTCCTCCTAAGGTGTTGGGCTAGTAGCCTTCCTCTTCTGGCTCCTAGCTTCTCGCAGCGTCTCCTGATTAGTGTCTAGTGGCTATAGGGCAGCTCCTGGCACTATTGTCTTCTTCGGCGGCATTACAAAAGTCGATGCTTGTCTAAGGTGGCCGATTGAGTTCACAAGAGGTGGGTGCCAATGTTGGTTCTTGTTCTCAAATGCTATACATCAAGAACAAGGCAACACGATTATTAACGATTAAAGACCTTCATCCTTCGAAGCATTACCTCCTTTAGGATATAATGATCTTTAGATGAAGGACATGCTTTCATCATCTTAGTAAATGAATATAAGTAAGAATATATGAAGTACAAAAGAATATAGGTAATGATCATGTCATAACAGATTATTTTTTATTCTCATTCCATGAACATAAATAAATATTCATGATATTTATATTACATTGGTACCTTCGGCTTGTCAGAAGATGAAAATGCGAGAGTGATGCAAGAGTGATTACAATCCAGTGTGTCCAGTACAGTGTTACTGTTCATCTATTTATAGGCACGGGACGCAGCGCATACAAAATTACATTCATGTCCCTGACATTTACTATTAACCATAAGGCAAGCTATCAAGGACTAAGTAGTCTTTTCCCCTTTAGGTCAGTTTCATCCTCATCCTTCGTCATCATACTAAGCCGAAGCTTCTTCAGCCACAGCTTCAGCGTTCATCTTTATCACCTTCGGGCTATATCTTCATATCACGCATGCATTCACCAGAAGAGAAAACCTTCATCCCAAAGCCGAAGCCTCCTGTAACAGTCTATGTCACACTGAAAACATATAATTAGTTATGTTTTGAGGACATTCGGAAGAGGAAGGCCCCCAACAACTCATATTCTTTTACAAAGGGGAGAAAATACTAGGCCTCTTAAGTTTCTTCGTTTTTGGCGATTAATGCCAAAGGGGGAGAATTAATAAGCCCAAAGCAAAAGGACCGCACCACCACCTCGTTTTCAAAAATTGTTTCACAAAGGGCGAGAAATTATTCAAATTACAAAAACCCTCTTGACAGCTAAGGGGAGAACTTCTTCAGGGGGAGCTTTTATTTAGCCAATGGGAAAGCATTTGAAAAAGGGGGAGAATTTTCAAAATCTTGAAAATACGTTTTGAAATCATATTATTATACCATTGGCTATTTACAAAAGAATTTGAAAAGACTTTTCCAAAAGATTTGCAAAACAAGCAAAGTGGTGAAAATGTGGTCCAAAATGTCAAACTAGAAGAAAGCAACCATATATAATTTGAAATACTTTCAATTGGTTTGTTTTGAAGTAACTTATGCACATCTGTCAAATTGCAAACTAGTTACATTTCTACACTTCATATTTGCTTTGGTTTGTGTTGGCATCAATCACCAAAAAGGGGCAGATTGAAAGGGAAATGGGCTCAAACATTTCCTATAATCAATTTTGGTGTTTGACGTCCATCACAAACCATATGGACTAACTAGTTTACCTAGTTGTCATTTATCTTAGGTGCATAAAGTTCAACATAAACCAATAAAAAAAGTGAGTTGGGGAACTCTAATAAGTTTGGAGCAAATACAATAAGTGGTGCAGCCAGAGGCGCACCGGACACTCTCCGGTGCCTAGGCCAAGGCACCTCGTGAACTGGCCGCTCTCGGGTTTTCCCAGAGCCACTCCACTAAAAATCACCGGACTGTCTGGTGTGCCACCGGACTGTCTGGTGTGCCACCGGACTGTCCAGTGAGCCAACGGAGCAACGGTCAACTTCGTCAACGGTCGACTGCTTTGAAGGATGAACAGTGAACAATGCAGAAGTCAGAAGTTAGAACTGCAAAGTCAGAACACACCGGACTGTCCAGTGTGCCACCGGACTATCCGGTGCCGCAAGAGGACAAAGGACTTCTACGGTCAATAGCTCCAAACCCCAACGGTTGGCTGACGTGGCACGCACTGGAGAGTGAACAGTGCCATGTCCAGTGTGCCCATCGACAGCAACGGCTGGAATAGTGGTTGGGGCTATAAATACCCCCAACCACCACCATTCAAGGCATCCAAGTTTTTAGACCTTCACATTCAATACTAGAGCAAAGACATACACTCAAAGACACAATCAAAGGATCAAATCCTCTCCAAGTTCCAAAAATCAACTCAAGTGCTTAGTGACTTGAGAGAGGGTCATTGTGTTTCTTTTGTTGCTCTTGTTGCTTGGATTGCTCTCTTATTCTCACTCTAATCTTTCTAAGTGCTTTGTAAAGTTAGCAAGAGACACCTAATCGTGTGGTGATCCTTGCGGGGTCTTAGCAACCCGTGTGATTAAGAAGAAGCACTCAACCGGTCTAAGTGACCGATTGAGAGAGGGAAAGGGTTGGAATATACCCAGCCTTTGTGGCCTCCTCTACGGGGACTACAACACAAACACCCCTATAGCAACACATACATTGCAACAAATGGTTTATGCGTTGCAACAAATTAGGTAGCAACAGATGCTAGCAACACATATATTTATATGTTGCAAGAATATCAACTAGCAACGTTTACCATACGTTGCAAGTGTCATCCGTAGAATCCAAATTACCTGACAACGTTTGTCATGCGTTGCAAGGGTCATTCGTAGTATTTATGTCACCTAACAACATTTGTCATGCGTTGCAAGTGTCATCCATAGTATTTGTGTTACCTAGCAACGCTTATCATGCATTGCAAGGATTATATGCAGTATTTATGCAAATCACTATATTGGTTTTGGTACTTACAAAGTACTCTCTCCGTCCCAATTTATAGATCGTTTGAATTTTGGACACCAAGTTTGACTTACTCGTTTGATTAAAAAAATCCATAATTAATATTTATTTTTATTGTGGTTTAAATTTTTTTCCATATTTTCATAAATTTTTAGTAGAATGAGTTGGTCAAATTTTGTGTTAAAAAGTCAAACAACCTATAAATTGACATTAGAGAGTATTTTTATTGGTTCCAGTAATTCGAAACAAAAACTAGCGCAACTATGTATGAATTTACTAGTAATTCTTTCTATATACAAATGCGGGAGCATAGACCGCCTGCGAGTGTATCCACGTCACTTTTTATTTTTTTCAGCTGTCGGATCACGTTTGAATGGCTACGCGATCTGTTTGTACCTTTCCAGAGGCCGTCGAGCGGTAAACAGAGAAAAGGCTACATATCTCTCTCAGACTTGGCTGCCGGGGCGGCGCTATCCATGGCGAAGAGGGCATCGGCCGCGCTACGACGATCACGATGACGACATACCGACTTGACGCTCTCAACAGGTACGAGCCATTCTCCTCCCTGGTCCTTGGATCTGAAAGTTACTAGATAGCTAGCCTTTACTCCTTGAGTCGTGATTCGTTGGGATCCCTAATCTCCCCTCCCCCTCCACGACGCAACAACTGTGCCCGCCTCGGCCGAATCTGAGGGTGAACCACCACGCTGGCGCTGGCCATAGTGTCATCCCCACCCCCTCCCCTTCTACTTCGCTAGGAATCCCCATCCCCTCCACCTCCATAGCCGCACCCTCGGGCTTCTTCGGTGTGCCTAGAGCTGGCGAACAAAGGAGGCACATCTGCAGTTTGTCAAGGTGAGGCGTTGCCTCCCTCTCGTAGATCCCCCATATGTTACTTTGTCTACCACATTATCGCTCCCTCTATAGCCACGTTCTTGTCGGATCCTTCCTCCCCTTTGTGTTTGAGAATTACATCTGGTATATTTCTAGCCCTATTTTAGGTTCCACCCTGAATTTCTGTACTAGGTCTGTAATTTCCATACTAGGTCTGTTGATCTGTCAGCAATGTGATCCTTTGATTGTTATCAAATGCTATTTGGTTAAATGTTTTACCAAGTCAGCATCAAGATTTCAAGCAGAAGATTCTTATATGGTTTTGTTGTTTGTGCCTCTGATCATTATTTCGTCTAATGTGAAGTACTGTCCACGTTCAGCGTCATGTGAGCATATCTTAGTGTATACAGAGTGCTCTATCTGTATAAAAAACTAGATCGACAACGACATTCCAATGGCAGTGCCCGTGCATAGGGATGATCCAAAGGCTACACCCCAGGGTACTCCATTTATGAAACGCCTACTTACAACAGAAGTTAAGTGATCGAGCCAAAAATTCATGATCCTTTACATGCTAATTATAAAAGTACCACCGCATGGGAAGAAAAGTAGCAACTACAATTCTAAAGTTTGTGTGGTAGATGCTGACTGCATTATTTGGTTTGTCCGAACTCTGAAATGCCACCATTCTCTTTGTCCTTCCGATGCCACCATTATGTTTTAGTTAATTACTCTATTCCGATTGATTTTTGTGTCTCCTTCCAATTAAAGAACATCCTCGATTTTATAAACTTACCAAGGACATGATTTACAGGCAATTGATTGGTAATTCGCTGTAACTATTTCATCTCCTAGCAGTACATTTTAAGTATGTGAGCATATCGTTTCGACGTTCTTGCTTTTATTGATGGTGTCAGTTACTTATGTTTATCGATTTCACTATTTCTTCCTGCAGGGGTTCAAATTGATCGAAAGCGTAGAGTTGGCTCCTCTCAAGGAGCTGATCGATCCCCTGACAGGTCAGTACTAAACCAAAGATCATAACCTGTTCCTAAGAGGAACCCAACAATATTTAACTAAAATTTATTATGAATTCCCTTTATCTGTTCATGACTTTGCCTATTGTTTCCTACTCAAGATGGTCGTGCATGGAGCTTTGTTCGGCAACAATGACACAATATGTTCTCTACATATTACAACATGTAGTTGATGGGTTCGATTCCTTAAAGCTAATAGTAGTGGTCACTAGCCCTTGAAAAATAAAATTTGGACAACCAAAATTTCATAGCAGCTTTGACTACTGTTGAAGTTGATCTTTTTACTACTTTAGATTGTCATTGATGTAAATGTTATTAGTGGTGCCCTTAGGTCGTCCGACCCCATCCGGCAACGGCAACATTGGCTCCTCCTATTCTGTGTTCTACGACTTGTATGGCAACAGCAACGGCAACGGCAATTCACTCCCGTGGTCGTGCCCGCTGTCTCCACCAGTTCGTCGCTGCCGGGGCCTGCCTGCTAGCCCCTAGAAATGTTGTCGCCTTGCCGCCGCGCATCCACGGTATGCTCTCCTCACGTCCCCACTACTATGCAGTCTCCTATACACACCCAACGACTCAGGTCTCTTTCCCCAATAAGGTGAGGACCCTTGTAGTTTAGGTGTTTGATGAAATGCCTATTCAAGGTAAAATTCTAGTTAACGTGTCCATGCTGCTTTGTTTTTTTTGGCAATTATGTTGTGATGTTCTAGCTTCATGTTCGTGTAATTAGATGTTGTGGGTATGAGAAGCAGGCACTACTTTTTCTTCAGACAGGTGTATTTCCTGAGAAGTTCCACCTAATGAGTCTTGCACCTCAGCGAAGAGTAGTGCTGCATTCTCCACATCTCCAACTGCAACATTTGCCTCCTGCTGTTTGTGATCCTTCTTATCTCTTTTTGGTCTTTTACAGTCTTCTGCCCAATGACCATAGATGCCACAGTTTCTGCATCTCCCTTTTCTTCTGGGTGTTCCTTGTGATGTCAATTTGACCTTGTGAGGAGTACTGGAGCTAGCACCTTCAGATTTGTTAGAAACTTTTGCCTTCCACTGGTTTGTCCCTCCACTATTACTGTTCTTGTGTGAATTGGACTGAAACATTTGCTTGTGTTTCTCCAACCATTCCTCTTCAGCTAGTAGCAGTCTTCCTGCTTTGTCTGTGACTTGCTCCAGTTTGTCTTCAAACCGATCTTTAGCTGCCCGAAGCCTTCCAACTAGGTCTTCAACTGAAAGTGTCTTGACATCACAGAACATCTCGATTGAGACAGCAACTTGATTGAACTGGGGTGGCACAACTCTTAGAAACTTCTTGACAACACGAGTATCTTCTAAGGGTTCACCAAGTGATTTGATAGAAATTTTGACACTTAATAGGAAATATAATTTAAAAAGTTAGGTGGTGTACTCATCTGTATTTTTTACTATTCTTTGTTTTCTTGCATTCTATGAGATGCATGCTTTGTAAGGAATATGATTTGTTTCGTGACAACAAAATTGATAGAATATGTATTTTAAAGTCTAAATTGATGACTATGATGCACCAGGTGACACTCCACTGGACAGTCAACTCCAGATAGGGCTAGACATGTAACGGTCTAAGAAAGAAGGTTCGATATTTTCTTTTTAATTGAACTGTTGTTTTACCTTTTTCCTTGCTTGCTTTTGCTTTTGCAGAGCTGATGAACTGCAAACAGTGCTTATGGAGATGGTAAAGCAAGACAGTAGGCACCAATTAAGTGCAAAGGTATAGAGTACTTTCCTATTATTTATAGAGAAAATATTCAATTAAGGTCTGTGTATCTGCTTGGTAGGGCGCTTCCTTCTTCTAGTCTCTATTTATTTGTCAAAAAAACATGTCAAATACTTCTTCGATGATGTTTATTGAGTACTCTAGTTCTTTTGCAAGGGTGAATTGAAGGAACTTTAGACGTGCTTGTGCCCATCCTCAGCGCAAAACACAGTGGCAACGAAAGATTTAAGGATGCATGAATATGTACTTCGAACTTTCTTTGTAATAAACCTGGCACTCCCATGTTGCGGCACTTACTGTGGAGGTGGAGCTTTGCTATGCCCCTAGCTATCCCTTCCATTCAAAGGATTGTCATCTCCAGCGCTAGGGATAATTGCCTCTTGTCAGATTTCTAGAAAAAATGTCCACAGTTGAACAACCTTTTTCTTCTCGTCTGCACCCTCTAATTAGCAGCTTAGTCTTAGTCTCCATGTTGTGTGCAATTATATATGAAACTATGGATCAACTTTTTGTAATGCAACTATTGATTTTAAATATATATATTTTGCTTATTTGCCATGTGTGTGTGGATGATTCTAGAAATATCAAATGTGCATTGTTCAGCTTGTTGTAATCTTAACCTCAAAATAAAATATTCAAATATTTTTTATTGGTTTATTGCTTGCAACGGATAAAAATGTTGCTACAACTCGAAACTAAACGTTGTAGCATCCTATGATAACGAGCTGGTCTTGGGCGGCACCAACACATGTAAGTGTTGTTGTATCTTATAAAAATCTGTTGCAGTTTACCAACGCTTATTTATATGACTTACCAACGTATGTACAAGCGTTGCAGTAGCCCCTAGCAACGGCAGTATAGGCAATACATAATTATGCGTTGGTATAGACCCTAGCAACGCTTATATAGGCCTGTACCAACACATATATGCATTGCTAAAGAGGGGCCATTTTGTAGTGGACTAGGTTCTTTGGAACCGAACCTCAGGAAACAAATCTCTGTGTTCACTTGTGTTGATCTTCACTCGATTTGTTTCTTCCCTCTCCTATCTCTCTAAAGTTCTCTTGCTCACAAGAGGAACCGTTGGGGGCCTTCCTCTCCCGAAGGTCCTCAAAACGTGACTAACCATATGTTTCCAATATGACATGGATTATTATAGGGGGGCTTCGGCTTCAGGATGAAGGTTTTCTCTTGTGTCAGGGTGAAAATATAACCTGAAGGTGATGAGAATGGACAACGGAGCTATAGCCGAAGAGCTTGAGCTTGACGTGATGACAAAGACCAAGTATGATGAAGACCGAAAAGGGATAAAGACAATCCAATCCTTAATGATTCACATTATGTTTGTAGATGAATGTCAAGGGCATAAATTTACTTTTACCCGGGTTGCGTCCCGTGCCTATAAATAGATGAACAGTAGCATCGTACTGTTCACACTAGATTGTAATCTCTCTCTCGCATCCTCACCTTCAAGCAAGCCAAAGGTACCAATGTAATATTAATCATGTTAATATCCATACGTGTTTTATGGAATATAAATATAAATGAATTAATAAGATGCAGTTATTGTCTTCGTCCTTTTGCATTCTTATTCACATATTAAATGATGAAGGTATGTCCTTCTTGACCTTCGTCTGATGAGCATTATGCCCCTATAAAGATAATGCTTCGAAAGACGAAGGTCTATAATAATTAACAATTGTGTGGCCTTGTTCTTGATATACAGCATTTGAGAACAAGTGGCCAACATTAGCGCCCACCTCCGATGAACTCAAACGACCACCTTCGGCAAGCATTCACCTCCATCATGTCGCCGAAGAAGACAACAGTGCCAGGGGCTGCTCTGCAGCCACTGGACACAAACCAGGAGACACTCTACTTGCGAGAAGCTAGGAGCTAAAAGAGAAAGGCCACTAGCCCAACACCTCAGGAGGAGGAGCTGCACCAGGAGATCAGAGACTTGGAGAGGCTATCCATCAACAGGTGCAAAGGAAGAAGGAAAAGATGCTTCGGCTTGCCGATCTTTTGAGAAAGATCGACGAAGCTGCTGAAGAAATGCGTCACCTCACTCAGGGTGACCAAGACCAACGGCTCCAACACAGGGAGCTTCGTCAAGAAAGCCCAATCAATGATGATGAATGGTACGATGACTTTCATCATGGTAACTTTGCTTTCGATGATGCTTCTCCTTTGGCAGTAGAGTTGCAGTCTACCCCATGGCCACCATCTTACAAACCACCTTAGCTCCCCATGTATGATGGGCACTCAGATCCGAAGGAGTTCCTGATGATCTATGAGGCAACCATATCCTTGTATGGGGGCAATTCTGCTGTCATGGCAAAGTCCTTCGTCATGGAAGTCAGAAGTGTGGCTCAAACATGGTATTCTTCTCTTCGGCTGGGGACAATTACGTCATGGTAGAAGCCAAAGGTTATGCTAGTCACCAGCTTCCACGGCTTCCAAACGAAGCCAGTCACTGCCCAAGCTCTGTTCCAGTGCACGTAGGACCATGAGGAGTACCTATAGTGCCCAATGAGATTGTCATTGAGGCCATGATCAAGGGGCTCCGACCAGGACCCACAACACAATATTTTGCAAGGAAGCCACCACAGACCTTGGAGAAGCTTCTCCAGAAGATGGATGAATACATCCGAGCTGACAACAATTTCCGCCAAAGAAGGGAGGAAGCATATAGGTATTCTAAGATGACTACGGGCTTCGGAGGAAGACTCCACCCCAGGCACGTCAGAACAATCCACAATCCCAATACAAATGATGATAGGGCCAATCATACTCAGAGCAGCCAGCACAACTCATAGTCTTCGAGAATGCAAAAAAACTTCCTACAGGCCACCAGCCCCGAGAGGTAGAGGGGGAGAAGCTTCGAAGGAAGGTATGGTAATCAACCCAGGAAACTGTTCTGCCTAATCTGTGGCGAAGACAAGGGACACACCACAAGGACGTGCCAAGTCACAATCCAGAAGCAGAAGGAAATCGCTAAAGCCGAAGCACGGCAGAACCAGCCGAAGCAGGTCTTGCATACTGCTTCATGCTACTCTCTGTATATCCTGGAGTATGTGGGCAATCAACAGCCTACGGCTTCCATTGCTTCGGCAAGTCATTCCCAACCTTCCTAGCTCAATTGCCACCACCACCACCACTAGTGCCTGCCCTGATTCATAATCAGCAGCCAGAATGGCATCGTCAGGTTCAGCAACAGCGTGACCTTCGGGAAGAGTCCGAAGCTCGCACAGTCAATAACATTGTGCCCGAGTCGAGGCATATCTACTGAAGGTGGCACAACGCTTTCGCAAAAGAGTGTTTTGATCCAATGCATTCTTACTTATCTTTGTCTTTACATTTTCCTCTAAAAAGACAATACAAGAAGGTTTAACCTTCAGTCTGATGTAGTAAGACTGTGTTTACACCATCGAGTGTAACAAGAACGGCTCACAAACCTCCAAAGTCATTCCTAAAGGAATGCAGAGTAAGTCATGAAGCTCCAAAGTCATTCCTAAGGGAATGCAGAGCTTAAATTCCACCTAAGTCAAAGGTGAAGAAGCTCCAAAGTCGTTCCTAAGGGGATGCAGAGCTTAAATACTACCTAAGTAAAAGTTGAAGAAGCTCCAAAGTCGTTCCTAAGGGGATGTAGAGCTTAGCTCCAAAGTCGTTCCTAAGGGAATGCAGAGCTTAAATACAACCTAAGTAAAAGGTGAAGAGACTCCAAAGTCGTTCTTAAGGGGATGCAGAGTCTGGATGTGTACTCGCGTGGGTTTTTGTCTTCAGCATAAACATCATTTCGCATCATACCTGTTGGGGGCCTTCGTCTTCCAAAGGTCCTCAAAAACATCATTTAACAATGTTTCTGGAGTATAATACATGAATAGGTACCTTCGGACTCGGATCAGAACTACAGTGCGAAGAAGCACAAAGAACACGAAGGTTGGCGCAGAGCCAAAGCCGTGCGCAGGGAAGCTTCGGCAAGACATCAGAAAAGGAAACCGACTTAAAAGGGAAAAGGCTATTTAGACCTCGATGGATTACTATAGAATCATTAGCAAATGTAAAGGGCATGGATGTAATTTTACATGGGCTGCGTCCCGTGCCTATAAATAGATGAACAATGCTCCAGTACTGTTTACGCTGACTTGGCATTTGCTTTTGTGTCACGCTTGTACTTTTACCTTCTTTCAAGCCGAAGGTACATTTGTAATTTAATATCATTTCTATTTTTCCATAATAATAAAATAGAAATGAGCTGATAATAATACATAACTATTTGTGTTATCTTTTATGTTTCATTTGATTCCTTCTTGATTATTATATGTTGTACTGATGAAGGTATGTCCTTCATAACCTTCGTCCGAAAATCATTATATCCCAAGAGAAATAATGCTTCGAAGGACGAAGGACTTTAATGTTTAACATTTTCTGTGTTGCCTTGTTCTTAACTCATAGCATTTGAGAATAAGTCCCCAACATTGGCGCCCACCTCTGGTGAACTCTTTTCGACCACCTTCGGCAGGCACTGACCTTCGTCATGCCACCGAAGAAAGCTTCAGCGACAGGGGCTGTCGCTCTGCAGCCGCTGGACCCAAACCAGGAGACCCTTTCTCTTCGAGAGGCTCGAAGCCAGAAGAGGAAGGCCACTAGTCCAACACTCCAGGAGGACGAGTTGGACCAAGAAATTAGGAACATGGAGATGCTTCATCAACAAGTACAAAGGAAAAAGGAGAAGATGGCTCGATTAGCCGACCTTCAGAGGCAGATTGACGAAGCCACTGAAGAAGTACGCCATCTTGCTCAAGATGAGCAAGAACGAAGGCCCCAACATAGGGAGCTTCATCAAGAGGGCTTCTTCAACGAGGATGAATGGTATGAGGATTTCCCTCATGGAAATTTTGCTTTTGATGATGCTTCTCCTCTGTCAGCAGAACTGCAGGCTACACCTTGGCCCCCGTCTTACAAGCCACCCCAGCTCCCCATGTATGACGGGCACTCAGATCCGAAGCAGTTTCTGATGAGCTACGAAGCAACCATATCTTCATATGGAGGCAATACCACAGTCATGGCGAAATCTTTTGTCATGGCAGTCAAGAATGTTGCGCAAACCTGGTACTCCTCTCTTCGGCCAGGAACAATCACATCATGGCAGAAGCTGAAAAACATGCTGATCACCAGTTTCCAAGGGTTTCAGACGAAGCTGGTTACCGCTCAAGCTTTGTTCCAGTGCACGCAAGATCACGAAGAATACCTCCAGGCGTATGTCCGAAGGTTCTTGTGTCTGAGGGCACAAGCGCCAATAGTGCCCAATGAAATTGTCATTGAGGCCATGATCAAGGGACTTCGGCCAGGACCTACAGCCCAATACTTCGCCAGGAAACCCCCTCAGACCCTGGAGAAATTGCTTCAAAAGATGGATGAATACATCCGAGCTAATAATGACTTTCATCAAAGAAGGGAGGAAGCCTATAGGTTCTCCGAGATGACCAGGGGCTTCGGAGGGAGAATCCACCTAAGGCACGTCAGATCAATCCACTCCACCCAGAATGACGATAGAGGAAGTCAGCAACAGAGGCCACAATATTCCTCACAAGCTTCGGGGCAGCAACAAAGCTATCTTCGGCCACCAGCTCCAAGGGACAGAGGCGCCAGGGGCTTCGGAGGAAGGTTTGGGGATCAGCCCAGGAAAATTTATTGCCTATTCTATGGTGAGGACAAGGGCCATACTACAAGGATGTGCCATGTCACCATTCAGAAACAGAAGGAAATAGCAGAAGCTGCAGCTCAGTAGAACCAGCCAAAGCAGGTCATGCATACTGCTTCGTATCACTCACCTTACATACCAGAGTATGTAGGTAACCATCCTGCAGCGTCTGTTGCTTCGGCTAGTCAGCCACAGGCGTCCTGGCCACAGCCTCCACCTCCGCCACCACTACAACCTGCATATTCATGCGGCCAACAGCCAGAAGGGAGTCAACAGACCCATCAGCAGAGAGACTTCAGGAGGAGTCCGAAGCTCGCACAGTCAACAGTACTGTGCCAGAGTCGTAGCATATCTACTAAGAGATATCCTACCCCTGAATGAATTTTACATTCATTGTCATTTCCTCTCTAACTAAGGAACAATTATTGAAACCCTAGTTTTCTTGTCGTTTTCAATTCCTTGTAATAACTTCGTTTTTGTCATAGAGAAAATATATTTTATCCACAGACTTACGGAGTCCAATAAGTCGTCGAAGCACAAAAAGTCGTTTTTAAGAGTCGCAAGTATCTCCGAAGCTACAAAAAGTCGTTCTACGGAACGCAGCGTAAGTTTGCCGAAGCTATAAAAAGTCATTCCCAAGGGAGCGTAGCGTATGTTTTCTGCTCAAAAGTCGTTCCAAAGGGAATGCAGAGCTTACAGCGAAAAGTCAACGCTGATTCCGTCGAAATATAAGGCGAAGCGCGAAAAGTCAACGCGAATACCGCCGAAATAGAAGGCGAAGAAGTTCAAAAGACGTTCCTAAGGGAATGCAGAACTTACAGCGAAAAGTCAACGCTGATACACCGAAAAATAAGCGGTGAAGCCAAAAAATAAAAGGCAAAAAGATTGTGTATTATACTGAGGGGATGTGTGTGTATCTTCGGCACAAATATCATTTTGCATAGCATAACATCATCACATCTTTCGCATTGCATAACATCATACATCATATTGCATCAATGGCACAAGAAGGGGATACAATGTTGACCTTCGGAGAATGCTTCAAAAAAGTGAAATTGTGCTAAGGCACAAAATAAGTTTCGAAGAGATACAGCTTTATCAACTCTGAAGTGGAGGAAAAAGTCTATTGTTGACAAAGTATTAATGTTTCTGTGATGATTGGAGGATTTTTTCACGAAACATAAAAACTCTTCTTTACGAAGCATGAAAAGAAGGGAAGGGGAAGGTGTTTTTTCGCCGAAGGCTCAAAAACGTTATGTACAATAAAAATTTCATGCATCGCAAAGAAATGGATTACAAAGCCATTTACACATTACATTAAGAACTCATGAGTACCAAATATTACAAGCATAGTCCAGCAAATGTTACATTAATATTTTGGCAATATTTTTACAATATGCTATTCTTCTTCTTTCAAAACTTTGTCTGCAGCTTTGGTCAGCAGTTGAGTAACGACTTCGTCAAAAATAGTTTCGGCCATGCTAATAATTTCTGATGATTCTTTTGCCTTTGCTTCGGCCAGTGGTTCGAAGGGCTCTAGGGGAGGAGATAGTTCGGCTGCGATAGAAAACATAAATAAGTTCGAAGTCACAAAAATAAAACATAAAGTTAAAAGCTATTAGGCAATACCTATCCGCCTTTCGAGTTCCGCAGTTTTTTTAGCCGCCTTTGTTGCTTCCCTAGTGTCATGAGTATCTTTTTCGCTTTTCTTTATAATTTTGTGGGCCATCCCTCGGCCGCTATTTTCCCAGATGTCGGTGAAAAAATTTCCACCAACTAAGCTTGCTTCGGCCGAGAGGTCTTTTGTATCTTCAATAGATAAAGCAACTTCGGTTTGCGCCAAAGATTTCACATGTTCGCAACCTGTCTTCTCCAGGACAGCTGCAATTCCCCTTGCGCCAGAGAAGGCGCAGACGTCCCCACGGCCACTCAAAACTTCCTCAAAAGCTTCGGCTTCGCTGCTAATCCATTCAATTGGGCCCTCAGGATCGCCTCTTACGAAGTTGTCCTCGCTTGAGTATGCGCCAACGTTGGCGAAGCTATTTTTTATTTTCTTCACGCAATCTATAGATTTTTCATAGCACCTTTCCTTGGATATGCGAAGTTGTTCAACGATCTTCTCTAAATGATTCGTCCACTATTCGCTAATTCCCCGTTTAGCCTCTGCAACTGCGCACTTCTCTTTAGCTTCGGCCAGTTGCTTCCGAAGGTCCTCAATTTCGCATTTCTGGGCTTCGGCTTGGGCTTTGGAAGTAGCTTTGTCTTCTTTTATTTTGTTCACCAATGAGTTTAATATTTTATCTTTTTCAAGACCTTCGTTCCTTAGTTCAATTACTTCGGAATGAAGGTTGTTCAAAGCTATAGTGCATCCTTCGTCTTTGGCACTTTTCTGCGCCCTGAGGGCGTTGCTAAGAATGAGGCCCTGCGAAAGGAGTGCGATATTAAGTATAAGCAAAAAAAATCTTTTGTTTTTAAGTACAAAAAGCTCATTCTCGTACCTTTAAACTATTATATGCTAAGCTGTCAGCCAATTCATCTTTTGATAGCACCGAAAGCTCGTTTTCTAGTGTCGGGAATCCGAAGCTTTTGCTCATCTCCCGGCAGACAGAAATCTCCTTGTTGTCTGGGAGACAATACAAGAAATCTTCTTCTCCGCTGCCGTTGAATATCAATGCCCCCTTCGGATATTTCAGTTTCTGGGCATAGTATTGAGCTTCTCGCTTTTCTTCTTCAGATAACCTTTTTCCCGAAGCATGTCATACAATATAATCAAGAACTTCGGAGGATGCTTCAGGAGTAGGAGTGGCAGTTTTTTCAGACAAAATTTGTTCTGTAGCTTCTTTTTCCGTTTCCTCTTCTCTGGTTTCCAAGGATTTCTCCTTGGTAGGCTCTGAAGGCCCAGCTTCGGTCTCGGCCTGGCTCTTTGCAGCTTCGGCTTCGGTTAGTCTTGTCTCAGTTTGCGTTTTTGAAGCTTCGGCAGTTTTCCCTGGAGTAGAGCTTGAAGTCTTTATCGTCTCCAGCACATCTAGTACGTTGACCATCCTTTTCCTCTTGGGGGTCGCTGTAAGATCTTTTTGTGCCTTCGGCACTGTCACTTCTGCCGAAAAGCTTATAACTTCTAATATCTTTGTTCTCTCGATCTCTATCTTTTCAATATTATCGGCCTTCGGCTCATCTAATTTGGCCAATGATGCCTTCGGCATTGCAGCTGGCTCTTCAGTCTTCTGCGTAAGCGTAGGTTCTTTGGCTTCAGTAGCCGAAGAGGTCTCACCGCCAAATTCAGGCACTGTGGCCGGTTCAATGTAGCGTGGTCGGTGAGTAAGAACCTTCAACTTTTTCCTCTTCGGCGCGGGCTCGCTTGGAGCAGCTGAAGCATCATCCTTCCCGAAAGTCGCACTTTTTTTTCTGCCCCCGTGACGGGTAGCGGTAGTCAGGGTATATGAACCCAATAGCATCAAAAACTCTATTTAGTCTTTTCTTTTTCCGGTACGAAAACCCTGAGTACGGAGTGTACTTTCGCAAGTCTTACCCGACTAAGGAAAAAGACTCTCAAGAATATGCTGGATTTGGGAATCAAGGAAAGGCCTTGGCAAGAATCAACATTAATAGTTTGCAGAAA
The DNA here is from genome assembly GCF_902167145.1 of Zea mays. NCBI lineage: Eukaryota > Viridiplantae > Streptophyta > Magnoliopsida > Poales > Poaceae > Zea > Zea mays. Next base: position 149,061,000 of record NC_050100.1, read on the forward strand.
GCTTACTAAAATGAGTCCTTACTTTCAACATTTTAATGCTAGATTAAGTATTAATAGACCTTGTTTGCGTCTAGTCTAATTTCTTCATCACATTAATCAATACAACATGATTTTTGCTCATTATGATTCCATCCATGACTTAGATTGCAGGGCAGTGACCAAGTCTTCATATCCGAGAAGTAATGGCGATCCAAATCGATTAATACCCAGCTGGGGATCTCCAACCACACGACATAGATAGCACTTAATCCTTGCATATGTCAACTCGCCACCGGGTTTCTCAAGACCAGACCGGGTTCACGCCAACCGAGAGCACAGATACTCCACCGTCCATCCTCTTGCCATGGAGGGTACACACTACTCTCGCCATCTCTCCACTCCCATTGCGTGGTGGCCTTTCTGGTATTGGTCCGACCGAGGCAAAGCTTACCCATGACGAGGCATGTGGCCAGTTAAAAGGTCCTCGATCATCAAGCCTACATTCACTATAATTCTTAATCAACCTGGGTGGAACATCACCTGTTCCTAACCAAAGTCTCGATTTAAGTACTTCCATCCTTAGAATTGTTTGTGTTCCATAGATGAAAAGAGCATTATAGGAAACTTTACAGTAAGATCCCACCACGCTCCCAATGAAAATATTCTTGCAGGTAGAAGCCATCCTTCCTCAGGATAACCTGAGCTAGGCATTAGTGCAAAGGACAAACTCTATCTGCAAGATTAACCTTTAGGCAGGGCTAAGCAATTTTGTAAATCATATTTGATACTTCACCAGAAGTATCTATAAAAGGAATGGATTTCAAGGTAGCCAATGCATCAAAGGGTTTCCAAGCAACTCCTATAAACCTAATGCACATTTCACTAGACTTAAAGTGTGTAAAAAATCATTTAAAAACACAAGGAAGGGGTTGCATGCACCGGGGCTTACCTGGAATAAACACTACATTAGTGTTTGTTAGACGATGTCCACTTGGCGAACAGCTTTTGTTTCGATACTTGCTCCGTCTGTCCATCTTCAGGTTCGTCCATCAGCATCACCTCACGACTGGCTCACGCTTTACAGCATCTGGTGGTCGACTCAGCTTTGGTTCTCCCCATCACGTGATCACTTAACGTATCTAAATGATATGCATAATGCACATGAATGAGAACAAGAAAGAGTAACGTAAGATATTATGATGCTCCGCAATATATAATTAGGTACTTAATAATGAGGCATTCTAACACTTCATCAGCAAACACTAGTTATCTACATACGACTAAGCGCAATAATCACGCTTCTCTAGATTAATCGAATCTAACGCAAACATCACGAAACAGCAAACTATACATATTTAACACAATTAGCCTAAACACAACTTATCGGCTAATTAATTAAATGCTACACTTATCCCTCGCTTTATAAATTATACCACATCGCTCACAAAGAACTATCTTAATTTTATTTCACATCACTCATATTTATTCAATCCATCTAACAATTCGGCTAACAAAAATGCGTGCTAAGAATAAATTCAGCGCGAATCCACTACATCGATTAACAAATACTAATTCAGGCTTTTCGTCGATCACATGGTAGATATCGTACTAATTTGGTTCTTCGTCAGCTTATTCCAACTAAACTCGCAAATCACTTCGAGGAGCCTACGCCAACGAACAATCAAATCGTCGTCACCAACACTCACCGTATCACTGCGCACACTAAGATATTTCGTCGTACAACAAACACAACCACGACACAAAAGCTACAACAAGATAATTATCGCGATTAATATATATAATCAATAAAACAAACCAGATAGCCAAGGAAATGAGTCTGTGCACCACAACTAATTAGACCTCGAATTAACGAGATCGACGATAATCTACGGTTCACCCATTTTACAGAACATCCAAGGAGTGCTGCGCTAAAGCTATTTTCACCATACAATAGCACACCGACACGACAACGGATCTAGACATAGCTATCAAGCGCACATAAACTAAATAAAAGGATCATCGCACTAACCCATTAATTTATTTAACGATCTAATTATCACGAATAACCCATCTGCTTACCATGACCAAAACGATTTGAAAATCGCAAATCGACGATGAATCATGGTTCGGGCGTTTTGCCGAACACTAAACGGACGCTGCACGAACCTTCACGGCCTACATCATCTAGCTTTCCTCACTAATCGTATATTACGATTCAAACGCATGAACACATGAAAGATGTAAATCATCACACAATACTAAAACGGCGTCGATCACACCATATATTTTGAACACCCACCTACTCACCTATCCGCGGACGCCGGTGACGCTTGTAATGACAAGGGCGAAATTGATGGTCTGGGCACATCAGCATGCGGAGACGCATGTCCATGGCGAGGACGAGTAGATGAGCAAGCACGAGCTTAGGCGACCGTCAAGCCATGATGATGTGAGGGCGAAGTCGACGACGAGCACCATGGAGAGAACGACGCTGCTGCTGCGGAAGTCGGAGACGATGATGATTATTGGTTTCGGCGTTTCGTTGAACATCTAGCGGACGCTGTACTGGGCCTGCTTCTTTTCACTAGTCCACATGGATTTCTCCTCTGAAATCTCGCTAAAACGCAGCCAAGGACGTCGTGAAGGAGCAGGAGGCCGGGGCGAGCTCGAGCAGGCAGGACGACGGGTGCGAGCTACGACAGGGAGGGCTCTGGAAACCGGGCTGGGCGCGAGCACGGGAGGGACGCCGAGGGAGCTGCGCAGCAGGGAAGAAAAGCGCTTGAAACTCCATGGCGAGGTCGCGGCACCAGGGGATAAGCTCACCGGCGTCCATGGCCGATGGAGGAAGCTCGCAGGGGCGCGGCGAGCAGAGGAGCACACGCGTCGGGGCAGGACTCCGGGTGGCGGAGCGTTGGGAGATGGCAAGGCCGAGCTCGGCGTTGGGACGAGCGCCGGCCATGGGAAGGAGCTGGAGACGCCATGAGGGAGCAGGAGCAGAGAGAGCTGCGCGCCATGGGAGGAAGACGTGAGGGAGAGAGAGAAGAATTTGCAGTGTCCTGCATAGCTCACGGCGAGGAGATGAGGACGGCGGGATTTTCTTTCCAGGCTGAGCGGATGAAATATCGCGGGCTGGAGCTGCGCGTAGAAAAATCCAGGGCAGAGAGAGGGCGGCGGTGACCAAATATCTGGGAACAGTGTGGTGGCTGAGATAAAAATCCGACGTAGAGAGACCCATGAGCGGTGGCAGGAGATAAATCCAGGGAAGTAAGCCCAGTGCAGGAGGAAAAATCAACGTCGCGCTGGAAAAAAAATCAAAGACTATGGGCGGTGACAGATAAGGCTAATGGGAGAAAAAATAGAGAGAGATATTTTTTCCTCTCTTTAATATAAATAAACATGAATTCTGGTATTTAGGTTTAAAAAGGCAGTATATGATTGAACCATAACAATATCGGATACAATATTTAGATAAGATTTGATGGTTACTTCGGAGTCAGATGAACTTGTACTCGTTATTTATATTTGAAGATTTATATCGAGGCAAGGAACACACGAACCGAACCAAACGAGATCGTCTTCGGTATTTTAGACTGTATTTAGTCCCGTCTAATTTTTACGATTCTCACCAGCTATCGATCAGTTGATTTGACGCCAAAGATAACTTGCTGAGAGGAACGATTCACTTAATCAGCTGGCGCATCATTCTATTCGGACAGCGCGGGGCTCCGAATTTTACATAAAATCAGAAGTTTTCTTATTTTCGTATTCACTTACGCGTGTGATCTGAACATCTCCAAATTCATCAACAAACGAGATTTGATAATCCAAAAGTTCATGTAACCCTTGTAATTGTTTAGATTATGGAAATAAATACGACATCAAACTCGAACTTTTGTGAGATGATTAAATTCCAATCTAAATGAGACTTCTCGAATAATCTCGGTAATCGGAGATTGTCATACCTGGTTTTGGAAGGCAAACCGAATGTGAACCATCTACGTGCCAGGATCAGAAACTCACGTACACAGCGATTACATAATTGGACATCATCACACAATGCTCGAATTAAATAACGAAAGGGTACTTAGTTACATCAAGATGTTCGAGACATCCATAGAGTCTAATACATAACCATTGTCTTTAACATAAACATCAAAGTGCGGAAATACGAAACGTATAAGCTAGGCCTACACATGCAGCTGACTGGGGGTTTGCCACTAAGAAAGAACTAGAACTCGTCGTAGTCCTGGAACTCCTCGAAATCTTCCATGTTGCCAGCATCACCTCCTGAGCACTGAGCACAGTGGGGACAACCTGGGGTGGGGGTGCCGGGGTGGTGTGTAAAGCAAGAGTGAGTACACATTAACGTACTCAGCAAATGTCCCATTTGGCTAAAGTGGACTAGCTGTATGTGGGGTTGGGGTCAAGCAGTTGCTTTTAGGTTAGTCAAGTATTTATTATCATTAGTAGAGCCAACTTTTAGTAATAAACCCAGTTAATTCCCAAAAGTACTTCCTCAAAAGAGGAAATACCAGAGATCAGATTTTATAACATCATTGTTAATCATCATCATAAAAGTAACTAGAATTCTTCTAATCAAAGAAGATCCCAAGGCTGCTCTTAACCGTGAGCTCGGTTGATATACCAGTTTTTAACACTCTGCAGATGTTGTACACTTTATCCACAAGTCGTGATCCCTTTCCAGCCTAGGTTGTACAGACCCGATCTTCACTACCAAGGTGAATGGCCAAGAATACACTACGTAGCCTTTACAAAGACTCCCCTGGTGCATAGCTGCTCGTTAGGTTTCGCCAGTCGTACAAACGCAGTACACCTCCCTAAGGTGGGTGACTAACAAAACCAAATCGAATGAACCTCTACACCCCAACCTTGGCAGAGCAAGCACTACACCCCGGCCCCCATTGACGGCCCTCCGGCAAAGCCAACTACACCCCCAGGTTCATCTAATTATTCATCTAATGGCGTCCCATTCCACCCTCATGGTTGTACTGTTATCCCGGGTGGTCACTCCACGAACAGGTCCTTACAGAGAGGTACTCAGGAAAAAGGCCTGAGCCCCCTAGAGTATCACAAGATCATCAACATAATCAGGATAACAGTATCGTATCATAAATATAGCCACATCATGTTCATTGATTAAGTTAAGGCAATAGCAAAATTCTAGCCATGATAACCCAAAAGGTAAACAAGAATAAGGTAAATACGGACTAGTCAATTCTTAGGTTTCATAAAGTAATGCGGGACAGTGAATTATAAGGTAAGTAGGACATAATAGGTCAGAGGACACTTGCCTTCACCAGGTTGTTGCTCGGGGAGGTCTCCAACAACACACTCAGGAACCTAGGTCCGCTCGTTGTCTAAATAAAGCGAACATGCACTCAATACATTTGGGAAAGTACAAATGAACAGCACACCAAACATATACAAACATAGGAATACATCTTAAAAGGACACAATACTACATAAGGGATAATGAGTTCAAGGTATAACATGATCTATAACATAAACTAACTACCTTTAGAATTAGATTATTATTTCTTTAAGTATTGCCCACAAATACATAACCTAGTTCAATTTATTTTATTGTGACCTAAAAATTAGACTAGAGATGATTTCATTTAATACACATTATGAATCTCACAAGATTAATCATGTTTAAATCTCTAGGGTTCTCTTTTTATTTATTTTATTAAATAAATAAATCTACACCTACATTAGTTCATACTTAATCATAAAAATTAGAATGTGCAGTCAGTAAATGAAACTATTTTATTTAAACAAAGAATAATCCTATGAACATTTTGCAATTTGAATCACTAAATTTGGAGTTCATATGCAAAAGATATGAAATAAACAAGTTTGGGAATTCAAAATATGAAATTAGGTCTAATTCTGTCAATATTTAAAAGTCCAGGGCTCAATCTGCAAGAATACAGGGGCCTGCGCGCGAAAACCAGGGACGGCGGGTTTATTTCTAACAAACCGAGGGTTTCTTACGCAAAACAACCACGCGAAGGGGTATCAGGCTCCCTCAACCGTCAGATCTAAAACCAACGGCTGAGATTAGATCCGCGGCAGAGGGCGCGCACGCGGGCGAGCGAGTGCTGACAGGCGGGCCAGGGGGTGTCAGCGATCGAGGGGGAGGGCGCACTGACCGAGCGGGCCCAGCGCCAGGGGACTTGGGCGCTGATAGGCGGGCCAGGGGGATGCAGGCGCGTGCGTGCGCGAAGCGATATCCGCGATCTGGGCCATGCGATCAAGGTCGGAAGGAGGGGATCAGACCGGGGAGGGGTTGAACGGCTGCGAGCGGCGCTGTTCATCTCCGCGGCGATGAGGTCGCCGGAGTTGAGGCAGGCGGGTGCTAGGGGGGTTCCGGGTTCATCAGAGTTGGGCAAAGAGGGAGAGAATGCCATGGTGAACTCAATGGCGGGGAAGAGGCCATGAATCGGTGGGCCGAAAGGGGAGAACGGCGGGGAGAAGGCCTCGGGCGGACCGGAGGAGCTCCGGCGAGGCATTCTGTCCACGGGGAGGGGGCTTAAGGCGCGCTAAGGCCTAGGCTAGCTTCAGCAGAGGCAGAGGCACCTTAGGGACTAACGCCGGGGAACTAAACTGGGCTAAATCGGCCGGCCACCGCGCGAGCACGGCGGACCGCCGCGGCCGAGCACAGTGCGCAATAGGGAAAATTGGGCACGGGCAAAGGTGTCTCACCACGGGGTGGAGCTCGGAGAGGCTTGGCGCGGTCTCCAGCAAGCTGAATGGTCGGGAACGCGAGCACGGGTCTCCGGCGGTGTTTGGCGGCGAGGGCAGAGTACGAGAGAGGGCAGAGCTGCGCGAAATGAGGCGGGGAGCGAGTGCAGGCACTGGCGGGGCTCTAAGAAGGGAGTTGGGCGCGTGGGGGGCGTCGTGGCCGAGAAATCCGGCGACGTGCGCGAGTGCGCACTCGCCGATCCCTGGCGGGCGCAGGGAGGGCGGATTGGACAGGGCAGGCCCACGGCGCAGAGAGAGAAGAGGGGACGCGCGGGGCAATGGCTCAGCAACTGGCGAACCGGGCCCGTGTGACAGAGAGAGAGATGGAGAGCGTGGGTGAAGAAACCAGCACCGACAGGTTGGCCCCACTGGGCAGCGAGCGAGAGAGGGAGGGCGCGCGAGAGAGAGAGCTACCGCTGACAGGCGGGGTCCGCCTATCAGGCGTCGCGGCGCGCGGCCTGGCTGGACCGAGCTGGGCTGGTTTGGGCTTCTTTCTCTTTTTCTTTTTCTCTGGATTTTCTAATTCCTTTTCTATTTCTTTTCTATAGGGTTTTCAAATCCAAATTTAAATTAGGTTTCAAATTCAAATAAATTCAAACTTGTGCAACACTTCAAAGAGTATTTTAAGCTCAGCATGATGCAACATGTCATGACTCATAATGTTTTGGCAAAAATAATTAATTAATTCCCCCTAACTTTAAGCTAATCCTACTAAAAAGGGAAAAAGGGAGAGAAAATCTAGAGAGAGATAAAACCTATGGTGAGAGAGAGAAGAGTAACACATGAATTTGGGTGATATTTAGAGAGAAATTTATACCCCCAAATTCAGGGTGTTACAGACCTATCCCCCTTAAAAGAATCTCGCCCTCGAGATTCAGGGCTGGCTAGAAAAGAGCTCAGGGAACTTGGCTTTCAAATCATCTTCTCTTTCCCAGGTTGCTTCTTTTTCTGAGTGGTGGCCCCATCTGACTTTGCACATCCTAATGGTACTTCTCCGAGTGACCCGGTCTGCTGTCTCCAGAATTTGAGTGGGCTTATCAATATATGTCAGATCTTCTTGAACTTCAAGATCCTCTGCTGGCAACTACTCTTCTGGCACTCTCAAGCATTTCTTCATCTGAGAGACATGGAACACATCATGCACAGCTGACAGATTCTCCGGTAAGCTGAGTTGATAAGCCACTTCTGCACGTCTTGCTTGAATGTGATACGGTTCGATATATCGGGGTGCTAGCTTGCCTTTGACTCCAAACCTTTTGGTTCCTCTGATGGGTGACACCTTCAAGTAGACATAGTCTCCCACTTCAAAACTGAGTTCTCTTCTACTAGTGTCAGCATAGCTTCGCTGTCTAGACTGTGCTGCCTTTAAATTCTCTCGGACCATTCTGGTTCTCTTCGGCTTCGAGCAAAATATCTGGACCAAACACCTATCTTTCACCAGGTTGATCCCAATGCAATGGAGTTTTGCAATTCCTCCCATAAAGTGCTTCGAATGGTGACATCTTCAGACTGGCTTGATAGCTGTTGTTGTAAGAGAATTCCGCATATGGTAATCTCTTGTCCCAACCTATCTTATCTTGCAAAGCACAAGCCCTCAACATATCCTCCATAATCTGATTGGTCCTCTCTGTTTGATCATTTGTCTGCGGGTGATAGGCTGAGCTGAACTTCAAGTGTGTGCCCAAAGCTTCATGCAACTGCTGCCAGAAATGAGAGGTGAACTGAGTGCCTCTATCTGATACTATCTTCTTTGGAACGCCATGCAAGCACACAATCCGATACATGTATAGTTCAGCCAACACCACATTGTTGTAGGTGGTCTTGACTGGTATGAAATGGGCCGCATTTGTCAAACGGTCTACTACCCAGATGGAGTCGTAACCAGTACGAGTTTGGGGCAAACCAACTATAAAGTCCATTCCGATCTCATCCCATTTGCACTGAGGAATCTGCAATGGTTGCAACAAACCTGCAGGTCTCTGATGTTCTGCTTTAATCCTCTGACAACTGTCACATACAGCCACATACTCTGCTATCTCCCTTTTCATCCCGTACCACCAGAATCTTTTCTTTAGGTCCTGGTACATCTTCTCACTACTAGGGTGTATAGAGTAAGCTGTCTCATGGGCTTCCTTGAGAATTAGTTCCCGGATTGATTTAATGTCGAGAACACACAGTCTATCCTTGAACCATACCACTCCTTCTGCATCTTCACGGAAATCCTTGCCTTTTCCATCTATGATCAGCTGTCGGATCTCGTTGATCTTCTCATCATCCTTCTGACCTTTCCTGATGTCTTGCTCTAGAGTGGGTTCCAACTCAATTGTCACTCCTTGGGTGTTATTCAGAAATCCAAGACTCAACCTGTCGAACTCCTTCGTTAGCTCATACGGCATCGGGTGAGTGGCCAACATATTGACTTGACTCTTTCTACTCAAAGCATCTACAACCACATTTGCTTTGCCTGGGTGGTAATGAATCTTCAGTTCATAATCTTTGATCAATTCTAACCATCTTCGCTGCCTCATGTTTAACTCTGACTGAGTGAATATGTACTTGAGGCTCTTGTGATCCGTGTAGATATCACACTTCTGCCCATAAAGATAGTGCCTCCAGGTCTTCAATGCATGAACCACGGCTGCTAATTCCAGATCATGGGTAGGGTAATTTTTCTCATGAATCTTCAATTGTCGGGACGAGTATGCCACTACTCTCCCTTCTTGCATCAACACACATCCCAGTCCGGTGTACGAAGCATCACAATATACTGAGAATGGCTTGTGAACATCTGGCAGAATCAGTACTGGTGCCGTTGTTAACTTCTCCTTTAATGTCTCAAAGGACTTCTGGCATGCTGGGGTCCACTTGAACTCAACCTTCTTTGCTAGCAAGGCTGTCATTGGTCTGGCAATCATGGAGAAACCTTCAATGAAACGCCGATAATAACCGGCCATTCCAATGAAACTCTTGATCCCTCGGACATCCTTTGGTGCTTTCCAGTCCAAGATAGCTGTTACATTCTTTGGATCTATAGCCAATCCCTCTCAGTTTATAATGTGACCCAAGAATAGGACTTCACTGATCTAGAACTAGCACTTGCTGAGCTTGGCGTACAGCTGACACTCTCGTAGCCTCTGAAGTACCTTCCTCAAATGCTCCTCATGCTCTTGCTCATTCTGGGAATATACAAGGATATCATCAATGAACACTACTACGAACTTGTCGAGATAGTCCATGAACACACTGTTCATTAAGTACAAGAAGTAAGCTGGTGCATTCGTCAACCCGAATGACATAACCGTGAACTCATACAGTCCATACTTGGTGATGAATGTTGTCTTCGGTATATCTGTGGGTCGGATTCTGAGCTGATGGTAGCCTGACCTCAAATCTATCTTCGAGAACACACTGCTCCTCTCAACTGGTCGAATAAGTCTTCAATTCTGGGCAGGGGGTACTTGTTCTTGATAGTAACTTCATTCAAGGCTCGGTAATCTATGCACATCCTCTTCGTGCCATCCTTCTTCTCCACAAATAGCACTGGTGCTGCCCAAGGCGAGGTACTCGGTCTGATGTAACCTTTCTCCGACAACTCATCAATCTGCTTCTTGAGTTCCACCAATTCTGGTCCGGACACTCGATAGGCTCTCTTGGAAATAGGGGTGGTGCCTGGCATAAGCTCTATGGCAAATTCAACCTTCCTTTTAGGTGGCATACCTGGTAACTCCTCGGGAAACACATCTAGGAAATCTGATACTACATTGATAGCCTCTGATGGTTTAATCTCCTCAATATGGGCGGTGACTTGGTGACAACTTCCTTTTCTTGGTCCAGACAATACCAACTCCACTAACACTTCTTCTCCTAATGGGGATACTAACTTCACTGTTCTCTTGTCACAGCTAAGACTGGCTTGGTACTTGGTTAGCCAATTCATCCCTAGGATGACATCTATAGTTGTATCCTGGTTACTCATAACTATTAAATCAACGGGGAAGTCTATCCCCCTTATTTGAATTCTTGCACTAGGGCAAAATATATCCGTTTGGGTTCTTCCACCAACTTAACTAACCCTCATAGGTGGATACATGGGTGCTACTGGTATATTATGTGATTCTACCCATGATGCAATCACAAAAGAATGTGTTGCTCCAGTATCAAATAACACATTTGCAGAATGGTACTCGACTGAAAACGTACCTAGTGCCACTCCTGGAGTCTCCTAGACTGTGTCAGCCTCCAAGTGATTCACCTTACCATATTGGGCACGAGGTTGCCCACGGTTGTTGCCTCCCTGCTGCATTACATTCTGTCTGACTGGGGCATTGGGAGCTGGCTGCTGCTGAGCTGCTTTCTTTGGGCAATGATTCGCCCAATGGCCTTGTTCTCCACAGTGGAAACACGCACGACTCCCTCCTTGCGCTGGCATTGCTTGGTTGTTCTGGTTAGTTGCTGGGGCAGAAAGACGGGCTGCCTGGTTGCTCTGACGCTGGTATTGATTTCCTCCTTGCTGGTTATTCTGACAGTACTGCTGCTGCTGTTGAGGAAACTGCCGCTGGTACTACTGCTGCTGGTTCTGACGCTGATGCTAGTGCTGATGATGGTGACCTTGCTTGAATGGCTGAGGTGGGTTGCTTGAGTAGTGAGGACAGCTACTACTCCCAACCTGAGATCCACCAATCTTGTGTTTCCTGTCTTCCATTTCCCGACGCTTCCTTTCTGCCATAATTTCTTTGTCGATCAGATGCTGGAAGGAAGGGAAGGTGTGGTTCATCAGCTGGTAATGAAGGGGATCAACCAATCCTCTCAAGAAGCGGTACTGCCTCTTGGCATCCGTGTTGACATCTTCTGGGTGTAACACCCTGAATTTGGGGGTATAAAATTTCTTTCTAATGATCACCCAAATTCATGTGTTACTCTTCTCTCACTCTAGTTTCCTTCTCTCTAGTTTTCTCTCTCTCCTTCTCGTTTAATTAGAGTTAGTTGTATTATTGAGGAATTATTTATGTTATTTTTGCCAAAACCTTATGAGTTATGACATGTTGCATCATGCTGAGCTTAAAATACTCTTTGAAGTGTTGCACATGTTTGAATTTATTTGAATTTGAAACCTAGCTTGAATTTGGATTTGAAAACCCTATAGAAAAAGAAATGGAAAAGGAATTAGAAAATCCAGGGAAAAAGTAAAGGCCATTTCGGCCCAAACCAGCCCACCAGGCCTAGTCCCGGGTGCGCCTGCCGCCCTTGACAAGCAGACCCCGCCTGTCGGTGCCAGTCTCTCGCACGCGCCCTCTTTCTCTCGCTCACTGCCCAGTGGGGCCGATCTGTCGGCGCCAGTTACTTCACTCGCTCTCTCCCTCTCTCTCTCTATCTCGCGGGCCCGCTTCGCCAGTCGCCGAGCTGTTGCCCCGCGCGTCCCCTTTTCTCTCTTTGTGCCATGGACCCTCCCTGTCAGTTCCGCCTTCCTCGCGCCCTCTGTGGACCAGCGCGTGCGCACTCGCGCACGTCGCCGGGTTTCTCAGCCACGACGCCTCCCACGCGCCCAGCTCTCTTTTTAGAGCCCTACCAGCACCCCGCACACACCCCTCGCCTCATTTCACACAGCTTCGCCCTCTCTCGCGCTCTGCCCATGCTGCCTGCCGCTGCCGGAGACCCGCGCCCGTGTTCCCGGCCATCCAGCTCGCCGGAGATCGCCCCAAGCCTCCCCGAGCTCCACCCCAAGGTGAGACACCCGTCCCCGTGCCCAAATTCCTTTACTATGCCATGTGTTCGTCCAATTTTTCCTTCGCCGGTGCTCGGCCGCGGTGGTCCGCCGTGCTCGCGCGGTGGCCGGCCGATTTAGCCCGATCTAGTTCACCGGAGTAGTTCCCTGTGTCACCCCTGCCTCTGCTGAAGTTAGCCAAGGCCTTGGCGCGCCCAAGTCCCCTCCTCGTGGCCGGAATCGCTCACCGGAGTTTCTTCGACCCGTTCAAGACTCTCTCACCACCGTTCTCTCCTCTCTGCCCGTGGATTCATGGCCTCTTCCCCGCCATTGAGTTCGCCGTGGCATCCTCTTCCTCTCTGCCCAACTCCGGCGACCCCGGAGCCAACCTAGCTCGCGCTAGCCTCAGCTCCGACGACCTCACCGCCGTGGAGAGGAGCGACGCCACCCGCAGCCATCCGTTTTCCCTTGGTCTGATTTCCCTCCGTCCGGTTCAGATCGAACGGCCCGGACCACGGGATACCGCTTCGCACACGCGCGCCTGACATGCCCTGGCCAACCTGCCAGTGCCATTCGCACCTGCTCGGACCCCCCTCGGACCCGTTCGGACCCCCTTCGGACCCCCTCCATCCGATCTTGATCGAACGGCTCGGACCTCCTCGGACCCCTGTAGCCGGCCATTTCCCCTCTGGCGCTGGGCCCGCTCGGTCAGCGCTCTCTCTCCCCCTCTGTCACTGACATTCCCTGGCCTGCCTGTTAGCGCTCGCCCGCCCGCACGCGCGCCCTCGGTCACAGATCTAATCTCGGCCGTTGATTTCTGATCTGACGGTTAGATTCACCCGATACCCCTTCGCATGGCTGTTTTGCTTGAGGGACCCTTGGTTTATTGGAAATCAACCCGCCGTCCTCTGTTTTAGCGCATAGGTCCCTGGTATGTTTTAATTAGACCCCTGGACTTTTATTTAATCACGGGATTAGCCCTAATTTTATATTTTGAATTCCCAAATTTAGTGGTTTAAATTGCAAAATGCTCATAGAATTATTCTCTGTTTAAATAAAATGGTTTCACTTACTTCTGCACACTCTAATTTTTTAGGATTGAATATGTGACACCCCAGGTGTCTATTCCGTGTTATGTCGAAAGATTTATCCTAATCGCGGATGCTAAGTGAAAAAAAATCTCTATTTCTCGCTCGCGTATGTCTCTGATTATCCAGATTATTCATTCACGTTTCACCGAATTCAGAGTTACTCAGTCTCACAGAAGGCCGAATTTGGAGCCTGTTAAAACTTTTAACTCTCGGCATGAATACGAACTCGATAATCCATCTCGAATGATAAATCTCATCTGAAGCTCGTTTAATCAAACGCTCGACAGCTGCTAGTCGAGCTGTGTCCGACTCCGATTTCTCGATGTTCGATCTATGCCCAAAAATTAATCCGACTCTGTACTCTCAAACGGAATGCTCAATATGTCGTCATCGAATCAATTATATCTGACTTGGCTAAATATCTCAAGTCCGAACCGAATTCAAAGCCCCGTATCGACAGCGATTTTAAAATGCCACGATTCACCTTCTTCGAATAAAAATCCGAAAGCCGATCGTATCCCGAGACAATTTAATTTCAAATCATGCGCGAGGAGTTATTTCCGAGCGAATTCAAATCAGACTCTCGGCCAAGTTAATCGCGCAATCGACCGTTCATCCAAACTCTAGTTCACTCTGTTTTGCGTACGGACGAAATCCGTGGGAGCATTTTGTTATTCCAGAAAATAATTCGTGAAGCCGGTTTTGGATTTTGGGCCAAGCCCATTTGGCCCAATTGAAACCCTAACCCTAGGATTTCTCTATAAATACGGATCCTCTCCCTTGCCCTTGGCTGTTTTTGCACTCCCACCCCTAGCCGTCACTTTCTTTTTCTCCCTGTCTTCTTCTCCCAGACAGCAGCAGCCCATGCCGTCCTTCCTCTGGTTCTGCACGGCGACCAGCAGGGAGCTCAGCTCCTTCTTGCCATGGCGCTAGGCACCCATGTAGCAGGGACAGCGCCCTTCCTCCCTGCTCCTCCCTTGCGCAGGCCTGCTTCAGCCGAGTCCCCTTCTTCACGGCATTCGGCAGCAGGGAGACTTTCTTCCCACGGCTGCAGCAAGCAGCTCTGCTCGCCTCCTCCCCATGGCGCCTCCACCTCCCTGCGTGCTCTCTGCCCCTTCTGTCTTGGCGAGCTGAAGCTCTCCCATGGTGTGGCCGAGCAGCAGCTCCCCCTCCCCTCGCCCCTGCTCTCCTCTGGCCGGACCGACCCCCCAGTTCGAGCGGGTGAGCTGTCGTCGCCCATGGCGCCCAGCGCAGGGAGCTCCCTCCCTCTCCAATGCAGCAGCACGTGAGCTCGCCCCCTTCCTCCTTTTCCCTAGTGCGGCAGCAGGGAGCCCCTGCTTGGACAGCAGCCATGGCATCCAAGTTCTCTACGCGGCGATGCCGGTCCAAAAACAGCAGCCCCGGATCCCCTCCGCATCGCGTGCTTCACTCGATCTGCGCAGTCTCGACCCACGCCGTCGCGTTGGTGTTTGGGGGACAGCCCATGCCGCGTCGTCGATCTGCGCAGATCGACCGTCTACGCGTCTCACGTCGCCGGATCTGCGCAGCCCCATCCGCGATGCCGTCGAAACCCGTGGTGAGAAACCCCCGCTGCCCTTGCTGCTATTGTATTTTTATTTTTGGGCTCGGTAAAACTGTTGAACGGTTGTGTGTGTCTAATCACAGCTAGCCGTCAATTGCCATTCGTCGCGCACGCGTGTTCGATACAAGACCGGTCGGGTGAACCACGTGCTTGCACAACTCAACTCCGATCCCGTTCAGGTTGATTGATTTATAATAATACATGTGCTTTGGTTGATGTTGGGCAATGCATGTATATATGTGGAAGTGTGTAATATGTTTCGGCTATACACGTTAGTAGGATCACATTTGCGGTTAAAGAACAAGCGGTTGTTGATGTGTGCGATTTGTAGTTTGTATAAGTATATTTTGGTCGATGTGGTGTACATTGGTGTTGGAATGTGTGTGGGTATAAAAATGTTTTGGTTATATGTCGTAGCAAGGTTGCCTTCACGGTTAGGTAAGAAAACATGTTGTGTTGTCTAACGTGATGAGTAAATTGGAAATACATGGGATGCGAGGATTTAATTAGTGCACGTAGGTGTGTGTGTGCCGTGGTGTGATATAGTAGTGGTGGCGTGAGATAATTGTTTGAGGTGTGCGGGTGTATGCCGTGATATGGTTACACTCGCAACGAGAAAAGATGTACACATTGGGTAACACGACGCTTAGGTTACTGTTGTATAATCGAATAAAGGATGTATTATTAAGCTTGAATCAAAATGTGGGGTACTAGTGGTACGCTAGGCAGGCGGTGTCCAAATAAATTAACCAGTTGTTGTGTAGTTGTCGTGAGTGATTTATCGTTAGTGGGTAGTTGGGTTACGAGTTATGTAAGGATTATGTTGGAAACTAGAATGCGGCGCGTAACTGTGTTCGAGTTGTGAATAATAGATAAGTAGGTCTTGTTGATGTCATTAGCAAGTGGGATGATTCCTGTGGTGCGATAAATTTTGATGGGCAAAGAACATGCGTAGTGAGTCGATCAAGTTACCCAAAAATGGTGTTAAGTTGAGGCTTAATTGTGCGTGAAAGTAATAATGTGTTTAATACTTAGAACTCTTAGTCGATAATAGAATTTATCTCGGCTTAAATGGAGGGGTGGTGACATGCCAAGGTAGTCATCAATTCCTCTATGTTTATAAGTCGAGTCAAGTCGATGCGAAATTGGTGTTCGTTAAATTATGTTTTGCATATAGTGTAATGGAGTTAGTTGTTTTGGGATCATTATTAAAATGCTCTGTTCATATGATAAATATGTATGATTGCAGAAATGTTGAAGTGTATGTTGTGTCTCAGTCTGCGATCATAATAGGCAAGCCGACGTGTATGCTGATAGCGGGTTGTGTCGTTGCTCTAGTTAGTCGACTTGTTAGATGACTTGGTTTAGCTCGTAATCACGGTAAATTACTTGTTGTGGTCTAAATGTATATGGTTATGGTCGCGGGTAAAAAGTATTAGTGCTCATGTGAGGTCTAAGTTAAAATACAAATTATTGTGTGAACAACACTTCGATATCGATTATCGGGGAGAATGCGTTGTTAATTAAATATAGTACTTCTAGTGCTCATAATGACACGGATAAAAATTTGTAAGTTCACTTGTTAGTCTCACTTGGTTATTTTAACTCTAACAAATGTCAAAGTGTTATAATAATTCAAGTCTCTAGAACGCGGCAATTCTTGAATTGTATAGAAGCTGAAATGTGTTGATTGCTGTTTTGGGCTGCACGTACTGTTTTCGGTGTGCTGTATGTTTGATGAACTAAAGTATGTTTTCTGTAGATATGTGCTATATAAAAGTTGTAGTTCACTTGTGTATCTAGCTTGTCCTAAAAATGCATGACCTAAGAATTGATTGTTTAGAAGCTATACTTTTCACAAGTTCAGTAACTGAATCTGTCCAATTTCTGAACAGATTTCAGAGATTGCAATGGTTGCTTAAGTTAATGTTGAAATAAGTTATTAGTGGCCACAAGAAAGTTATAGATAACTCTATTATCTTACTTGTGTTATAATTTTACAGCCATAGGTCTGACAGTTTAGGAGTTATGCTGTTTACAAATTCAGTAACTGAATCTGTCCAAATTCTGTACAGATTTCAGAAACTGCATTGTTTGCTCAATTTAATATTGCAATCTGTTCATGTTCGCTATAAGAAAGTTGTAGATGCTTTTAGGATCTTGCTTGTGTTAAAATTTCATAACCACAGGCCTGATAGTTTAAGAGTTATGAATTTTACAAACTGCTTGTTGTGTTCTGTCCACCGTCAGAACAGATTTCGAAAACTGTGTTGTTTGATTTAGTTAAACATTGAATCACTTCTTAGTGATTATAAAAGTTATGTAGTGCTTTTGCTGAGCTTTCCAAAAAGTCTTAGATCACTCTTTTTGGTGGTCTGAAGCTTAAGTTATGAATGTTTCAAATATGAAGACTGAATCTGTCCAGTTCTGGGCAGCAAAGTCTTTAGTGATATTTATCCTTAGTTAAATATTGAATCACCTTGGGATGTTTATAAGTAATTTGTAGAACATTTAATTAGCTTTACAGAAAGTCCAGGATCACTTTGTTTGGATGTCTGAATCTTTAGTTGTGAATTTTTAAAGTCACAAGTCTGAATCTGTCCAAATCTGGGCAGAGCTGCTGTGTTTGCACAATTCGACTTTGCTAAGTGTTGAATCATGTTGTGATGACAATACCAAAGTTGTAGAGCCCTTTTTAAGCTTTCCAGAAAGTCCTAGTTTGCTATTTTTGGATTAATATTTGAAGAGTTATGATTAAAACGAGTGACTGCTGTGCTGCTGTCCTAAAAATCTGCACGTGCTCAAATGAATGTTTAGTTCACCATTTTGGCTAAAAATGCGTAGTTAGCACTTAGCGGACATAGACTTGTGATGGCTAAACTTAGGTTAACATGTGTTCCATGATTAATGTACTTGCTTGCTGTAGTTGGTTGTGGATAGGAATTCCTCCTCTGTTGAATTGGTGCTTGGGATGGTTTTGTGTGATCACTAGAAGAACTAAGGAAAAGCCGTGACAAACTTATAGACTTAACTAATATAAGGTTAGGTAACTAATGGATAGTTAAGTGAACGTGGTAAATGTTTGTGCTCGTGATATCGTGTTTGTGTTGGGTAAATATAAGAAATATTTGTCGTCTTTTAAGGATGTTAGTATTGAACGCCGATAACATGTAGATAACTAATGCTAGCGTATGGTTGTTTATGATGTCTTACAATTTACTGTTAGTTCGCTACCCTGTATTTGAATGTCTTGTGATACATTTCATCATATTCATACATATGCATCTTGCATCTCATTTAGGACCGAGAGAGGATGATCGTGCAAGTGCTGTGGTGCCACCCACAAGGTGCAGTCAGTGGACGACACAAGGAAGGATGGACTTAACCATTGGATGCTCGCCAAGCGAGTACCCACCCCAGCAAACACTATCTAAATGCTAAATTAAAGGCAAGCCCCGGTTTTATGCATAACCGTTATATATGCTATTTTACTGCACTTAATATTTGTAGGCTTGTACTGTGCACTTAAGTGTAGGAGTTGACTGAAGCCCTAGTTGCATGAACTCAGGATTCCTTTTGAGATGGATACTAGTATGCTAGTTCGAGTAGCTGCTTTACTAATTAGGGATCTCGGTAGAAGTCGAGTGATTTTTCTAGCACTCGCGCGAGGTCAGGAATTGATTGTATCCATTTTATATCGGAATGATGATGGTCTGTTGACAATGGTCCATGGGGATGCATTGTCTACGAGACGAAAATTGGAATAAGGATTAAGGTGTGGTACCGTGTGTCAAGCGTTTGAACGTACTAAACATATGCCGAGAAATATGGTAAATCGGTAAGCCTAGTACCTGAGTGAACCTGCCCGCAGACTTTACCCCTCACGCGACCTGAGACGTGGTCTCCCATTCCGGTTATGGTGGGTACAAGTGCGGTCACTGCACGACGGCAGTCGGGGTCAGTGAGGCATTGTACGCCAAGGCGGTGAGCCCTGATCTGTTGCCAGGGAATCGATGGGGACGGTTGATGTGTGTGGGGACGGAGTGCCTCGCCACGTCGTGTGTTTAGGTTTACCTTGCAAGGATAAAAACTCGATTCGAATCGTCTGCTTTTCGCAGCTAATGAGACTGCTTGATCCATGCTGCTACATTGAGTAATAAGTGGAAATGAGGTGACTGGCAAAAGATGTTGATTGGTAAAAATGTTTGATACCATGTATGCTTAGCTAGGTACACATCTAGTCTAAAGGATTCTACTAAAACTTGAAAAGCTAAAACTTGTTTTTAGACTCAGCTAGTGCTTTTGGCAAACCAAACCTCTCAGCCAAACAGCTGCATGTCTAGAGGTAGAGGAGTAGACTCCTCACACCGGGTAAGTCTAGCTGAGTATTAGTATACTCAGCCTTGCTTGTGGCATAATTTTTGCAGGTACTCCTTAGGATGATTTGGTTGATGGTGTGACTTGGCCTTCATCCCTGCCACCGGGATAGACGGTCGAGTGGGTTATTGCTTCCGCAGGAGAGGACCAGGAGGAGTAGCGTGGCCAGGCTTCGCCATGTTGCTCGGTTTTCTCCGTTAGTTATTTCCGCTGCATTAAAATTTATGGTTAATATTTCTAAAACTCCGATAATGTAATCACTAATGATACTTATTAAATTGTGGTATTATGTTTTATTGTATTTCTCTGTGCCTCACCTTCGTTTGAGCTAGTGGTATTCGATCCTGGATAAGTGGCTTTATCGGACTAGATCCGAGGGACTGACGTTTTATTCCTGTTTAAGTGTGTTGCTGCCCTTAAGGGTGCGGCTTGGGCACTTAAGCTGGAATAATTCGGGCGGTTCCGCCACAACTGGTATCGGAGCGAATACCATCACAGAGAAGTCAATAAGTCATGATTCCAACCTTTTCTAAAGTAAAATTTGCTTAGAAACCAATATTGGATAGATCGTCAGGACGATCAGGATAGAACTAGGATGTGAAGCCTTAGGAAATAGATGGGTAGCTAGGTGGCTATTTATATAGGCCATAAAGGCTACTACTACTATTAAGAAGGATGTTGTAGAAGCACCCGAAAAATTAGTTAGGTTTGAGAAGACGATTAGTATGAGCATGCATCATGATTGTCGCATTATAATTGTCTCTTGTGCACCAACATGCTTCTCTCACCTTTATTCCAATAATAACTTGTGAATAATGTGATGTACTGCTATGTTAGGAACTATAAGAAATGCTTTACCTTGTGTCGGATTGGTAAGTCTTGACTAGGCTGTGATATGTGTTTCTCTTGCCTTGCTTTCTTGAAGGTACGATAGTTGTTCAGTCCATTTTGCCTCTAACCAAAAAAAAAATGTTGTCTGTCCTGCTCATGAAAAGACCCCCTTCCCCAAATAATCTGGTGGTTCCCTAGTGAAACCCTTTAAAAAAAATCAAATCACGTGCTTGTTTTGGTGTTTCTAGCCCTTGTGTGTTTTACACTTGAAATTGCGCCTGCACAACCTATAGACACCCATAGCTTGACCGCTAGACCAACCCAAGTCCCCTTGTGCACTTGTTGTGTCAAAAAAATTGTTGGTGTCTAGTTGCATAAACCCTATCAAGGCCATGTTTCTTTCCAAAAAAAAATCCTTGCCCTTAAAACTTCATAGCATTTCTGTTAATCATCCTAGCTGATCCTGTTTGCCTACCTCTCCTTTTGCCTGGATCTGGTAATCCTTTTTCTTGTGAATCATGTTGGCTTTATCATCCGAATCTCGGGATCCCCTATTGATTCTGCCTCGTTATCTGGTTATCTCCTATAACCCGTTCTCTAGCATCGGATGTTGATCTGCCTAAATCTCTCATTTCTGACCATTCTCATATTCCTTCTCCGAGGATCATGACGCTTGTTTTATCAACTTATCTCTAAACGGCGTATCCATGTGGATTAATGGATGTTGCTGTTATCTTTGGATCTCTCATGTCTCTAAAAGCTTATCAATCTCGATCTCATGGTTGGTTCCTCCTCATATCAAATATCGTATCAATCTTTGGCTGATAATCCCCGTGATGATCATAAAATAGTTTTTTTGAGTTGAAGAAAATTCTCATGTGATGCTCTTTTGTCAACAATCTTTGCTTCAACTCTGGTCACATTCTTACTTTCTGAGCCATACTCTCATGGGCTCCACCTAGTTATGCCACGTGAATTTTTCATTGGTTACGTTTGGTAATGGTGTCATGACTAACGACTGATGGTGCCGCGACGGAACCGAGAGCCTACTATGGTGCACACATGGTTAGCTGCTCGGCACGCGCTGGTATCACGGTTAATAGTCGTGATCCATCATGAGACTATACCGATGTGCTCTCTTTTGTGGACAACCTCTCAGAATGATCGCTGCATTTTGTCTCGATATGTCGCGATATTCTATCCAAATCTGTCTTCAGTATCTTCTCAGATATCATCTTAGGAATTTACATCTATCTTCAGCTTGGGAGTTACATGCTTCTCCACCCTTGAAGATCCTCATTCGAATCTCGGGACGAGATTCTTTTTAAGGGGGGAAGGCTGTGACACCTCAGGTGTCTATTCCGTGTTATGTCGAAAGATTTATCCTAATCGCGGATGCTAAGTGAAAAAAAATCTCTATTTCTCGCTCGCGTTTGTCTCTGATTATCCAGATTATTCATTCATGTTTCACCGAATTCAGAGTTACTCAGTCTCACAGAAGGCCGAATTTGGAGCCTGTTAAAACTTTTAACTCTCGGCACGAATACGAACTCGATAATCCATCTCGAATGATAAATCTCATCAGAAGCTCGTTTAATCAAACGCTCGACAGCTGCTAGTCGAGCTGTGTCCGACTCCGATTTCTCGATGTTCGATCTATGCCCAAAAATTAATCCGACTCCGTACTCTCAAACGGGATGCTCAATATGTCGTCATCGAATCAATTATATCCGACTCGGCTAAATATCTCAAGTCCGAACCGAATTCAAAGCCCCGTATCGACAGCGATTTTAAAATGCCACGATTCACCTTCTTCGACTAAAAATCCGAAAGCCGATCGTATCCCGAGACAATTTAATTTCAAATCATGCGCGAGGAGTTATTTCCGAGCGAATTCAAATCAGACTCTCGGCCAAGTTAATCGCGCAATCGACCGTTCATCCGAACTCTAGTTCACTCTGTTTTGCGTACGGACGAAATCCGCGGGAGCATTTTGTTATTCCGGAAAATAATTCGTGAAGCCGGTTTTGGATTTTGGGCCAAGCCTATTTGGCCCAATTGAAACCCTAACCCTAGGATTTCTCTATAAATACGGATCCTCTCCCTTGCCCTTGGCTATTTTTGCACTCCCACCCCTAGCCGTCACTTTCTTTTTCTCCCTGTCTTCTTCTCCCACACAGTAGCAGCCCATGCCGTCCTTCCTCTGGTTCTGCACGGCGACCAGCAGGGAGCTCAGCTCCTTCTTGCCATGGCGCTAGGCACCCATGTAGCAGGGACAGCGCCCTTCCTCCCTGCTCCTCCCTTGCGCAGGCCTGCTTCAGCCGAGTCCCCTTCTTCATGGCATTCGGCAGCAGGGAGACTTTCTTCCCACGGCTGCAGCAAGCAGCTCTGCTCGCCTCCTCCCCATGGTGCCTCCACCTCCCTGCATGCTCTCTGCCCCTTCTGTCTTGGCGAGCTGAAGCTCTCCCATGGTGTGGCCGAGCAGCAGCTCCCCCTCCCCTCGCCCCTGCTCTCCTCTGGTCGGACCGACCCCCAGTTCGAGCGGGTGAGCTGTCGTCGCCCATGGCGCCTAGCGCAGGGAGCTCCCTCCCTCTCCAATGTAGCAGCACGTGAGCTCGCCCCCTTCCTCCTTTTCCCTAGTGCGGCAGCAGGGAGCCCCTGCTTGGACAGCAGCCATGGCATCCAAGTTCTCTGCGCGGCGATGCCGGTCCAAAAACAGCAGCCCCGGATCCCCTCCGCATCGCGTGCTTCACTCGATCTGCGCAGTCTCGACCCACGCCGTCGCGTTGGTGTTTGGGGGACAGCCCATGCCGCGTCGTCGATCTGCGCAGATCGACCGTCTACGCGTCTCACGTCGCCGGATCTGCGCAGCCCCATCCGCGACGTCGTCGAAACCCGTGGTGAGAAACCCCCGCTGCCCTTGCTGCTATTGTATTTTTATTTTTGGGCTCGGTAAAACTGTTGAACGGTTGTGTGTGTCTAATCACAGCTAGCCGTCAATTGCCATTCGTCGCGCACGCGTGTTCGATACAAGACCGGTCGGGTGAACCACATGCTTGCACAACTCAACTCCGATCCCGTTCAGGTTGATTGATTTATAATAATACATGTGCTCTGGTTGATGTTGGGCAATGCATGTATATATGTGGAAGTGTGTAATATGTTTCGGCTATACACGTTAGTAGGATCACATTTGCGGTTAAAGAACAAGCGGTTGTTGATGTGTGCGATTTGTAGTTTGTATAAGTATATTTTGGTCGATGTGGTGTACATTGGTGTTGGAATGTGTGTGGGTATAAAAATGTTTTGGTTATATGTCGTAGCAAGGTTGCCTTCACGGTTAGGTAAGAAAACATGTTGTGTTGTCTAACGTGATGAGTAAATTGGAAATACATGGGATGCGAGGATTTAATTAGTGCACGTAGGTGTGTGTGTGCCGTGGTGTGATATAGTAGTGGTGGCGTGAGATAATTGTTTGAGGTGTGCGGGTGTATGCCGTGATATGGTTACACTCGCAACGAGAAAAGATGTACACATTGGGTAACACGACGCTTAGGTTACTGTTGTATAATCGAATAAAGGATGTATTATTAAGCTTGAATCAAAATGTAGGGTACTAGTGGTACGCTAGGCAGGCGGTGTCCAAATAAATTAACCAGTTGTTGTGTAGTTGTCGTGAGTGATTTATCGTTAGTGGGTAGTTGGGTTACGAGTTATGTAAGGATTATGTTGGAAACTAGAATGCAGCGCGTAACTGTGTTCGAGTTGTGAATAATAGATAAGTAGGTCTTGTTGATGTCATTAGCAAGTGGGATGATTCCTGTGGTGCGATAAATTTTGATGGGCAAAGAACATGCGTAGTGAGTCGATCAAGTTACCCAAAAATAGTGTTAAGTTGAGGCTTAATTGTGCGTGAAAGTAATAATGTGTTTAATACTTAGAACTCTTAGTCGATAATAGAATTTATCTCGGCTTAAATGGAGGGGTGGTGACATGCCAAGGTAGTCATCAATTCCTCTATGTTTATAAGTCGAGTCAAGTCGATGCGAAATTGGTGTTCGTTAAATTATGTTTTGCATATAGTGTAATGGAGTTAGTTGTTTTGGGATCATTATTAAAATGCTCTGTTCATATGATAAATATGTATGATTGCAGAAATGTTGAAGTGTATGTTGTGTCTCAGTCTGCGATCATAATAGGCAAGCCGACGTGTATGCTGATAGCGGGTTGTGTCGTTGCTCTAGTTAGTCGACTTGTTAGATGACTTGGTTTAGCTCGTAATCACGGTAAATTACTTGTTGTGGTCTAAATGTATATGGTTATGGTCGCGGGTAAAAAGTATTAGTGCTCATGTGAGGTCTAAGTTAAAATACAAATTATTGTGTGAACAACACTTCGATATCGATTATCGGGGAGAATGCGTTGTTAATTAAATATAGTACTTCTAGTGCTCATAATGACACGGATAAAAATTTGTAAGTTCACTTGTTAGTCTCACTTGGTTATTTTAACTCTAACAAATGTCAAAGTGTTATAATAATTCAAGTCTCTAGAACGCGGCAATTCTTGAATTGTATAGAAGCTGAAATGTGTTGATTGCTGTTTTGGGCTGCACGTACTGTTTTCGGTGTGTTGTATGTTTGATGAACTAAAGTATGTTTTCTGTAGATATGTGCTATATAAAAGTTGTAGTTCACTTGTGTATCTAGCTTGTCCTAAAAATGCATGACCTAAGAATTGATTGTTTAGAAGCTATACTTTTCACAAGTTCAGTAACTGAATCTGTCCAATTTCTGAACAGATTTCAGAGATTGCAATGGTTGCTTAAGTTAATGTTGAAATAAGTTATTGGTGGCCACAAGAAAGTTATAGATAACTCTATTATCTTACTTGTGTTAAAATTTTACAGCCATAGGTCTGACAGTTTAGGAGTTATGCTGTTTACAAATTCAGTAACTGAATCTGTCCAAATTCTGTACAGATTTCAGAAACTGCATTGTTTGCTCAATTTAATATTGCAATCTGTTCATGGTCGCTATAAGAAAGTTGTAGATGCTTTTTGGATCTTGCTTGTGTTAAAATTTCATAACTACAGGCCAGATAGTTTAAGAGTTATGAATTTTACAAACTGCTTGCTGTGTTCTGTCCACCGTCAGAACAGATTTCGAAAACTGTGTTGTTTGATTTAGTTAAACATTGAATCACTTCTTAGTGATTATAAAAGTTATGTAGTGCTTTTTCTGGGCTTTCCAAAAAGTCTTAGATCACTCTTTTTGGTGGTCTGAAGCTTAAGTTATGAATGTTTCAAATATGAAGACTGAATCTGTCCAGTTCTGGGCAGCAAAGTCTTTAGTGATGTTTATCCTTAGTTAAATATTGAATCACCTTGGGATGTTTATAAGTAATTTGTAGAACATTTAATTAGCTTTACAGAAAGTCCAGGATCACTTTGTTTGGATGTCTGAATCTTTAGTTGTGAATTTTTAAAGTCACAAGTCTGAATCTGTCCAAATCTGGGCAGAGCTGCTGTGTTTGCACAATTCGACTTTGCTAAGTGTTGAATCATGTTGTGATGACAATACCAAAGTTGTAGAGCCCTTTTTAAGCTTTCCAGAAAGTCCTAGTTTGCTATTTTTGGATTAATATTTGAAGAGTTATGATTAAAACGAGTGACTGCTGTGCTGCTGTCCTAAAAATCTGCACGTGCTCAAATGAATGTTTAGTTCACCATTTTGGCTAAAAATGCGTAGTTAGCACTTAGCGGACATAGACTTGTGATGGCTAAACTTAGGTTAACATGTGTTCCATGATTAATGTACTTGCTTGCTGTAGTTGGTTGTGGATAGGAATTCCTCCTCTGTTGAATTGGTGCTTGGGATGGTTTTGTGTGATCACTAGAAGAACTAAGGAAAAGCCGTGACAAACTTATAGACTTAACTAATATAAGGTTAGGTAACTAATGGATAGTTAAGTGAACGTGGTAAATGTTTGTGCTCGTGATATCGTGTTTGTGTTGGGTAAATATAAGAAATATTTGTTGTCTTTTAAGGATGTTAGTATTGAACGCTGATAACATATAGATAACTAATGCTAGCGTATGGTTGTTTATGATGTCTTACAATTTACTGTTAGTTCACTACCCTGTATTTGAATGTCTTGTGATGCATTTCATCATATTCATACATATGCATCTTGCATCTCATTTAGGACCGAGAGAGGATGATCGTGCAAGTGCTGTGGTGCCACCCACAAGGTGCAGTCAGTGGACGACACAAGGAAAGATGGACTTAACTAGTGGATGCTCGCCAAGCGAGTATCCACCCCAGCAAACACTATCTAAGTGTTAAATTAAAGGCAAGCCCCGGTTTTATGCATAACCGTTATATATGCTATTTTACTATACTTAATATTTGTAGGCTTGTACTGTGCACTTAAGTGTAGGAGTTGACTGAAACCCTAGTTGCATGAACTCAGGATTCCTTTTGAGATGGATACTAGTATGCTAGTTCGAGTAGCTGCTTTACTAATTAGGGATCTCGGTAGAAGTCGAGTGATTTTTCTAGCACTCGCGCGAGGTCAGGAATTGATTGTATCCATTTTATATCGGAATGATGATGGTCTGTTGACAACGGTCCATGGGGATGCGTTGTCTACGAGACGAAAATTGGAATAAGGATTAAGGTGTGGTACCATGTGTCAAGCGTTTGAACGTACTAAACATATGCTGAGAAATATGGTAAATCGGTAAGCCTAGTACCTGAGTGAACCTGCCCGCAGACTTTACCCCTCACGCGACCTGAGACGTGGTCTCCCATTCCGGTTATGGTGGGTACAAGTGCGGTCACTGCACGACGGCAGTCGGGGTCAGTGAGGGATTGTACGCCAAGGCGGTGAGCCCTGATCTGTTGCCAGGGAATCGATGGGGACGGTTGATGTGTGTGGGGACGGAGTGCCTCGCCACGTCGTGTGTTTAGGTTTACCTTGCAAGGATAAAAACTCGATTCGAATCGTCTGCTTCTCGCAGCTAATGAGACTGCTTGATCCATGCTGCTACATTGAGTAATAAGTGGAAATGAGGTGACTGGCAAAAGATGTTGATTGGTAAAAATGTTTGATACCATGTATGCTTAGCTAGGTACACATCTAGTCTAAAGGATTCTACTAAAACTTGAAAAGCTAAAACTTGTTTTTAGACTCAGCTAGTGCTTTTGGCAAACCAAACCCCTCAGCCAAACAGCTGCATGTCTAGAGGTAGAGTAGACTCCTCACACCGGGTAAGTCTAGTTGAGTATTAGTATACTCAGCCTTGCTTGTGGCATAATTTTTGCAGGTACTCCTTAGGATGATTTGGTTGATGGTGTGACTTGGCCTTCATCCCTGCCACCGGGATAGACGGTCGAGTGGGTTATTGCTTCCGCAGGAGAGGACCAGGAGGAGTAGCGTGGCCAGGCTTCGCCATGTTGCTCGGTTTTCTCCGTTAGTTATTTCCGCTGCATTAAAATTTATGGTTAATATTTCTAAAACTCCGATAATGTAATCACTAATGATACTTATTAAATTGTGGTATTATGTTTTATTGTATTTCTCTGTGCCTCACCTTCGTGTGAGCTAGTGGTATTCGATCCTGGATAAGTGGCTTTATCGGACTAGATCCGAGGGACTGACGTTTTATTCCTGTTTAAGTGTGTTGCTGCCCTTAAGGGTGCGACTTGGGCACTTAAGCTGGAATAATTCGGGCGGTTCCGCCACATAATATGAACTAAGGTAGATGTAGTTTTATTCATTTAATAAAATAAATAAAAGGAGCACCTTAGAGGTATAAACTTGTTTTAGCTTGTGAGATTAATAATAGGTATTACATAATTTCATCTCTGTTCTAAGTTTTAGGTCATCATAAAATAAATTGATCTATGATTATGTACTTGTAAGTAACACTTAGGGAAATAGTAATCTATTTTCAAACAAAGTTAATGTAGGTTATAGTTTATGTTATACTTTGAATCCATTATCCCTTATGTAGTATTGTGTCTTTTTAAAGATGTGTTCCAATGTTTGTACATGTTTGGTGTGATGTTCATTTGTACTTTCCAAATGTATTGAATGCATGCTCGCTTTATTTAGACAACGAGCAGTCCGAGATTCCTGAGTGTGTTGTTGGAGACCTCCCTCAGCAGCAACCTGGTGAAGGCAAGTGTCCTCTGACCCATTATGTCCTACATACTTTATGATTCACTGTCCCGCATTACTTTATGAAACCTAAGGATTGACTAGTTTGTATTCATTTATCCTTGTTTACCTTTTTGGGTGATCATGGTTAGCATGTTGCTATTGCTTTAACTTAATCAATGAACATGATGTAAACATTTATGATATGATACTGTTATCCTGACTATGTGGATGACCTTGTGATACCTTAGGGGACTCAGGCCTTTTTCCTGAGTACCTCTCCGTAAGGACCTGTTCGTGGAGTGACCACCCGGGATAACAGTGCAACCATGAGGGTAGAATGGGACGCCCTTAGCTGATTAATTAGATGAACCTGGGGGTGTAGTTTGCTTTGCCGGATGGCCGTCAATGGGGGCCGGGGCGTAGTGCTCGCTCTGCCAAGATTGGGGTGCAGAGGTTCATTCGATTTGGTTTTTGTTAGTCACCCAACTTGGGGAGATGTATTGCGTTTGTACGACTGGCGAAACCTAACGAGCAGCAATGCACCAGGGGAGTCTTTGTAAAAGGCTACGTAGTGAAACCTTGCCGACTCACCCTGGTAGTGTTTAAGGGTTTGATCGACCCAAGGCATAAAGGGATCACAACTTGTGGGTAAAGTGTACAACCTCTGTAGAGTGTTAAAAACTGGTATATCAGCCGAGCTCACGATTAAGAGCAGCCTTGGGATCCTCTTTGATTAGAAGAACTTGGATACTTTTATGATGATGATTAACAATGATGCTATAAAATCTGATCTTTGGTATTTCCTCTTTTGAGGAGGTACTTCTGGGTAATAACTGGGTTTATTACTAAAACTTGGCTTTACTAATAATGATAAATATTTGACCAACTAAAAGCAACTACTTGACCTCAACTCCATATACAGCTAGTCCACTTTAGCCAAACGGGACATTTGCTGAGTACGTTGATGTGTACTCACCCTTGCTTTACACACCACCCCAACCCAGGTTGTCCCCACTGTACTCAGTGCTCATGAGGTGATGCTAACAACATGGAAGATTTCGAGGAGTTTCAGGAATATGACGAGTTCTAGTTCTGTCTTAGTGGCAAACCCCTAGTCAGCTGCCTGTGTAGGCTTGGCATCTACGTTTCTTATTTCCGCACTTTGATAATTATGTTGAACAATGATTATGTAATAGACTATGTGGATGTCTTGGACATCTTGATGTAATAAAGTACCTTTCCGCTATTTATTTCAAGCATTGTGTGATGATGTCCAATTATGTAGTCGCTGTGTACGTGAGTTTCTGATCCTGGCACGTACATGGTTCGCATTCGGTTTGCCTTCCAAAACTGGGTGTGACATAAGTGGTATCAAAGCCTTGCTGATTGTAGGACCACTAATCTAGACTAGAATGGACGACCTAAGGACTATAGACCTCTACTCTTACCTTGACCTTAGTGACTTTTCAAAGGTTGGTCATCTTGACCAACTCTATGCTATTTACTTATCTCAAAAAAGGTTTCGTCTCACTTTCCTTTCTATTTACTTTCTGGTCTCATAGTTCTATTCTTACTCTTGTGCTTATGATGTCTTTTGTAGATGGCTCGTCTTAGGTGCACTGCACGTAAGTCTGTGATCCCCTTTTTGCCTTCTCGCCTGGCGGAGCGTCCACTGCGTCGCATGGAGTCAGGTTAGTCCAGTCACCTGGAGAGACTGCATCGTCGCCTGCACGAGGAGCAGGAGCACCGACGCCAGGAGCAGGAGCAGGAGCAGCAGGACTCTTCCCCCTTGCCTCAGCAGGAGGGGAGACTGAGAGGCCGCCTTCCCCTGCACCTCAGCCAGAGATGCCCCCTGCACCACCATAGGGCTTCCTGGCTGCTGGAGGAGACCCTGACGAAGATGGAGACAACGACGCCGGTGGCAGTTCGAGCCACGACATGGAGCTTTCGGAGGAGCCGGAGCCGGATGGATGGATCGCTAGACCCATCACTCGCAACGCCGCTCGCAGGTGTCACTTCTATGACGCTCTCGATACCTTGTTGCGTCGGGCTTTCGACCGACACACCTAGTCTATCGAGTACCGTTGTGTAGTCTACCAGCATCGTCGCGGGCTATACTCGGACCAGTGGGAGGCTACTTGCTTGGTGCGCCGTCCGAACGATGATCTTCGGGGTGCAGAAGCCTTCTCAGAGCACTATTCTATCACTGAGAGGGATACTGCCGAGGCAGCCATGTAAGATGCAGCACAACGGGCACTTTCTCAGTATTGCTCGTTGTTCAGCGGGGTAGCTGATGACCTTGACCTGAAGTACTACCCTCGCCGTTCGACCGGTAGTGCTGGAGGTGTGATTGTCTCACCAGTTGGTGATGGCAATCCCAGGCTGAGCAGCATGGTCAACTTGGTCGTCGTGGTCAACAGAGAGTTGGACCACGCCCTTGACGAGTTGGGCAAGGTTCGGGCGGAGGTTGTGGAATTGCATGCTGAATGCACGGCACGCCA
Source organism: Zea mays (assembly GCF_902167145.1). NCBI lineage: Eukaryota > Viridiplantae > Streptophyta > Magnoliopsida > Poales > Poaceae > Zea > Zea mays. Next base: position 149,091,999 of record NC_050100.1, read on the forward strand.
CTATCTGGATGGTGGTTCTCCCACCCCTGTCGGGATTCAGCACCCTTACCGTTCACCGCCCCGTGGTCGCTTCGACTATGGTACCCCAGACTGCAGGACCCAGATAGATTTGGATCCCTAGATCGATAGAGTCAGAGTCTGTAATAATGCTTAATTCAGTGTCCTAGTCTAGTCAGTCTAGTTAGAGGTAGTTTGCTTATTTTATGTTGGATGGTTGTTATGATGGACATGTAATGAAGTTGGATCTTTGTAATGATTGTCACCAAGGTGTGGGTGTCCCCTGCAACATGGTGTATTTATTAATAAAAGTCAGTTATTTAGTTGGGTAATCCATTTATTTCCACTTTCCTCTTTATCTGAGAAGCTGTCAGTGAAGATGGTCATTTGTTCAGTTCTATGAAGATCTTCTATACATCTTTTCTTATGCTGAAAGACTGTAGAGTCAGATTTGATATGTGTGTGATTTCTACAGATGTCTGAGAACAGGCGCAGAGGTTCGAGGCGTGCTCAGCCAGAGCAGCAGGCACCCCAAGAGGAGGCAGCTCCGCAGCAGCATTTGCCACCGCCACCCCCGATGACCATTGAGCATATGTTCTTGATGTAGACACAGGCAGTTCAGGCAATCGGTCAAACATTAGCAGCGATGCAGCAAGCTCAGCGGCAGCCACCACCGCCCCAGCCTCAGGTGCAAGTCCAGATGCCACAAGTGACTAGAGACAAGCGGGCAGAGTTCATGAGGGGCCATCCCCCTGTTTTTGCCCACTCTGCTGATCCCATGGACACTGAAGATTGGCTGCGTACCGTGGAGCGCGAGTTGCACACTGCCCAGTGCAACGATCGAGAGAAGGTGTTGTATGGTCCTCGACAGCTGAGGGGAGCAGCACAGTCTTGGTGGGAGTCTTACCTCGCCACCCATGCCAACCCTGAAGCCATCACTTGGGAGGAGTTCAGGGATAACTTCCATCACTACCATGTGCCCGAGGGACTGATGATAGTGAGGAAGGAGGAGTTTCTCGCCCTGAAGCAAGGTCCCTTGTCTGTCAGTGAGTATAGGGACAAGTTTCTGCAGCTGTCACGTTATGCCCCAGAGGATGTCAACACAGATGCCAAGCGGCAGTACCACTTTCTGAGAGGATTGGTTGATCCCCTCCACTATCAGCTGATGAACCACAATTTCCCCACCTTCCAGCATTTGATCGATAGAGCAATCATGATAGAAAGGAAGCGTCGGGAGATGGAGAATAGGAAACGCAAGATTGGTGGACCTCAGGTTGGGAGTAGCAGCCGTCCTCGCTACTCAGGCAACCCACCTCAGCAATTCAAGCAAGGTCACCAGCACTAGCACCAGCATCAGCGTCAGAACCAGCAGCAGTACCAGAGGCAGTTTCCTCAACAGCAGCAGTACCATCAGAACAACCAACGAGGAAATCAATACCAGCGTCAGAGCAACCAGACAGCCCGTCTTCCTGCCCCAGCAACCAACCAGAACAATCAAGCAGCGCCAGCTCAAGGAGGAAGTCGTGCATGTTTCCACTGTGGGGAACAAGGCCATTGGGCGAATCATTGCCCAAAGAAAGCAGCTCAGTAGCAGCCAGCTCCCAATGCCCCAGTCAGGCAGAATGCAATGCAGCAAGGAGGCAACAACCGAGGGCAACCTCGTGCCCAGTATGGAAAGGTGAACCACTTGGAAGCCGACACAGTCCAGGAGACTCTAGGAGTGGCACTAGGTACGTTTTCAGTCAAGTACCATTCTGTAAATGTCTTATTTGATAATGGAGCAACGCATTCTTTTGTGACTGCATCATGGGTAGAATCACATAATATACCAGTAGCACCCATGTATCCACCTATGAGAGTTAGTTCAGTTGGTGGAAGGACCCAAACTGATAGATTTTGCCCTAGTACAAAGGTTCAAATAAGGGGGATAGAGTTCCCCGCCGATTTGATAGTTATGGGTAACCAAGATACAACTATAGATGTCATCCTAGGGATGAATTGGCTAACCAAGTATCAAGCCAGTCTTAGTTGTGACAAGAGAACAGTGAAGTTAGTGTCCCTATCAGGAGAAGAAGTGTTAGTGGAGTTGGTCTTGTCAGGACCAAGGAAAGGGAGTTGTCACCAAGTCACCGCTCATATTGAGGAGATTAAACCATCAGAGGCTATCAGTGTAGTATCAGATTTCCCAGATGTGTTTCCCGAGGAGTTACCAGGTATGCCACCTGAAAGGAAGGTTGAATTTACCATAGAGCATATTCCAGGCACTGCCCCTATTTCCAAGAGAGCCTATCGAGTGTCCGGACTAGAGTTGGTGGAACTCAAGAAGCAGATTGATGAATTGTTAGAGAAAGGTTATATCAGACCGAGTACCTCGCCTTGGGCAGCCCCAGTGTTATTTGTGAAGAAGAAGGATGGCACGAAGAGGATGTGCATTGACTACAGATCTTTGAATGAAGTTACTGTCAAAAACAAGTACCCCTGCCCAGAATTGAAGACTTATTTGATCAGTTGAGAGGAGCCAGTGTGTTCTCAAAGATAGATCTGAGGACAGGATACCATCAGCTCAAAATCCGACCCTCAGACATACCAAAGATGACATTCATCACCAAGTATGGATTATATGAGTTCATGGTCATGTCATTCGGATTGACGAATGCGCCAGCGTATTTCATGTACTTGATGAATAGTGTGTTCATGGACTACCTCGACAAGTTTGTAGTGGTGTTCATTGATGATATTCTTGTATATTCCCAGAATGAGCAAGAGCATTAGGAGCATTTGAGGAAAGTACTTCAGAGGCTGCGAGATTGCCAGCTGTATGCCAAGCTTAGCAAGTGTAAGTTCTGGATCAGCGAAGTTCTATTCTTGGGTCATATTATAAACCGAGATGGACGATCTGTGGATCCAAAGAAGGTAGCAGCGATTCTGGACTAGAAAGCGCCAAAAGATGTCCGAGGAATCAAGAGTTTCATTGGAATGGCCGGTTATTATCGGCATTTCATTGAAGGTTTCTCCAAGATTGCTAGGCCAATGATAGCCTTGTTGGCAAAGAAGGTTGAGTTCAAGTGGACCCCAGCGTGCCAGACGTCCTTTGAGACATTGAAGGAGAAGTTGACAACGGCACCAGTGCTGATTCTGCCAGATGTTGACAAGCCATTCTCAGTGTATTGCGATGCTTCGTATACCGAACTAGGATGTGTGTTGATGCAGGAATGGAGAGTAGTGGCATACTCTTCCCGACAGTTGAAGATTCATGAGAAGAATTATCCTACTCATGATCTGGAATTAGCAGCCGTGGTTCATGCATTGAAGACCTGGAGGCATTATCTTTATGGGCAGAAGTGTGATATCTACACGGACCACAAGAGCCTTAAGTACATATTCACTCATTCAGAGTTAAACATGAGACAACGAAGATGGCTAGAGTTGATCAAAGATTATGAGCTAGAGATTCATTATCACCCAGGCAAAGCAAATGTGGTTGCAGATGCTCTTAGTAGAAAGAGTCAAGTCAATATGTTGGCCGCTCACCCGATGCCGTATGAGCTAGCGAAGGAGTTCAATAGATTGAGTCTCGGATTTCTAAACAACACTCAAGGAGTGGCAATTGAGTTGGAACCCACTCTAGAGCAAGACATCAGAAAAGGTCAGAAGGATGATGAGAAGATCAACAAGATCCGACAGCTGATCATAGATGGAAAAGGCAAGGATTTCCGTGAAGATGCAGAAGGAGTGGTATGGTTCAAGGATAGATTGTGTGTTCCCGATATCAAGTCGATCCGAGAACTGATTCTCAAAGAAGCCCATGAGACAGCATACTCTATACACCCCGGTAGCGAGAAGATGTACCAAGACCTGAAGAAAAGATTTTGGTGGTATGGTATGAAAAGAGAAATAGCAGAGTATGTGGCTGTATGTGACAGTTGTCAGAGGATTAAAGCAGAACATCAGAGACCTGCGGGTTTGTTGCAACCATTGCAGATTCCTCAGTGGAAGTGGAATGAGATCGGAATGGATTTCATAGTCGGTTTGCCTCGCACTCGTACTGGTTATGACTCCATCTGGGTAGTAGTGGACCGTTTGACAAAGACGACCCATTTTATACCAGTCAAGACCACCTACAACAGTGCGGTGTTAGCCGAACTATACATGGCTCGAATTGTGTGCTTACATGGCGTTCCGAAGAAGATAGTATCAGATAGAGGCACCTAGTTCACCTCTCATTTTTTGCAGCAGTTGCATGAAGCTTTGGGCACACACTTGAAGTTCAGCTCAGCTTACCACCCACAGATAGATGGTCAAACAGAGAGAACCAATTAGATTCTGGAAGATATGTTGAGGGCTTGTGCTTTGCAAGATAAGATAGGTTGGGACAAGAGATTACCATATGCAGAATTCTCTTACAACAACAGCTACCAAGCCAGCCTAAAGATGTCAGCATTTGAAGCGCTCTATGGAAGGAATTGCAGAACTCCATTACATTGGGACCAACCTGGTGAAAGACAGTTGTTCGGTCCAGATATTTTGCTTGAAGCCGAAGAGAACATCAGAATGGTCTGAGAGAATCTAAACGCAGCGCAGTCCAGACAGCAAAGCTATGCTGACACCAGAAGAAGAGAACTCAGTTTTGAAGTGGGAGACTATGTCTACTTGAAGGTGTCACCCATCAGAGGAACCAAATGGTCTGGAGTCAAAGGCAAGCTAGCACCACATTATATTGGGTCGTATCAGATTCAAGCAAGACGTGGAGAAGTGGCTTATCAACTCAGTTTGCCAGAGAACCTGTCCGCAGTAAATGATGTGTTCCATGTGTTTCAGTTGAAGAAATGCTTGAGAGTGCCAGAAGAGCAGTTGCCAGCAGAGGATCTTGAAGTTCAAGAAGATCTGACTTATATTGAGAAGCCAACCCAAATTCTAGAGACAGTAGATCGGGTCACTCGGAGAAGTACCATCAGGATGTGCAAAGTCAAATGGGGTCACCACTCAGAAGAAGAAGCAACCTGGGAAAGAGAAGATGATTTAAAAGCCAAGTACCCTGAACTCTTTTCTAGCTAGCCCTGAATCTCGAGGGCGAGATTCTTTTAAGGGGGATAGGTCTGTAACACCCTGAATTTGGGGGTATAAAATTTCTTTCTAATGATCACCCAAATTCATGTGTTACTCTTCTCTATCTCACTCTAGTTTCCTTCTCTCTCTCTCCTTCTCCTTTAATTAGAGTTAGTTGTATTAGTGAGGAATTATTTATGTTATGTTTGCCAAAACCTTATGAGTCATGACATGTTGCATCATGCTGAGCTTAAAATATTCTTTGAAGTGTTGCACATGTTTGAATTTATTTGAATTTGAAACCTAGCTTGAATTTGGATTTGAAAACCCTATAGAAAAAGAAATGGAAAAGGAATTAGAAAATCCAGGGAAAAAGAAAAGGCCATTTCGGCCCAAACCAGCCCACCAGGTCCAGTCCCGCGCGCGCCTACCACCCCTAACATGCGGACCCCACCTGTCGGCGCCAGTCTCTCGCGCGCGCCCTCTTTCTCTCGTTCACTGCCCAGTGGGGTCGATCTATCGGCGCCAGTTACTTCACCCGCTCTCTCCCTCTCTCTCTGTCTCGCGGGCCCGCTTCGCCAGTCGCCGAGTCATTGCCCCACGCGTCCCCTTTTCTCTCTCTGTGCCATGGACCCTCCCTGTCAGTTCTGCCATCCTCGCGCCCGCCGTGGACCAGCGCGTGCATACTCGCGCACGTCGCCAGATTTCTCGGCCACGACGCCGCCCATGTGCCCAGCTCAATTTTTAGAGCCCTGCCAGCGCCCCGCACACACCCCTCGCCTCATTTCGCACAGCTTCGCCCTCTCTCTCGCTCTGCCCACGCCACTAGCCACCGTCGAAGACCCGCGCCCGTGTTCCTGGCCATCCAGCTTGCCGGAGATCGCCCCAAGCCTCCCCGAGCTCCGCCCCAAGGTGAGACACCCGTCCCCGTGCCCAAATTCCTTTACTATGCCCTATGTTCGTCCAATTTTGCCTTCACCGGTGCTCGGCCGCGGCGGTCTGTCGTCCTCGCGTGGTGGTCGGCCGGTTTAGCCCGGTCTAGTTCACCGGAGTAGTTCCCTGTGTCACCCCTGCCTCTGCTGAAGTTAGCCAAGGCCTTAGCGCGCCCTAAGTCCCCTCCCCGTGGCCGGAATCTCTCATCGGAGTTTCTCTGACCCGCCCGAGACTCTCTCACTGCCGTTCTCCCCTCTCTGCCCGTGGATTCATGGCCTCTTCCACGCCATTGAGTTCGCCGTGGCGTCCTCTTCCTCTCTTCCCAACTCCGGCGACCCCAGAGCCACCCTAGATCGCACTAGCCTCAGCTCCAGCGACCTCACCGCCATGGTGACGAGCGACGCCGCCCGCAGCCATCCGTTTACCCTCGGTCTGATTTCCCTCCGTCTGATTCAGATCGAACGGCTCGGACCGCGGGATACCGCTTCGTGCACGCGCGCCTGACACGCCCTGGCCCGCCTGTCAGTGCCATTCGCACCCGCTCGGACCCCCCTCGGACCCGTTTGGACCCCCCTCGGACGCGCTTGGACCCGTTCAGACCCCCTTCGGACCCCCTCCGTCTGATCTTGATCGAACAGCTCAGACCTCCTCGGACCCTTGTAGCCGGCCGTTTCACCCTCTGGCAATGGGCCCGCTCTGTCAGCGCTCTCTCTCCCCCTCTGTCACTAACATTCCCTGGCCCGCCTGTCAGCGCTCGCCAGCCCCCGCGCGCGTGCCCTCTGCCGTAGATCTAATTTCGGCCGTCCATTTCTGATCTGACGGTTAGATTCACCCGATACCCTTCGTGTGGCTGTTTTGCTTAAGAGACCCTCGATTTATTGGAAATCAACCCACCGTCCTCTGTTTTAGCGCATAGGTCCCTGGTTTGTTTTAATTAGACCCCTGGACTTTTATTTAATCACAGGATTAGCCCTAATTTCATATTTTGAATTCCCAAACTTGTTTATTTCATAACTTTTGCATATGAACTCCAAATTTAGTGGTTCAAATTGCAAAATGCTCATAGAATTATTCTGTATTTAAATAAAATGGTTTCACTTACTGTCTGCACACTCTAATTTTTGAGGATTGAATATGAACTAAGGTAGATGTAGTTTTATTCATTTAATAAAATAAATAAAAGGAGCACCTTAGAGATTTAAACTTGTTTTATTCATTTAATAGGTATTACATAAGTTCATCTCTATTCTAAGTTTTAGGTCATCATAAAATAAATTGATCTATGATTATGTACTTGTAAATAACACTTAGGGAAATAGTAATCTATTTTCAAACAAAGTTAATGTAGGTTATAGTTTATGTTATACCTTGAATCCATTATCCCTTATGTAGTATTGTGTCTTTTTAAAGATGTGTTCCAATGTTTGTACATGTTTGGTGTGATGTTCATTTGTACTTTCCAAATGTATTGAATGCATGCTCGCTTTATTTAGACAACGAGCAGTCCGAGATTCCTGAGTGTGTTGTTGGAGACCTCCCTGAGCAACAACCTCGTGAAGGCAAGTGTCCTCTGACCCATTATATCCTACATACTTTATGATTCACTGTCCCGCATTACTTTATGAAACCTAAGGATTGATTAGTCTGTATTCACTTATCCTTGTTTACCTTTTTGGGTGATCATGGTTAGCATGTTGCTATTGCTTTAACTTAATCAATGAACATGATGTGAACATTTATGGTACGATACTGCTATCCTGACTATGTGGATGACCTTGTGATACCTTAGGGGACTCAAGCCTTTTTCCTGAGTACCTCTCCGTAAGGACCTGTTCGTGGAGTGACCATCCGAGATAACAGTGCAACCATGAGGGTGGAATGGGACGCCCTTAGCTGATTAATTAGATGAACCTAGGGGTGTAGTTGGCTTTGCCGAATGGCCATCAATGGGGGCCGGGGCGTAGTGCTCGCTCTACCTAGGTTTGGGTGCAGAGGTTCATTCGATTTGGTTTTTGTTAGTCTCCCAACTTGGGGAGGTGTATTGCGTTTGTACGACTGGCGAAACCTAATGAGCAGCTATGCACCAGGGAAGTCTTTGTAAATGCTACGTAGTGAAACCTTGCCGACTCACCTTGGTAGTGTTTGAGGGTTTGATCGACCCGAGGCATAAAGGGATCACGACTTGTGGGTAAAGTGTACAACCTCTACAGAGTGTTAAAAACTGGTATATCAGCCGAGCTCACGGTTAAGAGCAGCCTTGGGATCCTCTTTGATTAGAAGAACTTGGATACTTTTATGATGATGATTAACAATGATGCTATAAAATCTGATCTTTGGTATTTCCTCTTTTGAGGAGGTACTTCTGGGTAATAACTGGGTTTATTACTAAAACTTGGCTCTACTAATTATGATAAATATTTGACCAACTAAAAGCAACTGCTTGACCTCAACTCCATATACAACTAGTCCAGTTTAGCCAAACGGGACATTTGCTGAGTACGTTGATGTGTACTCACCCTTGCTTTACACACCACCCACCCTAGGTTGTCCCCACTGTACTCAGTGCTCAGGAGGTGATGCTGGCAAGATGGAAGATTTTGAGGAGTTTCAGGAATATGACGAGTTCTAGTTCTATCTTAGTGGCAAACCCCCAGTCAGCTGCCTGTGTAGGCTTGGCATCTACGTTTCTTATTTCCGCACTTTGATAATTATGTTGAACAATGGTTATGTAATATACTATGTGGATGTCTTGGACATCTTTATATAACAAAGTACCTTTCTGCTATTTATTTCAAGCATTGTGTGATGATGTCCAATTATGTAGTCGCTGTGTACGTGAGTTTCTGATCCTGGCACGTACATGGTTCGCATTCGGTTTGCCTTCCAAAACCGGGTGTGACACTGGGGCATAACGCGACAGCTGTAGAAACTTATCCCTATACTCACTGACGGACAGGGGACCTTGCTTCAGGGCAAGAAACTCCTCCTTCCTCACTATCATTAGTCCCTCGGGCACATGGGAGCGACGGAAGTTGTCCCTGAATTCTTCCCAAGTGATGGCTTTAGGGTTGGCATGGGTGGCGAGGTAAGACTCCCACCAAGACTGGGCTGCTCCCCTCAGCCGTCGGGGACCATACAACACTTTCTCACGATCGTTGCACCGGGCAGTGTGCAACTCGCGTTCCACGGTACGCAGCCAATCTTCGGCGTCAATGGGATCAGCAGAATGGGCAAAGACTGGGGGATGGCCCCTCATGAATTCTGCTCGCTTGTCTCTGGGCACTTGTGGTATCTGGACTTGCACCTAAGGCTGAGGCGGTGGTGGCTACTGTTGTACCTGCTGCATTGCTGCAAGGGTCTGTCCGATTGCCTGAACTGCTTGTGTCTGCATCAAGAACATCTGCTCAATGGTCATCGGGGGTGGCGGTGGCAAATGTTGCTACGGGGCTGCCTCCTCTTGGGGTGCCTGCTGTTCTGGCTGAGCACGCCTCGCGCCTCGGTGCCTATTCTCAGACATCTGTAGAAATCACACATATATCAAATCTGCCTCTGCTGTCTTTCAACATAAGAAAAGATGTATAGAAAATCTTCATAGCACTGAATAAATGGCCATCTTCACTGACAACTTCTCAGATAAAGAGGAAAGTGGAAATAAATGGATTACCCAACTAAATAACTGACTTTATTAGTAACTAGACCAAGTTGTAGTGGACACCCACACCTTGGTGACAATCATTACAAAGATCCAACTTCAGTACATGTCCATCATAACAAGCATCCAACATAAAATAAGCAAACTAACTATAACTAATACTGACTAGACTAAGACACTGAACTAAGCATTATTACAGACTCCGACTCTGTCGATCTAGGGATCCAAATCTATCTGGGTCCTGCAGTCCAGGGTACCATAGTCGAAGCGACCACGGGGCGGTGAACGGTAAGGGTGCTGAATCCCGACAGGGGCGGGAGAACCACCATCCAGATAGTGGCGTGCTGCGCACTCAGCACGCAATTCCGCAACCTCCACCCGAACCTTGCCCAACTCGTCAAGGCATGGTCCAACTCTGTGTTGAGCACGACAGCCAGGTTGACCATGCTGTTCAGCCTGGGATTGCCCTCACCAACTGGCGAGACAATCACAGCTCCGGCACTGCCGGTCGAACGGCGAGGGTAGTATTTCAGGTCAAGGCCATCAGCTACCCCGCTGAACAACGAGCAATACTGAGAAAGTGCCCGACGTGCTGCATCTTGCATGGCTGCCTCGACAGTATCCCTCTCAGTTATAGAATAGTGCTCTGAGAAGGCCTCTGCACCCTGGAGATCATCGTCCGGATAGCGCACCAAGCAAGTAGCCTCCCACTGGTCCAAGTATAACCCACGACGATGCTGGTAGACTACATAACGATACTCGATGGACCAAGCGTGTTGGTCGAAGGCCTGACGCAGCAAGGTATCGAGAGCGTCATGGAAGTGACACCCGCGAGCGGCGTCACGAGTGATGGGTCTAGCGATCCATCCCTCCAGCTCCGGCTCCTTCGAGAGCTCCGTGCCATGGATCGAACTGCCACCAGCGTCGTTGTCGTCTCCATCTCCGTTAGGGTCTCCTCCAGCAGCCGGGATGCCCTGTGGTGGTGCAGGGGGCATCTCTAGCTGAGGTGCAGGGGAATGCGGCCTCTGAGACTCCACCTCCTGCTGAGGCGAGGGGGAAGAGTCCTGCTGCTCCTGCCCCTGGTGTCAGTGCTCCTGCTCCTCGTGCAGGCGACGATGCAATCTCTCCAGGTGACTAGACTGACTGGGCACCGTGCGACGCAGTGGACGCTCCGCCAGGCGATAAGGCAAAAAGGGGATCACAGACTTACATGCAGTGCACCTGATACGGGCCATCTACAAAAGACATCGTAAGCACAAGAGTAAGAGTAGAACTATGAGACCAGAAAGTAAACAGAAAGAAAAGTGAGACAAAACTTTTGAGATAGGTAGTGTAACACCCCAGGTGTTTATATTCCGCTCGGCAACGAGTACGGATTTAAGCACGCAATATCAGTAGATAAAACGGATTTTAAATTTTAATCATCCTCGCTTATCGCGATTTTAATATCGCATATGTTCCGTTTGTCGCGAGTGCGACATTATTTTTATTGCTATCTATCCGGGCTCCTCCTAAATTTTTGTGATGTTCGGAACATCGTTGTTTCAAAAATCGGTGCGTCCGGTGATTATTTAAAAATTCATCGCTCACGCAAATCCGAATTCGGAAGCCCGATTCACTCGAATGATTTTTATCCCGGACAGATTAATTTGAACTCGACGACTAAAATACTCGGTGCAAAATAATCCGAATCACGCGTCGTCTGAGTGAAATCGTGCGCGCGAATATGATTCAATTTATCCGTCTGCACGCTGTTTCGACGACGAAATCGCGTATACGTTCGCAGATATGGTTCCGGCTAATTTCAGCCAAATCGCGGAGCAAACCAATCTAAATCGTGCACTGCCCGAGAGAAATCTTGCGCGAGATAAATAATCAGGAGTATTTGGTAATAGATCGATTAAAACAGATAAAGGTAATTAGAACCGGACTCGAATAATTTCTAATCGGTTTAACTTCAACGAAATCAGTCGTAAATTAAAATACCAAAGCCAAAATCCGTGTAGTTCGGTCCGTGTGTTCTCGTCTCGATCTGAATATCCATATATAAATAACGGGTAAAAATTCATCTAACTCTAGAGAATTTACCAAATCAAATGGTATCCAAAATCATGTTGTCAGACTTTGGGTTTCGGAGTTGGTACATTTAAATAAACCTAAATTTCAGTGAGTTTGCACAACTTTGGAGCTTTCTTGTGACTAATCTGTGATGTTATTGTCTACAATCTCTATAGCAAAGTGTTAGAGGGTAGTGTGGTGAGCAGTCTCTGTTAAGTTGGATCTCCCTAAATTTGCTTAGAATTGGGAGAAAATGTTGTTCTTAGTTGAGCTGTCCGGCAAGTTGTGCACTGAACATTGTTCAGTTAGCTGGTACAGAATCAGTGTTTTCGTCTCGTTTTGGAGCACAATAACTCTTAATCCGTGAGCCTTAGGCCTTGGATTGCTGCAGAAAATTTGTAGATCTATATTTTGGGAATAAGTTTAGTTAACTTAGGTTGGTCTTTTATTGCTTGGAATAGTGAGGTTTGAAGGGGTAGAAATGAGAGTTCAGACGGTTTGTTTTGAGTTCAGTTCAAATGGTTGCAGCTTGGTTCAGTTTTGGGGAGCAGAAAAATCCCCACGTCTCTGCTATGCTCCACTTGTAGCAGTTTGGATTGAGACCATGGATAGGAGTAGGATTCGATGCTTCCAGTGCCTAAGTAATTTATGCTTGGTGTTTATCCATTGCCGGTGCCCATCCTGTCTACCTGTCTCTGGTTTGTGTGTGACTTAGGTTCACTGCTCTACCGTGGATTCGATCGGGCATGGTGCTTGTGCCGTGAAGCCGCGTGTGCAGGTTTAAGCAGCTGCTGGCACCATCGAGGTCCTTCCCTGCTGTGATCAGGACAACTTCAGCCAACGCCTATTTCTGTAACTCGTGGCCATGGTTCTCTAGGTGTGTAGCGCTCCTCCTTCACGCGCTCAGGCGCGTCCTCCACGTTCGGCGTCTTACTGCCCCTCGTGCGCGCTCGGCCTTACCTCCCCTGACCACATTGCTCTCTCTAGCTCTCGCGTGTCATCTTCCCTAGCGGCTGGTCGTGCCTCTATCCTACTCCGACGTTCACCAGCGCGCATGCTTTGCACCTGCTCGCCGGTCATCCCTGCCCCAGCGCCTACTTCATCCATGGCCGGCTCTTTGCGTCGGCCTCCTCTGCAAACTCCCTGGCGCTCGGTGCTCTCAGCGCACGCTGGTTCCAGTTTGGCCGACTGCGCAGACTTTCTTCTCCCTGGCTAGAACTCTTTCTTCGGCCATGGCGCGCTCGAGCTCCTCCCTGCTCGCGCTGTCGCCTCGCCTGTTCGTCCCTGCGCGCTCGCCCATCCGGGCTCTGCCTAGCGCCGCGGCTTCCAGCTCGCTCTCCAGCCTTCCTCTTTCCTACGCGTGCGTTTCGTTATTCCTGTGTGTGCTGCCGCGAAGCTCTTTGCTCGTCAACGCTCCAGCCCGGATTTTGCTTTGTCGCCCAGCTTGGCTCTACATCTCCCATGGCTGTCTGCTCTAGCTGCCGTAGTCCCTGCGCGCATCGAGTTTTCGTGTGGAGCTCTCTGCTCACGCGCAGCTCGCTCTTTCTTTGTTGTCGCGGGCACGAATTTTATCTGCTCGCCACAGCGTGTCGAGTTCCCACACCATCATCGCTTCTGTCGCAAGCTCGTTGGCCACAGTTATCTTGACCGCGTTATCTCGCGACTGTGGTCGTGTTCATCGAATTCGCCAACGCTTTGTTGCTGATTCGACTGTCGTCGCTTCGCGTGTTGTCGAGCCCGTCGTTTTCTCTGCCTTGTGCTCGCGCGGTTTCCTTCTCGCCAGCGTGCCCTCTCGGCTCGCTCGGCTTTAATTCCCAATCGTGTCGTCGATCTCGTTGTTTGCCATCGAGTCGTCAAAAACGTCATCCCCGGCTCGATCCCCACCTCACCAGCTTACCCCAGACTTCAATCGAAGATCGTCGTCATTCGTGCATCCCCAAGAAAACCCAAGAATCGGGTGAAGATGAAGTTAGCAGCGCGATATTCCCCAAGCGCTCAACCAATTGCCTAGATCGGAAAATCGCTACCGATCTCGCGGATTCGTGTCAGCTGTGAAAACGGTAAGCTGATAAATTATTCAGAATAGTTTGATCATTGAATAAATTAATGTGCTAGTGCGATGTTCATTAAGGTGCTCGATAAATTGCGTAAGTCACGAAACTCTCGTCGACTTCGCAGTTCTTGCGATTATCGAGCCAGGTTCAGTTATAGCGAGTTATCTCGCTATTCCGGTCAATTAGTTGAATTAGTATACCGAGTAGAATATTAGTAGGCCTGTGGGGTGATGGAATATTTTTATCACTTATAAAGATGAAGTATAATTTATAAAGCAATGGATTAGTTCAGAATTTAATTAATTAACTGATAAATTGTGATTAGGCTAATTGTATTTCATGTGGATAGTTTGTTGTTCGTGATGTTTGCGATAGGTTCGAGAAGTGTAATTATTGCGCTTAATTGTACGTCGATAATTAGTGCCTCCGTATGAAATTGTTCAACGCCTCGCCCTTAGGTGTTTAATACGCTATCGTATAGCACTATTTAGATTTGCGCTATTCATGTTTATATGCATTCATGTGCATAATGCATTTCATTCAGGTACGTGAATTAACCACGCAATGCGGAGAACTAGAACTGAGTCAACCACAAGATGGTACTGATGAATGGAACTGAAGATGGACAGACGAAACAAGTATCAGAACAAAAGATGATCGTCAAGTGGACGTCGCCTAACAAACACTAACCTAGTGTTACCCAGGCAAGCCCCGGTGCATGCAACCCCTTCCTTGTGTTTTTAAATAATTTTTGCATACTTTAAGTCTAGTGAAATGTGCATTAGGTTTATAGGAGTTGCTTGGAACCCTTTGATGCATTGCCTTCCTTGATATCCATACCTTTATAGATACTTCTGGTGAAGTATCAAAAATATGATTTACAAAAATGCTTAGCCCTACTTAAATCTTGTGGATAGAGGTTGTCTTTTGCAATACTTCCTAGCTCAGGGGTTATCCTGAGGAAGGATGACTTCTACCTGCAAGAATATATTTTCATTGGGAGCATGGTGGGATCTTACTGCAAAGTTCCCTGTGATGCTCTTTTCATCCTAAGGAACACAAACAATCCTAAGGATGGAAGTACTTAAATCGGGACTTGGGCTAGGAACAGGTGATGTTCTACCCAGGTTGATTAAGGATTGGATGCGTATGTAGGCTTGCTAGATCAAGGACTATCTTAACTAGCCACATACCCTGGAAATGGGACAGGGTAAGCTTTGCCTCGGGCAGACTAAGGCCAGAATAAGATAACACGGAATGGGCGTGGAGCGGTGGCGAGAGTAGCGTGTACCCTCCGTGGCAAGAGGCTGGACGGTGGTGTATCTGTGCTCTCGGTTGGCGTGAACCTGATCTGGTCTTAAGAACCCTGGGGTCGAGTTGACATATGCAAGGGTTAAGTGCTACATATGTCGTGTGGTTAGAGATCCTCAGCTGAGTAAATCGATTCAGATCGCCGTTATATCCCCGGAGAGTGGAGACTTGATCACTGACCTGCAACCTAAGTCGGGATGTGAACCTCATGAATAAAAATGATGTTGTATTGATGAGATGGTGAAATTAGACCAGATGCAAACAGAGTCTATTAATACTTAATTTGGCGTTAAAATATTGAAAGTAAGGACTCATTTTAGTAAGCTATTTCTGCAAAAGTATCTAAGTTGATTCTTGCTAAAGCCTCTCCTTGATTCCCAATTGCGGCATACCCTTGAGAGTCTTTTCTTTAGTCGGGTATGTCTTGCTGAGTAATTCCATACTCAGGGTTTTATTCCCTGTTGTTTTTTAGGATATAACTTTGTGCTGCTGTGATGGTGTTAAGTGCCGGTGGGCTCGGCCTTCTTATATAAGTATACCCCATCTTTATCTTCTTACTGAGGATGGTCATTTGAGCTAGCATATATTTCAAACTTATACTCTTGTAATCACTCTGATAAAATATTGTAAAATTTTTGTAACCTGTAAAATTTGGTAATAAGATTTCCGCTGCTAAAATGTTGTGTGTGTGATTTGTGTTACTTAATCCCGCGGTTCTGGTTGTAAGTGGTTTATCCGATGTCCTTGGGGCAATCAGACGGATCCTGTTAAGTTATCTGGTGCACATGCATAGCAGTCTAAGGTCTTTGAGACAAGGACAGGTGCATGTGGGCCCAACAACTTGGGAGGTTCCGCCACAGCTGGTATCGGAGCTAGATTAAGTATATACGGTCACAGACGTATTTTCAAAACAAAAGTTTTGGTTTTGAAAAACCTATTTTCAACTAAACACATTGTTTGGCTTTGAAAAACAGTTTTGAAAAACTATAATGCTAGCGACATCCTCTGTTAAGCCCTAAACTAAGGATTATCAGGTGGCTTAGTTGAAAACCGTAACCCATAACCGGGTGGGTATTGCATACATGTGTATTGTTATTTTTAAGGCCATTCAGTTTTGAATGGATCGACGCTCTAGGTAGGGTGAGATGTGAGAGCATGACCGAACAAACGTCGGTCTAGGGAAGTGCTTAATTATAGCGCTTGATTATATACATGTTCTACATATGTATATACGAAAGCTGCGATGTGGAGTAATTATTTTTCTGGGAATTCAGTACCCCATGGTTGTATGGGTATACAGACATGGGAATACTGAGAAATGTAATGTACTTGTAACGACGCACCTACGCTTAGGTAAGAAGGTGAGTTACCATAATGAGTTGCCCTATGGTTAAAGTGTGGCAACAGCGCCTATGCATGGCTCGGCGCTTAATGATGAGCTGGCCTCCATATAGCAATATATGGAGTATAAACTGTGATAAACTGCCATGTGTGAACTGCATCATGGGAATTGGGCTGCAATGAAATTTTCTGCAGGTACACTAACCTCGAAAACGTATGTGTAGTTGACGACTAGCAAAATACCGAGAGAGAACGTATGCCACCGACATAGAACGTTATTGCCACAGTGTGTTGGCAAAATCAGTGAGGACGCATAGGACGAGCATGCATCCTGATTGTTGCATCATGTTTGTCACCTATACACCCAAATTGTTTCTCTCATCCCTATTCCAGTAACCATTGATTGTAAATAATGTGGTGTAATGCTGAGTTATGAACCTCAATGAAATAGATGTCCTCCATTCTTAGGTAATATGTTTAGGTGTTATATGTGTTTGCTCTGGTGCTTGATGTACTGATAGAAGGTTAGTAGTTTGTTTGCTTAAACCGAAAACTAGGCCATGTTCTTAGTTGGTGAACCATGACCCAAGGTTGATTTTTCCGTTATCCCTCCATGACCTAACTCATGCAAATAAATGCTTAGATAACTTCTTCGTTGGACATAAAGTGAACCCAGACCTAAAACAAGAATCTCGAGTCATGTCTCCATCCTAGACCATGCCCTTATTCGATTTGTGCAAGCTGATGTCTCTATTCCAGTTTGCCTGTTCTTAAGGATCGCCATGTTGCTTTTTCAACCTAACCTAGGAAAAGCATGTCCGACCATTTTCTTGAATTTGGTGCCTTTGATTTTCTCATATCTATCGAAGGCATACCAACTTCATCTTGTGATTATTTTCCCTTTGTATCTGATCTGATACTAATCCTTGACCTTGTAATTTCTATGATGGGCATAGAAATATGCTTGGGCTGAAATAACAGTCTCCCATCGTACTTTTTCATTAAGTTTAGGTTATGGCCAAGCCTTGTTCATTTTCTCGGGCCATGATCTATTTGGCTCTCTACTTGTAACCCTTCTTACAGGTGGAGTCTCTTTTCTATATTGTCATATTTGTGCCGCGTGAGATTTCTTATTGGTTATGTCTGGTAATGGTGTTATGGCTAAAACCGGTGGTGCAGTGACGAAACCGAGGGCCTTCTGTGTGTGCGCACACATGGTTGTACTGCTCGGCACGCGCTGGTATCACAGTTAGTAGTTGTAATCCATTATGAGACTATGTCAATACGTTATCTTGACACAATCTGTTTTTGCTACGTGAGATTTATTATTAGTGCCAGTTTGGTAATGGTATCATGATTAAGGACTTATGGTGCCGCAGCGAAACTGAGAGCCCCTTGTGAATGTACATGCAAGGTTATGCTGCTTGGCGCATGCGGGTATCGAGGTCTCTAGTCAGGATCCATTGCGGAACTACACTAATATATTATCTTCCGTAGATCTCTTCCTTGAAACGATTTTGGTGTTGTTTGTCGTAGTGACCAAGCAACATCTATCATCTCTGTTGGATCAAGAGGGCATACCACTTTCATGTGTGGTCTCTTTTCCTTGACTTTGATGGTGACTACACTCATATAAGTTCCCTTCACGTCCTTGTGTAAAGGTGAAGCCTTGGGGCTTTTTAGTGTTGGAAAACAACTGATTAGCTCTCAAAATAGAAAACATCTGATTCTGTTGGGGTAAAATCACGTATTTGCCACTTACCCAATAGACTCAGATAGTACAGTGTCATCAGAAAAAGCAAACTGCACACATGGAACCTTATGTGTTCTTCTGGCAGACATCGTCTCTATTGGTGGACATTTCTAAATTAGCCTAAGGCAATACATGTTATGTCCGCTAGAGAAACCACATCCTGAGACACTCGCCTTCGCTCAAGACTGTCTTAGGATTATCGCTGATATGGGCATGGGATTACCTACTTCTCCACTCTTGAAAGTCTTTCGCTCCGAATCTCGGGACGAGATGTTTTTAAGGGGGGAGGGTTGTAACACCCCAGGTGTTTATATTCCGCTCGACAACGAGTACAGATTTAAGCACGCAATATCAGTAGATAAAACGGATTTTAAATTTTAATCATCCTCGCTTATCGCGATTTTAATATCGCATCTGTTCCGTTTGTCGCGAGTGCGACATTATTTTTATTGCTATCTATCCGGGCTCCTCCTAAATATTCATGATGTTCGGAACATCGTTGTTTCAAAAATCGGTGCGTCCGGTGATTATTTAAAAATTCATCGCTCACGCAAATCCGAATTCGGAAGCCCGATTCACTCGAATGATTTTTATCCCGGACAGATTAATTTGAACTCGACGACTAAAATACTCGGTGCAAAATAATCCGAATCACGCGTCGTCTGAGTGAAATCGTGCACGCGAATATGATTCAATTTATCTGTCTGCACGCTGTTTCGACGACGAAATCGCGTATACGTTCGCAGATATGGTTCCGGCTAATTTCAGCCAAATCACGGAGCAAACCAATCTAAATCGCGCACTGCCCGAGAGAAATCTTGCGCGAGATAAATAATCAGGAGTATTTGGTAATAGATCGATTAAAACAGATAAAGATAATTAGAACCGGACTCGAATAATTTCTAATCGGTTTAACTTCAACGAAATCAGTCGTAAATTAAAATACCAAAGCCGAAATTCGTGTAGTTCGGTTCGTGTGTTCTCGTCTCGATCTGAATATCCTGATATAAATAACGGGTAAAAATTCATCTAACTCTGGAGAATTTACCAAATCAAATGGTATCCAAAATCATGTTGTCAGACTTTGGGTTTTGGAGTTGGTACATTTAAATAAACCTAAATTTCAGTGAGTTTGCTCAACTTTGGAGCTTTCTTGTGACTAATCTGTGATGTTATTGTCTACAATCTCTATAGCAAAGTGTTAGAGGGTAGTGTGGTGAGCAGTCTCTGTTAAGCTGGATCTCCCTGAATTTGCTTAGAATTGGGAGAAAATGTTGTTCTTAGTTGAGCTGTCCGGCAAGTTGTGCACTGAACATTGTTCAGTTAGCTGGTACAAAATCAGTGTTTTCGTCTCGTTTTGGAGCACAATAACTCTTAATCCGTGAGCCTTAGGCCTTGGATTGCTGCAGAAAATTTGTAGATCTATATTTTGGGAATAAGTTTAGTTAACTTAGGTTGGTCTTTTATTGCTTGGAATAGTGAGGTTTGAAGGGGTAGAAATGAGAGTTCAGACGGTTTGTTTTGAGTTCAGTTCAAATGGTTGCAGCTTGGTTCAGTTTTGGGGAGCAGAAAAATCCCCACGTCTCTGCTATGCTCCACTTGTAGCAGTTTGGATTGAGGCCATGGATAAAAGTAGGATTCGATGCTTCCAGTGCCTAAGTAATTTATGCTTGGTGTTTATCCATTGCCGGTGCCCATCCTGTCTACCTGTCTCTGGTTTGTGTGTGACTTAGGTTCACTGCTCTACCGTGGATTCGATCGGGCATGGTGCTTGTGCCGTGAAGCCGCGTGTGCAGGTTTAAGCAGCTGCTGGCACCATCGAGGTCCTTCCCTGCTGTGATCAGGACAACTTCAGCCAACACCTATTTCTGTAACTCGTGGCCATGGTTCTCTAGGTGTGTAGCGCTCCTCCACGCGCTCAGGCGCGTCCTCCACGTTCGGCGTCTTACTGCCCCTCGTGCGCGCTCGGCCTTACCTCCCCTGACCACATTGCTCTCTCCAACTCTCGAGTGTCATCTTCCCTAGCGGCTGGTCGTGCCTCTATCCTACTCCGACGTTCACCGGCGCGCATGCTTTGCCCCTGCTTGCCGGTCATCCCTGCCCCAGCGCCTGCTTCATCCATGGCCGGCTCTTTGCGTCGGCCTCCTCTGCAAACTCCCTGGCGCTCGATGCTCTCTGCGCACGCTGGTTCCAGTTCGGCCGACTGCGCAGACTTTCTTCTCCCTGGCTAGAACTCTTTCTTCGGCCATGGCGCGATCGAGCTCCTCCCTGCTCGCGCTGTCGTCTCGCCTGTTCGTCCCTGCGCGCTCGCCCATCCGGGCTCTGCCCAGCGCCGTGGCTTCCAGCTCGCTCTCCAGCCTTCCTCTTTCCTGCGCGTGCGTTCCGTTATTCCTGCGCGTGCTGCCGCAAAGCTCTTTGCTCGTCAACGCTCCAGCCCGGATTTCGCTTTGTCGCCCAGCTTGGCTCTACATCTCCCATGGCTGTCTGCTCTAGCTCGCCGTAATCCCTGCGCGCGTCGAGTTTTCGTGTGGACCTCTCTGCTCACGCGCAGCTCGCTCTTTCTTTGTTGCCGCGCGCATGAATTTTATCTACTCGCCACAGCGTGTCGAGTTCCCACACCATCATCGCTTCTGTCGCAACCTCGTTGGCCACAGTTATCTTGACCGCATTAGCTCGCGATTGTGGTCGTGTTCATCGAATTCGCCAACGCTTTGTTGCCGATTCGACTGTCGTCGCTTCGCGTGTTGTCGAGCCCGTCGTTTTCTCTGCCTTGTGCTCGCGCGGTTTTCTGCTCGCCAGCGTGCCCTCGGCTCGCTCGGCTTTAATTCCCAATCGTGTCGTCGATCTCGTTGTTTGCCATCGAGTCGTCAAAAACGTCATCCCCGGCTCGATCCCCACCTCACCAGCTTACCCCAGACTTCAATCGAAGATCGTCGTCATTCGTGCATCCCCAAGAAAACCCAAGAATCGGGTGAAGACGAAGTTAGCAGCGCGATATTTTCCAAGCGCTCAACCAATTGCCTAGATCGGAAAATCGCTACCGATCTCGCGGATTCGTGTCAGCTGTGGAAACGGTAAGATGATAAATTATTCAGAATAGTTCGATCATTGAATAAATTAATGTGCTAGTGCGATGCTCATTAAGGTGCTCGATAAATTGCGTAAGTCACGAAACGCTCGTCGACTTCGCAGTTCTTGCGATTATCGAGCCAGGTTCAGTTATAGCGAGTTATCTCGCTATTCCGGTCAATTAGTTGAATTAGTATACCGAGTAGAATATTAGTAGGCCTGTGGGGTGATGGAATATTTTTATCACTTATAAAGATGAAGTATAATTTATAAAGCAAGGGATTAGTTCAGAATTTAATTAATTAACTGATAAATTGTGATTAGGCTAATTGTATTTCATGTGGATAGTTTGTTGTTCGTGATGTTTGCGATAGGTTCGAGAAGCGTAATTATTGCGCTTAATTGTACGTCGATATTTAGTGTCTATGTATGAAATTGTTCAACGCCTCGCCCTTAGGTGTTTAATACGCTATCGTATAGCACTATTTAGATTTGCGCTATTCCTGTTTATATGCATTCATGTGCATAATGCATTTCATTCAGGTACGTGAATTAACCACGCAATGCGGAGAACTAGAACTGAGTCAACTACAAGATGGTACTGATGAATGGAACTGAAGATGGACAGACGAAACAAGTATCAGAACAAAAGATGATCGTCAAGTGGACGTCGCCTAACAAACACTAACCTAGTGTTACCCAGGCAAGCCCCGGTGCATGCAACCCCTTACTTGTGTTTTTAAATAATTTTTGCACACTTTAAGTCTAGTGAAATGTGCATTAGGTTTATAGGAGTTGCTTGGAACCCTTTGATGCATTGCCTTCCTTGATATCCATACCTTTATAGATACTTCTGGTGAAGTATCAAAAATATGATTTATAAAAATGCTTAGCCCTGCTTAAATCTTGTGGATAGAGGTTGTCTTTTGCAATACTGCCTAGCTCAGGGGTTATCCTGAGGAAGGATATCTTCTACCTGCAAGAATATATTTTCATTGGGAGCATGGTGGGATCTTACTGCAAAGTTCCCTGTGATGCTCTTTTCATCCTAAGGAACACAAACAATCCTAAGGATGGAAGTACTTAAATCGGGACTTGGGCTAGGAACAGGTGATGTTCTACCCAGGTTGATTAAGGATTGGATGCGTATGTAGGCTTGCTAGATCAAGGACTATCTTAACTAGCCACATACCCTGGAAATGGGACAGGGTAAGCTTTGCCTCGGGCAGACAAAGGCCAGAATAAGATAACACGGAATGGGCGTGGAGCGGTGGCGATAGTAGCGTGTACCCTCCGTGGCAAGAGGCTGGACGGTGGTGTATCTGTGCTCTCGGTTGGCGTGAACCTGATCTGGTCTTAAGAACCCTGGGGTCGAGTTGACATATGCAAGGGTTAAGTGCTACATATGTCGTGTGGTTAGAGATCCTCAGCTGAGTAAATCGATTCGAATCGCCGTTATATCCCCGGAGAGTGGAGACTTGATCACTGACCTGCAACCTAAGTCAGGATGTGAACCTCATGAATAAAAATGATGTTGTATTGATGAGATGGTAAAATTAGACCAGATGCAAACAGAGTCTATTAATACTTAATTTGGCGTTAAAATATTGAAAGTAAGGACTCACTTTAATAAGCTATTTCTGCAAAAGTATCTAAGTTGATTCTTGCTAAAGCCTCTCCTTGATTGCCAATTCCAGCATACCCTTGAGAGTCTTTTCTTTAGTCGGGTATGTCTTGCTGAGTAATTCCATACTCAGGGTTTTATTCCCTGTTGTTTTTTAGGATATAACTTTGTGCTGCTGTGATGGTGTTAAGTGCCGGTGGGCTCGGCCTTCTTATATAAGTATACCCCGTCTTTATCTTCTTACTGAGGATGGTCATTTGAGCTAGCATATATTTCAAACTTATACTCTTGTAATCACTCCCATAAAATATTGTAAAATTTTTGTAACCTGTAAAATTTGGTAATAAGATTTCCGCTGCTAAAATGCTGTGTGTGTGATTTGTATTACTTAATCCCGTAGTTCTGGTTGTAAGTGGTTTATCCGATGTCCTTGGGGCAATCGGACGGATCCTGTTAAGTTATCTTGTGCACATGCATAGCAGTCTAAGGTCTTTGAGACAAGGACAGGTGCATGTGGGCCCAATAACTTGGGAGGTTCCGCCACAGGTAGATAACATAGGGTTGGTCAAGGTGACCCACTTTTGAAAAGACTCTAAGGATCAAGGTAAGAGTAGGGGTCTATAGTCCTTAGGTCGACCATTCTAGTCTAGGTTAGCGGTCCTACAGTCAGCAAGGCTTTGATACCACTTATGTCACACTCGGTTTTGGAAGGCAAACTGAATGCAAACCATGTACGTGCCAGGATCAGAAACTCACATACACAGCGATTACATAATTGGACATCATCACACAATGCCCGAATTAAATAACGAAAGGGTACTTAGTTACATCAAGATGTCCGAGACATCCACAGAGTCTAATACATAACCATTGTCTTTAACATAAACATCAAAGTGCGGAAATACGAAACGTAGAAGCTAGGCCTACACAGGCAGCTGACTGGGGGTTTGCCACTAAGAAAGAACTAGAACTCGTCGTAGTCCTGGAACTCCTCGAAATCTTCCATGTTGCCAGCATCACCTCCTGAGCACTGAGTACAGTGGGGACAACCTGGGGTGGCGGTGGTGTGTAAAGCAAGGTTGAGTACACATCAACGTACTCAGCAAATGTCCCGTTTGGCTAAAGTGGACTAGCTGTATGTGGGGTTCGAGTCAAGCAATTGCTTTTAGGTTAGTCAAGTATTTATTATCATTACTAGAGCCAACTTTTAGTAATAAACCTAGTTAATACCCAAAAGTACTTCCTCAAAAGAGGAAATACCAGAGATCAGATTTTATAACATCATTATTAATCATCATTATAAAAGTAACTAGAATTCTTCTAATCAAAGAGGATCCCAAGGCTGCTCTTAACCATGAGCTCGGCTGATATACCAGTTTTTAACACTCTGCAGAGGTTGTACACTTTACCCACAAGTCATGATCCCTTTCCAGCCTAGGTTGTACAGACCCGATCTTCACTACCAAGGTGAATGGCTAGGAATACACTACGTAGCCTTTACAAAGACTCCCCTGGTGCATAGCTGCTCGTTAGGTTTTTCCAGTCGTACAAACGCAGTACACCTCCCCAAGGTGGGTGACTAACAAAACCAAATCGAATGAACCTCCATTGATGGCCCTTCGGCAAAGCCAACTACACCCCAGGTTCATCTAATTATTCAGCTAAGAGCGTCCCATTCCACCCTCATGGTTGTACTGTTATCCCGGGTGGTCACTCCACGAACAGGTCCTTACGGAGAGGTACTCAGGAAAAAGGCCTGAGCCCCCTAGAGTATCACAAGATCATCAACATAATCAGGATAACAGTATCGTATCATAAATAGCCACATCATGTTCATTGATTAAGTTAAGGCAATAGCAAATTGTGAGCCATGATAACCCAAAAGGTAAACAAGGATAAGGTAAATACAGACTAGTCAATCCTTAGGTTTCATAAAGTAATGCGGGACAGTGAATTATAAGGTAAGTAGGACATAATAGGTTAGAGGACACTTGCCTTCACCAGGTTGTTGCTCAGGGAGGTCTCCAACAACACACTCAGGAACCTTGGTCTGCTCGTTGTCTAAATAAAGCGAACATGCACTCAATACATTTGGGAAAGTACAAATGAACAGCACACCAAACAAGTACAAACAAAGGAATACATCTTAAAAAGACACAATACTACATAAGGGATAATGAGTTCAAGGTATAACATGATCTATAACATAAACTAACTATCTTTAGAATTAGATTATTATTTCTTTAAGTATTGCCCACAAATACATAACCTAGTTCAATTTATTTTATTGTGACCTAAAAATTAGACCAGAGATGATTTCATGTAATACACATTATGAATCTCACAAGATTAATCATGTTTAAATCTCTAGGGTTCTCTTTTTATTTATTTTGTTAAATAAATAAATCTACACCTACATTAGTTCATACTTAATCATAAAAATTAGAATGTGTAGACAGTAAAGGAAACTATTTTATTTAAACAGAGAATAATCCTATGAACATTTTGCAATTTGAATCACTAAATTTGGAGTTCATATGCAAAAGATATGAAATAAACAAGTTTGGCAATTCAAAATATGAAATTAGGTCTAATTCTGTGAATATTTAAAAGTCCAGGGTTCAATCTGCAAGAATACAGGGGCCTGCACGCGAAACCAGGGACGGCGTGTTTATTTCTAACAAACCGAGGGTTTCTTACGCAAAACAACCACGCGAAGGGGTATCGGCCTCCCTCAACCGTAAGATCTAAAACCAACGGTTGAGATTAGATCCGCGGCCAAGGGTGCGCGTGGGCGGGCGGGCGAGTGCTGACAGGCGGTCTAGGGGGTGTCAGCGACCGAGGGGGAGGGCGCGCTGACCGAGCGGGCCCAGCGCCAGGGGACTTGGGCGCTGACAGGTGGGCTAGGGGGTGCAGGGCGTGCGTGCGCGAAGCGGTATCCGCAATCTGGGTCGTGCGATCAAGGTCGGACGGAGGGGATCAGACCGGTGAGGGGTCGAACGGCTGCGGGCGGTGCTGCTCATCTCCACGGCGGTGAGGTCACCGGAGTTGAGGCAGGCGAGTGCTAGGGGGGTTTCGGGGTCGCCGAAGTTGGGCAGAGAGGTAGAGAACGCCACGGCAAACTCAATGGCTAGGAAGAGGCCATGAATCCGTGGGCAGAAAGGGGGGAACAGCGGGGAGAAGGCCTCGGGCGGACCGGAGGAGCTCCGGCAAGGCATTCCGGCCACGGGGAGGGGGCTTAAGGCGCGCTAAAGCCTGGGCTAGCTTCAGCAGAGGCAGAGGCACCTTAGGGACTAACGCCGGGGAACTAAACTGGGCTAAATCGGCCGGCCACCGCTCGAGCATGGTGGACCGCCGCGGCCGAGCACAGAGCGCAATAGGGAAAATTGGGCACGGGCAAAGGTGTCTCACCATGGGACGGAGCTCGGAGAGGCTTGGCGCAGTCTCCGGCAAGCTGGATGGTCGAGAACACGGGCGTGGGTCTCCGGCGGTGTCTGGCGGCGAGGGCAGAGTGCGAGAGAGGGCAGAGCTGCACAAAATGAGGCGGGGGAGCGAGTGCAGGCACTGGCGGGGCTCTAAGAAGGTAGTTGGGCGCGTGGGGGGCGTCGTGGCCGAGAAATCCAGCGACGTGCGCGAGTGCGCACTCGCCGGTCCCCGGCGGGCGCGGGGAGGGCGGATTTGATAGGGCAGGCCCACGGCACAGAGAGAGAAGAGGGGACGTGTCATGGGTAAGCTTTGCCTCGGTCGGACCAATACCAGAAAGGCCACCACGCAATGGGAGTGGAGAGATGGCGAGAGTATCGTGTACCCTCCGTGGCAAGAGACTGGATGGTGGAATATCTGTGCTCTCGGTTGGCGTAAACCCAGTCTGGTCTTGAGAAACCCAGTGGCGAGTTGACATATGCAAGGGTTAAGTGCTACATATGTCGTGTGGTTGGAGATCCCCAACTAGGTATTAATCGATTCGGATCGCCGTGACTTCTCGGATATGAAGACTTGGTCACTGCCCTGCAATCTAAGGCATGGATGGAATCATAATGAGCAAAAATCATGTTGTATTGATTAATGTGATGATGAAATTAGACTAGACGCAAACGAGGTCTATTAATACTTAATCTAGCATTAAAATGTTGAAAGTAAGGACTCATTTTAGTAAGCTTTCTGCAAACTATTATGTTGATTCTTGCTAAAGCCTTTCCTTGATTCCCAAATCCAGCATATCCTTGGGAGTCTTTTTCCTTAGTCGGGTAAGACTTGCGAAAGTACACTCCGTACTCAGGGTTTTCGAACTCATGGTGTTGCAGGAACTTGAATTGTGCTACTGTGGATGGTGCTAAGCGCCGGTGGGCTCGACCTTCTTTTAGGTTAAAGTAGCTCTTCTATACTTCTTATTGAGGACTGCCATTGAGCTAGCATATATTTCAAACCTATAAATAATTTATAACATTTCAAAGTTTATTCCTTTGAATCACTTTTGTAATCACTCCGATAAACATAATGTAAATTTGTTATAACTTGTAACTTTTGTAATAAAGAAATTCTGCTGCAAAATGTTGGTGTGTGGTTTGTGTTTACTTAATCTTGCGATCTTGGTTGTAAGTGATATATCCGGGGTCCTCGGGACACTCGGACGGATCCTGTTAAGTTATCTGGTGTTGGGGGCCTTCGGCTTACGAAGGTCCTCAAAAACATGATTTGACAATGTTTTCCAAAGAGAAATGTGTGAACAGGTACCTTCAGAGTCAAGTTGCGGGTATACAAGAGCATGGTTAAGACGAAGCTTGACTGGAACGGAAGGCGATCACGACGAAGGATAAGACGATCACGAAGCTATGAGCAGAAAAGCTTCGGTACGACGGCAGAAAAGGGGAACCGACTTAAAGATGAAAAGTCAAATTAGACCTCGAAGAATTACTATAGAATTATTGATAAATGTAATGGGCATTAATGTAATTTTGCGTGGGCTGCGACCCGTGCCTATAAATAGGTGAACAGTATTCCCGTACTGTTCACGCTGACTTGGCATTAGCATCACGCTTGTACCCTTACTTTCCTTCAAGCCGAAGGTACATTTGTAAATTGTTGTTGTTTATATAAGTAAAATAAATAAAAATAAATTAATAATAATGTTAAAAGTAATCATGTTATTTTCCATGTTTTGTGTATACATCTTTCTTATCTTTCATTATGATTATGAAGGTATGACCTTCATAACCTTCGTCCGAAATCCATTATATCCAAGGGGAAATAATGCTTCGAAGGACGAAGAGCTTTGATATTTAACATTTTATGTTGCCTTGTTCTTAATTCATAACATTTGAGAACAAGTCCTCAACATTGGCGCCCACCTCCGGTGAACTCACTTCCATTTCTTGAGCTTTGAACACCTTCGACAAGCATCACCTTCGTCATGCCGCCGAAAAAAGCTTCAGCGACAGGGCCTGCCACTCTGCAGCCGCTGGACCCCAACCAGGACGTCCTTTCTCTTAGGGAGGCCCGAAGCCAGAAGAGAAAGGCCGCCAGCCCAACGCCTCAGGAGGACAATTTTGACCAGGAAATCCAAAACCTGGAGATGCTTCAGCAACAGGTACAACGAAAGAAGGAGAAGATGGCTCATCTAGCTGATCTTCAGAGGAAAATAGATGAAGCTTCGGAAGAGGTTCGTCATCTTGTTCAAGATGACCAGAACCGAAGACCTCTGCGCAGAGAGTTTCATCAGGAAGGCTTCTACAATGAGGACGACTGGTATGAAGATTTACATCATGGAAATTTTGCTTTTGATGATGCTTCTCCTCTATCAACAGAATTGCAGGCTACACCATGGCCCCAGTCTTACAAGCCACCCCAGCTCCCCATGTACGACGGTCATACAGAACCGAAGCAATTCTTGATGAGCTATGAAGCAACCATATCTTCGTATGGTGGCAATACCGTAGTCATGGCAAAGTCCTTCGTCATGGCCGTCAAGAGTGTTGCACAAACCTGGTACTCTTCTCTTCGGCCAGGAACAATCACTTCATGGCAGAAGCTGAAGGACATGTTGATAACCAGCTTTCAAGGGTTTCAGACGAAGCCAGTCACTGCTCAAGCCTTATTCCAGTGCATCTAGGACCACGAAGAGTACCTTCAGGCGTATGTCCGAAGGTTCCTGCGTTTGAGGGCACAGGCACCAACAGTGCCCAATGAAATTGTCATTGAGGCCATGATTAAGGGACTTCGGCCAGGACCTGCAGCTCAATACTTTGCCAGGAAGCCTCCCCAGACTTTGGAGAAGCTGCTCCAGAAGATGGACGAGTATATTCGAGCTGACAATGACTTTCGCCAAAGAAGGGAGGAAGCATTCAGGTTCTCTAAAATGACCAGGGGCTTCGGAGGCAGATTCCATCCGAGGCACGTCAGGTCAATTCACAATTCTACTCAAACTGATGATAGAGGGAGCCAACAGCAAAGGCAACAATACTCCTCGCAGGCTTCGGGGCAGCAGCAAAGCTCTTTCCGGCCGCCAGCGCCAAGGGGCAGAGGCGCCAGGGGCTTCGGGGGAAGATTTGGGGATCAGCCAAGAAAGATTTACTGCTTATTCTGTGGTGAAGACAAGGGCCACACCACCAGGATGTGCCATGTTACCATTCAGAAACAAAAGGAGATAGCAGAAGCTGTAGCACAACAAAGTCAGCCGAAGCAGGTCATGCACACTGCTTCGTACCATTCGCCTTACATTCCAGAATATGTAGGCAATCACTCTGCAGCTTCTGTTGCTTCGGCAAGTCAACCCAAAGCATCTTGGCAACAGCCTCCACCGCCACCACCAACACAGCGAGGTCAGCAGCCAGAAGGGAGTCAGCACACTCACCTTCAAAGGGACTTCAGAGAAGAGTCCGAAGCTCACACAGTCAATAGCACTGTGCTAGAGTCGAAACACATTTACTGATAGATATCCTACCTCGATAGCAGTTTTTCGCATTTTCACATTCAGTATTACTTTTTTGTTAATTAGGAACAATTATGGGAAGCCTAAGTGTCTTTTATCGTTTTTTTTCAATTTCTTGTAACAGATTCGTTTTTTGTCATAATGAAAATATATCTTCTCCATAGGCTTGAGTCGCCGAAGCACAAGAATTTATGATAGCACGAAGGACCTTTGAATTATCAAAAATTTGTTCTAAGGGACACAGTGCAATTTATTCCAAGCAGTAAAAAGTCGTTCCTAAGGGAGCGCAGTGTAAGTTTTCTGAGCCTACAGCGAAAAATAAACGCTGATTCCGCTGAAAGTAAAAGGCGAAGAAGCTCCTAAGGGAGGCTTACAACGAAAAATAAATGCTGATTCCGCTGAAAGTAAAAGGCAAAGAAGCTCCTAAGGGAGGCTTACAGCAAAAAATAAACGCTGATTCCGCTGAAGTAAAAGGCGAAGAAGCTCCTAAGGGAGGCTTACAGCGAAAAGTCAGCGCTGATATAAAAAGATTGTGTGCTCTATTGCATGGATGTGTGTATCTTCGGCACAAATATCATTTTGCATAACATAACATCATCACATCATTTTGCATAACATAAGCATCATACATCATATTGCATGTGGAACGAGAAGGGGATATAGTATTCATCTTCAGAGAATGTTTTGAAAAAGAGAAAATCTTGCAAAGGCACAGGATAAATTGAGAAGAAGTGTAGCTTCATTGAAGAGACAACATAATACTTTTTTATAGCTTTGGAGACTGTTTTCACGAAGCGTGGATATTCTTCATCAGAAAAGTATGGAAATTCTTGTGATATATAAAAGATTTTCTTCATGAAGCATGAAAAGTAGGGAAGGTGTTTTTTCGCCGAAGGCTAAAAAAATGGTATGTAAGCAAAATTTCATGCATCGTAAAGAATTGAACCATTAATAGATTATATATTACATTCAAAGTTACAAGGCATTACACATGTTACATCCCAAATGTTTTTACAATAGCATTTAATCTTCTCTAAGAACTATTTCTGCAGCTTCGTTCAATAGCCGATCCACAACCTTATCCATGATGGCTTCGGCAATTTTTCTAATTTCGTCGTCCCCCTTTGGATGGGGGCCCGAAGATGCCTCAGCAGGTTCTGAGGGAGGAGAAGATACGGCTATATTACTATTACAAACCATGAACAAAGTTTGAAATCAAAAATTACAACAGAATAAAAACCACTAATTAATACCTATTCGCCCTTCGGGCTCTGCACTTTTCTCAGCAGCCTCTGCTACCTTTCTAGCATCATGGATGCCTTTTTCGCTTTTTTGAATAATTTCTTGGGCCATTTCTCGGTCGCCGTTGTCCCAGATATCGGTGAAAAATTTTCCGCCAACCATGCTTGCTTCGGCTGAGGGGTCTTTAATATCTTCGAAGGATAAAGTAGCTTCGGACTGCGCTAAAGATTTTACATGTTCGCAGCCTTTCTTCTCTAAGACAGTAGCAATCCCCCTGGCGCCCGAAAAAGCGCATATATCTCCGCGGCTATTCAAAATTTCCTCGAAGGCCTCAGCTTCGTGACTAATCCATTCAATCGGGCCTTCAGGATTACCCCTTGAAAAATTTTCTTCGCTAGAAAATGCGCCAACGCTGGCGAAGCTGGATTTTATTTTCTTAGCACATTCTATGGATTTGTCATAGCATCTTTTCTTGGATGCACGAAGCTCTTCAACATTTATTTCTAAATGATTTGCCCATTGTTCACTAAGTTCTCGTTTTGTCTCTTCAAGTATGCGTTCTTCTTTAGCTCTGGCTAGCTGTTTCCGAAGATCCTCAATTTCGCGTTTTTGGGCTTCAGCTTGAGCCTTAGAAGTAGCTTCGTCTTCCTTTATTTTATCCACTAATGTAAGTAGAATTTTATCTTTTTCCAAAGCTTCGTTCCTCAGCTTAATAACCTCTGTTCGTAGGTTGTTGAAAGCAATGTCATAGCTCTCGTCTTCAGCATTCTTTTGCGCTCTCAAAGCATTGCTAAGTATTAAACCCTATATGAAAGGAATTATTATAAGAATAAAAGAATAATTCAAAAGTTATAAATTTCCAAATATACAATTCTCATACCTTCAGACTATTATATGCAAGACTATCTGCAAGATCGTCCTTCGTCATAGCGCAGAGTCTAGCTTCAAGCTTCGGAAACCCCATACTTCTAGCCATCTCCCGGCAGACAGATAACTCTTTGTTGTCCGGGAGACAGTATAAGAAGTCATCTTCGTTTGTGCCATTGAATACTAAGGCCCCCTTTAGATACTTCAATTCTCGGGCATAGTGATTAGCCTCAAAAATCTCTTCTTCAGATAATCTTTTTCCCGAAGCATGTCGTATAATATAATCGAGGGCTTTGGAGGATGCTTTGGGGACAACAGCGTCAGTCTTTTCAATCAAAATTGGCTCTGTCGCTTTTGTTTCTTCGGCTTCCAAGAGTTTTTTCTTGGTGGGATCTGAAGGCCCAGCTTCAGTATCAGATTGTTGCTTCGAAGCTTCAGCAACAAAGGCTTCAGTAGGCGCTTCAGAAGTTTCAACAGTTTTCTTCGAAGTTATGCTTGAAGATTTAATTGTCTCCAAAACATCGAACACGTTAACCATTCTTTTTCTTTTTGGGGTCACTGTTGGCCCCTTTGGACTTTTTGCTACCTCGATTTCTGCTGAAGGACTTAAAATTTCTGATGTTTTTACTTTTTCAATCCCCGGTTCTTCTATCTTTTCTGTCGCTGGCACTTCGGCCAGCTCTTCGGTTTTTGGCAGCGGAGTTGGTTCTTCAGCTTCGGTAGCCGAAGAGGTCTCACCGACAAACTTAGGCACTGTGGCCGGTTCAATATAACGTGGCCGCTGTGTAAGTACCTTTACCCTCTTTCTCTTCGGCGCCGGCTCGCTAGGAGCGGCTGAAGCAGTTTCTTTTGCAGAAGTTGTGTTTTTTCTTTTTTGACCCCGCGCTAGATAACGGTAGTCGGGGTAGACAAACCCAATTGCGTCAAATACTCGGTTAAGTCTCTTCTTCTTTCGGCCTCCGAAAGCCGCTGATAATGCAGTATCTTCGGCCTTTGAATATACCCCAAGCAATTCATCACTTACAGCCTCAATGCTTTTTAGCCAATCATCATCTGGTTCAACGAACTTATCTCCGTACTTGAATATGTATTTCAGCCTGACTAGTCCGCCTTCGTCGGTTTCTTTAACGGTTTCCTTCGGCATTTTCCACTTATCTGCAAGTGGCCACACTCTGAAGGCGATGTGTTCTTGCATTAAATCCCTGGTCCCAATAAAAGAACAGACCACGCCGAAGGCTCTCTGACATTCTTCGGCTGCTTCATCCATTTCTACCTTCGGTTTCCGGAGTCCGAAGCGCTGCCAGATAGGGCGCATAATGATTTCTTTAATATCTTCTCGAACCTCCAAATCGTTTTTCACATAGAACCATTCCTTCATCCATTCCCCGGGCCATCTCTTCCGAAAAGTTGGCATGGGACAGCTTGACCCAGAGCGAGCACCGAAGCTATAACAACCAAAATTGTTATGATATTGCTCCTTACCGAAGGGCTTCGTCTCATATACTAGCTCATGTATATTGCAAAAGCTTCTCGCACTTGGCTCCAGGCCCTGGCTTCTCACGGCCCAGACGAAGACTCCCATCCTTATTACTGCTTCAGGGGTAAGTTGATGAAGGTAAACCTGATATATTTTCAGAACTTCTACCACAAATCTGCTTAAAGGGAATTGCAACCCAGCTTTAAAAAAGCTTCGGAAGATCACGACTTCGTTAACTTCGGGAGTCGGCACAGTCTTCTCTCCGTCATCTGCCCTCACGATGGATATATCTCGAAAATATCTTCCCTCATATTTTCAAGGTGACTTTGTCCAATAGTTGATTTTCCGAAGAATGAATGGCTTGGTCGCCATGGTCGATCTTCGGAATCTTCACCTCCGCTGTCTACATCATAACTATCACTGTCACCAGTATCTTCAGATAAACCCTCCAAGGTCTCCCTAGTGATCTTTTCCGTGTTGGTCTTTGCTATTGACTGAAGAAAGCCGAAGTGCATCTCCTCAGAAAGGCTCAGCTTTGATTCAGCAACAGTTTTCTTTTCTTCAGACATCTTCACAAACGCTGAGAAAGTGACCTCGAAACTGAAGCTTAAAAATCTAAACAGTCAAGCAAGTGTTGTGGTGTGTAGGCTAAAAGTCGGGTGAGTAAAAGCAAATGGCAAGAAACCGAGCCAAATAAACTCGTGGTGAGCTCTTATTTATACACCCAGTATGTCAAAAACTGGACGGTCCCGCCAGTCAATGATTGTTGCTATTCTAGCAGAAGGAAGGTGTTTTTTCGGACCTTCGGCTTAAAGCCTTCGTCCATGTCGCAATATAAATTTATCATTATAGTAAATTAATATTGTGAGGGGCTACTGTTGGGGGCCTTCGGCTTACGAAGGTCCTCAAAAACATGATTTGACAATGTTTTCCAAAGAGAAATGTGCGAACAGGTAACTTCGGAGTCAAGTTGCGGGTATACAAGAGCATGGTTAAGACGAAGCTTGACTGGAACGGAAGGCGATCACGACGAAGGATAAGACGATCACAAAGCTATGAGCAGAAAAGCTTCGGTACGACGGCAGAAAAGGGGAACCGACTTAAAGATGAAAAGTCAAATTAGACCTCGAAGAATTACTATAGAATTATTGATAAATGTAATGGGCATTAATGTAATTTTGCGTGGGCTGCGACCCATGCCTATAAATAGGTGAACAGTATTCCCGTACTGTTCACGCTGACTTGGCATTAGCATCACGCTTGTACCCTTACTTTCCTTCAAGCCGAAGGTACATTTGTAAATTGTTGTTGTTTATATAAGTAAAATAAATAAAAATAAATTAATAATAATGCTAAAAGTAATCATGTTATTTTCCGTGTTTTGTGTATACATCTTTCTTATCTTTCATTATGATTATGAAGGTATGACCTTCATAACCTTCGTCCGAAATCCATTATATCCAAGGGGAAATAATGCTTCGAAGGATGAAGAGCTTTGATATTTAACATTTTATGTTGCCTTGTTCTTAATTCATAGCATTTGAGAACAAGTCCTCAACATCTGGTGCACATGCATAGCCGTCTGAGGTCTTTGAGACAAGGGCAGGTGCATGTAGGCCCAATAACTTGGGAGGTTCTGCCACAGCTTAGTATCGGAGCAGGATTAAGTATTATACGGTCATATACGTATTTTCGAAACAAAGTTTTGGTTTTGCAAAATCTATTTTTTACTGAACACATTGTTTGGTTTTGAAAAACCGATTTGAAAAACTATAATGCTCGCGACATCCTCTGTTAAGCCCTAAAACTAAGTACTATCAGGTGGCTTAGATCAAAACACTAACCCACAACCGGGGGATATTGCATACATGTGTAATGTTGATTTTGAGTCCATTCAATTTTGAATGGATCGACGCTCAAGGTAAGGTGAGATTGAGAGCATGACCAAACAAATGTCGGTCTAGCTAGGGGAGTGCTTAATTGTGGCGCTTGACTATATACATGTTCTACATATGTATATATGAAGGCTGCGATGTGGAGAAATTACTTTTTGGGTATTCAGTACACCATGGATGTGTATGGGCATACAGACATGGGAACACCGAGAAGTGTAATGTACTTACAACGACACACCTACGCTCAGGTAAGAAGGTAAGTTACCATAATGAGCTGCCCTATGGTTAAAGTGTGGTAGCGGCGCCTATGCATGGCTCGGCGCTTAATGAAGAGCTAGCCTCCATATAGAAATATATGGAGTATAAACTGTGATAAACTATCATGTGTGAACTGCATCATGAGAAACTGGGCTGTAATGGATTTTTCTGCAGGTACACTAACCTCAAAAACGTATGTGTAGCTGACGACTAGGAAAATATCGAGAGAGTCATAAGTATGCCACCGATATAGAATGCTATTGCCACATTATGTTGGCAAAACTTGTGAGGACGAACAGGACAAGCATGCATCCTGATTGTTGCATCATGTTTGTCACCTATACATCCAAAATGCTTCTCTCATCCTTATTCTAGTAACCAGTGATTGTAGATAATGTGGTGTAATGTAGTATTATGAACTCCAATGAAATAGTTGTCCTCCATTCTTTAGGTAATCTATTTAGGTGTTATATATGTGCTTGCTCTTGTATTTGATGTGCCGATAGAAGGTCGGTGACCTGTTTGCCTAAACCAAAAATTAGGCCATGTTCTTATTTAGTGAACCTTGACTTGAGGTTGATTTTTCCATTATCCCTCCGTGATCAAACTCATACAAATAAATGCTTAGATAATTTCTTTGTTGGACATAAAGTGTACCCAAGCTTAAAACAAGAATCTCAAGTCATGTCTCCTTCCAAAACCATGTCCTTATTCGGTTGGTGCAAGCTAATATCCCTAATTCTAGTTGCCTCTTCCTGAGGATCATATCGTTGCTTTATCAATCTAACCCAGGAAAGACATGTCGGATCATTTTCTTGAGTTTGATGCCTTTGGTTTCCTCATATCTATCAAAGGCATACCAACTTAATCTTATGATTGTTTTCCCTCCGTATCTAATCAGATACTAATCCTTGACCTTGTAATCTCTGTGATGGGCTTAGAAATATGCTTGGGGCTGAAATAACAGTCTCCCATCGTACTCCTTTCATCAAGTTTAGGTTATGGCCATGCCTTGTTCATTTCATTGGGCCATGATCTATTTGGCTCTCTACTTGTAATCATTCTTATAGGTGGAGTCTCTTTTGTATATTGTCATCCTGGCTTAGTCTATTTGTGTCTTGTGAGATTTCTTATTGGTTACGTCTAGTAATGGTGTTGTGACTAAAACTAATGGTGCCATGACAAAATCGAGGGCCTCCTATGGATGCATACACACGGTTGCGCTGCTCGGCACACGCTGGTACCACGAGTAGTAGTCATAATCCATTATGAGACTATATCGATATGTTATCTCTGCACAAATTGTTCTTACCACGTGGGATTCATTATTGGTGCCAGTTTGGTAATGGTGTCATGATTAATGACTTATGGTGCCGCCGCAAAACTGAGAGCCCCTTGTGAATGTACACACAAGGTTATGCTACTTGGTGCATGCTAGTATCAAGGTCTCTGGTCATGGTCCATTGTGGAACTACATGGATGTGTGATCTTCCGTGGACTCCTCCCTTGAAACGATTTTTGTGTTGTTTGCTGAAACAATCAAACAACCTCTGCCATCACCGTTGGATCAAAAGAGTATATAACTCTGATGTATTCCTTACGTAAAGTTTGTACTAATTTAGAAGTCTTCATAAAAAATGGAGATTGATTTTCCCTGCTGCTGAAATGCAGAAGTTTGTTCATTCGCTCCTTTATTTAATCCCATGTATTCCCTAACCAAGTCAGTTCATCTCGCATGAAGAAACGAATGAACAACATGACCAAATGGATTTCTACCCAAGTGCATGATCTCCTGTTAACAAAAGTGAACTCTCGACCATTGGATTGTCGATGGATAATAAGATAATTACTCAATGTTAAAGGTAGTTCAACAAGTTGGTTTTACTAACTTGTAATTGCTTTGTGAACAAAGATTGAGTTTAGAGATCGTTTTGTCAAGTTGTCTAAACTCACTTTTGTACAACCCCTCTTAAGGAAGTATTTATAAGAATTGGGATTAAGTCGGCCAGTAACCACCTAATCATCGCTCTAGTCATGCCTCGATCGCCTCACGTATGGTTTTCTGACGTGTGTGATCAAGCCGAGCCATGATTAGTGCTCGATAAAATGGATTGGTTACGAAGGCAGCATCTACAGATCCCTCCGCTGGTGATTTTCTCGAATCTATATCAGCTTTCATGGACTTGGATTATTTGGCCTAACCACAAGTTAACTGTGATGTTGTTCAACATCCACATCTGTCTCGTGTGTTATGAACTTACCGTGACCACTTGTTGGTAAACCTCTTTCTGTGTTTTACTCAAGAGGTTGCAACTAATTCTGTTTGGGTAAAGTCATATATCTACCGCTCGCCCAATAGACTCAGATAGTACAGTGTCATCAGAAAAAGCAAACTGCACGCAAGGAACCTTATGTGTTCTTCTGGTAGACATTGTCTCTATTGATGGACATCTCTAAATTAGCTTAAGGCGATATATGTTATGTCCACTAGAGAAACAACCTTCTGAGACACTCGCCTTTGCTTGGAACTGTCTTATGATTATCGCTGATATGGACAAGGGTTACATGCTTCTCTACTCTTAAAAGTTTTTCGCTCTGAATCTCGGGACGAGATTCTTTTAAGGGGGAGGGCTGTAACACCCCCATGTGTTATCTCCAGTTAAACAGCGAATATGGACTTAAGCAAGAAATGCTGGGGTGAATAACGATTTTGATATTAGCCCCCATCTCTGGAACACCCTGAATTTGGGGGTATAAAATTGCTCTCTAAATATCACCCAAATTCATGTGTTACTCTTCTCTATCTCACCCTAGGTTTTATCTCTCTCTAGATTCTCTATCCCTTTTTCCCTTTTTAGTAGGATTAGCTTAAAGTTAGGGAGAATTAATTATTTATTTTTGCCAAAACATTATGAGTCATGACATATTGCATCATGCTGAGCTTAAAATACTCTTTGAAGTGTTGCACAAGTTTGAATTTATTTGAATTTGAAACCTAATTTAAATTTGGATTTGAAAACCCTATAGAAAAGAAATAGAAAAGGAATTAGAAAATCCAAAGAAAAAGAAAAAGAGA
The DNA here is from genome assembly GCF_902167145.1 of Zea mays. NCBI lineage: Eukaryota > Viridiplantae > Streptophyta > Magnoliopsida > Poales > Poaceae > Zea > Zea mays. The sequence goes on from NC_050100.1 coordinate 149,130,580, forward strand.
AAGAAGCCCAAACTTGTCAGGGCCCGTGAGACAGAGAGAGAGATGGAGAGCGCGGGTGAAGAAACTGGCGCCGACAGGTTGGCCCCACTGGGCAGCGAGCGAGAGAGGGAGGGCGCGCGGGAGAGAGAGCTACCGCTGACAGGCGGGGTCCGCCTGTCAGGCGGCGCGGGCGCGCGGGCGCGCGGCCTGGCTGGGCCGAGCTGGGCTGGTTTAGGCTTCTTTCTCTTTTTCTTTTTCTCTGGATTTTCTAATTCCTTTTCTATTTCTTTTCTATAGGGTTTTCAAATCCAAATTTAAATTAGGTTTCAAATTCAAATAAATTCAAACTTGTGCAACACTTCAAAGAGTATTTTAAGCTCAGTATGATGCAACATGTCATGACTCATAATGTTTTGGCAAAAATAAATAATTAATTTCCCCTAACTTTAAGCTAATCCTACTAAAAAGGAAAAAGGGAGAGAAAATCTAGAGAGAGATAAAACCTAGGGTGAGAGAGAGAAGAGTAACACATGAATTTGGGTGATATTTAGAGAGAAATTTATACCCCTAAATTCAGGGTGTTACAGACGTATCCCCCTTAAAAGAATCTCGCCCTCGAGATTCAGGGCTGGCTAGAAAAGAGCTCAGGGTACTTGGCTTTCAAATCATCTTCTCTTTCCCAGGTTGCTTCTTCTTCTGAGTGGTGGCCCCATCTGACTTTGCACATCCTAATGGTACTTCTCCGAGTGACCCGGTCTGTTGTCTCCAGAATTTGAGTGGGCTTCTCAATATATGTCAGATCTTCTTGAACTTCAAGATCCTCTGCTGGCAACTGCTCTTCTGGCACTCTCAAGCATTTCTTCATCTGTAACACCACAAAAGCCATCAAATAAAAATAATGAATTTAGTTATTATATTAATTAGGGTAATAATTTTTTTAGTGTTTAATTATTTATTTGCATTTTGATCATTTTCTTTCTATGCGCTTGCTTGATTCTCGGATGATTGTTATTAATTTCCCTTGAAAAAAAATCCTAGTAACTAAACAATAATGAAGAAAAATAATAATTATTAGTCTAAAAATAAGTATTTTGTTTATAAATAATTTTGGTGAATTTTTTTTTATGATTTTTAGAGTTCTTTAAAAATGAATTTCAGATTTAAAAAAAAAACCTACACTACCTAGCCGGCCCACTAGGGGCCCAAAACCCCAAACCCTATCCTCTAACGTGCGCGCGCCAGCAGAAGCCACCGCCGCCAGCCTCTACTACTCCCTCTCCTATCTCTCTTCTCTCTCTCCCGCCGTCTCTCTCTCTCTCTCACACTCTCTCTCCCTCGCCGCTCCTCCCTCCTCTCTCCGCTCTCGCGCGCACGCTGACCCGCCCAGCCGCGATGGCCCCTGCGCAGCAGCGCGCCGCGCCCAGCGCCTGCAGCCGCTGCGGGCCGAGCGCGAGACCCGCCGTGCGAGCCGCTCCAGCCGCCCGACCACGCGCGCCCCACCGCGACCTCGACTGGCTTACCGCGTGACCCGAAGCCGAGCGCCAGGAGCCGATGTCCGCGCGTCCCTTCGTGACCCGGTCGACCGTTCGTTTATGCGCATGGTTAATTCATCGTGTTAATGGAGATTGATTCTTCCGTTCCCTTCTCCCATTCCTCCTCCCATTACGAGCAGGAAACGGTAGCACCCTTGAAGACCACCAGTGACCCTTTCTTCTCCCCCTGCTCTCTATAAAAGGGACAGCAGAGCCTCCCCATTCCTGCCTACTCGAATTTGCCTCTCCCTCTAGCACTCCTCGCTCATCGCTAGTGCGTTGCTGTTCGTCGCCGGAGTGTGCCGTTCGTCGCCGGAGTTCGCCGGAGCCGCGTACTAGCTGTCCGTAGTCGAGCCCCGCTCTCCGTCGATCCGTCCTCGTCACACGCACGAACCCGAGGTTGTTGGCGACCCAAATTTATTTTATGTATTTTATAAAGTGCTTTCGATTCGATTCATGTGTTGTATAGGTTGTTTGTTGTAATATGAACACATGTGATTCCAATTTATGTATTCGTGTGCACTACGGAATTTGTTAAAAAAATATACGATTAGTAGTGCACCGTGTTATTCCATGTTAATCGACGCGTTGATTTTGGTTTAGAGAAATATGACGTAGATTTAATAGTCACACGTCGGTGATAAAAATACTAGATAAGAATTTATAGTTAAAATTGGTCGCGATAAATTTTTGAAACTAATTGGAGAATTATAGGTGCATTTTTTATGGATTAGAAAAATGGTATAGAACTCATGTCATATGAATAAAATAGGATTGTTAGATGATTTATCCGATTATTTAATTAATATCTTCTTTTGGAAAGAAAAGAGAAAATATCGTTGGTAGATGGCAAAATAGGGTTTTGCTAGTCAAATAAACATGTTCACAGATTTAGAACTTAAAATTGTTAGAGTACTAGTTTATGTCAAATAACCCCGCTTGTGTTAGAAAATGTTCAATTAGTAGTTTATGTAGATTTTAGAATATTAATATTATTAGATTCATTTTTGGTCATACTAACTAATTTGTGTTAAAAGTAATAATAGGTATTAATTTATTTATTAGTATTAAAAGATAATAAGTATTATTTAATTTCATTGATGGTGTTAAAGTAGATTAATGTTAGTTAAAATTATATTTATTGCAACCACTCCTAAATTCACCATTAGGATTCGCATTAATAGTTATAATTAAATTAATAAGTATTTACGCGATTAGTACGTAATTAAAAATGTGATTAGTGCGACGTGTTAATGTGCATGTAATGGTGTATGACTATGTAATGGTGCATGTTTACTTATGGGTGTATACTTTATTTTTGTATGTGCGATGTGCGACTATAATAGAAGCGGACTGTGTGGTAGAGAATCCGAACTCGTTCGGGGACGACCCGCAAGACGCTGTTGAGCAAGGCAAGTGGATTCTCCCTCTGCATACTCTTTTTGTACCCAGTCATTGCATTTAATAATGTTTACTTTTGATATACTGCATAATTTGATGGGTTTCACCCAATTAAGGATTTCCTAGATTTACTACCTGTATTCCTTGTTTAACCTGGGAAAATAATTAAGCTGTGCGAGATTTATGCTACCGCTCAACCTAATAATTTCTTAATGTCACTCATTAATTGATTTTAATGTTCCAAAGATTTAATTGGCAATTATGGCATTAACCCGATGGTTAAGATAACTTTATTATAAACTTAATTGGAACATGGAGTGACCACCCAGGATAACAGTGCAACCACGAGTGCTATCATGGCTCTGGCTTTGGTAAATAGCTCTATATGCTTAGTGCCTAGCAACCTTACCTGAAAGATGGGCAAGAGGGGGAGCGGTAGGTGCTGGCAGCCCACGTTAACATGGGGTCGTATTCTTGGCTAAGGTACTTCACCCAGGGGGCCACCACCATCGTCTTAGAAACCTTAGCGGGTTGCTTCGTATTAAGTGTATTTTGTGAAAACCTCATAATGGATCCCTAGCCATTCACCTCGGCAGTGTCTAAGGGTCCGATCAACCCGGGCTAGATGGGATACATGGCTTGTGGGTAAAGTTGTACCACCTCTGCAGAGTGTAAAACTGATATATCAGCCGTGCTCCCGGTTATGAGCGACATGGACTCCTCACATGATAATTGAACTTAAAGATGGACATAAATTGAGATCCGATGATCTGCCAATAATTTACTTAAGTGGTTTCACTTAAGTGTTTTTGTTATATTCATATTCCTTTGTTTAAGTGGGATATTTGGGATTCACTCTTATTAGTAAGACAGGTGTTGTTAATAAAATGTTGACCAACTAAAATGCTTACTGCTCAACCTTAGCCTCACCTTGTTATACCTGCATTAGTTTTTCCCCCACTTGCTGAGCCCCGACCACAAGTGAGCTCACCCTTGCTAATATTTTGATCAGAGGGTGATGCTGGAGACTTTGATGGAGATTTTATCGACGACGATGATTTCTAAGTCTAACGATGTGCCGGTCATCTTCCTGTGGGAGATTGCCCAGTTGTTTATTTCCGCTTTACTTTGATGTGATACTTGTTAAAGATACAATGTTTCAGATGATGTAATAAAGTATTATACTCTCTTTACGCCTTTATTGCATTGTTCTTTTGATATATTACACTTGTGACGTCAACATATGTGTGGAAATGGATCCTGGCACACATATGCGATGCACCCGACTCTGCCCTTGGGAAACGGGTGTGACAGAAGTGGTATCAGAGCTATGCTGAGCCTAGGTCGTTAGATTAGTTAGAAATGGAAAGCCTAGTTGTTCAAAAACTTGCTAATTTCATTCCTATAAATTCCTTTATCAGTCTTACCTTTTTGAAATTCAACTAAGTTGACTCTTCTCTTGTAGATGGTTCGCACTCTCCAAACCACTCGCGTCAACACCAACTACGCCCCTCAGCCCCGGCAGATCCCGGTCTACCCAGTGGTAGTCGAGGATGCTCCAGCGAATCTCCCTCCCGTCCGAGTGGAGAACGTGATCAACCTGGAGGACAGCTCGGAGGAGCAGCTGCCGACCCCCACCCCGTTGGCCGAGTCCCTGGCCTTCGCAGCTGGGTCAGCGACGTCAGCATCGTCGGCACCAGCCTTCCAAGCACCTGCACCTGGAGGCGACGACCCCGATGACTCCGGAGACGGCGACGACGAGGATGACGACGACGACGATGATGGAGAGGACGAACACGTCCACGAGGAAGCTGACTACGCCCAGCAGGACCACTTCATGGGGATTGGTCCAGTTGTCGAACATTACACATCAATGTTCGAAACAGGGCAGTTCCCCAACCTGCTGCAGAAGGTGCTGCACGAGCTAGGAGCCTACGTCCGCCCCCTGTACGAGACGAGGCGAGTGAGCGAGCCTCCCCGGGCTTGCTATTACATCACTCGCATCCATGTCAGGGTGATGGATGCAGGTGACAGGGGATTCAGGACTCTGTCTGCTCACGAGTCCCTGATACCACTGTCCACCTACGCTGCCTCTGTCAGCGACGCTGCCCGTCGGACCCTGTGGTCGCTTAGCCACACCTACCGGCAGCAGCTGCAGAACACAAGGTTCAGGCATCTTCCTCAGCGCCTGCGTGGAGAGAACCAGACCAACATTGTCCCAGGTGAGCCTGGTGAGGACCGCCTCAACACCCTAGCTGGTGTAGTGGCCGGTCTCAACACCGACCTGGACAGTGCCACTCTGGACCTCTACAGTGTGCACTTGGAGCTGGAGAATGCCCACGCCAGGATTGCAGCCCTAGAAGCCCAACTGCAAGGACTGAATCCGCTAGAAGCTCAGGTTCCCGCCGTGGCGTTGTCTCCTCCCCGCAAGAGGCTGCGCTATGGAGAGCCCGGATCCGTCACTAGGCTGCTTTAGGAGTGTTGATCATGATGTAATAAGTTACGCTTCACGTTAGACGATGAAACTATCTTTAAATTTTTATATTAATAAATATCAACCATGTGATGGTGATTGGTTGAAATGCTTGATTTGAATCTTTGTTTGAGTGCTATGGTCTTATGGAATGATGGCCATAAGAACATATAAAATTTGTAAAACTTAAGCTATTTTCCCTCTAGAATCTTTTCTACTCCTCACTTTTCTAAGGACTTCACTTCCTAACAAAACAGATGGTGAACCAACGTCAAGGACCTAACAACCGGAACCAGCGTGGACAACAAGCACCACCACCACCGCCACCACCAAATCCCAATATGGAGCAGTTCATCGCCGCCCAAATGCAGATTCTGCAAGGACTTACTGCTGCGGTTCAGCAATTACAACAGAACCAACAGAACCAGCAACCCCAGCAACAGCAGTATGCACCCCCGGCCAGAGATAAACACCGGGATTTCATGAGTCATCACCCGCCGACATTTTCTCATGCAGTTGATCCTCTTGATGCCGATGACTGGCTCAAAGTCATTGGGAAGAAGCTGGACATCACTCAGTGCAACGACCGAGAGAAGGTCTTGTACGCCTCGGGAAGACTCGAGGGAGCTGCGTCCGATTGGTGGGATGCCTTCACAGCGGCACATCCCAACGCTGATACCATAACCTGGCAGGAGTTTCAGGAGAACTTCCGCGCTCACCACATCCCCTCTGGAATCATGAAGCTGAAGAAGAAGGAGTTCCTTTCCCTTACTCAAGGGAATATGTCTGTCAGTGAGTATCGTGATCGCTTCACTCAGCTTTCACGTTATGCCCCTAAGGAAGTGGACACTGATGAGAAGCGCCAAGAGCGTTTCCTGGAAGGGTTGATTGGACCTCTGAACTATCAACTTCAGAGTCACACTTTCCCCAACTTCCAGACACTCCTGAACAAGGCAATTGGCCTTGAAAGCAAAAGGAAGGAGCTATCTGACCATAAGAGAAAATTCCAAGGTCAGTCCAGCAGGAACACCCGGCCAAACAATGCTCAAGGTTCGCAGTTCCGCTCTGGAAATCAGGGAGGAAATAATTATCAAGTGCAACGCTCTGGACAGCAAGGCCAGAGAAATAATCAGAATCAGAATCAACAAAGGAGCAACCCCTAGACCAACCAGAGGTCTGGTGGAAATTCACAGAACCGTCAGGGTGGCACCAACAACACACAGGCCAGAAACAACGCACCTGTCCAACCCAACGGTTGTTTCAAGTGCGGTGAACTAGGCCACTATGCCAACAATTGCCCAAGGCGCAACCAGCAAACACCCCAAAGGAGCAACACTCAGAGAAATGACCAGAGCACCCCCGCTCGTGGATCTGCTCAGAACAAGACTCCGCAGAACCAGAGCCGAGGAAGGGTCAATCACGTCACTGCGGAATCAGTGCCTGAGGATGCCGACATTGTGTATGGTATGTTCCTTGTTAACTCCATACCTGCATCAGTTTTATTTGACTCTGGAGCATCACATTCATTTATAACTGAGTCATTTGTGGAAAAACATAACATACCTAAGTACCCTCTGAAGAGGATATTACACATTAGTTCACCGGGAGGTGACATGAAGGCCACACACTCATGCCCTCATGTTAATATCAAGATTCAAGGAATAGATTTTACAGTCGACCCAGTGGTCCTAGGATCCAACGGGATTGATGTGATTCTTGGATGCAACTGGTTGAAAAGTTGTGATGGAGTGATACAGTGTGCCAATGGAACAATTATGTTGACAAGTCCTCAAGGTGAAAGAATCCAAGTCAACATAGACAAGTCGGCAGATGAAAAAGGGAAGATAGTGATCAATCACTTGGAAGATAAGCCCTTGGAAAATATCAAAGTAGTGTGCGAATACCCAGACGTATTTCCGGAGGAATTGCCAGGTATGGCACCTGACCGTGATATAGAGTTTTCTATTGAATTAGTACCCGGAACCGCACCTATCTCGAAAAGACCTTATAGAATGGATGGCAAAGATTTAGTAGAACTGAAGAAACAAATAGAAGAATTACTAGAAAAAGGTTTTATTCGCCCAAGTTCATCCCCTTGGGGAGCCCCAGTGCTATTTGTGAACAAGAAGGATGGTTCGAGGAGAATGTGCGTTGATTATAGAAGTTTGAATGAAGTAACCATCAAGAATAAATACCCACTACCTCGGATTGAAGATTTATTCGATCAAATGAAGGGAGCTAAGATATTCTCGAAGATAGATCTGAGATCGGGATATCATCAGTTAAAGGTTCGAGCAGAAGATGTACCGAAGACAGCCTTCACGACGAGATATGGATTATATGAGTTTTTGGTCATGTCATTTGGACTGACTAATGCACCAGCATACTTTATGAACTTGATGAATAAAGTATTCATGGAATATCTAGATCAGTTTGTGGTCGTATTCATTGACGACATACTGATATATTCTCCGAATGAAGAAACACACGAAGATCATCTAAGGCTAGTTCTACAAAAGCTTCGTGATAACCAACTGTACGCAAAATTCTCGAAGTGTGAATTTTGGTTGAAGGAAGTTGCTTTCTTAGGGCATATTGTTACCGATGGTGGAATTAAAGTGGACCCAGGAAAGATAAGTGAGATACTAAATTGGAAGCAACCCAAGGATGCGTCCAAGATCAGAAGTTTTCTTGGATTAGCAGGATACTATAGAAGATTTATTGAGGGTTTTTCCAAGTTAGTGAAGCCTCTTACCTCTCTACTGGAGAAAGGCAAAGAGTTCAAATGGGATGAAGCTTGTCAGAATTGTTTTGAGGAACTCAAGAAGAGGTTAACCACTGCACCAATACTGGTAATGCCAGACATCCACAAGGGATTTGATGTGTATTGCGATGCATCACACCTTGGACTTGGATGTGTGCTAATGCAAGAAGGAAAGGTGATTGCTTATGCTTCAAGACAGTTGAGGAAACATGAGAAGAATTATCCTACACATGATTTGGAACTAGCGGCCGTAGTGCATGCTTTGAAGATTTGGAGGCACTATATGATTGGAAACAAGTGCAAAATATTCACGGATCACAAAAGTTTGAAATATATATTCACTCAGAAGGAACTCAACCTCAGACAAAGAAGATGGCTTGAGTTGATTAAAGATTATGATTTGGAAATACAATATCACCCCGGAAAAGCAAATGTAGTAGTTGATGCTTTGAGCCGTAAGGGTCAAGTGAACAACATCACTACTCATTTGATGTCACAAGAATTGTGCTGGGAAATGGAACGACTCAACCTTGGATTTCTCAATAATGTAGAAGCAACAGTGATGGAAGTCGAATCTACTTTGGAAGAGGAGATTCGTAAAGGACAAGAGTCCGATGAGAAGATTAAGGAAATTAAAACTTTGATTAGTTTGGGTAAAGCCCCAGATTTCACGGAAGATGAACAAGGCACAATATGGTTTAAGAAGAGAATCTGCGTACCCGAAATCGAACACCTGCGCCAACTTATTTTGAGAGAAGCTCATGATTCAGCTTATTCTATTCACCCTGGAAGTACAAAGATGTACCAGGATCTTAAGGAAAAGTATTGGTGGTACGGTCTGAAAAGAGATGTTGCTACTCATGTTGCACTATGTGATGTGTGTCAGCGAGTTAAAGCCGAACACCAAAGACCAGCAGGATTGCTACAACCTCTCAAGGTACCTGAATGGAAATGGGAAGAAATCAGTATGGATTTCATAGTTGGGCTACCCCGTACTCGAGATGGCTATGATTCAATATGGGTCATAGTAGACAGGTTAACTAAAGTGGCACATTTTATACCTGTGAAGACAACCTACTCAGGAGCCCAGTTAGCAGAGTTGTACATGTCGAGGATTGTTTGTCTGCATGGAGTACCGAAGAAGATCGTATCAGATCGAGGAACCCAGTTTACCTCGCGCTTTTGGAAAAGACTTCATGAGTTCATGGATACCAAGCTAAACTTTAGTTCAGCTTATCATCCTCAAACGGATGGGCAAACGGAAAGAACAAACCAAGTCTTGGAAGATATGAAGCATGGTAGAAGCTGGGATAAAAGTTTGCCTTATGCAGAATTTTCGTATAACAACAGTTATCAAGCAAGTCTCAAAATGGCACCGTTTGAAGCACTATATGGACGAAAGTGTAGAACACCGCTTTATTGGAATCAGACCGGAGAAAGTCAAGTATTTGGTCCAGAAATACTCCAAGAAGCCGAAAAACAAGTACAGATTATTAGAGAAAATTTGAAGACAGCACAGTCAAGACAGAAGAGCTATGCTGATAATAGAAGAAGAGAGTTGATGTTTGAAGTAGGAGACTTTGTCTACCTTAAAGTTTCACCGATGAGAGGAATGAAAAGGTTTAAGGTTAAAGGAAAATTATCACCTCGCTATATTGGCCCATTCAAGATTTTGGAAAGAAAAGGCGAAGTAGCCTACCAGTTAGAACTACCCGATAGATTATCTGATGTGCATGACGTATTTCACGTATCACAACTCAAGAAGTGCTTAAGAGTACCAGAACAACAGATACCCATGGAAGAACTAAATGTTAATGAGGATTTGACTTATTCGGAGTACCCAATCAGAATTCTGGAAACATCTCGCAGAATTACGCGGAGTAAAGTCATTAACATGTGCAAAGTTCAGTGGAGTCATCATTCGGAAGATGAGGCCACATGGGAAAGAGAAGATGAGCTCAGAGCGGAATTTCCCCAGTTATTCTCGGAAGTTTCTTAATCTCGAGGACGAGATTCTTTTTAAGAGGGGTAGGTTTGTAACACCACAAAAGCCATCAAATAAAAATAATGAATTTAGTTATTATATTAATTAGGGTAATAATTTTTTTTAGTGTTTAATTATTTATTTGCATTTTGATCATTTTCTTTCTATGCGCTTGCTTGATTCTCGGATGATTGTTATTAATTTCCCTTGAAAAAAAAATCCTAGTAACTAAACAATAATGAAGAAAAATAATAATTATTAGTCTAAAAATAAGTATTTTGTTTATAAATAATTTTGGTGAATTTTTTGTTATGATTTTTAGAGTTCTTTAAAAATGAATTTCGGATTTTAAAAAAAACCTACACTACCTAGCTCGCCCACTAGGGGCCCAAAACCCCAAACCCTATCCTCTAACGCGCGCGCGCCAGCAGAAGCCGCCGCCGCCAGCCTCTACTACTCCCTCTCCTATCTCTCTTCTCTCTCTCCCGCCGTCTCTCTCTCTCTCACTTCTCTCTCTCTCCCACTCTCTCTCCCTCGCCGCTCCTCCCTCCTCTCTCCGCTCTCGCGCGCACGCCGACCTGCCCAGCCACTGCGGGCCGAGCGCGAGACCCGCCGTGCGAGCCGCTCCAGCCGCCCGACCACGCGCGCCCCACCGTGACCTCGACTGGCTTACCGCGTGACCCGAAGCCGAGCGCCAGGAGCCGATGTCCGCGCGTCCCTTCGTGACCCGGTCGACCGTTCGTTTATGCGCATGGTTAATTCATCGTGTTAATGGAGATTGATTCTTCCGTTCCCTTCTCCCATTCCTCCTCCCATTACGAGCAGGAAACGGTAGCACCCTTGAAGACCACCAGTGACCCTTTCTTCTCCCCCCTGCTCTCTATAAAAGGGACAGCAGAGCCTCCCCATTCCTGCCTACTCGAATTTGCCTCTCCCTCTAGCACTCCTCGCTCATCGCTAGTGCGTTGCCGTTCGTCGCCGGAGTGTGCCGTTCGTCGCCGGAGTTCGCCGGAGCCGCGTACTAGCTGTCCGTAGTCGAGCCCCGCTCTCCGTCGATCCGTCCCCGTCACACGCACGAACCCGAGGTTGTTGGCGACCCAAATTTATTTTATGTATTTTATAAAGTGCTTTCGATTCGATTCATGTGTTGTATAGGTTGTTTGTTGTAATATGAACACATGTGATTCCAATTTATGTATTCGTGTGCACTACGGAATTTGTTAAAAAAATATACGATTAGTAGTGCACCGTGTTATTCCATGTTAATCGACGCGTTGATTTTGGTTTAGAGAAATATGACGTAGATTTAATAGTCACACGTCGGTGATAAAAATACTAGATAAGAATTTATAGTTAAAATTGGTCGCGATAAATTTTTGAAACTAATTGGAGAATTATAGGTGCATTTTTGATGGATTAGAAAAATGGTATAGAACTCATGTCATATGAATAAAATAGGATTGTTAGATGATTTATCCGATTATTTAATTAATATCTTCTTTTGGAAAGAAAAGAGAAAATATCGTTGGTAGATGGCAAAATAGGGTTTTGCTAGTCAAATAAACATGTTCACAGATTTAGAACTTAAAATTGTTAGAGTACTAGTTTATGTCAAATAACCCCGCTTGTGTTAGAAAATGTCCAATTAGTAGTTTATGTAGATTTTAGAATATTAATATTATTAGATTCATTTTTGGTCATACTAACTAATTTGTGTTAAAAGTAATAATAGGTATTAATTTATTTATTAGTATTAAAAGATAATAAGTATTATTTAATTTCATTGATGGTGTTAAAGTAGATTAATGTTAGTTAAAATTATATTTATTGCAACCACTCCTAAATTCACCATTAGGATTCGCATTAATAGTTATAATTAAATTAATAAGTATTTACGCGATTAGTACATAATTAAAAATGTGATTAGTGCGACGTGTTAATGTGCATGTAATGGTGTATGACTATGTAATGGTGCATGTTTACTTATGGGTGTATACTTTATTTTTGTATGTGCGATGTGCGACTATAATAGAAGCGGACTGTGTGGTAGAGAATCCGAACTCGTTCGGGGACGACCCGCAAGACGCTGTTGAGCAAGGCAAGTGGATTCTCCCTCTGCATACTCTTTTTGTACCCAGTCATTGCATTTAATAATGTTTACTTTTGATATACTGCATAATTTGATGTGTTTCACCCAATTAAGGATTTCCTAGATTTACTACCTGTATTCCTTGTTTAACCTGGGAAAATAATTAAGCTGTGCGAGATTTATGCTACCGCTCAACCTAATAATTTCTTAATGTCACTCATTAATTGATTTTAATGTTCCAAAGATTTAATTGGCAATTATGGCATTAACCCGATGGTTAAGATAACTTTATTATAAACTTTATTATAAACTTAGAAACCTTAGCGGGTTGCTTCGTATTAAGTGTATTTTGTGAAAACCTCATAGTGGATCCCTAGCCATTCACCTCGGCAGTGTCTAAGGGTCCGATCAACCCGGGCTAGATGGGATACATGGCTTGTGGGTAAAGTTGTACCACCTCTACAGAGTGTAAAACTGATATATCAGCCGTGCTCCCGGTTATGAGCGACCTGGACTCCTCACATGATAATTGAACTTAAAGATGGACATAAATTGAGATCCGATGATCTGCCAATAATTTACTTAAGTGGTTTCACTTAAGTGTTTTTGTTATATTCATATTCCTTTGTTTAAGTGCGATATTTGGGATTCACTCTTATTAGTAAGACAGGTGTTGTTAATAAAATGTTGACCAACTAAAATGCTTACTGCTCAACCTTAGCCTCACCTTGTTATACCTGCATTAGTTTTTCCCCCACTTGCTGAGCCCCGACCATAAGTGAGCTCACCCTTGCTAATATTTTGATCAGAGGGTGATGCTGGAGACTTTGATGGAGATTTTATCGACGACGATGATTTCTAAGTCTAACGATGCGCCGGTCATCTTCCTGTGGGAGATTGCCCAGTTGTTTATTTCCGCTTTACTTTGATGTGATACTTGTTAAAGATACAATGTTTTAGATGATGTAATAAAGTATTATACTCTCTTTACGCCTTTATTGCATTGTTCTTTTGATATATTACACTTGTGACGTCAACATATGTGTGGAAATGGATCCTGGCACACATATGCGATGCACCCGACTCTGCCCTTGGGAAACGGGTGTGACATCATCTGAGAGACATGGAACACATCATGCACAGCTGACAGATTCTCCGGTAAGCTGAGTTGATAAGCCACTTCTGCATGTCTTGCTTGAATCTGATACGGTCCGATATATCGGGGTGCTAGCTTGCCTTTGACTCCAAACCTTTTGGTTCTTCTGATGGGTGACACCTTCAAGTAGACATAGTCTCCCACTTCAAAACTGAGTTCTCTTCTTCTAGTGTCAGCATAGCGTCGCTGTCTGGACTGTGCTGCCTTTAAATTCTCTCGGACCATTCTGATGTTCTCTTCGGCTTCGAGCAAAATATCGAGACCAAACACCTATCTTTCACCAGGTTGATCCCAATGCTATGGAGTTTTGTAACTCCTCCCATAAAGTGCTTCGAATGGTGACATCTTCAGACTGGCTTGATAGCTATTGTTGTAAGAGAATTCTGCATATGGTAATCTCTTGTCCCAACCTATCTTATCTTGCAAAGCACAAGCCCTCAACATATCCTCTAGAATCTGATTGGTCCTCTCTGTTTGACCATCTGTCTGCGGGTGATAGGCTGAGCTGAACTTCAAGTGTGTGCCCAAAGCTTCATGCAACTGCTGCCAGAAATGAGAGGTGAACTGAGTGCCTCTATCTGATACTATCTTCTTTGGAACGCCATGCAAGCACACAATCCGATACATGTATAGTTCGGCCAACACCACATTGTTGTAGGTGGTCTTGACTGGTATGAAATGGGCCGCCTTTGTCAAATGGTCCACTACTACCCAGATGGAGTCGTAACCAGTACGAGTTCAGGGCAAACCAACTATAAAGTCCATTCCGATCTCATCCCATTTCCACTGAGGAATCTGAAATGGTTGCAACAAACCTGCAGGTCTCTGATGTTCTGCTTTAATCCTCTGACAACTGTCAGATACAGCCACATACTCTGCTATCTCCCTTTTCATCCCGTACCACCAGAATCTTTTCTTTAGGTCCTGGTTCATCTTCTCACTACCAGGGTGTATAGAGTAAGCTGTCTCATGGGCTTCCTCGAGAATTAGTTCCCGGATCGATTTAATGTCGGGAACACACAGTCTATCATTGAACCATACCACTCCTTCTGCATCTTCACGGAAATCCTTGCCTTTTCCATCTATGATCAGCTACCGGATCTCGTTGATCTTCCCATCATCCTTCTGACCTTTCCTGATGTCTTGCTCTAGAGTGGGTTCCAACTCAATTGTCACTCCTTGGGTGTTGTTCAGAAATCCAAGACTCAACCTCTCGAACTCCTTCACTAGCTCATACGGCATCGGGTGAGTGGCCAACATATTAACTTGACTCTTTCTACTCAAAGCATCTGCAACCACATTTGCTTTGCCTGGGTGGTAATGAATCTTCAGTTCATAATCTTTGATCAATTCTAACCATCTTCACTGCCTCATGTTTAACTCTGACTGAGTGAATATGTACTTGAGGCTCTTGTGATCCGTGTAGATATCACACTTCTGTCCATAAAGATAGTGCCTCCAGGTCTTCAATGCATGTACCACGGCTGCTAATTCTAGATCATGAGTAGGGTAATATTGTCGGGACGAGTATGCCACTACTCTCCCTTCTTGCATCAACACACATCCCAGTCCAGTGTACGAAGCATCACAATATACTGAGAATGGCTTGGGAACATCTGGCAGAATTAGTACTGGTGCCGTTGTTAACTTCTCCTTCAATGTCTCAAAGGACTTCTGGCATGCTAGGGTCCACTTGAACTCAACCTTATTTGCTAGCAAGGCTGTCATTGGTCTGGCAATCTTGGAGAAACCTTCAATGAAACGCCGATAATAACCGGCCATTCCAATGAAACTCTTGATCCCTCGGACATCTTTTGGTGCTTTCCAGTCCAAGATAGTTGTTACATTCTTCGGATCTACAGTCAATCCCTCTTGGTTTATAATGTGACCCAAGAATAGGACTTCACTGATCTAGAACTAGCACTTGCTAAGCTTGGCGTACAGCTGACACTCTCGTAGCCTCTGAAGTACCTTCCTCAAATGCTCCTCATGCTCTTGCTCATTCTAGGAATATACAAGGATATCATCAATGAACACTACTACGAACTTGTCGAGATAGTCCATGAACACACTGTTCATTAAGTACAAGAAGTAAGCTGGCGCATTCGTCAACCCGAGTGACATAACCGTGAACTCATACAGTCCATACTTGGTGATGAATGCTGTCTTCGGTATATCCGTGGGTCGGATTCTGAGCTGATGGTAGCCTGACCTCAAATCTATCTTCGAGAACACACTGGCTCCTCTCAACTGGTCGAATAAGTCTTCAATTCTGGGTAGGGGGTACTTGTTCTTGATAGTAACTTCATTCAAGGCTCGGTAATCTATGCACATCCTCTTTGTGCCATCCTTCTTCTCCACAAATAGCACTGGTGCTGCCCATGGCGAGGTACTCGGTCTGATGTAACCTTTCTCCGACAACTCATCAATCTACTTCTTGAGTTCCACCAATTCTGGTCCGGACACTCGATAGGCTCTCTTGGAAATAGGGGTGGTGCTTGGCATAAGCTCTATGGCAAATTCAACCTTCCTTTTAGGTGGCATACCTAGTAACTCCTCGGGAAACACTTCTGGGAAATCTAATACTACATTGATAGCCTCTAATGGTTTAATCTCCTCAATATGGATGGTGACTTGGTGACAACTTCCTTTTCTTGGTCCAGACAATACCAACTCCACTAACACTTCTTCTCCTAATGGGGATACTAACTTCACTGTTCTCTTGTCACAGCTAAGACTGGCTTGGTACTTGGTTAGCCAATTCATCCCTAGGATGACATCTATAGTTGTATCATGGTTACCCATAACTATTAAATCAGCGGGGAAGTCTATCCCCCTTATTTGAATTCTTGCACTAGGGCAAAATCTATCTGTTTGGGTTCTTTCACCAACTTAACTAACCCTCATAGGTGGATACATGGGTGCTACTGGTATATTATGTGATTCTACCCATGATGCAGTCACAAAAGAATGTGTTGCTCCAGTATCAAATAACACATTTGCAGAATGGTACTCGACTGAAAACGTACCTAGTGCCACTCCTGGAGTCTCCTGGACTGTGTCGGCCTCCAAGTGATTCACCTTTCCATACTGGGCACGAGGTTGCCCATGGTTGTTGCCTCCCTGCTGCATTACATTCTGTCTGACTGGGGCATTGGGAGCTGGCTGCTGCTGAGCTGCTTTCTTTGGGCAATGATTCGCCCAATGGCCTTGTTCTCCACAGTGGAAACACGCACGACTCCCTCCTTGCGCTGGCACTACTTGGTTGTTCTGGTTAGTTGCTGGGGCAGAAAGACGGGCTGCCTGGTTGCTCTGACGCTGGTATTGATTTCCTCCTTGCTGGTTATTCTGACGTACTGCTGCTGAGGAAACTGCCGCTGGTACTGCTGCTGCTGGTTCTGACGCTGATGCTAGTGCTAATGATGGTGACCTTGCTTGAATGGCTGAGGTGGGTTGCCTGAGTAGTGAGGACGGCTACTACTCCCAACCTGAGATCCACCAAACTTGTGTTTCATGTCTTCCATTTCCCGACGCTTCCTTTCTGTCATAATTGCTTTGTCGATCAGATGCTGGAAGGAAGGGAAGGTGTGGTTCATCAGCTGGTAATGAAGGGGATCAACCAATCCTCTCAAGAAGCGGTACTGCCTCTTGGCATCCGTGTTGACATCTTCTGGGTGTAACACCCTGAATTTGGGGGTATAAAATTTCTTTCTAATGATCACCCAAATTCATGTGTTACTCTTCTCTATCTCACTCTAGTTTCCTTCTGTCTAGTTTTCTCTCTCTCCTCCTTTAATTAGAGTTAGTTGTATTAGTGAGGAATTATTTATGTTATTTTTGCCAAAACCTTATGAGTCATGACATGTTGCATCATGCTGAGCTTAAAAGATTCTTTGAAGTGTTGCACATGTTTGAATTTATTTGAATTTGAAACCTAGCTTGAATTTGGATTTGAAAACCCTATAGAAAAAGAAATGGAAAAGGAATTAGAAAATCCAGGGAAAAAGAAAAGGCCATTTCGGCCCAAACTAGCCCACCAGGCCCAGTCCCTCGCGCGCCTGCCGCCCTTGACAAGCGGACCTCGCCTGTCGGTGCCAGTCTCTCGCGCGTGCCCTCTTTCTCTCGCTCACTGCCCAGTGGGGCCGATCTGTCGGTGCCAGTTACTTCACCCGCTCTCTCCCTCTCTCTCTCTCTATCTCGCGGGCCCGCTTTGCCAGTCACTGAGCTGTTGCCCCGCGCGTCCCCTTTTCTCTCTATGTGCCATGGACCCTCCCTGTCAGTTCCGCCTTCCTCGTGCCAGCCGTGGACCAGCGCGTGCGCACTCGCGCACGTCGCCGGGTTTCTCGGCCACGACGCCACCCACGTGCCTAGCTTTCTTTTTAGAGCCCTACCAGCACCCCGCACACACCCCTCACCTCATTTCGCACAGCTTCGCCCTCTCTCGTGCTCTGCCCACGCCGCCTGCCGCCGCCCGGAGACCCGCGCCCGTGTTCCCGGCCATCCAGCTCGCCGGAGATCGCCCCAAGCCTCCCCAAGCTCCGCCCCAAGGTGAGACACCCGTCCCCGCGCCCAAATTCCTTTACTATGCCATGTGTTCGTCCAATTTTGCCTTCGCCGGTGCTCGGCCGCGGCGGTCCGCCGTGCTCGCGCGGTGGCCGGCCGATTTAGCCCGATCTAGTTCACCGGAGTAGTTCCCTGTGTCACCCCTGCCTCTGCTGAAGTTAGCCAAGGCCTTAGCGTGCCCTAAGTCCCCTACCCGTGGCCGGAATCGCTCACCGGAGTTTCTTCAACCCGCCCGAGACTCTCTCACCGCCGTTCTCCCCTCTCTGCCCGTGGATTCATGGCCTCTTCCCCGCCATTGAGTTCGCCGTGGCGTCCTCTTCCTCTCTGCCCAACTCCGGCGACCCCAGAGCCACCCTAGCTCTCGCTAGCCTCAGCTCCGATGACCTCACCGCCATGGAGAGGAGCGACGCCGCCCGCAACCACTCGTTTTCCCTCGGTCTGATTTCCCTCCGTCCGATTCAGATCGAACGGCCCGGACCGCGGGATACCGCTTCACGCACGCGCGCCTGACACGCCCTGGCTCGCCTGCCAGTGCCATTTGCACCCGCTCGGACCCCCTTGGACCCGCTCGGACCCGTTCGGACCCCCTCCATCCGATCTTGATCGAACAGCTCGGACTTCCTCAGACCCCTGTAGCCGGCCGTTTCCCCGTCTGGCGCTGGGCCCGCTCGGTCAGCGCTCTCTCTCCCCCTCTGTCACTTACATTCCCTAGCCCGCCTGTCAGCGCTCGCCCGCCCGCACACGCGCGCCCTCGGCCGCATATCTAATCTCGGTCGTTGATTTCTGATCTAACGGTTAGATTCACCCGATACCCCTTCACGTGGCTGTTTTGCTTAAGATTGCAAAATGCTCATAGAATTATTCTCTGTTTAAATAAAATGGTTTCACTTACTTCTGCACACTCTAATTTTTGAGGATTGAATACGAACTAAGGTAGATGTAGTTTTATTCATTTAATAAAATAAATAAAAGGAGCACCTTAGAGGTTTAAACTTGTTTTAGCTTGTGAGATTAATAATAGGTATTACATAATTTCATCTCTGTTCTAAGTTTTAAGTCATCATAAAATAAATTGATCTATGATTATGTACTTGTAAGTAACACTTAGGGAAATAGTAATCTATTTTCAAACAAAGTTAATGTAGGTTATAGTTTATGTTATACTTTGAATCCATTATCCCTTATGTAGTATTGTGTCTTTTTAAAGATGTGTTGCAATGTTTGTACATGTTTGGTGTGATGTTCATTTGTACTTTCCAAATGTATTGAATGCATGCTCACTTTATTTAGACAACGAGCAGTCCGAGATTCCTGAGTGTGTTGTTGGACCTCCCTCAGCAGCAACCTGGTGAAGGCAAGTGTCCTCTGACCCATTATGTCCTACATACTTTATGATTCACTGTCCCGCATTACTTTATGAAACCTAAGGATTGACTAGTCTGTATTCATTTATCCTTGTTTACCTTTTTGGGTGATCATGGTTAGCATGTTGCTATTGCTTTAACTTAATCAATGAACATGATGTGAACATTTCTGATACGATACTGTTATCCTGACTATGTGGATGACCTTGTGATACCTTAGGGGACTCAGGCCTTTTTCCTGAGTACCTCTCCGTAAGGACCTGTTCGTGGAGTGACCACCCAGGATAACAGTGCAACCATGAGGGTGGAATGGGACGCCCTTAGCTGATTAATTAGATGAACCTGGGGGTGTAGTTGGCTTTGCCGGATGGCCGTCAATGGGGGCCGGGGCATAGTGCTCGCTCTGCCAAGATTGGGGTGCAGAGGTTCATTCAATTTGGTTTTTGTTAGTCACCCAACTTGGGGAGATGTACTGCGTTTGTACGACTAGCGAAACCTAACGAGCAGCTATGCACCAGGGGAGTCTTTGTAAAGGCTACGTAGTGAAACCTTGCCGACTCACCTTGGTAGTGTTTAAGGGTTTGATCGACCCGAGGCATAAAGGGATCACAACTTGTGGGTAAAGTGTACAACCTGTGTAGAGTGTTAAAAACTGGTATATCAGCCGAGCTCATGGTTAAGAGCAGCCTTGGGATCCTCTTTGATTAGAAGAACTTGGATACTTTTATGATGATGATTAATAATGACGCTATAAAATCTGATCTTTGGTATTTCCTCTTTTGAGGAGGTACTTCTGGGTAATAACTGGGTTTATTACTAAAACTTGGCTTTACTAATAATGATAAATATTTGACCAACTAAAAGCAACTGCTTGACCTCAACTCCATATACAGCTAGTACACTTTAGCCAAACGGGACATTTGCTGAGTACGTTGATGTGTACTCACCCTTGCTTTACACACCACCCCAACCCAGGTTGTCCCCACTGTACTTAGTGCTCAGTAGGTGATGCTGACAACATGGAAGATTTCGAGGAGTTTCAGGAATATGACGAGTTCTAGTTCTGTCTTAGTGGCAAACCCCCAGTCAGCTGCCTGTGTAGGCTTGGCATCTACGTTTCTTATTTTCGCACTTTGATAATTATGTTGAACAATGATTATGTAATAGACTATGTGGATGTCTTGGACATCTTGATGTAATAAAGTACCTTTCCGCTATTTATTTCAAGCATTGTGTGATGATGTCCAAATATGTAGTCGCTGTGTACGTGAGTTTCTGATCTTGGCACGTACATGGTTCGCATTCGGTTTGCCTTCCAAAACTAGGTGTGACATAAGTGGTATCAAAGCCTTGCTGACTATGGGACCGCTAATCTAGACTAAAATGGTCGACCTAAGGACTATAGACCTCTACTCTTACCTTGACCTTAGTGTCTTTTCAAAGGTTTGTCATCTTGACCAACTCTTTGCTATTTACTTATCTCAAAAAAAGGTTTCGTCTCACTTTCCTTTCTGTTTACTTTCTGGTCTCATAGTTCTATTCTTATTCTTGTGCTTACGATGTCTTTTATAGATGGCTCGTCTTAGGTGCACTGCACGTAAGTCTGTGATCCCCTTTTTGCCTTCTCGCCTGGCGGAGCGTCCACTGCGTCGCACGGAGTCAGGTCAGTCCAGTCACCTGGAGAGACTGCATCGTCGCCTGCACGAGGAGCAGGAGCACCGACGCCAGGAGCAGGAGCTGGAGCAGGAGCAGCAGGACTCTTCCCCCTTGCCTCAGCAGGAGGTGGAGACTGAGAGGCCGCCTTCCCCTGCACCGCAGCTAGAGATGCCCCCTGCACCACCACAGGGCATCCCGACTGCTGGAGGAGACCCTGACAGAGACGGAGACGACGACGCCGGTGGCAGTTCGAGCCACGGCATGGAGCTGTCGGAGGAGCTAGAGCCGGATGGATGGATCACTAGACCCATCACTCGTGACGCCGCTCGCGGGTGTCACTTCTACGACGCTCTCGATACCTTGTTGCGTCGGGCTTTCGACCAACACACCTGGTCTATCGAGTACTGTTGTGTAGTCTACCAGCATCGTCGTGGGATATACTCGGACCAGTGGGAGGCTACTTGCTTGGTGCGCCGTCTGAACGATGATCTCCGGGGTGCAGAAGCCTTCTCAGAGCACTATTCTATCACTGAGAGGGATACTACCGAGGCAGCCATGCAAGATGCAGCACGACGGGCACTTTCTCAGTATTGCTCGTTGTTCAGTGAGGTAGCTGATAACCTTGACCTGAAGTACTACCCTCGCCGTTCGACCGGTAGAGCTGGAGGTGTGATTGTCTCACCAGTTGGTGAGGGCAATCCTAGGTTGAGCAGCATGGTCAACTTGGTCATCGTGGTCAACACAGAGTTGGACCACGCCCTTGACAAGTTGGGAAAGGTTCGGGCGGAGGTTGTGGAATTGTGTGCTGAATGTGCGACACACCACTATCTGGATGGTGGTTCTCCCACCCCTGTCGGGATTCAGCACCCTTACCGTTCACCGCCCCGTGGTCGCTTCGACTATGGTACCCCAGACTGCAGGACCCAGATAGATTTGGATCCCTAGATCGACAGAGTCAGAGTCTGTAATAATGCTTAATTCAGTGTCCTAGTCTAGTCAGTCTAGTTAGAGTTAGTTTGCTTATTTTATGTTGGATGCTTGTTATGATGGACATGTAATGAAGTTGGATCTTTGTAATGATTGTCACCAAGGTGTGGGTGTCCCCTGCAACATGGTGTATTTATTAATAAAAGTCAGTTATTTAGTTGGGTAATCCATTTATTTCCACTTTCCTCTTTATCTGAGAAGCTGTCAGTGAAGATGGTCATTTGTTCAGTTCTATGAAGATCTTCTATACATCTTTTCTTATGCTGAAAGACTACAGAGTCAGATTTGATATGTGTGTGATTTCTACAGATGTCTGAGAACAGGCGCAGAGGTTCGAGGCGTGCTCAGCCAGAGCAGCAGGCACCCCAAGAGGAGGTAGCTCTGCAGCAGCATTTGCCACCGCCACCCCCGATGACCATTGAGCAGATGTTCTTGATGCAGACCCAGGCAGTTCAGGCAATCGGTCAAACATTAGCAGTGATGCAGCAAGCTCAGCGGCAGCCACCACCGCCCCAGCCTCAGGTGCAAGTCCAGATGCCACAAGTGCCTAGAGACAAGCAAGAAGAGTTCATGAGGGGCCATCCCCCTATTTTTGCCCACTCTGCTGATCCCATGGACACTAAAGATTGGCTGCGTACTGTGGAGCGCAAGTTGCACACTGCCCAGTGCAACGATCGAGAGAAGGTGTTGTATGGTCCCCGACAGCTGAGGGGAGCAGCACAGTCTTGGTGGGAGTCTTACCTCGCCACCCATGCCAACCCTGAAGCCATCACTTGGGAGGAGTTCAGGGATAACTTCCATCGCTACCATGTGCCCAAGGGACTGATGATAGTGAGGAAGGAGGAGTTTCTTGCCCTAAAGCAAGGTCCCCTGTCTGTCAGTGAGTACAGGGACAAGTTTCTGCAGCTGTCACGTTATGCCCCAGACGATGTCAACACAGATGCCAAGCGGCAGTACCGCTTTCTGAGAGGATTGGTTGATCCCCTCCACTATCAGCTGATGAACCACACTTTCCCCACCTTCCAGCATTTGATCGACAGAGCAATCATGATAGAAAGCAAGCGTCGGGAGATGGAGAATAGGAAACGCAAGATTGGTGGACCTCAGGTTGGGAGTAGCAGCCGTCCTCGCTACTCAGGCAACCCACCTCTGCAATTCAAGCAAGGTCACCAGCACCAGCATCAGCGTCAGAACCAGCAGCAGTACCAGAGGCAGTTTCCTCAACAGCAGTAGTACCATCAGAACAACCAGCAAGGAGGAAATCAATACCAGCGTCAGAGCAACCAGACAGCCCGTCTTCCTGCCCCAGCAACCAACCAGAACAATCAAGCAGCACCAGCTCAAGGAGGAAGTCGTGCATGTTTCCACTGTGGGGAACAAGGCCATTGGGCGAATCATTGCCCAAAGAAAGCAGCTCAGCAGCAGCTAGCTCCCAATGCCCCAGTCAGGCAGAATGCAATGAAGCAAGGAGGCAACAACCGTGGGCAACCTCGTGCCCAGTATGGAAAGGTGAACCACTTGGAAGCCGACACAGTCCAGGAGACTCTAGGAGTGGCACTAGGTACGTTTTTAGTCGAGTACCATTCTGCAAATGTCTTATTTGATACTGGAGCAACACATTCTTTTGTGACTGCATCATGGGTAGAATCACATAATATACCAGTAGCACCCATGTATCCACCTATGAGAGTTAGTTCAGTTGGTGGAAGGACCCAAACTGATAGATTTTGCCCTAGTGCAAAGGTTCAAATAAGGGGGATAGAGTTCCCTGCCGATTTGATAGTTATGGGTAACCAAGATACAACTATAGATGTCATCCTAGGGATGAATTGGCTAACCAAGTATCAAGCCAATCTTAGTTGTGACAAGAGAACAGTGAAGTCAGTGTCCCTATCAGGAGAAGAAGTGTTAGTGGAGTTGGTCTTGTCAGGACCAAGGAAAGGGAGTTGTCACCAAGTCACCGCTCATATTGAGGAGATTAAACCATCAGAGGCTATCAGTGTAGTATCAGATTTCCCAGATGTGTTTCCCGAGGAGTTACCAGGTATGCCACCTGAAAGGAAGGTTGAATTTACCATAGAGCATATTCCAGGCACCGCCCCTATTTCCAAGAGAGCCTATCGAGTGTCCGGACTAGAGTTGGTGGAACTCAAGAAGCAGATTGATGAATTGTTAGAGAAAGGTTATATCAGACCGAGTACCTCGCCTTGGGTAGCCCCAGTGTTATTTGTGGAGAAGAAGGATGGCACAAAGAGGATGTGCATTGACTACAGATCTTTGAATGAAGTTACTGTCAAAAACAAGTACCCCTGCCCAGAATTGAAGACTTATTTGATCAGTTGAGAGGAGCCAGTGTGTTCTCAAAGATAGATCTGAGGTCAGGCTACCATCAGCTTAGAATCCGACCCTCAGACATACAGAAGATGACATTCATCACCAAGTATGGATTATATGAGTTCACAGTCATGTCATTCGGATTGACGAATGCGCCAGCGTACTTCATGTACTTGATGAATAGTGTGTTCATGAACTACCTCGACAAGTTCGTAGTGGTGTTCATTGATGATATTCTTGTATATTCCTAGAATGAGCAAGATCATTAGGAGCATTTAAGGAAAGTACTTTAGAGGCTGCGAGATTGCCATCTGTATGCCAAGCTTAGCAAGTGTAAGTTCTGGATCAGCAAAGTTCTATTCTTGGGTCATATTATAAACCGAGATGGATGATCTGTGGATCCAAAGAAGGTAGCAGCGATTCTGGACTGGAAAGCGCCAAAAGATGTCTGAGGAATCAAGAGTTTCATTGGAATGGTCGGTTATTATCGGCGTTTCATTGAAGGTTTCTCCAAGATTGCCAGGCCAATGATAGCCTTGTTGGCAAAGAAGGTTGAGTTCAAGTGGACCCCAGTGTGCCAGAAGTCCTTTGAGACATTGAAGGAGAAGTTGACAACGGCACCAGTGCTGATTCTGCCAGATGTTCACAAGCCATTCTTAGTGTATTGCGATGCTTCGTATACCGAACTAGGATGTGTGTTGATGCAGGAAGGGAGAGTAGTGGCATACTCTTCCCGATAGTTGAAGATTCATGAGAAGAATTATCCTACTCATGATCTGGAATTAGCCGCCGTGGTTCATGCATTGAAGACCTGGAGGCATTATCTTTATGGGCAGAAGTGTGATATCTACACGGACCACAAGAGCCTTAAGTACATATTCACTCATTTAGAGTTAAACATGAGACAGTGAAGATGGCTAGAGTTGATCAAAGATTATGAGCTGGAGATTCATTATCACCCAGGCAAAGCAAATGTGGTTGCAGATGCTCTTAGTAGAAAGAGTCAAGTCAATATGTTGGCCGCTCACCCGATGCCGTATGAGCTAGCGAAGGAGTTCGACAGATTGAGTCTCGGATTTCTGAACAACACTCAAGGAGTGGCAATTGAGTTGGAACCCACTCTAGAGCAAGACATCAGAAAAGGTCAGAAGGATGATGAGAAGATCAACGAGATCCGGCAGCTGATCATAGATGGAAAAGGCAAGGATTTCCGTGAAGATGCAGAAGGAGTGGTATGGTTCAAGGATAGATTGTGTGTTACCGATATCAAGTCGATCCGAGAACTGATTCTCAAAGAAGCCCATGAGACAGCATACTCTATACACCCCGGTAGCGAGAAGATGTACCAAGACCTGAAGAAAAGATTTTGGTGGTATGGTATGAAAAGAGAAATAGCAGAGTATGTGGTTGTATGTGATAGTTGTCAGAGGATTAAAGCAGAACATCAGAGACCTGCAGGTTTGTTGCAACCATTGCAGATTCCTCAGTGGAAGTGGGATGAGATCGGAATGGATTTCATAGTCGGTTTGCCCCACACTCGTACTGGTTATGACTCCATCTGGGTAGTAGTGGACCGTTTGACAAAGACGGCCCATTTTATACCAGTCAAGACCACCTACAACAGTGTGGTGTTAGCCGAACTATACATGGCTCGAATTGTGTGCTTACATGGCGTTCCGAAGAAGATAGTATCAGATAGAGGCACCTAGTTCACCTCTCATTTTTTGCAGCAGTTGCATGAAGCTTTGGGCACACACTTAAAGTTCAGCTCAGCTTACCACCCACAGACAGATGGTCAAACAGAGAGAACCAATCAGATTCTGGAAGATATGTTGAGGGCTTGTGCTTTGCAAGATAAGATAGGTTGGGACAAGAGATTACCATATGCAGAATTCTCTTACAACAACAGCTACCAAGCCAGCCTGAAGATGTCACCA
The DNA here is from genome assembly GCF_902167145.1 of Zea mays. Taxonomy (NCBI): domain Eukaryota; kingdom Viridiplantae; phylum Streptophyta; class Magnoliopsida; order Poales; family Poaceae; genus Zea; species Zea mays. The sequence continues at coordinate 149,156,799 of NC_050100.1, forward strand.
TTTGAAGCGCTCTATGGAAGGAATTGCAGAACTCCATTACATTGGGACCAACCTGGTGAAAGACAGTTGTTCGGTCCAGATATTTTGCTTGAAGCCGAAGAGAACATCAGAATGGTTTGAGAGAATCTAAACGCAGTGCAGTCCAGACAGCGAAGCTATGCTGACACCAGAAGAAGAGAACTCAGTTTTGAAGTGGGAGACTATGTCTACTTGAAGGTGTCACCCATCAGAGGAACCAAATGGTTTGGAGTCAAAGGCAAGCTAGCACCACATTATATTTGGTCGTATCAGATTCAAGCAAGATGTGGAGAAGTGGCTTATCAACTCAGTTTGCCAGAGAACATGTCCGCAGTGCATGATGTGTTCCATGTGTCTCAGTTGAAGAAATGCTTGAGAGTGCCAGAAGAGCAGTTACTAGTAGAGGATCTTGAAGTTCAAGATGATCTGACTTATATTGAGAAGCCAACCCAAATTCTAGAGACAGTAGATCGGGTCACTCGGAGAAGTAAAATCAGGATGTGCAAAGTCAAATGGGGTCACCACTCAGAAGAAGAAGCAACCTGGGAAAGAGAAGATGATTTAAAAGCCAAGTACCCTAAACTCTTTTCTAGCTAGCCCTGAATCTCGAGGGCGAGATTCTTTTAAGGGGGATAGGTCTGTAACACCCTGAATTTGGGGGTATAAAATTTCTTTCTAATGATCACCCAAATTCATGTGTTACTCTTCTCTATCTCACTCTAGTTTCCTTCTCTATCTAGTTTTCTCTCTCTCCTTCTCCTTTAATTAGAGTTAGTTGTGTTAGTGAGGAATTATTTATGTTATTTTTGCCAAAACCTTATGAGTCATGACATGTTGCATCATGCCGAGCTTAAAATATTCTTTGAAGTGTTGCACATGTTTGAATTTATTTGAATTTGAAACCTAGCTTGAATTTGGATTTGTAAACCCTATAGAAAAAGAAATGGAAAAGGAATTAGAAAATCTAGGGAAAAAGAAAAGGCCATTTCGGCCCAAACCAGCCCACCAGGCCCAGTCCCGCGCGTGCCTACCGCCCCTAACAAGCGGACCCCGCCTGTCGGCGCCAGTCTCTCGCGCACGCCCTCTTTCTCTCGCTCACTGCCCAGTGGGGCCGATCTATCGGCGCCAGTTACTTCACCCGCTCTCTCCCTCTCTCTCTCTGTCTCGCGGGCCCGCTTCGCCAGTCGCCGAGTCGTTGCCCCGCGCGTCCCCTTTTCTCTCTCTGCGCCATGGACCCTCCCTGTCAGTTCCGCCTTCCTCGCGCCCGCCGTGGACCAGCGCGTGCACACTCACGCACGTCACCGGGTTTCTCGGCCATGACGCCGCCCACGTGCCCAGCTTTCTTTTTAGAGCCCTGCCAGCGCCCCACACACACCCCTCGCCTCATTTCGCACAGCTTCGCCCTCTCCCTCGCTCTGCCCACGCCACCAGCCACCATCGGAGACCCACGCTCGTGTTCCTGGCCATCGAGCTCGCCGGAGATCGCCCCAAGCCTCCCCGAGCTCCGCCCCAAGGTGAGACACCCGTCCCCGTGCCCAAATTCCTTTACTACACCATATGTTCGTCCAATTTTGCCTTCGCCAGTGCTCGGCCGCGGCGGTCTGCCGTGCTCGCGCGGTGGTCGGCCGATTTAGCCCGGTCTAGTTCACCGGAGTAGTTCCCTGTGTCACCCCTGCCTCTGCTGAAGTTAGCCAAGGCCTTAGCGCGCCCTAAGTCCCCCCCCCCCCCCCCGTGGCCGGAATCGCTCACCGGAGTTTCTCCGACCCGCCCGAGACTCTCTCACCGTCGTTCTCCCTTCTCTGCCGTGGATTCATGGCCTCTTCCACGCCATTGAGTTCGTCGTGGCGTCCTCTTCCTTTCTGCCCAACTCCGGCGACCCCAGAGCCACCCTAGCTCGCGCCAGCCTCAGCTCCAGCGACATCAGCGCTGTGGAGAGGAGCGACGCCGCCCGCAGCCATCCGTTTACCCTCGGTCTGATTTCCCTCCGTCTGATTCAGATCGAACGGCTCGGACCGCGGGATACCGCTTCACGCACGCGCGCCTAACACGCCCTGGCCCGCCTGTCAGTGCCATTCGCACCTGCTCGGACCCACCTCGGACCCGCTCGGACCCGTTTGGACCCCCTTCGGGCCCCCTCCGTCCGATCTTGATCGAACGGCTCGGACCTCCTCGAACCCTTGTAGCTGGTTGTTTCCCCCTCTAGCGCTGGGCCCGCTCAGTTAGCGCTCTCTCTCCCCCTCTGTCACTAACATTCCCTGGCCCGCCTATCAGCACTCGCCCGCCCACATGCGTGCGCCATCGGTCGCAGATCTAATCTCGACCGTCGATTTCTGATCTGACGGTTAGATTCACCCGATACCCCTTCGTGTGGCTGTTTTGCTTAAGAGACCCTCGGTTTATTGGAAATCAACCCACCGTCCTCTGTTTTAGCGCATAGGTCCCTGGTTTGTTTTAATTAGACCCCTGGACTTTTATTTAATCACAGGATTAGCCCTAATTTCATATTTTGAATTCCCAAACTTGTTTATTTCATAACTTTTGCATATGAACTCCAAATTTAGTGGTTCAAATTGCAAAATGCTCATAGAATTATTCTCTATTTAAATAAAATGGTTTCACTTACTGTTTGCACACTCTAATTTTTGAGGATTGAATATGAACTAAGGTAGATGTAGTTTTATTCATTTAATAAAATAAATAAAAGGAGCACCTTAGAGATTTAAACTTGTTTTATTCATTTAATAGGTATTACATAAGTTCATCTCTGTTCTAAGTTTTAGGTCATCATAAAATAAATTGATCTATGATTATGTACTTGTAAGTAACACTTAGGGAAATAGTAATCTATTTTCAAACAAAGTTAATGTAGGTTATAGTTTATGTTATACTTTGAATCCATTATCCCTTATGTAGTATTGTGTCTTTTTAAAGATGTGTTCCAATGTTTGTACATGTTTGGTGTGATGTTCATTTGTACTTTCCAAATGTATTGAATACATGCTCGCTTTATTTAGACAACGAGCAGTCCGAGATTCCTGAGTGTGTTGTTGGAGACCTCCCTGAGCAGCAACCTGGTGAAGGCAAGTGTCCTCTGACCCATTATATCCTACATACTTTATGATTCACTGTCTCGCATTACTTTATGGAACCTAAGGATTGACTAGTCTGTATTCACTTATCCTTGTTTACCTTTTTGGGTGATCATGGTTAGCATGTTGCTATTGCTTTAACTTAATCAATGAACATGATGTGAACATTTATGATACGATACTGCTATCCTGACTATGTGGATGACCTTGTGATACCTTAGGGGACTCAGGCCTTTTTCCTGAGTACCTCTCCGTAAGGACCTGTTCATGGAGTGACCACCCGGGATAACAGTGCAACCATGAGGGTGGAATGGGACGCCCTTAGCTGATTAATTAGATGAACCTGGGGGTGTAGTTGGCTTTGTCGGATGGCCGTCAATGGGGGCCGGGGCGTAGTGCTCGCTCTGCCAAGGTTGGGGTGCAGAGATTCATTCGATTTGGTTTTTGTTAGTCTCCCAACTTGGGGAGGTGTACTGCGTTTGTTCGACTGGCGAAACCTAATGAGCAGCTATGCACCAGGGAAGTCTTTGTAAAGGCTACGTAGTGAAACCTTGCCGACTCACCTTGGTAGTGTTTGAGGGTTTGATCGACCCGAGGCATAAAGGGATCATGACTTGTGGGTAAAGTGTACAACCTCTATAGAGTGTTAAAAACTGGTATATCAGCCGAGCTCACGGTTAAGAGCAGCCTTGGGATTCTCTTTGATTAGAAGAACTTGGATACTTTTATGATGATGATTAACACTGATGCTATAAAATCTAATCTTTGGTATTTCCTCTTTTGAGGAGGTACTTCTGGGTAATAACTAGGTTTATTACTAAAACTTGGCTCTACTAATTATGATAAATATTTGACCAACTAAAAGCAACTGCTTGACCTCAACTCCATATGCAGCTAGTCCACTTTAGCCAAATGGGACATTTGCTGAGTATGTTAATGTGTACTCACCCTTGCTTTACACACCACCCCACCCCAGGTTGTCCCCACTGTACTTAGTGCTCAGGAGGTGATGCTGGCAAAATGGTAGATTTCGAGGAGTTTCAGGAATATGACAAGTTCTAGTTCTATCTTAGTGGCAAACCCCCAGTCAGCTGCCTGTGCAGGCTTGGCATCTACGTTTCTTATTTCCGCACTTTGATAATTATGTTGAACAATGATTATGTAATATTCTATGTGGATGTCTTGGACATCTTGATATAATAAAGTACCTTTCCGCTATTTATTTCAAGCATTGTGTGATGATGTCCAATTATGTAGTCGCTGTGTACGTGAGTTTCTAATCCTGGCACGTACATGGTTCGCATTCGGTTTGCCTTCCAAAACCGGTTGTGACACTGGGGCATAATGCGACAGTTGTAGAAACTTATCCCTATACTCATTGACGGACAGGGGACCTTGCTTCATGGCGAGAAACTCCTCCTTCCTCACTATCATCAGTCCCTCGGGCACATGGTAGCGATGGAAGTTGTCCCTGAATTCTTCCCAAGTGATGGCTTCAGGGTTGGCATGGATGGCGAGGTAAGACTCCCACCAAGATTGGGCTGCTCCCCTCAGCCGTCGGGGACCATACAACACTTTCTCATGATCGTTGCATCGGGCAGTGTGCAACTCGCGTTCCACGGTACGCAGCCAATCTTCGGCGTCCATGGGATCAACAGAATGGGCAAAGACTGGGGGATGGCCCCTCATGAATTCTGCTCGCTTGTCTCTGGGCACTTGTGGTATCTGGACTTGCACCTAAGGCTGAGGCGGTGGTGGCTACTGTTGTACCTGCTGCATTGCTACTAGGGTCTGTCTGATTGCCTGAACTGCTTGTGTCTGCATCAAGAACATCTGCTCAATGGTCATCGGGGGTGGCGGTGGCAAATGTTGCTACGGGGCTGCCTCCTCTTGGGGTGCCTGCTGTTCTGGCTGAGCACACCTCGCGCCTCGGTGCCTGTTCTCAGACATCTGTAGAAATCACACATATATCAAATCTGCCTCTGCAGTCTTTCAGCATAAGAAAAGATGTATAAAAAATCTTCATAGCACTGAATAAATGGCCATCTTCACTGACAACTTCTCAAATAAAGAGGAAAGTGGAAATAAATGGATTACCCAACTAAATAACTGACTTTATTAATAACTACACCAAGTTACAGGGGACACCCACACCTTGGTGACAATCATTACAAAGATCCAACTTCAGTACATGTCCATCATAACAAGCATCCAACATAAAATAAGCAAACAAACTCTAACTAATACTGACTAGACTAAGACACTGAACTAAGCATTATTACAGACTCCGACTCTGTCGATCTAGGGTTCCAAATCTATCTGGGTCCTGCAGTCTAGGGTACCATAGTCGAAGCGACCACGGGGCGGTGAACGGTAAGGGTGCTGAATCCCGACAGGGACGGGAGGACCACCATCCAGATACTCAGCACGCAATTCCGCAACCTCCGCCCGAACCTTGCCCAACTCATCAAGGGCATGGTCCAACTCTGTGCTGAGCACGACAGCCAGGTTGACCATGCTGTTCAGCCTGGGATTGCCCTCACCAACTGGCGAGACAATCACACCTCCGGCACTGCCGGTCGAACGACGAGGGTAGTATTTCAGGTCAAGGCCATCAGCTACCCCACTGAACAACGAGCAATACTGAGAAAGTGCCCGTCGTGCTGCATCTTGCATGGCTGCCTCGGCAGTATCCCTCTCAGTAATAGAATAGTGCTCCGAGAAGGCCTCTGCACCCCGGAGATCATCGTCTGGACAGCGCACCAAGCAAGTAGACTCCCACTGGTCCGAGTATAACCCACGACGATGCTGGTAGACTACATAACGATAGTCGATGGACCAAGCATGTTGGTCGAAGGCCCGACGCAGCAAGGTATCGAGAGCGTCGTGGAAGTGACACCCGTGAGCGGCGTCATGAGTGATGGGTCTAGCGATCCATCCCTCCAGCTCCGGCTCCTCCGAGAGCTCTGTGTCGTGGATCAAACTGCCACCAGCGTCGTTGTTGTCTCCATTTCTGTTAGGGTCTCCTCCAGCAGCCGGGATGCCCTGTGGTGGTGCAGGGGGCATCTGTGGCTGAGGTGCAGGGGAATGCGGCCTCTCAGACTCCACCTCCTGCTGAGGCGAGGGGGAAGAGTCCTACTGCTCCTGCTCCTGCTCCTGGTGTCGGTGCTCCTGCTCCTCGTGCAGGCGACGATGCAATCTCTCCAGGTGACTGGACTGACCAGGCACCGTGCGACGCAGTGGATGCTCCGCCAGGCGAGAAGGCAAAAAGGGGATCACAGACTTACATGCAGTGCACCTGATACGGGCCATCTACAGAAGACATCGTAAGCACAAGAGTAAGAGTAGAACTATGAGACCAGAAAGTAAACAGAAAGAAAAGTGAGACAAAACTTTTGAGATAGGTAGATAACATAGGGTTGGTCAAGGTGACCCACTTTTGAAAGGACTCTAAGGATCAAGGTAAGAGTAGGGGACTATAGTCCTTAGGTCGACCATTCTAGTCTAGGTTAGCGGTCCTACAGTCAGCAAGGCTTTGATACCACTTATGTCACACCCGGTTTTGTAAGGCAAACCGAATGCGAACCATGTACGTGCCAGGATCAGAAACTCACGTACACAGCGATTACATAATTGGATATCATCACACAATGCTCGAATTAAATAACGAAAGGGTACTTAGTTACATCAAGATGTCCAAGACATCCATAGAGTCTAATACATAACCATTGTCTTTAATATAAACATCAAAGTGCGGAAATACGAAACGTAGAAGCTAGGCCTACACAGGCAGCTGACTGGGGGTTTGCCACTAAGAAAGAACTAGAACTCGTCGTAGTCCTGGAACTCCTCGAAATCTTCCATGTTGCCAGCATCACCTCCTGAGCACTGAGTACAGTGGAGACAACCTGGGGTGGGGGTGGTGTGTAAAGCAAGGGTGAGTACACATCAACATACTTAGCAAATGTCCCATTTGGCTAAAGTGGACTAGCTGTATGTGGGGTTGGGGTCAAGCAGTTGCTTTTAGGTTAGTCAAGTATTTATTATCATTAGTAGAGCCAACTTTTAGTAATAAACCCAGTTAATACCCAAAAGTACTTCCTCAAAAGAGGAAATACCAGAGATCAGATTTTATAACATCATTATTAATCATCATTATAAAAGTAACTAGAATTCTTCTAATCAAAGAGGATCCCAAGGCTGCTCTTAACCATGAGCTCGGCTGATATACCAGTTTTTAACACTCTGTAGAGGTTGTACACTTTACCCACAAGTCATGATCCCTTTCCAGCTTAGGTTGTACAGACCCGATCTTCACTACCAAGGTGAATGGCCAGGAATACACTACGTAGCCTTTACAAAGACTCCCCTGGTGCATAGCTGCTCGTTAGGTTTCGTAGTCGTACAAACGTAGTACACCTCCCTAAGGTGGGTGACTAACAAAACCAAATCGAATGAACCTCTGCACCCAAACCTTGGCAGAGCGAGCACTACGCCCCAGCCCCCATTGATGGCCCTCTGGCAAAGCCAACTACACCCCAGGTTCATCTAATTATTCAGCTAAGGGCGTCTCATTCCACTCTCATGGTTGTACTGTTATCCCGGGTGGTCACTCCATGAACAGGTCCTTACGGAGAGGTACTCAGGAAAAAGGCCTGAGCCCCCTAGAGTATCACAAGATCATCAACATAATCAGGATAACAGTATCGTATCATAAATAGCCACATCATGTTCATTGATTAAGTTAAAGCAATAGCAAAATGTGAGCCATGATAACCCAAAAGGTAAACAAGGATAAGGTAAATACAGACTAGTCAATCCTTAGGTTTCATAAAGTAATGCGGGACAGTGAATTATAAGGTAAGTAGGGCATAATAGATCAGAGGACACTTGCCTTCACCAGGTTGTTGCTTAGGGAGGTCTCCAACAACACACTCAGGAACCTCGGTCTGCTCGTTGTCTAAATAAAGCGAACATGCACTCAATACATTTGGGAAAGTACAAATGAACAGCACACCAAACATGTACAAACATAGGAATACATCTTAAAAAGACACAATACTACATAAGGGATAATGAGTTCAAGGTATAATATGATCTATAACATAAACTAACTATCTTTAGAATTAGATTATTATTTCTTTAAGTATTGCCCACAAATACATAACCTAGTTCAATTTATTTTATTGTGACCTAAAAATTAGACCAGAGGTGATTTCATGTAATACACATTATGAATCTCACAAGATTAATCATGTTTAAATCTCTAGGGTTCTCTTTTTATTTATTTTATTAAATAAATAAATCTACACCTACATTAGTTCATACTTAATCATAAAAATTAGAATGTGTAGACAGTAAATGAAACTATTTTATTTAAACAGAGAATAATCCTATGAACATTTTGCAATTTGAATCACTAAATTTGGAGTTCATATGCAAAAGATATGAAATAAACAAGTTTGGCAATTCAAAATATGAAATTAGGTCTAATTCTGTGAATATTTAAAAGTCCAGGGTTCAATCTGCAAGCATACAGGGGCCTGCGCGCGAAAACCAGAGATGGCGTGTTTATTTCTAACAAACCGAGGGTTTCTTACGCAAAACAACCACGCGAAGGGGTATCGAGCTCCCTCAACCGTCAGATCTAAAACCAACGGCTGAGATTAGATCCGCGGCCGAGGGTGCGCGCGGGCGGGCGGGCGAGTGCTGACAGGCGGGCTAGGGGGTGTCAGCGACCGAGGGGGAGGGCGCACTGACCGAGCGGGCCCAGCGCCAGGGGACTTGGGCGCTGACAGGCGGGCTAGGGGGTGCAGGGCGCGCGTGCGCGAAGCGGTATCCGCCATCTGGGTCGTGCGATCAAGGTCGGGCGGAGGGGATCAGACCGGGGAGGGGTTGAACGGCTGCGGGCGGTGCTGTTCATCTCCATGGCGGTGAGGTCACCGGAGTTGAGGCAGGCGAGTGCTAGGGGGGTTCCGGGGTCGCCAAAGTTGGGCAGAGAGGTAGAGAACGCCACGGCGAACTCAATGGCTGGGAAGAGGCCATGAATCCGTGGGCAGAAAGGGGAGAACGGCGGGGAGAAGGCCTCGGGCGGACTAGAGGAGCTCCGACAAGGCATTCTGGCCACGGGGAGGGGGCTTAAGGCGCTAAGGCCTGGGCTAGGTTTAGCAGAGGCAGAGGCACCTTAGGGACTAACACCGGGGAACTAAACCGGGCTAAGTTGGCCGGCCACCGCGCGAGCACGGCAGACCGCCGCAGCTGAGCACATAGTGCAATAGGGAAAATTGGGCACGGGCAAAGGTGTCTCACCTCAGGGTGGAGCTCGGAGAGGCTTGGCGCGGTCTCTGGCGAGGTGGATGGTCGGGAACATGGGCGCGGGTCTCCGGCGGCGTCTGGCGGTGAGGGCAGAGCGCGAGAGGTGTAGAGCTACGCGAAATGAGGCGGGGGAGCGAGTGTAGGCACCCGGGGCTCTAAGAAGGGAGCTGGGCGCTTGGGGGGGCGTCGTGGCTGAGAAATCTGGTGACGTGCGCGAGTGCGCACTTGCCGGTCCACAATGAGTGCGGGGAGGGCGGATCTGACAGGGCAGGCCCACGGCGCAGAGAGAGAAGAGGGGACGCGCGGGGCAACGGCTCAGCAACTGGCGAACCGGCCCCGTGAGACAGAGAGAGAAGGAGAGCGCGGGTGAAGAAACCAGCGCCGACAGGTTGGCCCACTGGGCAGCGAGCGAGAGAGGGAGGGTGCGCGGGAGAGAGAGCTACCGCTGACAAGCGGGGTCCGCCTGTCAGGCGGCGCGGGCGCGCGGGCGGGCGCGTGGCCTGGCTGGGCCGAGCTGGGCTGGTTTGGGCTGCTTTCTCTTTTTCTTTTTCTCTGGATTTTCTAATTCCTTTTCTATTTCTTTTCTATAGGGTTTTCAAATCCAAATTTAAATTAGGTTTCAAATTCAAATAAATTCAAACTTGTGCAACACTTCAAAGAGTATTTTAAGCTAAGCATGATGCAACATGTCATGACTCAAAATGTTTTGGCAAAAATAATTAATTCCCCCTAACTTTAAGCTAATCCTACTAAAAAGGGAAAAAGGGAGAGAGAATCTAGAGAGAGATAAAACCTAGGGTGAGATAAAGAAGAGTAACACATGAATTTGGGTGATATTTAGAGAGAAATTTTATACCCCCAAATTCAGGGTGCTCCAGAGATGGGGGGCTAATATCAAAATCGTTATTCACCCCAGCATTTCTTGCTTAAGTCCATATTCGCTGTTTAACTGGAGATAACACCTGGGGTGTTACAGCCCTCCCCCTTAAAAGAATCTCATCCCAAGATTCAGAGCGAAAAACTTTTAAGAGTAGAGAAGCATGTAACCCTTGTCCATATCAGTGATAATCATAAGACAGTTCCAAGCAAAGGCGAGTGTCTCAGAAGGTTGTTACTCTAGTGGACATAACATATATCGCTTTAAGCTAATTTAGAGATGTCCATCAATAGAGACAATGTCTACCAGAAGAACACATAAGGTTCCATGTGTGTAGTTTGCTTTTTCTGATGACACTGTACTATCTGAGTCTATTGGGCGAGCGGTAGATATATGACTTTACCCAAACAGAATTAGTTGCAACCTCTTGAGTAAAACACAGAAAGAGGTTTACCAACAAGTGGTCACGGTAAGTTCATAACACATGAGACATGTGTGGATGTCGAACAACATCACGATTAACTTGTGGTTAGGGCAAATAATCCAAGTCCATGAAAGGTGATATAGATTCGAGAAAATCACCAGCGGAGGGATCTGTAGATGTTGCCTTCGTAACCAATCCATTTTATCGAGCACTAATCATGGCTCGACTTGATCACACACGTCGGAAAACCATACGTGAGGCGATCGAGGCACGACTAGAGCGATGATTAGGTGGTTACTGGCCGACTTAATCCCGATTCTTATAAATACTTCCTTAAGAGGGGTTGTACAAAAGTGAGTTTAGACAACTTGACAAAACGATCTCTAAACTCAATCTTTGTTCACAAAGCAATTACAAGTTAGTAAAACCAACTTGTTGAACTACCTTTGACATTGAGTAATTATCTTATTATCCATCGACAATCCAATGGTCGAGAGTTCACTTTTGTTAACAGGAGATCATGCACTTAGGTAGAAATCCATTTGGTCATGTTGTTCATCTGTTTCTTCATGCGAGATGAACTAACTTGGTTAGGGAATACATGGGATTAAATAAAGGAGCGAATGAACAAACTTCTGCATTTCAGCAGCAGGGAAAATCAATCTCCATTTTTTATGAAGACTTCTGAATTTAGTATGAACTTTACGTAAGGAATACATCAGAGTTATATACTCTTTTGATCCAACAGTGATGGCAGAGGTTGTTTCATTGTTTCAGCCAAAAAATCGTTTCAAGCGAGGAGTCCACGGAAGATCACACATCCATGTAGTTCCATAATGGACCATGACCAGAGATCTTGATACTAGCATGCGCCAAGCAGCATAACCTTGTGTGTACATTCACAAGGGGCTCTCAGTTTTGCGGCGGCACCATAAGTCATTAATCATGACACCATTACCAAACTGGCACCAATAATGAATCCCATGTGGTAAGAACAATTTGTGCAGAGATAACATATCGATATAGTCTCATAATGGATTATGACTACTACTCGTGGTACCAGCGCGTGCCAAGCAGCGCAACCGTGTGTATGCATCCATAGGAGGCCCTCGATTTTGTCACGGCACCATTAGTTTTAGTCACAACACCATTACCAGACATAACCAATAAGAAATCTGACAAGACACAAATAGACTAAGCCAGGATGATAATATACAAAAGAGACTCCACCTGTAAGAATGATTACAAGTAGAGAGCCAAATAGATCATGGCCCGATGAAATGAACAAGGCATGGCCATAACCTAAACTTGATGAAAGGAGTACGATGGGAGACTGTTATTTCAGCCCCAAGCATATTTCTAAGCCCATCACAGAGATTACAAGGTCAAGGATTAGTATCTGATTAGATACGGAGGGAAAACAATCATAAGATTAAGTTGGTATGCCTTTGATAGATATGAGGAAACCAAAGGCATCAAACTCAAGAAAATGATCTGACATGTCTTTCCAGGGTTAGATTGATAAAGCAACGATATGATCCTCAGGAAGAGGCAACTAGAATTAGGGATATTAGCTTGCACCAACCGAATAAGGACATGGTTTTGGAAGGAGACATGACTTGAGATTCTTGTTTTAAGCTTGGGTACACTTTATGTCCAACAAAGAAATTATCTAAGCATTTATTTGTATGAGTTTGATCACGGAGGGATAATGGAAAAATCAACCTCAAGTCATGGTTCACTAAATAAGAACATGGCCTAATTTTTGGTTTAGGCAAACAGGTCACCGACCTTCTATCGACACATCAAATACAAGAGCAAGCACATATATAACACCTAAATAGATTACCTAAAGAATGGAGGACAACTATTTCATTGGAGTTCATAATACAACATTACACCACATTATCTACAATCACTGGTAACTAGAATAAGGATGAGAGAAGCATTTTGGATGTATAGGTGACAAACATGATGCAACAATCAGGATGCATGCTTGTCCTGTTCGTCCTCACAAGTTTTGCCAACATAATGTGGCAATAGCATTCTATATCGGTGGCATACTTATGACTCTCTCGATATTTTGCTAGACGTCAGCTACACATACGTTTTTGAGATTAGTGTACTTGCAGAAAAATCCATTACAGCCCAGTTTCTCATGATGCAGTTCACACATGATAGTTTATCACAGTTTATACTCCATATATTTCTATATGGAGGCCAGCTCTTCATTAAGCGCCGAGCCATGCATAGGCGCCGCTACCACACTTTAACCATAGGGCACCTCATTATGGTAACTTACCTTCTTACCTGAGTGTAGGTGCGTCGTTGCAAGTACATTACACTTCTCGATATTCCCATGTCTGTATGCCCATACACATCCATGGGGTACTGAATACCCAAAAAGTAATTTCTCCACATCGCAGCCTTCATATATACATATGTAGAACATGTATATAGTCAAGCGCCACAATTAAGCACTCCCCTAGATCGACATTTGTTTGGTCATGCTCTCAATCTCACCTTACCTTGAGCGTCTATCCATTCAAAATTGAATGGACCCAAAATCAACATTACACTTGTATGCAATATCCCCCGGTTGTGGGTTAGTGTTTTGATCTAAGCCACCTGAGAGTCCTTAGTTTTAGGGCTTAACAGAGGATGCCGCTAGCATTATAGTTTTTTAAATCGGTTTTTCAAAACCAAACAATGTGTTCAGTTAAAAATAGATTTTGCAAAACCAAAACTTTGTTTCGAAAATACGTATGTGACCGTATAATACTTAATCCTGCTCCGATACTAAGCTGTGGCAGAACCTCCCAAGTTATTGGGCCTACATGCACCTGCCCTTGTCTCAAAGACCTCAGACGGCTATGCATGTGCACCAGATAACTTAACAGGATCCGTCCGAGTGTCCCGAGGACCCAGGATAAATCACTTACAACCAAGATCGCAAGATTAAGTAAACACAAATCACACACCAACATTTTGCTGCGGAATTTCTTTATTACAAAAGTTACAAGTTATAACAAATTTACATTATGCTTATCGGAGTGATTACAAAAGTGATTCAAAGGAATAAACTTTGAAATGTTATAAATTATTTATAGGTTTGAAATATATGCTAGCTCAATGGCAGTCCTCAATAAGAAGTATAGAAGAGCTACTTTAACCTAAAAGAAGGCTGAGCCCACCGGCGCTTAGCACCATCCACAGTAGCACAATTCAAGTTCCTGCAACCACATGGGTTCGAAAACCCTGAGTATGGAGTGTACTTTCGCAAGTCTTACCCGACAAAGGAAAAAGACTCGCAAGGATATGCTGGATTTGGGAATCAAGGAAAGGCTTTAGCAAGAATCAACATAATAGTTTGCAGAAAGCTTACTAAAGTGAGTCCTTACTTTCAACATTTTAATGCTAGATTAAGTATTAATAGACCTCGTTTGTGTCTAGTCTAATTTCATCATCACATTAATCAATACAACATGATTTTTGCTCATTATGATTCCATCCATGACTTAGATTGCAGGGCAGTGACCAAGTCTTCATATCCGAGAAGTCACGGCGATCCGAATCGATTAATACCCAGCTGGGGATCTCCAACCACACGACATATGTAGCACTTAACCCTTGCATATATCAACTCGTCACTGGGTTTCTCAAGACCAGACCGGGTTCACGCCAACCGAGAGCATAGATACTCCACCATCCAGTCTCTTGCCACGGAGGGTACACGCTACTCTCGCCATCTCTCCACTCCCATTGCGTGGTGGCCTTTCTGGTATTGGTCCGACCGAGGCAAAGCTTACCCATGACGAGGCATGTGGCTGGTTAAAAGGTCCTCGATCATCAAGCCTACATTCACTATAATCCTTAATCAACCTGGGTGGAACATCACCTGTTCCTAACCCAAGTCTTGATTTAAGTACTTCCATCCTTAGGATTGTTTGTGTTCCTTAGGATGAAAAGAGCATCTGGTGGTCCATCAGCATCACCTCGTGACTGGCTCACGCTTTACAGCATATGGTGGTCGACTAAGCTTTGGTCCTCCCCATCACGTGATCACTTAACGTACCTATATGATATGCATAATGCACATGAATGAGAACAAGAAAGAGTAACGTAAGATATTATGATGCTCTGCAATATAAAATTAGGTACTTAATAATGAGGCATTCTAACACTTCATCAGCAAACACTAGTTATCGACATACGACTAAGCGCAATAATCACGCTTCTCTAGATTAACCGAATCTAACGCAAACATCATGAAACAACAAACTACATATTTAACACAATTAGCCTAAACACAACTTATCGGCTAATTCATTAAATGCTACACTTATCCCTCGCTTTATAAATTATACCACATCGCTCACAAAAAACTATCTTAATTTTATTTCACATCACTCATATTTATTCAACCGATCTAACAATTCGGCTAGCAAAAATGCGCACCAAGAATAAATTCAGCTCGAATCCACTACATCGATTAACAAATACTAATTTGGGATTTTCGTCGATAACATGCTAAATATCGCACTAATTTGGTTCTTCGTCAACTTATTCCAACTAAACCCGCAAATCACTTCGAGGAGCCTACGCCAACGAATAATCAAACCGTCGCCACCAACACTCACCATATCACTGCGCACAGTAAGATATTTCGTCGTACAACAAACACAACCACGACACGAAAGCTACAACAAGATAATTATCGCGATTAATATATATAATCAATAAAACAAACCAGATAGCCAAGGCAATGAGTCCGTGCACCACAACTAATTAAAACTCGAATTAACGAGATCGACGATGATCTACGGTTCACCCATTTTACCAAACATCCGAGAAGTGCTGCGCTAAAGCTATTTTCACCACACAACAGCACACCGACACGACAACGGATCTAGCCATAGCTACCAAGCGCACATATACTAAATAAAAGGATCATCGCACTAACCCATTAATTTATTTAACGTTTATCACGAATAACCCATCCACTCACCATGACCAAAACGATTTGAAAATCGCAAATCGACGATGAATCATGGTTCGGGCGTTTTGCCGAACACTAAGCGGACGCTGCACGAACCTTCACGGCCTACATCATCTAGCTTTCCTCACTAATCGCATATTGCGATTCAAACGCATGAACATAGGAATGATGTAAATCATCACACGATACTAAAACGGCGTCGATCACACCATATATTTTGAACACCCACCTGCTCACCTATCTGTGGACGCCGGCGACGCTTGTAACGGCAAGGGCGAGACTGACGATCTGGGCACATCAACATGCGGAGACGCATGTCCATGGCGAGGACGAGTAGATGAGCAGGGACGAGCTTAGGCGACCGTCAAGCCATGACGACGTGAGGGCGAAGTCGACGACGAGCACCATGGAGAGAACGACGCTGTTGCTGCAGAAGTCGGAGACAATGATAATTATTGGTTTCGGCATTTCATCGAACATCTAGCGGACGCTGTACTGGGGCTGCTTCTTTTCGCTAGTCCACATGGATTTCTCCTCTGAAATCTCGCTACAACGCAGCCAAGGACCTCGTGAAGGAGCAGGAGGCCGGGGCGAGCTCGAGCAAGCAGGACGATGGGCGCGAGCTGCGGCAGGGAGGGCTCTGGAAACCGGGCTACGATCGAGCACGGGAGGGACGCCGAGGGAGCTGCGCAGCAGGGAAGAAACGCGCTTGAAACTCCACAGCGAGGTCGCGGCACCAGGGGATAAGCTCACCGGCGTCAATGGCCGACGGAGGAAGCTCGCAGGGGCGCGGTGAGCAGAGGAGCACGCGCGTCGGGGCAGGACTCCGGGTGGCGGCGCGCTGGGAGATGGCAAGGCCGAGCTCGACGTTGGGGCGAGCGCCGGCCATGGGAAGGAGCTGGAGACACCGCGAGGGAGCAGGAGCAGAGAGAGCTGCACGCCATGGGAGGAAGACGTGAGGGAGAGAGAAGAATTTGCAGCGTCCTGCATAGCTCACGGCGAGGAGATGAGGACGGCAGGATTTTCTTTCCAGGCTTAGACTGTCTCCAGCAGCGTCCCCTAAATTTCGTCCCCTAAAAAAATATTCTCTGTCCTTTACAGAACACTCTAAAAGAATCTGTCATCTATATATTCTCTGTCTCCAGCAGCGTCCTCTAAATTCCATCCCCTAAAGCTACAGTGTTAACAGATTCACATTTTCCATTTCTTTTTCATTTTTCTTTGTTTTCTTCTCATTTGACACTATATAAATGATCCGAAAAAATTGTATTTATTAATTTTTAAAGCAATAAATTCGAAATATCAATAATAATTACATTGATTGTTTTGTTGTTGTGTAATTGTTGTGGGTAACGCGCCACATAGTATAATATTGTTGCCAAAATAAGTTTTAAAATGGACAATCTTGCACCGTAAGCCAGTACTCTTCTTTGAGAAGCCATAGCCTTGCTTCCCTTGCACGACAAGCGCTTGTCTTCTATCCGAAGCGTACTTCCTCTATAAATACCAAGTGACCCTTCCATACTTCACTCAACCTTGCCTTTACAAACTCGACTACCATGAATCCCTACTTAGAAAACAATTTTCTTGTGCGCTTGATGGAAGAAATGGAAGAGGAAGAAGAAGAGTTGCAGTTGGCGAGGCACATGGTCAATAGGAGGCGACGTGCACGCAATGAGCGTCGTCATGGTGGTTCGATTCCAGGGCGTGTTAGGATTCATCGTGATCACATGAGCGGCGATGCAAGAATCCGAGCGGACTACTTTGGAGCCAACCCCGTGTACACGGATGCTCAATTTCGTAGGAGGTATTTACAATTAACACATTCTTTTTACCATGTACAAAACTCTACGACCCCTATTATGACACATGAATTCTATGGTAGGTTCCGCATGCGTCGCCATGTCTTTGAGCGCCTTGTTGATGCTGTGCAACAAGTGGATCCTTATTTTATTCAACGTCCAAATTGTGTGGGTGAGATGGGTCTTTCTGCTCTACAGAAAGTTGTTGCTGCTGTTCGAATCCTTGCTTACGGTATTCCAGCTGATGCCGTTGACGAATACGTGCGTATTGGCGAATCTACTGCTCATGAGGCATTGAAACACTTTTGCACGGCCGTCCAAACCGCGTTTGCTTCGTACTATCTTCGTGCACCAAATGCAGAAGATATCGCACGCCTTCTCCAAGTTGGCGAGTCACGTGGGTTTCCTGGTATGCTTGGTAGTGTTGATTGCATGCATTGGGAGTGGCGTAACTGCCCAAGTTCATGGAAGGGGATGTTTACAGGGCGTGGTAAACATCCTACCATGATCTTGGAAGCTGTTGCGTCGTATGACCTGTGGATATGGCATGCATATTTTGGTCTGCCAGGTAGTTGCAACGACATAAATGTTCTTCATCGTTCAAACCTTTTCGAAAGGCATCTTAGCGGTGACACACCACCCGTTTCATTCACTGTGAATGGGCACACGTACAATATGGGATATTACCTAGCAGACGGGATTTACCCAGACTGGCCCGCATTTGTGAAGACAATCCGTAACCCCTACGACGTTAGAACCCAACACTTTGCAACAATTCAAGAGTCTGCTCGAAAAGATATAGAACGAGCTTTCGGTGTACTCCAGAAGAGATGGGGTGTGGTCCGTGGACCTGCATACGGTTGGAGTCCTGAACACATTGGGGACATCATGAAAACATGCATAATATTGCACAACATGATAGTAGAAGACGAAGGTCCATTGTCTTTGAACACAACCTTTGAAAACATCAGAGTGCTGGCAGACACAACTCAAGGTTCAATGGAAGAGCGCAACGACTTCGTCAATCAAAGGTACAACCAACTGAAAGACCGCAACAAATATACTCAGCTTCAGGTTGATCTGATACACCATCACTGGGCGCGCCATGGATCCGGAGTTGCATAGGACGCAATGAAACAAGTTCTGTCATGGCTGTTCTTAAATCTACTGTCGAACTGTCTTAGTTTACTTGTCATTGTTCTACTGTCTGTGTCAGTGTCATGTCTGTTCTACTTCATGTGTCAAGTGTGTGTAATGTGTGTCTGAGTGTCCTAGTGTAGTAGTGTCATGTCTGTTCTACTTGATGCTGCTGTTTCAAATAAATAAGAACGAGTACTACTGTCATGCAACACATGTGTGTACAAATGCTAAACAAAAACTGCACCAAGCTCACACTTCATGAAACCAAATAGTTCAACACATATAGTAAAACATTCAGGTACCAAACATGACAAATAGTTCAAAACAAAAACTTGAAAACAAATAGTTCAAAGACGACCTAAAAAATCTGGTACAAACCAGATTACGAACTCACGACAGCAAGCTCACAGTAACAAGTCCGAGTACGCCTGAATTCATAAACGAGAAACAAACATATTAAGTAAGGAACCTTCACTGCCCAGATGAAGTAGACCCAGTAACCCTTGCCAGAATCTCTTGTTGCTTGGCTTCATAGTACTGCCGGAGGAGAGGGTTACATTTGCTCAAATCCATGCTTAAGATCATTATCTCCTCTTCCTTGTCCTCCTTTAGTTTCTGCCTTTCAAGCCTTAATTTCTCTAGGTTTAACTTCTTCTTTTCAAGGAGCAATTTCTGCCTCTCATTTCTGTTCATTGAATCCAACTTCTTTTCCTCAGTTGTAACAGCTGTTTTGTAAACTGACAGGCGCTCCAAAGATAGATCACCCATGCGTGTCATAAACTCAGAATCTGATGAAGATGTGTCCACAGATTTAGTCCTCTTTGCCTTTTCCTTCGAAGAATCTCGACCAAGGGGCCTCTTGGATGTGAAGCTTGATGGTACAGATTCTTCTGCATCCAAATCGACAGTGTTAGAATGTGTGGGATTAGCGTTCGCTTGCTGATGTTGTTGACCCATGTGGTTGTCCATCCATTTTGGTTGGTCCTTAAGAATGGCCCAACAGTGTAAAAAGTGGAAAGGCTTCTTCTCAATTGCTGCAAACCTAGAAGCTGCCAGTGATGTCTGCCACATATAACAAATGGTTACAACAGGAACCTACAAACAAACCACTACATAGTGATGTGAAAATGGTACATGAAAGATTTACCTTGTCTGCGTCACTGAGTCCACTAGGATTCTGTCGGAGGACTGCCATCATGTATCCAGCGAAAGTGGAACACTGTGTTTTGATAGTATCCCATCTACTCATCAAAGATTTTGTGGACCTTTCTGGCAATGTTCCTCGTCTTGAGTTGTATGCTTCAGTAATTCTACTCCAAAAACCTTGACGTTTCTGGCATGTGTTAATAATGGGATCGCAACTAACAGCAAGCCATGCATGGCATACCCTTGTGTCCTCTTCAGCAGTGAAGTTTGCTAGCTTAGTTCTTTGAGTTGGTTTTTTAGTAACAGCTGGTGTTCTTGAGCCCTCGGGTTGCCCATGAACTGGAAATTCAGAGTGTTGTGTTCCGATAGGCTGTTCATCAATCTGGCTAAGGAAGCTTCCATATTGAGACATGACCTAGTTCCAATCACTCCCCATTCTATGCAATACAGGTAGATCAAAACATGATATAAATGAGCATGTAGTGAACATGTAACATGGTATAAAGTAAGGCAAACACTGTCGAAGAAAACACATTAATTATTGTACTAACTGAACCGGATTCAGTTTACATAGACCACAACATTAACCTCCCCCAAAAGCATGATCATACCAACCGACAAGTACACCTTAACATAGACCTAAACATGCTACATTACTTCTACTGAAGTTAAACCTATAACACTAGTACGGATATGTGTCGTCGGTTGAGTAGTCACGACCATCGTCGTAGCCCACAAGGTCTTCATACTTAATTGGTGAAGCTTCGTCTATCAGTAGCTCGTCTTCTGAACCATCTTGTATGAGAAGGTCCTCTACTTCTTCCTCTTGTTGTGGATGTTCTTTGACTACACTCTTAGCCATATTTTCTACCTCCCACTGCGTTTGCACTGCTACGTCTTCAAGATCCTTGGCGAGGTCGTCAATCTCAACTAGTGCTCGGTTCAATTCGTCCAGCAAAGGTGAGTTGAAAGGCTGGAAGGCTGATTTGACGACATCAACGATGTCACAACTACGCTTTTGAACAACTCTGAGCAGAGTAGCCAGTGCTTTACGGAGCTTTTCGTTCTCCGAATCCATGGCTACATCAAACACAGTGTTCAATTAGTTAACACCGACTACAATTTAAGTATGTTATACAAACTACTCAATCCAACGGATTCCAAACTATGAGTAGAGAGTTAAAATTTGCAGATTAGGTTACCTGTTGCATCTATGTGAACCTGTTATAAATTTGCAGATTAGGTTACCATGGATCGCGCAACAATTTTAATCTGGACACAACGGAGAACCCCCCAAACCCGAAATGGATCACGCAACAATAAGCCATTGATGCAGGAAATTCATGCGCATTAATGCTCTAGATCGTAAACCCTAAACAATCCACAAACCCTAATCCATACTACAGAATACGAACAATAGAATACGGTAATGATTAAGTACTACACAAAAAAGGATTTGTGTAGTTCGTACCTAGCTGTTCGCGGATCTGCCTCGGTGGACCGAATCGAAGACGAAGACGACGGCGGCGAGGAGGTTCTCTTCCTTTTGCCAGCTGCCTTCGACGAAGTCGGCGGACGACGAAGCCTTTTGCCGATGGCGACTCTCCGGCGACGAACAGGGGGAACCTGGCTTGGATCTGCGGTTACGGGGGGTCGCGCGGCCTCGGTTGCAAGGGGTGCGAGCTCTACGCCGACAGACCCGCCTCCGCACGGCCGCTTCTCCCCCTCCTGCCTCGATGCCGGCGGCGAAGCGCGCCGGATCGAGGGCTCGGGCCCGGAAGAAGCAGTCGCCAGCGCGGGGTACGAATGCGGGGAACTTTTCTGGCGGCGGCTGGTGGACGAAGAGCGCGGATAGCGCACTCCCGGAGCCCTCCACATTTAGAGTGCCTGCCACATCCTCTAAAATTTAGAGGACGGTATAGAGTGCCTTGCTGGAGCCGTAGGGGACCTGACAGTCCTCTATATTTAGAGGACAGGACCATATACCGCTCCTTGTTGGAGACAGCCTTAGCGGACGAAATATCGCGGGCTGGAGTTGCGCGTAGAAAAATCCAGGGCAGAGAGAGGGCGGCGGTGACCAAATATCTGGAAACAGTGTGGTGGTTGAGATAAAATCCGACGTAGAGAGACCCATGAGCGGTGGCAGGAGATAAATCCAGGGAAGTAAGCCCCGTGTAGGAGGAAAAATCAACGCCGCGCTAGAAAAAAAATCAAAGACCTATGGGCGGTGACAGATAAGGGCCAATGGGAGAAAAATCAGAGAGAGAATTTTCCTCTCTTTAGGCTAGTTTGGGAACCTCAATTTTCTAAGAGATTTCTATTTTCCCATGGGAAAATGAACTAATTTCCCTTGGGAAAATAGAAATCTCATGGGAAATTGGGATTCCTAAACTAGCCCTAATATAAATAAACATGAATTCTGGTATTTTGGTTTAAAAAGGCTTTTGGTTTAAAAAGGTAGTATAGGATTGAACCAAAACAATATCGGACACAATATTTAGATAAGATTTAATGGTTACTTCGGAGTCAGATGAACTGTACTCGTTATTTATATTTGAAGATTTATATGGAGGCAAGGAACACACGAACCGAACCAAACAAGATCGACTTCGGTATTTTAGACTGTATTTAGTCCCGTCTAATTTTTATGATTCTCACCAGCTATCGATCAGTTCAATTGACGCCAAAGATAACTTGCTGAGAGGAACGATTCACTTAATCAGCTGGCGCATTGTTCTGTTCGGACAGCGTGGGGCTTCGAATTTTACATAAAATCAGATGTTTTCTTATTTTCGTATTCACTTACGCGCGTGATCCGAACATCTCCAAATTCACCAGCAAACGAGATTCGATAATCCAAAAGTTCATGAAACCCTTGTAAATGTTTAGATTATGGAAATGAATACGACATCAAACTCAAACTTTTGTGAGATGATTAAATTCCAAGCTAAATGAGACTTCTCGAATAATCTCGGTAATCGGAGATGGGGGCTAATATCAAAATCGTTATTCACCCCAGCATTTCTTGCTTAAGTCCATATTCGCTGTTTAACGGGAGATAACACCTGGGGTGTTACAACATTTGAGAACAAGTGGTCAATAGGAACTATCTTCCGCACTCCGAATCATTTCTAATGCTAACCACGGGTATAGTGCGTGTTCAAAGTTCATAATTTTCAGGTTTCGACTATTCACCCCCCTCTAGGCGACTTTCAAAAGGTCATGTTCCAACTACAGAAATCCAATATTCCACATTATGTTCTTCACTATCTTCACCTGTTCATAATCTAGGATGCATCCAATATATCTTTTTTACTCCCCCAAATATAGTTCACCCTCTTTGATGGAAGGGGTCCTAAAGATGGACCCCATGAGAAATGTCATGTGAGGAACCTTCTTGCGTGCTCTCGGCTAATTCAGTTCTATAATGTTCTTGGTGAGCAGTAACCCTTCATGGAAAGAAACTTTGACTACATTTTCTTAGTCTTCAATTCTTTTATCCATCACAATAAGTAATTGGCTAGTCAGGTCTGACCTTAGAGGACTCAAAGCAGTAATAGACAAATGCTTTGTCATTACCTCTAGTATCTGGGTTGCCCCCAGCGACGAAGCCTAAGCACTTCCTCCACTTTCCTTTTCCTCTCATCCTTTTTACCTTTAGTGTTTTTTCTTTCTTTATCTACTCTAGCAGTCGGCCTTTTCTTGCTTTTATTTAAACAATATACTACCGTAGTATCTGAGTGGGATGACCCTTTGTCACCACTTGCGATTACCTTTGGCTTTTTGGATTGCTATGCACTCACTTTCTTTTGCTTTATCATTCTAATAGCCGCTCCAAGCTGCTAACCTTCCACTTTCTTTTCACTCTAGCCTCGGCCTCCTGAGCAAGATTGTTGTAATGTGAATATTCAAAGCCAAGAGCGTCCATTACTATATTTATCCTTCATTTTTCATGATTTCCAAAGGACGCTGCCATAAGATGAACCACTTTGATGGTGAAGTTACCTAAGATTTCGTTGCTCATAGTCTTGATGGTCCCTAGCCATTTTGGGCATGGTCCCTTAAACAATGAGTGTTTCTTGAGCTGATATGGCAACGTGATCAGTATACCAGCTTTTACCTCTTCATCTTTCTTTGTCTTTGGCATTGCCCATCTAGATCTCACAAGAAAACCTGGTAGGCAAGGAATTCCTACACCACATCGTGACTCCCAATCCTATCCACGATAGTATTCATACAACATAGGCAGTTTGGGAAGCTTCGCTCATATTGCAAAGAGGTCTTCTCTCTTCTCTGTATCAATTTTGGCAGGAAACTTTGAGCCTTTCTAATAGACAAAGTTATGACATCCTACGTTGTTATGAAACTTGTCCCAAGGCCTTAGTTTTTTCTGATAATGTAACTCATGCAATAGTAGAAGCATTTTGCATCAGTTTTGGCACCTTGGCTCCTCATGGCGTACAAAAATACTCCAAGCCTCATTATTGCATTTGGCATTAGCTGGTGCATAAAAACTTCATACTTATTCAACACTCACCAACCATTTGGTGGATAGGCAGTTGAAAGCCCGCTTGAAAGAAGCTATTAAAAATGACAATCTCATCGTCCTATAGCTTAGGAGTAGTTTCTTCACTAGCAAAGTGAATCAAGCTTTCACCATCAATATATCCAAGCCTTTTCAAACCCTTCATTTGATTAGGTCCCACAAGCGATATCCTATGTTAATATAGCTTGGTTTAGATGGGTGAAGGTCACCTTCTTCCTCGAAACAATCTCATCTTTAGAAGTAGAGGCTTCCCCATCTGGCCCATCACCTCTTACTTTGGTAGACTCTGAGGCCACCTTGTCTACCTTTCTTTTCTTCTTGGCAACCTTTGCTTTAACCTCAGTTTGGAACATGTGAGCACCACTTCCCAATCTATTCTTGGCCTCCATATTAGAAGCCTCACCTTCCTTCTGTAGTGCCTCTAAAGATGTTGGTGTGGCCAGTTGTGTGGTCATTCTAATCCTTGCCATGTGATGGTTTCCAAGTTACAGATTCATGAAGCTCTCAAAAAACAGCATGCAAAATTAGCTTCAAAGGTGGAGAAATTGGAGGTAGCAAGTTGGTGAGAGTAGTAAATGACCCACCAGTGGAAGCCAGACACATTATATAGATAAAAAGTGCAGAACTCAAGGAGCCATTGGCACTCACTCACTGCTAATGGGCCATCAACAATGATGTCCATCACTTACACTGGAAGACATATTCACAAATATTTGTTTTCAATAACATGCTCAGGGAAGGTGTTTTCTGGACCTTTGGCACAAGGCCTCTTTTGTTTATTGTGTGGTCTGATCTCATTATAGAATACAAACTAATCCCACGAGGGGCTACTATTTGGGGTATGCCTTTGCCGAAGGTCCTCAAGCTAATAGATTCTAGTTTTTCTTTAAGTTTATTTCAGGTATGGCAAGATAGTCTTCCAAATGATGGCCTTCATGGGCTAGGAAATAGCTTCAACACCAGAACCCAGGCAAAGCACTATGACACACCTGAAGCATATGATGATAAGGCAAAGGGAGGTTCAAGCGGCGTGCGCAACACAACACCAAAATAAAAAGTTGACAATACCCCCAATGTGTTTAATAGATCATATGTATAGGGTTTGAGGGTGTAAATGTAATTTTATATGAAGTTGTACATCGCATCACCACTAAAAATAGTAGCACAGTGCCCATGCATAGTGGCTAGAGGGCGATTCACATGCACTTGCTTTACAGATCACTCAGCATCCAAAGCTATAAACTTTGAACACTCCCAAATCACCTCCTGTCGAGTTTTCTGAAGGTAGTAATGTAATCATATATAACTAGTAGAGAATAAAAAGAGTGAACTTTATATTGTATGTCTAATATATATTTCATATCTTCATGTTATACTTAATTAAGCATTCTCGCTTGATTTGATCTTCTCCCTTTTGATCTTCCCCACCATCACGTGTAGATCAGAAGGGAGAAAAGACCTTGTTAACTTGATTGTGTTGCCCTGTTTTGGTTCTTCACAGGTGACCAACAACTCTGTTGGACCCAAAGCTGATAGGAATTAATGGGAACAATGCCACATAAACGATTAACTCCCGTCAGCCCGATCATACCTAACATGAGTTATTTGCTACTGTAAAAAAATAACTCTCATCAGCTATGGTTAGACCGATGATAGTTGTTCTCTGCTGCTTCCACAACAACCTATTTCATCAATTTTCATCCAATTTGAAGACAACAAAACACAGATGATATATATCACAATTCGCATACATTATATATCACAATTCACATACATCATATACATAATACTTTAAATTCATCAATGCTCGTCATAGCTCACATATCCTTTCAAAGCCACAATCACATCTCACATATTCAAGTCTTTCGTTCAACAAACTATAGAGATTCAATTCAATTCATATTGACCATCATACATAATTGGAAAAAGCACAAGTTTAAATGCAAAGAAACATGCAATGTTACTCAGGCACCAAAATCGCTACATGGATTATTAGAGTTGTGGTTGCTATCTGTTGCAGGAGGAGGGTAGGCGAAGGACTCCACAAAAGCCATTCCAGTAGGTTCCGTCCCACTTGCATCAGTCGTAGCCTATGTAGCAGGAATGCAAATATTCACAAGTTGAGTATAAAATGTTCAAATCATATGAATATTTATAGTCACAAAATGAACATGACCTCCAAGTGTAGGTATAAACGTGGGTGGTCTGTTAAATAGGTACCCATGCATCCATGATCCCTATTCAATTGATATTTGATCAAGTTTTATCTCTTTAGCTACCAAATAATGCATGGGTTACCTACCAAAGCTAGATTTCAAAGTTTTGTTTGAATTTGACAATTGAATATAGAACCCTCAAAGTTAACATAAAATGGACTATATTTACTTGGTTATGCACGAAGTTACATAGTTAACATACAATAGGGTAAGTTTTGCTAGAATAACTAGAATGAAATGGTAGGTTGGACTATTTTATTAGAGAATGGTCAAAGATTAGTGTACTTGAGATATTGTAGATAGAAAAGGACTCAATTGTGGCAGCATCGGTGGCAGTGGCGGTCGAAACTCTGGGAGGACTACATCCAAGCCATGTTGCTGGGATAATTCCTATAAAACAAATGTGTTAGTATTATAGAGGTTGTTTCAGATATATGAATGACGAGTTAGCATCAGTTATACTTGAATAATCTCGTGTTGCTGCTGTATGAAAGAGAACATGTAGTCTTGTTGCACTTTATGATGCTCGTCACGCTGTCTCAGCTCCCCGCGCAGCCTAGCCACCTCCAACTCCTGCTCCTTGGGCTGATGAGATGAAAGGCTCATGCTACAGAATGAAGAACTCATCCTTTGAGCTCTCACCTCTGTTGAGTCAATCATTATGTCGAAAAGCGTGTACCTACAAGTGTTTCGATAACATGCTTAGGGTATGATCATGTTAGTAGCACTCATGGAATTTAATAAGTTAAAGCTCACTGTTCATGTGCGTTCTCGCCACCACTAGCTCGCATGATTGCGGCATCAAATGGTTCATGCTGCCAATCGAAGTTTGGGCCATGATGCCAAACCATCTCCTCCCCATATTTCTCCTATACAACATTTGTAAAGTTAGAAATGCAGAAATTGTGATAGTTGAGCAATTTACACTTTTGAGACAAAACTCACTAGCCAGTATGTGATTATCTAGCTGCACAACTACTAGGGGTTACTAGGGTCCGATCCTTTTCGGCCCACTATGTACACATCGATGTCGCTGGACTTTTGACCGGCCTTAGCTTCTTGTATGGACACATTTTACTTATTTTTCACTATTTTCAAAACAAAAGGCATTATAGTCTATCCCTTATAGCTCATCCTTCACTACATTGTTCTATTTTGATTTTTTCTCAATTATGGAGCCAAATTTTGTCAAAGCATCATCTTCTTATTCTACTTCAAGGATTCTAAATATATTGATGTTTATATAGATTGGAGTGCATTTTTGAAGTCTATCTCATCAAGGAACCTTTCATACCTCACATATGTGAAGTACTTGGTATCTTGTTTTCATCTAATTTCTTTTCAAGGAACTAATGTAATTACTACACCCATAACACCATTGGCATCCCATATGATTTTGGTCATAAGCATGTTGTGGGTCCTTTAGCATTTTTTATCAGACCTAATCAACTTTAAGAGAAAAAATGTAGAGGTGACATACATGAGATCTTGTCCATCCATCATTGATGGTCACTTCTCATGCTTGCCATAAAATACATCAGGTTGAACAAAATATAATTGTATATTCGATCTCACGCATCCACTACTGATAGGGCACCATTTAAACTATATGTGGTTGGAGTCTCAAGAAAAATTGAGTTGACATTATGTTTCGAGCATATTTCTCAAGTTTGTACAAGTCATATGTACTATGTTAACCATGGTGTTGGCTTTATTTGAGTATCATAGTCAACTCAACATTGTAATTCTTTGCACTATTAGTATAAAAGTGTTGTGGCCCAAACTTATATGTAGAACATAGTTGTTTCCCAATTTTGAAATCGGGTTGTTATTCTGTTGGTCTTTGAGTACGGGTCGATGAGAATTGGGTCACCAAGCACGAGCACCTATGATTGCTTCCTTATGGGTGTTAGATTTAGCTAGACTTGGCCCTTGTTATTTCTAATTAAATCAATAGACACTAGGCTCATAGTCAATGTTAGGAGTGATAACTATATATAGATAATTAAATGATATTAACTCAATCTAGATAGGTTTTAAAATATTTAGACCAATTGTGAAGTCAATTTGGATGGAAAGTGTGGTCTATACTTGAGTCAAGATGACTCGAGACATGTGTGACTGCAAGGGTCATGTTTATTTTTCCACTAACGAAATTCATGGGATATTCTACTAGTTAAATTATTAATATTGAATTTGTATGTCTAAGAATAGTTAACTTGTGTTGATTAATTATGACAATAATCGACACTGAACAATTATAACAATCAACCCCTAAATTCAACACACATACATATCTAAAATCTTAAGGTTTTTGCTCTCATTTTCCTTGGTAGTGCCCTATAATAGATTGGTATCCCCAATATTGGAAGTTGATAACTCTTGACACCTAAGCTATCCCATTATTCATTCTGGAACAGTTGCATTATTAGCTTCTTTATGTTTTGCTTCCAAGTGCATAAAAGAGCAAGTAGGCATCCATTAGAATTCTAGACTCTAATCTTATTCTTATGTCTTGATAGGCAATAAAGAGTTTTCAGTTGGAGAATGGAAACTCTAACCCTAACTAGGTTGGGAGTGCATGTATGTAAGCTGAGTAATTGGGCCAAGGCCATTACACTGAGGGCATGCAAGTAATTACACATGGACTAGACCTAAAACCCTAACAATACTCAAAGACTGGATCGAAAGTCGGTGAAGACACTCGACGGCATCCCCTTGGTGAAGATGTCGGTGAACTACAACATGGTGGAGACGCTGAGAACTCGAACATCACCAACGGTGACCCGCTCATGGACAAAGTGCAGACTAATCTCCACGTGCTTCGTGCGCTTATGTTGCATGGGATTGGTGGAGAGGTAGACCACATTGACGTTGTCGTAGTAGACGAGGCTTGCTCGCTGTAGGGGGGCTATAGAGCTCATGGAGAAGCTGACGCAGCCAGGAGGCCTCTACCACGCTGTTGGCCACAACGTGATACTCGGCCTCTGTGCTAGAGCGGGAGACGATGGGCTACCGCTTGGCGGCCCAGGAGACAAGGTTGGTGCCCAAGAACACGTCATAACCGGAAGTGGACCAGTGCGTGATGGAACAGCCAGCCTAGGCATTGTCGATGTAGACCATGAGCTTCGACGGCGAGAAGGGCCGGAGTACAAGGTCGTAGTTGAGGGAGCCATGGAGGTAGCGTAGGATCCACTTGAGAGCAGTGAGATGGGGCTCCCGCACGGTGTGCATGTGTAGGCACATCTGCTGGACGGCGTAGGCGATGTCGGGCTTAGAGAAGGTTAGGTACTGGAGGGCATCGGTCAGGCTCCAGTAGTACGCTGCCTCGGCGACCGGGGGCCCGTCATCCTTAGAGAGCTTCGCCTGAGTGTCGATAGGCATGGAGTAGGGCTTGCAGTCGGACATGCCAGCCCACTCCAAGATGTTGATGGCATACTAGCATTGGTGGAGGAAGAGGCCCTGAGGTCGACGCTCGATGGTGATGCCGAGAAAGTGGTGATGGGGCCCTAGGTCCGTTATCATGAACTTCTGCTGAAGGGCGATGATCGTGTGTTGTAGAAGGTCGGTGGTGGATGTCGTGAGCACAATGTTGTCGATGTAGAGTAGGAGGTAGATGGTGTCATCACCGCGCTGGTAGATGAAGAGGGACATGTCTGACTTGGCCTTAACGAAGCTGATTGAAGCCAAGTAGGAGGCGAAGCGACTGTACGAGGCCTACGGCACCTGCTTGAGGCAGTACAGGGAGCAGTTCAGCCGGTAGACCAGATCCAGGCGTGCGGTGTCTACGAAGCTGGTGGGCTGGCTATAGTAGATAGTCTCCGTCAAAGTGCCATGGAGGAAGGCATTCTTAATGTCGAGCTGATAGATCATCCAGTCCTGAGAGAGGGCGAAGGAGAGGATGGCTCGAACGGTGGCGAACTTGATGATGGGACTGAAGGTCTCATCGTAGTCCACTCCGGGGCACTGGGTGAAACCCCGGAGGACCTAACAGGCCTTATAGCGGTCGAGGGAGCCATCTGTGGTCAACTTATGGTGAAAGAGCCACTTGCCGGTGACCATGTTGGTGCCTGGTGGACACAGCACTAGATCCTAGGTGTGGTTGGCCAATAGGGCCACGTACTCCTCCATAGCGCTAGTGGAGGTCGGCAAGGGCAGCACAAATAGAGGAGGGGACCGAGGAGGCGCCCGGAGGGGTGATCACCATGTCAGCCGCCAGAATAAGCCGGTCGATGAGGTGGAGAACATCGGCTGCGCAGCGAGTCACCATCAGGTGGACGTGTATGGGTCACGGTGGATGGCGACTGGGTGGTGCAAAGGAGGCTCGGTGCGGGCTGGCAGGGCATTCGGAGCCAAGGGCAGGGTTGACGAAGAGAGCTGTGCTCATTGACGGGGCCGAGGCAACGAGAACCGAGGAAGTGTCCCGCTCGCGGTGATGGTAGATGAGGGCAGGGTCGGCAAAGCGGGTCGCGCTCGTCGATGGAACTGCGCATGGTGTGGGAGGGGTCGACGTGGCCATGCATGTCGCAAGCAAGGTCGATGGAGCCACGCGTGGCGCAGGTGGAGTCCACAGGGCCGCGCATGGTGCAGGGGTCGCGTGTGGTGCAGGTGGGGTCGACAGGGTTGCACGAGGCACGGGATGAGGTGCGAGTGGAGGAGTCGAGGCTGCACGTGGCGTGGGTAGAGGCGTGAGCGAACGCATCGAGGTCGCGCGTGGCGCGTGTAGTGGCACGAGCGGAGGAGGCGGAGCCACGCATTGCATGGGCAACAGTGCAAGGCAGGGCGCCTGGGATGGAGGGGGAACCAAATCAGACTCAAGGAGGGAGTCAAGATTGGTGGGTGGGGAGGAGCCAGCAAGGGGGAACACATCTTCGTTGAAAACAATGTGACAAGAGATGATTATGTGGTGGGAGATGAGGTCAAGACAGTGATACCCTTATGGTTAGGGGAGTAACCAAGGAAGAGGAAGTGAGTGGAGTGAGGAGATAGCTTATGGGGAGTGTTGGCAGGAGTGTTGGGATAGCAGGCACAGCGAACACGTGGAGGTGGTCATAAGAGGGGGTTGTGTCGTATAGGGCGAAGTGGAGATTGGGGTGGCTCACCACCTTCGAGGGGAGGTGGTTGAGAAGATGTGTGGTGGTGTTCAGAGCCTCTTCCCAGTAACTGGCAGGGAGATACGCCTGAAAAAGGAGGCAACAGATCATGTTGGTGGTGGTGCGAATGATGCATTCGGCCCAGCCATTCTTGGGAGAGGTGTAAGGGCACGAGAGAAACAACCAAACACTGTGGGTGATGAAGAAGGAGCGAGAGGCAGTGTTATCAAACTCATGGCCATTATCACACTAGAGGCCACGGACCGGGCGATGGAACTAGGTGGAGACCTAGGTGAAGAAGTGGGTGAGGGTGGTGAACGTGTTGGACTTCAGCCGAAGTGGGAAAGTCCAAAGAAAATGCGAGAATGCGTCCAAAATGACTAGGTAGTATTTGTAACCAGAGAGGCTGAGGACAGGAGAAGTCTAGAGATCACAATGGACAAGGTCAAAGGTCTGAGCAGCCCTGGACGTGGAAGTGGAAAAAGAAATACGAGCGTGACAACTGAGCTGACAAGCATGATAGAGGCACTCAGAGGAACCCAGGTTATAGGAGATATCTGAGCGGCTGGAAAGCTAGGACATCATGTCAGGTCTAGGGTGCCCAAGACGACGATGTCAAACGACGAAGGTGGTGGTAGTAGGAAGAGCATGGGGGAGGCTATGCTGGTGGGGGAAGTGGAGGGCAAGTGAATAGAGTAGAGGGGGTCGAAGCTATCACAACGAGCGAGCACGACACTCCTGGGAAGGTGACGTATGGTGAGCCCCAGGGATCAAACTCAATAGAACAATGGTTGTCGCTAGTGAAGCGAAGAACCGAGAGAAGGGATGAGTCAGAACGGGAGCGACAAGGACGTCGTTAAGGTAGAATGGTCCTGGAAGAACCGATGCACCTATTGAGGTAACCAGGACAGTGGAATCATTCCCCACCATGATAGAGGGAGGATGTGAGGGGTGTGGAGGATGGTGGTGGGATAGTGCGGTAGTGGTAGGAGTGGTGTGGAAAGAGGCTCCAGAGTCGACCACCCAATTGGTGGAAGAGGGATGGGGTGGTGAAGGCACGCGGTGCGCGGAGAGGGCCAAGGGAGGTGCCCCTAGAAGGTCACCAGGATGGGAGATGGGGTCATTGGCCTCGGTCATCCGGGAGTCAACTGTATCAGTGGGGAAGACAAGCGGACCAGTGACATGGCGGCCTGGCTGAGGATGGAGCTCGACGTAGTCGTGAAGAATAGGTTGCATGGCCGGATCAAAGGCCACGAAAGTGCCCCAGATAATATGTCCATCGTGAAGAGTGACATGCACAGCAATCATGGTGACACCAAGCGAAGCCAGAAAAGAGGTGGTGTTGGTGGCCAGGGCAAAGGCAGGGCCCCTGGTGGTAGGAGGAGGAAGCACAAGGGTGCTCATTGCGGTGACGGGGGCGACGGGATGGGCAGGATGGCCGACACAGAGGTGGAGACCGACGGCGGCTAGACCCGAGGTGGGCAGAGGGGTCGGCATGGAGACATGGCGGCAGGTGCAGCGGAGTCTTGCGGTGTGGTAGAACAGTCCTACGGCGCGGAGGCACATAGGTTCTGTCGATGGAGGGGAGGAGCTTCTGGGCAAGTAGGGGCGAGGAGAGGGAGCAGGGGCAAAGGCCGATAGGTAGAGCTCCGGTAGCTCGGGTCAGAGCCACACCGGTGAGCGTAGGGAGGCGGTGAGGGTGGCCTAGCAGGGTACCAGGTGGTCGAGGTGGGGCGGTCCAGGCAGCGGCAGGGCAGGGCCCAACAACGGCATGCTCGGTGGGGGACATGCAGGTGGAGGCGCAACCTGGGTGCGTGGCCTTGGAACGGCACGACGAGGAGACCTCAGGCGACGGGCTAGAGGGGCTGGGGCTGGCGGCGATGAGGGAGGCCGCGTCAGCCTAGCGGCCTAGAGGTTGTGGGCGACGGGCGACCGCAGTAGAGGAGCGGGCCGACCTAGGGAAGAGGGTGCTCGGTGGCAAGTAGGTAGGATCCGGGCGGCAACGACAGGATCCAGACGGTGGGGCCGGGGCCCGTCCGAGCATGCAGAGCAGGCCATGCGTGGTCGGTGGCCAGGTTGGGACGGAGAGAAGTTGGCATCCTTGACTGATGGTCCGGGAAGGGCGGCGTCCAGGGGAGCTTTGGCCGACAGCGGATGCAAAGAGGAGGGCCAACGGCCAGGAGGTGGGAAGGAGGGAGAGGGAAAAAGGAGAGAGAACTAAACCTAGCTCTGATACCAAGTTGGAGCCCAATACACTGAGGGTATGCAAGTAACTACACAGTGACTAGACCTAAAACCCTAACAATACTCTAACATTCTCGATAAGCACATACAATGATTGTTTCTATTCAAGTATGTCTACTTCTATATGGGCAAGACAATGTTGCGAACCTCTCCTTGCACTAATTGAGATCAACAACTTTAAAAAGGCCTCCTCAAAATTTCGATTGGTATGGGTATTAGTGCCACCTATAGTGGTACCACCATTAGGTATGGTTTTGCATAGTGCAACTACATTGTCCACTTTTATCAATTGTCTGGTACTCACTAAGATAACAAGTTATGGTGTCTATCTATGACAAAACATTAAGGGTGGTATGTCAACTATAGATTGAAATTTTGCATTGCTTGAGGTACTTTTATATTATGTTGATTGTGTAGAGGATCGTAGGATAAGACTATTTGTTCTTAGATTGTCCCATTACACCTCTTAGAATGCTCTAATTATTACACATTTATGTCCACTAGTCTAGGCTCTAATATCAAGGCACTATGCCAATAATAGCTAGGGAAAATCTTATGTGTAAACCATGGCGATTTCAAGGCATATACCAATAGTACCAGCAACATCCAATCTTTGTGAGCTACTCATAAGTTCAAATATAGAGAGGCTACCTCAGAACTTGTGTCTCCTTGCCTTGTATGAGCACATAATTGTGGCTCAATAGATTGCCTTGGGTCCTTTTGATATATTGCATTATCAAGATGCAATATTGTTAATGCATAATATTGTCCAATCACAAACCTATCAAAAAATTCAAGTTTAGTTTAAATTTTTAGAATAGGACACGTGAAATGCAAACAAATTACCACATATGAATAAAAATAAATAAATAAATTTGCTCTAATAGTGGCTCAATAGTGATGCTCTTGGCATAATTTATCTGAGGGAAATCTTGCCCTTCCACTATAGTTGGAGCTTAATTTTGACCATCTGGCTATAGAGTTAGAATTTTTTTGGCCACTAAACTATCAATTCTGGCCATTAAGATGTTATTGACATGAATTACATGTGACAGTGTGCCCGGAAAATGGCCTTAATTGCATATTGTTTTGGTGATTTTATTGATTCAATGCCAATATGATAAGACTAGTGTGGCTAGAGTAATGCACAAGTTGTAATTTTGATTTAATAAACTATTAGTTTTCCCAACGGTTACATTAATTGGTTTTTCCTTTAGGTACCATATTCATGGTCCATTTACAAATGAGGCAAAAGAATGCTCAACACATTTAGAATTCCTCCAAAAACAAGTGCTTAATTACCATATCCATTGCTTTAACACTGGATGAGGGCTACTCTACTACTTGAATTACACCAAGTTTGAGGAGATTGCAAGGTGTCATTATGGCAAAATATACTAAAGAAGCTATCGGTACCTTAGGCTCTTGCGTGGCTTGTGTGTGAGATTGATGACCTCTCCACTTGGTGTGATGAGGCAATGACATGTGCATGCGCAACAAGGAGACCCTTCCTCAATGATGTTCCATAGTGGATGACACCAAGGTGATAGGAAGAGTTAAGCAAACATGGCTACCCTATGTGCTTGTTGGGACTTATGCTTGTTTGCTTGAAACTATTATTGAGAGCCAAACACCATGATCAGTGGGAAATGTTTAGTGACTAAGATATATACTTGGTGGAGCTCTAACATGGATTAGGATAGCCTTTGGCTTACCAATGCCACATGATATGTCATTGTGTCAAGAGTGTTTCCCCTATTGTCATGTACTCTTACATGGAACTTATGCTTTCATGTCTATTTACTATTTCTTTTATGCATATACTATTTGTAGTGTAGCTCATATTATAGTCTTGATGAGCTTGCGTATATGGCGTAAGCCTTTTGGGTGTGGGCATGTAGAAACATGAGAAAAACATGACCATAGTAGCATGTTTAGGGCGACTTAGGTTTTTCCATGTGAAACTAGATAAGGCCTAGTTTAAAAAACTGATTAATGATCCAATTGAATCCCCTCTCTCTAAGTGTTCAGAATATAGTGTCCCTACATTTTGGAGGGAACTTATCATACCTTTTACTCTCTCTCTCTCTCTCCCCTCCCACACAATCTCAATCAACATCACTCTCTCCCCTCTTTATTTCTCTCTCACATAGAATGGTATCAAGGGTAGCATGGTGCTTAGGTGTCTACACGTGGGAAGAACAATAACTCGGTATGGGATGAGCAAAGCAGGGGTAGCACAGGAATGCACATGTTTGGATATGTAGGAGCAAGGTGATGACTAGTGGTATACCTATTAGGGTGATTGAATGTGTATGTGGTCCAATAGATTTAGCAATGACCATAGTGAAGATGAGATAAAGGGGTGTAGCTGCTATGAAGATGATGACACAACAAATACAATAACAGGATAGTCAGCAAATAGATGTGGAGGTAAGCAATTGGTGAAGTGGCACGAGTATGATGTTGTGGCGTGTGGATGAAAATGAGAAAGTGGCAGTAGTTGGTGTACATGTTTAGGGGTCACAAGGTTGCATGTGGTCGTTGTGGCTTGCTTTTTTGTGAGACAAAAAGCAAAGGAGCTAGATGTGTGTGCATGTGTGTGTTGGTGGAGGGGTATGCAATAGCACAAAGCAGAGAGCCAGACAATCCAAGGATGTTGTGGTTACCAACCATATATAGAGAGGAGCGTGTGACGATGGTTGATGACTCATCCATAAGTACTCAAGAATAAGACAAGTCTAGTGGTGTTGGTATGTGGTGCTATAATTTGGTAAGAAAGTTAGGGAGGCAGGAGCTGACCTATAGATAGGCAAGGAAGGTTGATGCTTCCTTGAGGAGGAGGTAGAAGTTCACAAGTGGGCCTCTTTGGCACATGTATGCCACATTTGTGAAACCATCTTTACCC
The DNA here is from genome assembly GCF_902167145.1 of Zea mays. Taxonomy (NCBI): domain Eukaryota; kingdom Viridiplantae; phylum Streptophyta; class Magnoliopsida; order Poales; family Poaceae; genus Zea; species Zea mays. Next base: position 149,193,616 of record NC_050100.1, read on the forward strand.
TAAAAATGCATTTCCTCGAGGCTTGTAAAGATTTGTTTGAAACAAAACCTGACATTGCATGCTTGGTTGTAACTACCCAAAAATCCTAATTCCCCCCAACCACCAAATAAAAACAAAAATCAATGCATCATGCAGTGTATACTGTATTACTATCTGTTTGTTTTTCCATTAACACTTCATTTGTAGGTTGTAATTAAAAGAAGAAATGACAGGTACCAAATTGATCACCTTGTTTTAGACCCCATCAAACAAGCGATACCCAGCACATCTCCTCCAGCAGAATTGTCAATGACTCCATAAAAACTGTTGGAAGTAAGCACTCAATTACTACTAGGTTTTTGGTATTATACATGCAAAAGAAAACTAGTGACCCAAGATGAAAGCAACAAACACAATATTGCTATTAATTGCGGAGTAATTAGAGGCCCCATGAACCACATCATGTGCTCTTCTTAATAGAAAAATAGCTAACGCACTACTAGGTTTTCGGTATTATAAGCTAACTAGTGCTATCAACTTTCGCGTGATTTATTACCTGAATTTCTTAGCGTCCCAGAAACGGCAAGTGCCTTTAGATGAAGGTGTAAGTAGTAACGATACATTAGGACGTAAGAAGACAGAAGCTTCACGAGATAATAATTTTCGCTTCTCAGAAACAAATTTGCGCAACCGAAAGTCCCATACCTGATTTGACACAGACAAATAAACTTGCAATATTAGTATGGCTGTGCTGAGTGCCTACTTGGCTCTGTTTGTTTACACTCTAAATTATATAATCCAGCTTAAATAAGTTGAGAAGTAAACAAACAATACAGATTATTAGATGAATTATGTAATCTAGATGTCTAGATTACGATAATCCATAAGCAGATCAATTTATGTTTATATAATTCATGCTGGATTATATAATTCTGATAGAAAACAAATAGGTCCTTAATATAAGTAATAAGTAGTGTGTTTCTTGAGGAAAATACATACGTGTGCTTTATGATCTTCATGAGCAATAATCAAACACTGCCGACCATAACGTGTGAAGAATTCCAGGAACATGATACCCTTAAAATCCGTCTTAGGCAGATGATATTCAGGTTCGGGAGAGTCGAGGCTCCAAATCTGAACATAATAAATTAAAAACCGTATAAAATTTGCATGCAACGCGGTTAGTACAAAAACTAACTGTGTTGTATTCATCGATCGTGTAAAATGTTATTGTTTTTTCAGCAGAGAATTGAAATCCCATACCATCACTTTGCCATCCAAGCAATCGGTAGCAACAAAGCGGTTGGTCTCCTTTGGATCGAAAGCGATATGATCTACATTAATGCCTCCACTTCGGAATGTGCGTGCGCACTCCCATCCTTTGTCCCAGTCCCAAAGCTTCATTATTATCTCACTATCGTAGCGACACCACGACAACACATAGGGCCGGGATGGATGAACGGCCAGTGATATGGGGAGCCAGCGACTATTGTCGTCATAAGCTCTGAAATTGTTCACATTTTGTATTTCTTGGGTTTCATAACTGAACACATGTATGAAACCTTCTCCTGAGCTGCAAATGAACCATTGCTTCTGCGCTATAAATTTAACACAAAAGACTGCATATATATAAAAATTGGGTGTTATCAAATCGTTAGTAAATAATAAATAACTTAATAGACAGAGGGAGGGATCGAAGCATGCCTCCGCCACGTGAAACTTTAAACGAACACAGTAGCATCTGCAGAGAAAGAGAGGCTGTCAGTCTCGTGGTCGACGGCGGCGTCAGGAAAAGAAAGAAGGGAAGCTGGATAATCAATATATATATATTGTACCAGCTATTTGTGCTTGCTTTTGCTACGATTTTTATATATAATATAAATAGTTATTAAGATATTTTTTAAATATAATTATTGTTTATTTTTAAAGACTAAGATACGTGTGGTTTGGTGGTTACTCCTAAATTTCTAGAGCAGTGTTGTTGGTTCGAGTGCTCGCTCTTCACTATTTTTTATATAATTATTGTTTATTTCTAAACACTAAGTTACGTGTGGTCTAGCTGTAGCTGCGCGAACGGGGTCGGGGTGTGGTCTAGCTGTAGCTGCGCGAACGGGGTCGGGTGGTGCTGGGCAGGCAGGCGTAATAGCTGGCTGCGCGGGCGCTGGGATCTATAGTGCAGTTTTGGCAGTAAATATTGTTGTATGAATAGTGACAATGACGTAAATTCAAAGTAGTTTTGACAGCAGTATTGTTGTATGAACAGTTATTATGTCACCGCTTCCACTTCATTGAGATTGAGACCTCACGTCAACGGACCCAAATGAATTTTTTGTCACCGCAAATGCACAGTTATTATGCCGCCGCAAATAAACTTTTTGAAAAGCAGTAATTGATGTAGCTTGTTTTATTAGGTTCTCACGCCACATATCATATGAGAATCGCTAAAAAATAGAATGACTTATATTCATAAAATGACTAAGTAATTTTAAGAGGGTGTTTTAATGCACTAGAGCTAATAGTTAGTTGGCTAAAAATTGTTAGTGGAATTAGCTAGCTAACAAATAACTACCTAACTATTAGCTAATTTACCAAAAATAGCTGATAGCTGAACTATTTGCTAGGGTGTTTAGATGTTTCAACTAATTTTAGTCACTAACTATTAGCTCTAGTGTATTTAAACATCTCCTAATTAGAATTACTGATTTCAAATTAGAACTGCTAAACACGGATGACCAATGTAACCACAACGACTGAATACAAAATAATTCATAAAAACAGAATGACTGACACACACATCATAACAGAACGACTTAGTTTAAATTAAAATCGACAAAAAAAAAAGAATGACTGAGTCATAACAAAATAACTGCTATCCAATAATTCTTATAAATGAGTGAGGCTAAAAGATAGAATAACTATGTATTCATAGAATGATTGTGTTTGTTCATTTTTTTCATATAATTCTTATTTTTAGATTGACTGACTCGCTAAATAATTGTTATCTCAGTTATTCTCATGATTCATGACTAAGGTTAAAAATACGATATGACTAAATATTCATAGAATGACTGAGTTTGTTTACTTACTTACATATGTAGTGCGTGTTTTTTTAGAATGTCTGGCTCAGTAAATGATTACTTTTTCAGTAATTCTTATGAATGACTGGCGCTAAAGATGTAATGACTAACTCTTATAAACCTTGAAATAAATATGTTAAGTGAGATCTAGTTTTGAAGCGTTCATCAGAACGTGAAATCGATTTTTAATTTTGACAATAGGTTTAATAGATATTGATTTTTTTAAATGAAACGTCACATAAGACCAACTCCAGCAACACTCCCTATCCCACTCCGCATCCGCATTTTGCACGGTCTGAGGCACTATTGCGCGCTCCAGCAGGCTCCGCATCCCTCTCCGCAAAATGGACGCCGTGTCCCTGCGCTCCCCATTTCCACACTTTCTCTCTCCTCTCCGCAGCTCTCTGCGTGCGCGCGCGCCTGCTGGCGGGCCCCAGGTGTCATAGACTGCATGCGGAGTGGGATGGGGAGTGTTGCTGGAAACGGAGACGGATACGGAGAGGAGAGAGAATGTGTTGGCCGCGCGTTTTAGGGATACGGAGAGGGAGTCTGCTGCAGTTGGTCTAATACATGCATGCGTCCCTTTCTTTTGGAGGGGCAGAGTCCATTTCTTTCCGCGTGAGGCTGCATGATAGGGTGGACGGCTGGACGCTTGGGCTACATGCACGCACGCGCGCGACCGTATGTATGTATGTGCACACATACACGAACAAAGAACAAAAACAACATAATAAATTAAACTCAATAATCGCTTGCCTGTGTGTACCATGGTTCCAAATGCTAAACAAGATAAAAAAATGTCAACAATGATTTATATATTAGGAATATATAAATAAATTAGATTGCTTGCCTGTGTGTCATGGTTCCTAATGGCAAGGTGTCCACATTCGTGACCAGTTATGATCCATGGTTCGGTGGGGTGTGCGTCCACGGAGAGCAGACGAATCCAGGGTTTCTCCACCCATGAGACCTAATAATGATGATTCAACAAAATTAGATTAATTAAAGGTTGTGCATGACTCAACAAATACAGTGGAGTATATCGAAAAGGAGGTAGATAAAATAAAACAGAAACATAGTGGATATATATATATATATACCCTGACGCCTAGCCCGGTTGGCTACGAATTAAAAATGATGGACGTGCGCGTACCAATACAGCAAACATGCACGAAAAGGTAATACGTCAGCTAGCTGAGCACATATGCATAAAACTTTGGACAGTGATTATATCCAACAGATGATATTATGAGGTGGCAAATTAAAGTTGTTTTTTTCTCACCTTGTCGGGAGCTACTATTGACTGTCTGTGCTGAGACGATGACAACAAGGCTGTCAGTTTCACCTCGTTCACCACTTTCTTGGTCTCTTGATCAACGAATTTCTCCCAATAAGTTGTGGCCGAATACATGTTATTGTCGTTGTATTCACATGTACAGCTCTCTAGGATCATATCACAGAATCTCTTTTCTGCAGTATCTCGCTCCAAGAACACATTCAGAATGAGAGTGTATGTGGAGCGTGCCGCAACAATGCCGTACCATGGAAGAAACTGCTCTAACCAGTCCACACTATCTGTTGAACTGAGCTTAAATGCCATGTGTTGATCTGTGTCATTTGTTAGCTGCATTGAGCATTGGCTCAACTTCCCGGGTTGCAATTCAAACACGAGTGTGGTCGGGTGGACATGAAGTAATAACTCTGGGGGTTCCTGGTGAAAGATAGAATCTGTTTGTTAGAGCAAGTATAATAATAAGCTAAATACTGAAGTGGAGGGAGATGAGAAGTAGTTGAGCACAATACGTGGCACCTTTCCAGGCCAGACGGTTCGGCAATGTTGCCGGACGGTCTGCGCCCTAGACGGTCCGTGGGTTAGCCCGGATGGTCCATGACCAGATCAAATCAGGCGAGATATCCCCTTTTTTCCGTGTGTATTTATCCAACTAATCACGCGGATTCTGTCAGAAAACACCTAAGAACGGGTCTAGACCCCCCTATATATAAAGGGGTATGACCGATTGTGCACACCACCAATCGAACCAATCAATCAATCAACTTTATTTCCTTCGCTTTTAATCACATTAGGAGTAGGCGTAATTTAGACCTAGCTTAAATTTCCCCCAACCTTATATCTTCATCCCTCTTCGACTCTACGTTGTTTAAGGACGTCCCAGATAGCCTGCCGATATCGAGGCAACCCCTAGAACACTCCTCCCTGACAGCACCCCTCCTGGGGTCGAGTTCTATGGTTCTTCGTGAGGAAGAAGACCCTCTGTGCACGTGCGGACGTCCAACCCACAGCGTGGACCATTCGACACGCGAGCAGAGGAGACCCACTCCTGCCGTAGGGTCGTGGACCGTCCAGCTCAGCGTTGTGGACCGTCCGCGCCACCGCAGGAAGCACCACCAAGTGGTACGCTCCTTCTGTTTGGGCCGGAATCGGAGCCACAACACTTTTTGGCGACACCAATGGGGAATTAATTAGGTGTGACCTAAATCTGCCACAAATGGCCAGTTCAAAGGATCGCACCAATGTTTCTCCTAGCAACATGATGAAGCCGTTTCTTGAGAGTCTATCGACTGAGGATCAGCAACCGTTCGAGGATTACGTGAGGCAACAAAGAGAAGAGACGCTATGAAGAGAGGCACAAGAAATAAAGGATGTGGAGGAGTACTTGAAGCACTTCAAGATGGACTAGCACCATAAGATCATCAAGCAAGGAGAGATCGAGATGTCATCCCTCCTACCTTCGTGAAACCCCAATATAAGTAAATCAAAGTACCTTCAGTCCCTCAAACAATATGTAGATCTGCAAGGGAATAGTTGCAACAACGCATGGGGGGTAGAAGACACGCTTAAGAAACTCATACGTACGATAGACAAATCTGTCATGTCTAATTTTCCATCACACGAGGTCGCGATTGAGTCAGCCGACCAAAAGCCTCAGTTCCAAATGGGTCTCTACAAACCTAGCCGTTATATATAGTATGCCGATGAATACATTCACTCTATAACCATAACCCTCTCAATAGATCTAGGACAAACCTGCGAACTTACGCACGGTCGAACTGTCCGGGCCTAAGCTTGAACTGTCCAACCCAGTGGAGGCTGGCTCCGTACTTCATGACAAGACACCAAGATCCACGCTACGGCTGTCGTACTCTGTGCAAGGGCTAATAGACATGCTCAGACCGTCCAGCTATACACGCGAACTGTCAAAGTATACCTCCAGACCGTCCGCGTATTACACGAAACCATCAGCCATAGGGCATGCAGAACAGGATGTGGGTTATTTCCAGTAATCCTTAAACCCGCCTCAACAAATCTTTCCTGTTGGGACCAGTTGACACGTGGACAGGTGGGCCCAATCACTTGGGGAACAGGAGAGTTCAGGTGCATAATGAGATAGTAGGTAGGGAACTATAGCATCTTGTTGTGTGTGTCCCATCCGTGTACAGTGGGGGTATTTTTAGGTAACCGAGCGAGTAGGTGGGTCCCAAATATTGTTATACTCCAGTTACCTGCTACATTTCTAGAATATTCCCCTCAACAGGGTCATTACAATGAAGTAAAGGTACAGTAACCTAAACATACTCTAGGATGTACCACACGAAGGGGAACACAGGTAGGCCCGCACCGTGGCAGGGCGGGGCTTGGGGCTAACAATAATCTGGTGTGGTCTTAGCTTGCGAGTCGCACCCTTGACTTAGTCAGAGCTTGGATTCGCTGGCAAGGGAGGAGCTGAGCCTTCGGGGCGTGTGGAGGAAGTGGCTGCGAGCCCCCTCTTCTTGTGTATCCCTTTGCTCCGCTTACTTCAAAGGTCTTGGTCGAGGACCTCGATGCTGGTATGGGTCGCCATCCCCCTTCGATGTTTATTCTGTGCTAAAACATGGTTAGTCATGGTCGGATAAGTCTGATCGAGGTCGTGTTCGGCCTTCGCTCCAACACTAGCCCCCGAGGCATCGGGTCAACTTGATGGTTCTTCTCATGCTCTTGTTTCTAAGTTTTTAGATATTATGAACATGGAGTTGGAGATGAGTATGATGTGAGAGCTCAACTTCTTGCTTGGACTACAAATCAAGTAAACCCAAGATGGGACATTTGTACACCAAGGCAAGTACACCAAGGATGTCCTAAAAAGTTTGACATGGGCGACACCAAGTCACTTTCGACACCCATACCCATCACGACGGCATTGTATGTCGATGAGGACAATGAGCCCATGGACAAGAATGAATACAGGATCATGATTGCCTCAACCCTATACTTGACGGCGACGAGACTAGACATACAGAAAAGATTGAGATGGGTTTGCATTTATCACCACATCATTGTATCGAGACTACTTATACTTGCACATTTAGAAGCACTTGACTAGTGTAGTGGATGATCCAAACTAGTGCCTTTAGCTTTTGATTGCATTTCTATATAGGCTACAGTAATTGAAAATTTAGACTTGACAATGCTTACAACATCTCACACTCGCATGAATTTGAATGAAACTTGTGTCATACTGTCGGCGTTTCGAGACCGGGGGGTCCCTAGGCCGACGAGTGAATGTCGCCGCGTGCCCCAGCACAGATGGGTCGAGCGCGAGGCCGAGCGCGAAGGGGGGAGAGCGAGGCGGCCGGAGACCGGCGTGAGAGAGGTGGGAATCCCGCGGCCTTCGTGTTCGTCCCACGCCCAGGTCGGGTGCGCTTGCAGTAGGGGGTTACAAGCGTCCACACGGGAGAGGGAGCGAGCGGCATCAAGCGAGCGCGTATCTCGTCCTCGTCCCCGCGCGGCCAACCCTCTCTAAGAGGGCCATGGTCCTTCCTTTTATAGGCGTAAGGAGAGGATCCAGGTGTACAATGGGGGGTGTAGCAGAGTGCTACGTGTCTAGCGGAGGAGAGCTAGCGCCCTAAGTACATGCCATTGTGGCAGCCGGAGAGATTTTGGCACCTAGCTGGTGTGATGTCGTGGCCGTCGGAGGAGCGATGGAGCCTGGCGGAGGGACAGCTGTCGGAGCGGTTGAGTCCTTGCTGACGTCGTCTTGCTTCCGTAAGGGGGCTGAAAGCCACCGTCGTCACAGAGTATGCAGGGCGCCATCATTGCCTATCTGGCGGAGCGAGCCAGATGGGACGCCGGTCTTGTTCCCTGCGGCCCGAGTCAGCTCGGGGTAGGGTGATGATGGCGCCTCCTGTTGACGTGGCTGGTCTGCGCCCTAGGTTGGGCGATGTGGAAGCTCCTCCGAAGCCGAGGTCGAGTCTGTCTTCCGTGGCCGAGGTCGGGTCCGAGCCCCAGGTTCGGGCGAGGCGGAGATCGTCGGCTGATGCCGGGGCGGAGTCCGAGCCCTGGGGTCGGGCGAAGCGGAGTTCGTCGTCTTCTGGGGCTGAGCCCAAGTCCGAGCCCTGGGTCGGGCGGTGCGGAGTTCGTCGTCTTCTGGGGCTGAGCCCAAGTCCGAGCCCTGGGTCGGGCGGTGCGGAGTTCGTCGTCTTCTGGGGCTGAGCCCAAGTCCGTGCCCTGGGTCGGGCGGTGCGGAGTTCGTCGTCTTCTGGGACTTAGCCCAAGTCCGAGCCCTGGGTCGGGCGGAGTTCGCCGTCTTCCGGGACTTAGCCCGAGTCCGAGCCCTGGGTCGGGCGAAGCGGAGTTCGCCGTCTTCTGGGACTTAGCCCGAGTCCGAGCCCTGGGTCGGGCGGAGCGGAGTTTCCTATGGTGCCTTCGACCGGGCCTGACTGCCTGTCAGCCTCACTCTGTCGAGTGGCACCGCAGTCGGAGCGGCGCAGGCAGCGCTGTCTTTCTGTCAGGCCGGTCAGTGGAGCGGCGAAGTGACGGCGGTCACTTCGGCTCTGGGGGGCGCGCGTCAGGATAAAGGTGTTAGGCCACCTTTGCATTAAATGCTCCTGCAACTTGGTCTGTCGGTGCGGTGATTTGGTCAGGGTTGCTTCTCAGCGAAGACATGGCCTCGGGCGAGCCGGGAACACATTCGCCGCTGGAGGGGGGCCTCGAGCGAGACGGAGATCCTCCAGGGTCGGCTGCCCTTGTCCGAGGCTAGGCTCGGGCGAGGCATGATCGAGTCCCTCGTATGGACCGATCCCTGACTTAATCGCACCCATCAGGCCTTTGCAGCTTTATGCTGATGGGGGTTACCAGCTGAAAATTAGGAGCCTTGAGGGTACCCCTAATTATGGTCCCCGATAGTAGCCCCCGAGCCTCAAAGGGAGTGTTAGCACTCGCTTGGAGGCTTTCGTCACACTTTTTTGCAAGGGGACCAGCCTTTCTCGGTTGCGTTTGTTCCGGTGGGTGCGCGCGAGCGCACCCGCCGGGTGTAGCCCCCGAGGCCTCGGAAGAGTGGTTTCACTCCTCCGAGGTCTTAATGCCTCGCGTAATGCTTCGGATGGTCTGGTCGTCCCTCATGCGAGCTAGCCGTAGCCCGGGTGTACGGTCGGGTCCCAAGTTCTCGGGCTGGTATGTTGACGCTGTCAACGGTTCGGCCGGAGCCGGGTTTGCAAGAGCAGCCCCCGAGCCTCTGCACAGGGCGAGAGGACGATCAGGGACAGACTCGACTTTTTTACATACGCCCCTGCGTCGCCTTTCCGCAAGGAGGAGGGGGGAAATCGCCATGTTGCCCTCGATGGGCGCCGAACATGGTGTCCCCGGTGAGCTGCAAGCGGGTAATCCGAGTGGACGTCCGTGCCCCATTCGTTAGGGGTCGGCTAGGGGCCCAGAGGCACGCCCAAAAGTACCTGCGGGTGATCTGCCGGACCCGGTCCCCTGGCGACGGGGTCCGAGGGCTCGATGCCTCCCTCCGATGGGATTCCGTTACAAGATCGTTCCCGCTGGTCTCGGAAATGTCCTAGGGTACCTCGGGAGCGCAGCCCGAGCCTCGGCTATGTATCGAACGTACCCATGGTCATCCCTCGCTCGGCGTCTAAGGCGGCTGTGAACCCTTCGAGGGCCAGCCTTCGAACCCCTGATCAGTAATGGGCGCGGAGCCCGAGTAGCCTGAGGCGGCTGTTGAACCCTTCCGAGGGGCCGGCCTTCGAACCTCTGACCAGTAGTGGGTGTAGGGCCCACGCGATCTGAGGCGGCTGTCGAACCCTTCCGAGGGGCCAGCCTTCGAACCTCTGATCAGTAGGGAGGCTCGGAGCCTGGTTCCTTTACGGGGAAGGATCCTTTTCGGGGTATCCCCCTTTCCCGGTCTCTGTTGCAAGAGAGAGAAAGAGGAAAAAAGGAAAAGGATACGAAATCGAACGACGTGGCGTACCTTTTCTGACGCGGTCATTATGGCGAAGGCGAAGCGTCGCCCGCTTCTCCTGCCAGAGGCGCCGCCTGTTCCGCCGCGGAGTTAATGCGACGGGGCGAGTAGTTGGCGGGGCGGCCGTTGCGCGTAAGCGAGCCGTTCGAGGAACGGAGCACGGGCGCGTTGTCTTCACGCCGTGAGAGAGGGTTCTCTCGCTGCCCTCGGACGAGACGTGAGCTTGGCTGACGACGTGGCCGCTGCTCCTGCCCGCCTGCCACCGCCATTACTGCCGGCCCATTTTTGGCCGCATTGACCGCCGCGCCAGGCTGGCACTGCTGGGTCGTGCGGTGGGTCGCCTCGAGTCGCGGTATTGGCTCCGTAGTCGAGGAGGCACGGTAGGGGCGCGAGTGGCGGTGCTGTTGCATGCACGAAGCATTCGGCGCGCCGGTTGCATGACGCGTGGGCCCGGGCCTCCATGCTGGGCGTGTTGGGAGTCGGAGAAGCGCGCCCACTTGGCGCGGTTGCATGCCGCCTGCATGGTTGCCCGCCCCTTTGGCCCGTTGGTCTAGGCAAAAGTGGAGAGTCGCTTGTAACCGCTGGGCGGTTGTACGCACCGCGCACAGCGGTTTGGCTTCTTCCGCTCTGAGCCGGCTTGCATGACGTGTGGGACCCAGCCCCCGCGCCGTAGGGGAGGACCTTGGAGTGTGTTGGAGGAGACTCAGCCCACGACGGCTGGGGACGCAAGTAGGGAGAGCCACCTTTAAAAGGGGGTGACTCCCTTGGAAGGCGACTATGTCTTCGCACTCCCTTATGCACCGTGTCTTTTCACCTTCCAAGCCCCCGGATGGGGGATATCCGTCGTCTTTTCGCCTCGTCGTTGGAGGAACGGAACTCCGTGGGAGTTGGTACCTTTCAGCCATCGTTCAGCTTCAAGGATTTTCATCAGCCAGCCCGGCTGTACGCCCCCCCCCCCCCGCCGCCGCCGGCGGTCACCCAAGACGGTGACCACCAGCCCCTGGGTGGGGAGAAGCAAGCCGGGCTGCGATCTTGGTCCCACCCTCAGCTTCAAGGATGTTCATCATCCTCGCTGGGGTGGAGGCCGGGCTGAACCGGAGCTCTACCTCCCGCGCGGGTTCGTGGGTCACCCTCTCCTGCGGCGTTCGAGGGAGAGGGCACTCGCTGGCCCTGCGGGCGGGTCGGACTTCGACAACGCGGGGCCAGTCGACGGCAGGCATCGTCAGCCCCAGCGTGTCGGGCTCGTCGGGTTGGCCCCCGGTGCCCCCTCCTGCCGGAAGGCGGCTGCCGCGCCGTGTGCACGGGAGGACCGCCCAAGATGTCGCGCGCTGCTAGGGCGGCGTTCGTGTTCTGGGGCGGTCCTGCCTTTGCACCGGTACGGTGCCTCCACGGGGAGGTCGGTGCCCTGCTCGTCCGGGAGGATCCGAGTGGGGATCTGCCGGCGGGCTGACGGCCCCTGTCGTCGGTGCCGAGGCGGAGGCGGCTCGAGAAGTCCCCGTCGCCGACGGGATCACCGCCACCATCCGCGCTTCGGGCCTCCAGATCTTTGTACTTGTCCTCGCCCCTCGAGCGTCGGCGTGGGCGAGGGCAAGCTTGCAGCAACGTTCGCCCTGAGGCCATCACCGCTGCAGTTTGGCCACCCGTAGAGGGGGTCGTTGTCGCTGCTGCTGGAGCGGACGACGGTGAGCCGTCCGTCGGTCTTCTGTTACTCCGCAGGCCCCCCCCCCATTGAGTGGGGTTGTTCGTACCTGCGGAGGTGGAACCGGAGTTCCGTTTGTAATGGCACTTTGAATGCCAGTGTTTTTGTTCATTGTGATTGTCGGGTCCTGAACATGTATGTATTTTCGGCACGGAGCCGTGTTTTTTCCTCATTTTCGAGCACTAAGACTCGCCTGTTGGTTGTCTGAACCGCTTCACCAAGCGTGAGTCGCCCCGTGTAAAGGTGACGAGTGAGGTATCCGTATCCCGGAGGCGTAGGAGTCCCTCGGCTCGGTCGGCCTTGTTGTCCGAGGCTTCTCTAGCTTAGTTAAAGGAACCCCTCAGCCGCTCTTCGATGAGCCAAGGCCATGGGTAGCGGTATCAGCGTGAACAGGGGCAGAGTTGGCTCAAAAAGGAAACCTGGTTGGCCGGAGCCTAGCCGGGTCGTCCGTTAGCGGGACCAGCGTCGGAGTTGACCTGCCGAGGCCTCGGGTCGGGCTGACGTCCTTGGAGGACGGCTGGCCGAGGCCCCGAGGTGACCGGCCGAGCCGCCTGCTCGGGCCGGATTCCCGGAGAAGACCCTGGCAGCGATGGCCCGGGCGTGGCGATGACGTCGTCCTTCAGAGTGGAGATCTTCGGACCACGTCGCCGTCCGAGGCTAGGTCGGACCTCGCCAAAGGTGTCGTCGATGCCGAGGGTGCTGCTGCCCCCTTCCAGCGTCAATACCCGATCCTGCAGGATCGGATTGTCTTGTAGCGTGTGTTTCCTGCGGCCGCCGAGGCCCAAACACACCCTCGCTGTGTTGTAAAGCTGCGTCTCTTTTCCTCTTGTTTCGAGTATCTGGACTTTTCTGTCGGTAACAGGGATGTTTGTGCGAGCGAGAGTTGCTTCCCGCGGAAGGTGATGAGTGAGGTATCCGTATCCCGGAGGCGTAGGAGTCCCTCGGCTCGGTCGGCCTTGCCGCTTACGCGCACTCTTACCCGTCCATGGGGCTCCGTCACCGACACAGTCGAGAAGGCTCGTAAGATCGCTTCGGCAGAAGAGCTTCCGAACGTGAAGACTTGTTCGATCCGCGGAATCACTTATCCGAACGTGAGTTACTTATCGTAGAAGGTGATGAGTGAGGTATCCGTATCCCGGAGGCGTAGGAGTCCCTCGGCTCGGTCAGCCTTGGCTGCTTACGTGTACTCCGTCGTTTTCAGGATCCACTTTCGAAGTAGTCAAAAAGCACGAAAGACATTCTGGCAGAAAAGATCTTTTTTCGAGGAAAATTTCGACGCAGAGGGGGTTCCCCCCTTTTAGCCCCTGAGGGAGGGTCGGGCTTTGCCGAGGCAAGGCTGACCCTTCCTTGATGACTAAACTTTGTGTGGGAGCGAGGTTTATGAACAACTTGAAAACATCTTAAGGGTAGAAGCGACGTAGCTGTTGGATGTTCCAAGCGTTGCTGTAGACCTCGCCTTGACTGTTGGCCAGCTTGTACGTTCCGGGCTTCAGAACTTTGGCGATGACGAACGGCCCCTCCCAGGGAGGCGTGAGCTTGTGCCGCCCTCGGGCGTCTTGTCACAGCCGAAGCACCAGGTCGCCCACCTGGAGGTCTCGGGACCGGACCCCTCGGGCGTGGTAGCGTCGCAGGGACTGCTGGTATCGCGCCGAGTGTAGTAAGGCCTTATCTCGAGCCTCCTCCAGCTGGTCCAGCGAGTCTTCTCGGCTAGCTTGGTTGCTTTGGTCGGTGTAGGCCCTCGCCCTCGGGGAGCCGTATTCCAGGTCTATGGGCAAGACGGCCTCGGCCCCGTAGACTAGGAAGAATGGCGTGAAGCCTGTGGCTCGGCTTGGCGTTGTCCTCAGACTCCAGACCACCGAGGGGAGTTCCTTCATCCATCGCTTGCCGAACTTGTTGAGGTCGTTGTAGATCCGAGGCTTGAGCCCTTGTAGAATCATGCCGTTGGCACGCTCTACTTGCCCATTTGACATGGGATGAGCCACGGCTGCCCAGTCCACCCGAATGTGATGATCCTCGCAGAAGTCCAGGAACTTTCTGCCGGTGAACTGGGTGCCGTTGTCGGTGATGATGGAGTTCGGGACCCCGAAGCGATGGATGATGTTGGTGAAGAACGCCACCGCCTGCTCGGGCCTGATGCTGTTCAGGGGTCGGACCTCGATCCACTTGGAGAATTTGTCGATGGCGACCAGCAGCTGCGTGTAGCCCCCAGGTGCCTTCTGCAAGGGGCCGACGAGGTCCAGACCCCACACGGCAAAAGGCCAGGTGATGGGTATCGTCTGTAGAGCCTGGGCAGGCAGGTGGGTTTGCCTTGCGTAGAATTGACACCCTTCGCAGGTGCGGACAATTCTAGTGGCGTCGGCCACCGCCGTCGGCCAGTAGAAGCCTTGTCGGAAGGCATTCCCGACAAGGGCTCGAGGTGCTGCGTGATGGCCGCAAGCCCCCGAGTGTATCTCTTGCAGGAGTTCCTGACCTTCGGCGATGGAGATGCATCGCTGGAGGATGCCTGAGGGGCTGCGGTGGTAGAACTCCTTCTCATCTCCCAGCAAGACGAATGACTTGGCGCGCCGCGCCAGCCGCCAAGCTTCGGCTCGGTCGGAGGGTAGCTCTCCTTGGTGGAGATATTGCAGGTACGGGGTCTGCCAGCTTTGATCAGGCGTGACCCCACTTCGCTCCCCCCCAACGTGCAGTGTTCTCGCCCTCAGGGGCCAAGGGTACCTCGGGCTGAACCGAGGATGCCTCGGACCGAGCCGAGGTTGCCTTGGACTGAGCCGAGGGTACCTCGGGCTGGGCCGAGGGTGCCTCGGGCTGGGCCGAGGGTGCCACGGGCTCGGGCGTGTCGTCGATCTTGACGGAGGGTTCATGCAGATCCCGGGAGAAGACGTCCGGGGGAACCGTCGTTCGCCCCGAGGCTATTTTAGCCAGCTCGTCCGCAGTCTCGTTGTAGCGCCGAGCGATGTGGTTGAGCTCAAGCCCGTAGAACTTGTCTTCCAGGCGCCGAACCTCATCGTAGTAGGCCTCCATCTTCGGGTCGCGGCAGTGGGAGTTCTTCATGACTTGGTCGATGACGAGCTGTGAGTCACCGCGAGCGTCGAGGCGTCGGACCCCTAGCTCGATGGCGATCCGCAACCCGTTGACCAGAGCCTCATACTCAGCCACATTGTTGGACGCCGGGAAATGGAGGCGTAGCACGTAGCGTAGGTGCTTCCCGAGGGGCGAGATGAAGAGTAGGCCTGTGCCGGCTCCTGTCTTCATCAGCGACCCATCGAAGAACATGGTCCAGAGTTCCGGCTGGATCGGAGTTGTTGGGAGCTGAGTGTCGACCCATTCAGCTACGAAGTCCGCCAAGACCTGGGACTTGATGGCCTTCCGAGGAGCGAACGAGATTGTCTCGCCCATGATTTCCACTGCCCACTTTGCAATCCTACCCGAGGCCTCTCGGCACTGGATGATCTCCCCCAGGGGGAAGGATGACACCACAGTTACCGGATGAGAGTCGAAGTAGTGTCGCAACTTCCACCGTGTCAGGATCACCGCATACAGCAGCTTCTGAACTTGTGGGTAGCAGATCTTGGTTTCGGACAGTACCTCGCTGACGAAGTAAACTGGCCTCTGAACGGGCAATGCATGCCCCTCTTCTTGCCTCTCGACCACAATCGCGGCGCTAACCACCTGAGTGGTCGCGGCGACGTAGACCAAGAGGGCTTCTCCGGCAGCTGGTGGTACCAAGATAGGCGCCTTCATGAGGAGCGCCTTCAGGTTCCTGAGGGCTTCCTCAGCCTTAGGGGTCCAAGTGAAGCACTCGGCCTTCCTTAAGAGGCGGTACAGAGGTAGACCTCTTTCGCCGAGGCGTGAGATGAAGCGGCTCAGAGCCGTGAGGCATCCCATGACCCTCTGTACGCCTTTCAAGTCCTTGATGGGCCCCATGCTGGTCATGGTTGCGATCTTCTCCGGGTTGGCTTCGATGCCCCGCTCCGAGACGATGAACCCCAAGAGCATGCCTCAGGGCACCCCGAAAACACACTTTTCGGGATTGAGCTTGACGCCCTTCGCCTTGAGACATCGGAATGTCACTTCAAGGTCGGAAAGGAGGTCGAAGGCTTTCCTCGTCTTGACTACGATGTCATCGACGTAGGCCTCGACCGTGCGGCCGATGTGTTCGCCGAACACATGGTTCATGCACCGCTGGTACGTCGTGCCCGCATTCCTCAAGCCGAACGGCATGGTGACATAGCAGTACATGCCGAAGGGCGTGATGAAAGAAGTCGCGAGCTGGTCGGACTCTTTCATCCTGATTTGGTGATACCCCGAGTAGGCATCGAGGAAAGACAGGGTTTCGCACCCAGCAGTGGAATCCACGATTTGGTCGATGCGAGGCAGAGGGTAGGGAACCTTCGGACATGCTTTGTTGAGACCAGTGTAGTCTACACACATCCGCCATTTCCCCCCTTTCTTTCTCACAAGCACAGGGTTGGCAAGCCATTCGGGATGGAATACCTCCTTGATGAACCCTGCCGCCATTAGCTTGTGGATCTCCTCGCCTATGGCTCTGCGCTTCTCCTCGTCGAATCGGCGCAGAGGCTGCTTGACGGGTCGGGCTCCGACTCGGATGTCCAGCGAGTGCTCGGC
This sequence comes from Zea mays, assembly GCF_902167145.1. Classification (NCBI taxonomy): domain Eukaryota; kingdom Viridiplantae; phylum Streptophyta; class Magnoliopsida; order Poales; family Poaceae; genus Zea; species Zea mays. The sequence continues at coordinate 149,210,235 of NC_050100.1, forward strand.
GACATCCCTCGGTATGTCGGGCATGTCTGAGGGACTCCACGCGAAGATGTCGGCGTTCGCGCGGAGAAAGTCGACGAGCACTGCTTCCTATTTGGGACCGAGCTCGGAGCCAATCCGGAACTTGCTTGGAGGCGTCACTGCTGGAGTCGAGGGGGACGGACTTAACCGTCTCCGCTGGCTCAAAGTTGCCGGCATGACGCTTCACATCTGGCACCTCCTTCGAGAGGCTCTCCAGGTCGGCGATGAGGGCCTCGGCGTATTCCACGCACTCCACGTCACATTCGAACGCGTGTTTGTACATGGGGCCGACGGTGATGACCCCGTTGGGGCCCGGCATCTTGAGCTTCAGGTAGGTGTAGTTGGGGACGGCCATGAACTTCACGTAACATGGCCTCCCCAGTACCGCGTGGTAGGTTCCGCGGAACCCGACCACCTTGAACGTCAGGGTCTCCCTTCGGAAGTTGGAGGGTGTTCCGAAGCAGACGGGAAGGTCGAGCTGTCCGAGGGGCTGGACGCGCTTCCCAAGAATGATCCCATGGAAGGGCGCAGCGCCTGCCCGGACAGAGGACAGATCGACACGCAGGAGCCCGAGGGTCTCGGCGTAGATGATGTTGAGGTTGCTGCCTCCGTCCATGAGGACCTTGGTGAGCCTGACGTCGCCGATGACGGGGTCGACGACGAGCGGGTATTTCCCCGGGCTCGGCACATGGTCGGGGTGGTCGGCTTGGTCGAAGGTGATGGGCTTGTCGGACCAGTCTAGGTAGACTGGCGCCGCCACCTTCACCGAACAGACCTCCCGGCGCTCTTGCTTGCGGTGCCGAGCCGAGGCGTTCGCCGCTTGCCCACCATAGATCATGAAGCAGTCGCGGACCTCGGGGAACTCTCCTGCCTGGTGATCTTCCTTCTTGTCGTCATCGCGGGCCTTGCCACCCTCCGCGGGTGGCCCGGCCCTGTGGAAGTGGCGCCGAAGCATGACACACTCCTCAAGGGTGTGCTTGACGGGCCCCTAGTGATAGGGGCACGGCTCCTTGAGCATCTTGTCGAAGAGGTTGGCACCTCCGGGGGGCTTCCGAGGGTTCTTGTACTCGGCGGCGGCGACAAGGTCCGCGTCGGCGGCGTCGCGTTTCGCTTGCGACTTCTTCTTGCCCTTCTTCTTGGCGCCGCGCTGTTGACGCCTTGGGGGCATCTTCTGAAGGGCGGCCCTGGGGCTGCTTGTCCTTCCGGAAGATAGCCTCGACCGCCTCTTGGCCGGAGGCGAACTTGGTGGCGATGTCCATCAGCTCGCTCGCCCTGGTGGGGGTTTTGCGACCCAGCTTGCTCACCAGGTCGCGGCAGGTGGTGCCAGCGAGGAATGCGCCGATGACATCCGAGTCAGTGATGTTGGGCAGCTCGGTGCGCTGCTTCGAGAATCGCCGGATGTAGTCCTGGAGAGACTCTTCCGGCTGCTGTCGGCAGCTTCGAAGGTCCCTGGAATTCCCAGGGCACACGTATGTGCCCTGGAAATTCCCGGCGAAAGCCTGGACCAGGTCGTCCCAGTTGGAGATCTGCCCCGGAGGCAGGTGCTCTAACCAGGCGCGAGCGGTGTTGGAGAGGAACAGGGGGAGGTTGCGGATGATGAGGTTGTCATCGTCCGTTCCACCCAGTTGACAGGCCAGACGGTAGTCCGCGAGCCACAGTTCCGGTCTCGTCTCCCCCGAGTACTTCGTGATAGTAGTCGGGGGTCGGAACCGGGTCGGGAACGGCGCCCGTCGTATGGCTCGGCTGAAGGCCTGCGGACCGGGTGGCTCGGGCGAGGGACTCCGATCCTTCCCGCTGTCGTAGCGTCCCCCACGCCTGGGGTGGTAGCCTCGGCGCACCCTCTCGTCGAGGTGGGCCCGACGGTCGCGGTGATGATGCTCGTTGCCGAGGCGACCCGGGGCCGCAGGCGCGGTGTTGCGCGTGCGTCCGGTGTAGACCGAGGCTTCCCGCATGAATCGGGAAGTCACGACATGAGGTTCCGAGGGGTACCCCTGCCTTCGGGAGGCAGAGCTCTCGGCCCATCGGACCGCGGCGCCTTCCAGGAGATTCTTGAGCTCCCCCTGGATTCGCCGCCCCTCGGTGGTTGACGGCTCCGGCATCGCGCGGAGAAGCATCACTGCTGCAGCCAGGTTCTGGCCGACCCCACTAGATGCGGGTGGTGGCCTGACCCTGACGTCATCGACGATGCAGTGCTGGAAGCCCTAGGGTAGATGATGTATTTCTCCGGCCGGAGGTTGGCCCGCCCATGCCCGCTCGACGTCCCGGCGGATCGGCTCAAGCGCTCCTGCTCCCTCGTCGAGCCTGGCCTGTACCCCGCGGATTTGCTCGAGCTGTGGGTCATGGCCCCCCGCCTGAACGGGGACCACAGCTAGCTCCCGTGGGATGTCAACGCGAGGCACCGGCCTAGGGAGATCACCGTCCTCCGGCATGCCGAGATGGTTGCCTTCGGAGGGACCCCCCAGATCGACGTGGAAGCATTCGCGACTTGGGCCGCAGTCCTCGTCGCCGAGGCTACGGCTACCGTCGGAACAGTCGGAAAGGCAGTAGTCGCATGCGGTCATGAAGTCCCGCATGGCACTGGGGTTGCCAAGTCCAGAGAAATCCCAACAGATGCTGGGCTCGTCGTCTTCCTCGGACCCAGAGGGCCCGTAGGTCGAGACGTCCGTCAGCCGATCCCAAGGTGACCGCATACGAAACCCCAGAGGGTTTGGACTCGCCTCTACGAGAGCGCCCGCCAAAGCGAAGCCGCTAGGCGGGTCGAGGCTGAATCCGAAAGACGTGGGATGGGAATCGGTCGGTACCTCTTGGTCGACGGGTGGCGATGAGGTCACGTCGGGGACTGACTGCACCGTCGTCTCAGGTACGAGGGTGACATCCAGCAAGCCTTTCGCGAGCGCGCTGGCGTCGTCCGTTTGCTCGGGATTGGCGTGTCGCGGGGAGACGGCGCTCGCCTTTGTCTCAAACGCGAGGTCGATGCCCGACGCGCCCCCCGTTGGGGCGCTGGGGCCATCGACTCGCTCGACAGCCGACGAGGCGCTGCCTCCTGCTTGGCCTTGGTTGCCCCGCCTCCTCCTCCGTCGGCGGGGGAGAAGACGGGGTGAGCTCGAACGTTGTTCTTCCACTACGCGGGGTAGACGTCGTCGATTCCACCGCCGACGGGCGGGCTATCGGACGCCAATGTCGTTGTCGCGCGGCGGTGGAAGGAGTATCATGTCGTAGCTGCCGTCGAGGGACATGAACTCAAGGCTCCCGAAACGGAGCACCGTCCCGGGTTGGAGAGGTTGCTGGAGACTGCCCATCTGGAGCTTGACGGGAAGCTGTTCGTCAACATGCAGCAGGCCCCTACCTGGCGCGCCAACTGTCGGCGTTTCGAGACCGGGGGGTCCCTAGGCCGACGAGTGAATGTCGCCGCGTGCCCCAGCCCAGATGGGTCGAGCGCGAGGCCGAGCGCGAAGGGGGGAGAGCGAGGCGGCCGGAGACAGGCATGAGAGAGGTGGGAATCCCGCGGCCTTCGTGTTCGTCCCGCGCCCAGGTCGGGTGCGCTTGCAGTAGGGGGTTACAAGCGTCCACGCGGGAGAGGGAGCGAGCGGCTTCAAGCGAGCGCGTATCTCGTCCTCATCCCCGCGCGGCCAACCCTCTCTAAGAGGGCCCTGGTCCTTCCTTTTATAGGCGTAAGGAGAGGATCCAGGTGTACAATGGGGGGTGTAGCAGAGTGCTACGTGTCTAGCGGAGGAGAGCTAGCGCCCTAAGTACATGCCATTGTGGCAGCCGGAGAGATTTTGGCACCCAGCTGGTGTGATGTCGTGGCCGTCGGAGGAGCGATGGAGCCTGGCGGAGGGACAGCTGTCGGAGCGGTTGAGTCCTTGCTGACGTCCTCTTGCTTCCGTAAGGGGGCTGAGAGCCGCCGTCGTCACAGAGTATGCAGGGCGCCATCATTGCCTATCTGGCGGAGCGAGCCAGATGGGACGCCGGTCTTGTTCCCTGCGGCCCGAGTCAGCTCGGGGTAGGGTGATGATGGCGCCTCCTGTTGACGTGGCTGGTCTGCGCCCTAGGTTGGGCGATGTGGAAGCTCCTCCGAAGCCGAGGTCGAGTCTGTCTTCCGTGGCCGAGGTCGGGTCCGAGCCCCAGGTTCGGGCGAGGCGGAGATCGCCGGCTGATGCCGGGGCGGAGTCCGAGCCCTGGGGTCGGGCGAAGCGGAGTTCGTCGTCTTCTGGGGCTGAGCCCAAGTCCGAGCCCTGGGTCGGGCGGTGCGGAGTTCGTCGTCTTCTGGGGCTGAGCCCAAGTCCGAGCCCTGGGTCGGGCGGTGCGGAGTTCGTCGTCTTCTGGGGCTAAGCCCATGTCCGTGCCCTGGGTCGGGCGGTGCGGAGTTCGTCGTCTTCTGGGACTTAGCCCGAGTCCGAGCCCTGGGTCGGGCGGAGTTCGCCGTCTTCCGGGACTTAGCCCGAGTCCGAGCCCTGGGTCGGGCGGAGCGGAGTTCGCCGTCTTCCGGGACTTAGCCCAAGTCCGAGCCCTGGGTCGGGCGGAGCGGAGTTTCCTATGGTGCCTTCGAACGGGCCTGACTGCCTGTCAGCCTCACTCTGTCGAGTGGCACCGCAGTCGGAGCGGCGCAGGCGGCGCTGTCTTTCTGTCAGGCCGGTCAGTGGAGCGGCGAAGTGACGGCGGTCACTTCGGCTCTAGGGGGCACGCGTCAGGATAAAGGTGTTAGGCCACCTTTGCATTAAATGCTCCTGCGACTTGGTCTGTCGGTGCGGTGATTTGGTCAGGGTTGCTTCTCAGCGAAGACAGGGCCTCGGGCGAGCCGGGAACACATTCGCCGCTAGAGGGGGGCCTCGGGCGAGACGGAGATCCTCCAGGGTCGGCTGCCCTTGTCCGAGGCTAGGCTCGGGCGAGGCGTGATCGAGTCCCTCGTATGGACCGATCCCTGACTTAATCGCTCCCATCAGGCCTTTGCAGCTTTATGCTGATGGGGGTTACCAGCTGAGAATTAGGAGCCTTGAGGGTACCCCTAATTATGGTCCCCGACACATACTACAAACTTTGATAAATTCATCAAATATAAGTTTAATTATCTTTGGCATGATGAGTGACCATTGTATGGGGTAGTTAACCTTGTATACCTTTGACTATCACTTTGATGGTTTCTTGCTTGCATATGTTCAATGTTGTTTTAGTGGTGAACCTCTATTCTTTACATGCTTAAAACTGATTCAAATGCATAGAATTTATACATCTTGTGCATGTGATCAGTTCGAGCATCTCCTAACACATCCATATACTGTTGTGCACATCGCACAACACCACTTAGATCATTTTTACATTCTGATTGCTATACTACTAAAGCCCTTGTATTTCTGCATCTCTTTCTGCTCCCATGCATATCCTAACAGGGAGAACCATTTTGAGGGGGAGTTGCTATTTTTGTGGATTTGAGCAGTGTTTTCTAAGTGCAATTATCAACAAGGGGAGAATTTTTACACATACATAGACATCTTGTTGAGGATGCATTCTTTTATAAGGCCTTGAGAATTTCTTCAGGGTGAGTTGTTTTTGACAGGAGGGTTTTGGGAGATGTTTTGCTAATCGTGTTGAGCCTTTGCCTCTCTTGGAGGGACTAGCTTTGCTTCAACTTTATTGTTGTCTTTTGCTCTGGTTTGGCTCTAATGTTTAGCTAGTGGTGTCGAACCCGTTTTCTACCGCTTCTTGAGGGCTAGCCAAATTTTGCTTGGTTGTGATCAGTCGTTTTCCATATCTTTGGGGATCAAGCTTCACTAAATTTTGATGACCACCAATCGGTGCAAGGACATGGTGGAATGGATCGTGTTGCCAATGCAGTTGCAGACTAGCGAGACACATGTCTAGTACGTAGGGGCACATATGGAGTCTGCTACCTATGGGGTTTCAGTGGTTCAACCTCAAAACAACCCAGTGTGATAGTTTGCTGGTTTCATCGGGTTTGGGCCTCAAAACCCATGGTCACAACTCTAAAGGGAATCAGATGCAGCATGTGGTGTCATCACGAAGGGTGCGTTAAGGCAAAGCAACTTTCGTGAAGAGTGTGTGGTAGTCAGATCAAAATTCCAAGAGTTGGTCTATTTTTCCCTTAGTTGATTGGATATACTATGTATCTAGGGGTAGTTTAGAAAATAGGAATAACCCTCTATAAATAGCATGGGAGAGTTGAAACATTCAACCATCTCTCTAGCACCTCTTTGAACTGCAATCTTCATTTTCCTTCTCATTTTGTTAGGAGATCCTTAGATGCTTTGAACCTTGACATCAAAGTTTATACGATTTTGAGGAAGTGCGGCTATAACCACATGTCACCCTCTGAGTTTTTCAATTCGTGTCAAATCTAATGGGTTTTTTATCTTGAGTTGTTTCTTCTCCTCTTACTCTTCTAGTTTGAGTTTTTGAGAAATTTTGAGAATCTGAGTTCTTGGGGCCATTTGGGGTTGATACAAACGTGACAGGACCTTTTTGGATATTTTCCACCAAGTTGTATGGGTTGTTTCACCTGGAGCATGAATTTCCAATCCCTTGAGCAATTTTAAGAAAACCTAAAATTAAATTCGTATTTTCCAATATGGATTTGAAGTATAAAACTTTTTAGCTCAAATATTACGGACACCTTTGAAACCCCCTTGTGAAGGTGTGTGGAAAATTTCAAGTCAATCAAAGTCCGTTTGTGTCAATTTTACATTTTGGAACTTAATTTCGGGCTGCTGAAAGTGAAAACAACCTCACTAAGCGATTCAATTTTGGGTTGTTTCGGACTTTTTGGTGTCCTGTTTGCAATCTGTTTGTTTAGTTGGAATCATTCGTGTCGTAGGAACATTTACAAAGCATGAAATCATTGGTTGGTTGATATATTTTTGTTTGATCAATTCCTTCATCTCTGATGAAGTTAGGCACTTATTTTCTCGAGTTTGGAAGATTTCTCTTGCAAAGACATTTTTATCGGATTTGCGTGATTTGTTGTGTTCTCCGGTTATCACCAAAAACATTTAGCCACCAGTGGGTGCTTCGACATCTCTTGTATGTCATTTGGAGTTTTAGAGGTTAGAGTATAATATTGGTAAGCAAGCCAAAAGTGCTTTAACATATAAATTTTATTGGCTTCCATTCACCCACTCTAGTTAACTGATTTGAACCTTCAGAGTTTCAAAGAACAAATGGTATTATAGTTGGTCCCTTATCTCAAAAAAAGTTAGTCTGTTATGGATTATTTCTGACAATTGCGGTCATAAAAAACTCCATGACAGTTTTACTCATCAAAGAGACAATCTTTCTTGGGTAGTACCAACCCAGTTCCTATGCATCATGTTTTTATTAATGCGGTCAACATACTAGTGAGTTTGATTTTAGTAACGTTACCTTAATGGATGTATCAATATCCATGATTGATACTTCACCCATCTTTTCAATGAGTACCCTACAGAATAAGAAGGCTACACTTTATTACAACCTTGACATAGAAAACCATGAGAAATGTTATAAAATGTTGAAAGCATATACTCCCACTCTACATGTGCGCAATGTTGGAAGTAATCTTAAGTGAGTGTTCACTTTCTATTTAGTTAGTAGTCAAAATAATAGTTCGCTAGAAAGCCATACTCACATAGCAAACTTCAATTAGGAAAGTACAGTACATGCTAAGTAATTCTTGTAGCTTCATAGTTTGATTTGGGGCATTAAATTTGATTAAGCTCCCTCCAACCAACACTAATGGTTTCTAGGTAGTGGGAAAAGGGATAACATAGGCTAATATTGATCATTTACCTTTTTGACCCCACCAAACATAGGCTCCGAACAGGTCTTGTGCAGCCAATCTGAAGTATTCTCTCAATCCTATGGAGATAAAGCAATATGTTATTAAATTTCACCAGAATGTTACTATCCCACTTGTAAATTCTAAGGGTTTGTTTGGATATTGGGATGCAGTGTGTTGGATAGCGACATCTCTATCCTATCCCCTAGTATCTTTCACCTCCTATCTCAATGGCTATGCCACCTTCTTATCCCATTATCCAAATAGCAACTAAATAAAGACCATAAATGAAATGAGAGACATAATGTGCACTGATGTAGGGTAGGAACTTTTGATAACATTGGTTGGCTCATATCTTGTAATGTCATACTTTGGTGAATAGTTACCTAAAACTAGGAGACCTCCACAAATGAACAGTTCCGTCTTCCGAACCTATAATCAAATATGGAGAATTTGGAAGGGAAATGATAGAAGTAACCGGAGACATAACATCCAATGTATGAAGACAAGTCTTTTTCTGCAAGTCCCAGATCTGATTTGATAGAAACAATGCAAGGATTATACACAATGTCATGTGTGTACTGCACCATGTCATATTTTAATGAAAACAAAATATGCCCATATAATACCTTGGCCGTATAGTCACCAGAGCCACTAATCAAATATTGATTACTGTCGTCACCTGTGAAAGCAATTCAACCCTTGTATTTTTCACTTGTCAACAATAAGACTATTTGGAGAATTGTTCATAAAGCTACCGGGTTAAGTCTGCCTAAATCCATCTCTCATTTGGTTGGCCATTGATTGAAGGACATTTGGGAAGAATGATAGAAAATTGATATTTATACAAGCTAAGCTACCTTTAAAGGAACATGTTGGCTATGTTTTAGGCTTTATTGCAACTTGGGCAAAAGGGAACTATCCACTCCACAAGCAAAGCATTAAATGTTGTTGCGTTGCATATTTCTGCCAAGCAATAGATTTAGCTATTGATTAGTATTTTAGTTGTCATCTCATTTGATTTGTGTTAAAATCAAGCTATAAGGTTGAGATTTTTATAAAAAGTGGTTGTGTGCACTTGCAGAGACCGAAACTTATTCTCTTTTTTCATTAAAAATCATCACCTCTGAAGAAATCCAGGCAGCTCACATCTCTCTTATGGTGACACAGAGTATACTCCGCTGTGGGGGAAGAATGGCTCCAAAGCTGCAAAAAAAGTATAGCTTAGGGATTCGCAAGTATTGTGAAAAGTATAGTGTTAAAGACATGTAAAAAAGGGAGAGAATCTTAAACCTTTATTTTGCGATCACTTGAAGCTGTAGCAAAATTATCAGTGCCATTCGGGCTAAATGCCACTTGACGTATGGAACCATAGCGTCCCAGCTCAAATGTTTGTATGCACTCCCACCCTTTGTCCCAATCCCAAAGTTTCATTTCGCGGCCATAAGCCGAAAGCACATATGGTAGGGTTGGATGAACGACCAACACTCCATCAGAGTAACCATGGAATATGTTTGATACCGCTACAAACATGAGAAAATAGCTCATTATATAAAATGTTGTCAATTAATTAATAGGTTAGGTTAAGTAGGTGCCAAAAAAATTCTAAGACTACTTGATTCCAAATTAATAGAAGGAATAAATACCTTTGAATCTTGTTATCAGTTTCATTCCTGTTTCATACTCGTACACCAAGATGAAACCATCATGTGTCCCAACCAAAACCCAATGCTTCCTTGTAATGATTTTGACAGAATAAACATCATCTTTGGTGCTCATCAAATATAACGTTTCCTGATAGTAAAATACATTAATTTCGTTATTTATAATCCAATGCAAGGAAAACATGACGTTATTTATAAACCATTATTGTTTAGCATTAGCAACTGACATGCCTGGGTGTCAATATCCCTTATAAAAAAATCTCCATTTTGATGAAACGTCATTATCCTGTGTGACAAGGATATTATTTACCTATAGGATCTTCGCATGCAAATGATTTAACTGAACAAAGGATCTTCACAAGCAGATGACTCACCATGAATCTGCTGGGTTAACATCTAGTAAAGATATTACATCATTATCTGTCGTAGGGTGCCACAAACCCCTTATCTGTGTTAACGTTTGGGTTACGTCTTGTCCAGTCGATCGGTTCTGCAAATTTTGACACATTATATTGAATACTTTATAATTCACTTTTAATTAAACCTTTTCACAACCACAAAAAAATTGGTTATCCCAACAGGACTAGCTATTACTGCTAGTCCTACATTGTAAGGGTATAAAATCATTGAAGATTAAAAAACCAGTAGTAATTCCGATTCCATCTCACCTCTGACGTTGTCTCGCCTTGCTGAGACAAAACAGGTTCTAGCACCACCTCATGCACCACATTCCTGGTCTCTTTAGCATCCTTAAAAAATTGATCGCATTCTGATTGGTCTGTGAACCTATAGATGTATTTATCCCCATATATACTGCTCTGCAAGATCAGATTGGACTTTTGTTTATCTGTCGGCATTTTAATATCAAGAGTATATATGGATCTCGACATCACAATGTCGTGGTTTAGTGGTGTCGCTTCAAAGGGCTGCTCTTCTGTCGTACTGCTAAGCATAAAAGCAATGTGTTTATCAGTTTTGTTTGTTAGGTGCAGTAAGCAAGGGATTAAGTTGTCGTCTTGAAAGGATAAGTGGGCCTTCAGCGGGTGGATGTGATGAATCTCACTTGACTCTTGGGTAATCAACTGCATGAAAATAAACATTGTCATGGTTAATAACCTTCTTGCTTCCCTGTGAACAGACCTTGATCATGAAATTAAGAGACTAATGATCATTTCCTGCAGTTAAGTAGTCTGATATAAGAATCAAGAATGATTGAACACAACCACATTCTAGAAAAATAACGCTATAAAGTATGTCGATTTCAGTATAGAATCATCTTTTGCAACAAACCTTGGAATAAATCCATGTATACAATGGAACTACCATCGGGACAATTTTTTGTCATGAAACTTCAAATTGAAATGTTTTTTTACCATTATAATATATATATTGAACCACCACAAATAAGATGGTCTTATAGCTTCTTCCAAAGGAGGATTTTTATTATTTTTTAAATAAAAACCTAGATTGATGGTGCTACCATCCACAAGTACTTCAAAAATCTGATGACTGATGCTCATGCACAACAACATTCAAACTCATTTTTAAGGGACATTTAAACATATTTTCGACAGCCATGTATCGCCGAAAATAAGCCATTTGCGAGTTTTGACAGCAACAGTGATGGTCGTGTTTGTGCTAGGCATAATTAAGGAGCCAATTTGAACTAGGGTAACTGAATAGACAAGTTTGGCAATAACTAATTACTAGACACAATTCTAAAAAATAAAATTATTTCAATTTCTATGTGATTGTACCTTGTTCGCCCTCAAGCTCCAAGGACCCGATATTGTATTCTATATGTCCATTAGCTTTATACCAAGTATTATTTCAGTTCGGCAACTGTAAGGCCGTAACAAAGAAATAACTAAGCCTAAAAAACTTGACCTGCAAGAGTAAGAATGCTTCCACGATATTATTTTAAAAAGAAGACCTCCTTATGTAGGTTGAGAAAACTCTGAACTCCTGCACCACCTACACACTGTATCACATGTGAGAACGACCGCGACCGGAGCTAGGCCTTAGACCTACACTTTGACGTGGGAGAGACGAGGGGATTTTTTAACCATAGCCTAAAATTCGCTCCACAGGAAGTCGAACGCAGATCTTGAGGAGTGCTATTTAGACCACTTACCCAACTCACGCAACATGTGGAAAAGGACCCTAATGCTTGTGGACCCACTAGATGACTAGAGTTGGAGAATGAAACCCCTAACCCTAACTAGGGTTGAGACTTATATATATATATATATATATATATATATATATATATATATATATATATATATATATATATATATATATAAAGAGCCCTAGGCTTTCTATAGCTAGAGGAAGCCTAGGCCGGACGGTGCAATCCAGTTGAGTCGGACCAAGTCTGGACGTCTATAAAATAAGATCTGGAGTGTTAGGGTTCAGTTTTTTACGCTCCACACCAATTCATTAGCGACGATGCGTGCGACGATGGCGGTTGTCCAAGAGCGTGCGCGGCGGTGGACCCCCAACAGTTGGTCGTGGCTCCCTAACCTCGACGGCGATGGTGGCGGTTCCTCGATCTGGAGTAGTGGCGGCGGTTACCAGTTTGGTGACGGCGGCTCCCCGATCCAGAGGGCGAGCGACAGTGGGGCCCTTGTGCGGGCGAGCGGCGGCGTCCCCGGGGCACCGAGGCAGTGGCACTTCCGAGGCCGGCGAGCAAGCAGCGCCCCTCGACGTGCGAGTAGCGACGGCGACGTATGAGGCGCGAGGTTTGAGCGAGCGGCGTCACGGAAGGCACGAGGTGCGCGCAGCGATGATCGCGCGTGACATCCTCCGATCCGGCGCAGTTTGGGCGACCCGAGTGACGACCTACATTTGTGCTTGTGTCATCGACGACGTTCTTCGGCCACTACCTCATCCGATTCGTGTTTTCTTTTCGATTATTGTGTTTTATGCCTACCGCATATATTATTTAAGCTAAAGACTTTACGATTTTATGCTTGAACATGGAGTTCGTATATCATTTGTTGCATGTATATTTTTTGCATGCACATTAGAAAGGCAATTCCTTGATTTATGTTGTTTGTAATTATCATAAAAAATCAAATCATTTATGTTCATAAATGCCAGATTTGTACGTCTGTCATAAAACTATCCCTAATTCTCGCATGTTCGTAATTATCATAAAAAATCAAATCAAATCACTTATGTTCGTAAATGCCAGATTTTTATGTCTGTCATAAAACCGTCTCTAATTTCCGTTGACATTCTTAGTTGAACCGATATATTATGCTACATGGTGTAAGTATTTATGCGATGTTGTATAAGAATTTATGCTCTATGTGACTCATGTCATCTAATTTTTTGCGCACATGAACTGGAAAGGAAAATATAATCCAAAATTTGCGCGCATGCAATGAAAACTCCCACGATTTGCCATAATTTTTGGACCAGTATAAAAACAGAAACCGCATGCATGCGGCTGCCATGTTTTTTAGATCTGCCATAAAAATATGATCGTAATAACAACCTACTAGAGCTATCAATCTCTCACATTGCCTCGGTATTTATGCTTATAATTAAGGGATTTTATGCTCAAAACTTAAAGTTTTTACGCTCTAACCTGGAGATGCGTCCACCAGTGAACAACATGCCAGATCTTTTACATAGTGTACCGAATTGTATAAATACCTATACCGTGTAGTATAATTAGTATTAGTATATATCATAAACTAGTTCTAATGTATTTAGCTGCATGGCTGTTGGAGGGATCCTATATTTATGAAAGAAATAAAACATTAAATATGATTTTTATTTCTATGCATGCAATTCATTTCCTTTCATTGCACATTTTTCCATCATAAATTCGTAGGCATGCAGCTGGTAACAGATTTTTACGCAGTATACCGAATTGCATAATTATCTACACAGTGTAGCATATTTAGTATCAGTATATATCATAAAATGGTACTTACGTCTAGCTGAATGGCTGTTGCAGCGATCATAAATTTATAGAGAAAATAAAGCATTTAAAAATAGAAACTGTCACACATATCTTTACTAAATTTACGTGCATGCAAGGGAACGTGTTTGACTCATGCATGCATTTTGCCATAATTTTTGGATCTGTATAAAAATAGAAACACCATGCATGCGACTACCATGTTTTTTTTGGATCTGCCATAAAAATAGAATCGTAATAACAACCTATTGATCTATCAAACTCTCACATTGGCTCGGTATTTACGCTTATAATTGAGGGATTTTATGCTCAAAACTTAAGGTTTTTATGCTCCAACCTAGAGATGCGTCCACCAGTGAACAACATGCTAGATTTTTTATGTAGCGTACCGAATTGCATAAATACCTACACCGTGTAGTATAATTAATACCAGTATATATCATAAACTAGTTCTAATGTGTTTAGCTGCATGGTTGTTGGAGAGATCTTGTATTTATGAAGGAAATAAAACATTAAATACGATATTTTGTTTCTATGCATGCAATTCATTTTCTTTCATTGCACATCCTTTCTATCATAAATTCGTGCGCATGCAGTTGGTAACAGATTTTTACGTAGTATACTGAATTGCATAATTATCTACACATTGTAGCATATTTAGTATCAGTATATATCATAAAATGGTCCTTACGAGTCTAGCTGTATGGCTGTTGCAGCGTTACTAAATTTATAGAGAAAATAAAGCATGTAAAAATAGAAACCGCCACACATATCTTTTCTAAATTTACATGCATGCAAGGGAACGTGTTTGACTCATGCATGCATTCCTTTTTTTGCGCGCACAAACGTGGGACGAGTGGCGCACCCGACAGCCTGGTTGAGTCGGCGCGCTGGGTTGAACCACGTTGCAGGGGTGGTCGACCTGGGCTTCCTTTAACTATTGGAAGCCCAGGGCTCCCGTTATACCTGCCATATATATATATATATATATATATATATATATATATATATATATATATATATATATATATATATATATATATATATGTTGGGCCAGTCCCATTACACGAGGGTGTGAAGGTAATTACAAGGGGCTAACCCAAAAACCCTAGACGTGTACTCTAACACCCCATGCAGTCACAACTCTAACCTATATATATGTTGACACGTACATAGTTCGTATTCGGTTTGCCTTCTAAAACCGGGTGTGACAAACTACATGTTTTCTCGCTCCATCCTCCTAGGGTGATTCGGTGCTGGCATATGGGATCATTGCTTAGACAATTGGTTTGGAGGCTAAAACCTTGCAGATGCCCCCTACCCCTCCTCCAGTGGTGGTTGACATACCAAACTTGAGTCCTAATGATGCTGACTTTGTCAGTAAGGTGGTTTTGCTATTTCAGATGTTCCTCCCACTGATTGCCAAGAAGACACCAAGTGCCCTCCCTTGGTATTCATTGAAAAGGAAGTTTAGGAAACCATTAGGCTCTAGGGCCAGATGGATTCACTAGGGTGTTTTACAAAACATGTTGGGATGTTATAAAAAGGATGTAATGGCTGCAGTATTGACTATTTGGAGTAGAAATTTTAACAATTTTGAGAAGATAAATATTGCGTTTATTACCCTTATTCCCAAAAAATAGGGGGCTGCAATGGTTAAGGATTTTAGACCTATAAGTTTGTCAACAGTTTTGCGAACTTGGTCACTAAAATGCTTGCCAATCGGCTTGCCACCAGACTACATTCCATGGTGTCCTAGAATCAAAGTGCTTTTATAAATGGAAGGTTCATCCAAGACAATTTCATGGTTGTCCAACAAATAGCCCTATATTTGCATCAACGAAACCATCCATGTATCCTTTTGAAACTTGATATCTCTAAGGCCTTCGACTTTGTATCTTGGTCATTTCTTCTTGAAGTTTTAAAAATCAGTTGTGTTTTGGTGCTATATGGAGGAATATCATATGTGGGCTGCTGGTATCTTCTTCCACGCGTGTCTTGCTAAATAAATTTCTAGGAAAAGTTGTCTCTCAATGAAGGGGTCTTAGAAAAGGTGATCCCTTGTCTTCTATATTATTTATTCTTGTGGTGGATGATTTGGGATATTTGATCAAGAAAGCTAAAGTGAAGGGACTGCTTCAACCAACAGCTCCAAGGACATTTCATCCTCACATCTCCCTCCATGCGGATGACGCTGTCATTTTCCGCAAGCCAGCTGCTACTGAAATTGTTGTTGTCCTAAACATTCTTCACTTATTTGGAGAAGCTTCTGGACTCAAAAATAGTGTGCTAAAAAGTAAAGTCTTTCCCATTAGATGTGTTGAATAGGATCTACTAGTAATTCAATCCTTCCTAGCTTGTGGCATTGTTGATTTCCCTTGCAAATACTTGGGCTTGCTTCTATCCATGAAGAAGTTAACATGATTACACATGGTTTTTGTGGTGAGGAAGAAAAGATTCTAAGGGCAGGCATTGTATGATGGCAGGGGTAAGGTTTGTCAACCACTCAAGCTTGGTGGCCTTGGTCTTTTGCCTGTTGGAGGTATCTTTGGCTCTTTGTATGAGATGGCTTTGGCTTCAAAAAATGGAGCCAACTAAACCTTGGGCTGAGCTTCCTATCCAAGTGCCACACAAGACTAAAGCTTTCTTCTCCCTAGCTATGTCTTCTTTGATTGGTGATGGGGCATCTGTCATCTTTTCACAGATAATTGGCTGATGGGAAACAACATTATGGAGATTGCTTCAGGGTTGTTTACAGTTGTTCCAAAGAGGCTTACCAAAATAAGAACCATTAGGGTGGCCCTCAATGGCAACATTTGGATTTTGGATGTTAAAGGTGCTTTGACAGTGTAGGTTCTATTAGAACATCTTAAGCTTTGGGATCTTCTCAACCAAGTCAA
The DNA here is from genome assembly GCF_902167145.1 of Zea mays. NCBI lineage: Eukaryota > Viridiplantae > Streptophyta > Magnoliopsida > Poales > Poaceae > Zea > Zea mays. The sequence continues at coordinate 149,226,522 of NC_050100.1, forward strand.
GCTAAGGGGTGACTCATGTTTTTAGGCTGTCCCCAAATGGGAAATACTCTGCAAAGGCTTCTTATAAAGGTTTCATTGTTGGCTCAGTCTCCTTTGAGCCCTATGCAAGGATTTGGCGTGCTTGGGCTCCTCCTAAATGTAAATTTTTATGTGGATCGTGATGTGCAATAGATGTTAAACATCGGATAGACTGACCTATTGAGGTCTCCCTCATCATGAAAGATGTCTACTATATGACTGACTTTTTAGCTTTTTAGCCCTTTTTGAGAAAGTTTTTCACAAGTATGCCCTTTTCAGTTTGAATTTAGAAAATGTACCCTTACCTCGGTGTCATCATTATTGGCATCGAGGTTACACGTCTCGACGCCAATATAGATGGTGTTATCACTCCGGAGCTCCGTTGTGGTGCCGACCCCTAGCGCCCACAAACGGCCGCTCGGGCTTAGCTCATGCGTACGTTATATATATATATATATATATATATATATATATATATATATATATATATATATATATATATATATATATATATATATATATATATATATATATATATATATATATATATATATATATATATTATATCACATGCACGTAGGAGCCGAGGCCCAAGTGGTCGGTTTTGGGTGCTAGGGGTCAGCGCCAATAGTGATGGCGCCGACCTTTGCCATGTAGACGCCACATCGGTGCTCTAGAGCGATACCGTGACGCCATTTATATTGGCGCCGAGACATGTAACCTCGACGCTAATAGTGATGGCACCGATGTAAGGGTCCATTTTCTGAATTCAAACTGAAAATGGCATACTTGTAAAAAAAAGTTTCTCTAAAAATGCTAAAAAGACTATGTGACCAAGGGGAGAAAACTATTAACCATCTGCACCTCTCTTGTTTCTTCACTAGAGAGGTTTGGTTCAAGATTTTTAGGCTCTATGGATTGCATCTCCTTTGCCCCTAAACCTGAAGACATCTCCTTCTTCTATTGGTGAGCACAAGCTGAAGAAAGAATAGAGGGGCTGACTAGAAGGGTTTCAATTGGACTATTTGGAAGATGCGCAATGAATGTGTTTTTAGGGCCTTTCCCCTTCAATGGCTACTATTTTTTCCTGTTTCTGTGAAGAGACAGATTTATGGTTGTTGTGTGGTGCCAAAGGTCTTTTGTTCCTATCAGCTAGTGTTTTTATGGACCTTTTTGTGTATTCTAAGTTCTGGCCACAATGAGTTGGCCCTAGAGTTAAGGACATAGGTCTATTAGAGACTCTATAATGTTGTTTTTATTTATTCTAATGATTTGCAGCTCTTGGGTATTTTTGAGAAAAAAGTAACTATACCTTATTAACGTTGGTTTTGGTAGCTGACGTAAAAAATTTAGTATTTACGACGATTTCTATCTGGATAACGTAAATATTATTTATGCCGGGTACCTATGGCTGATGTAGATTACTTATCTACAGTAGCTAGCCGATGTAAATAATCCTATTTATGATGCTTTATTAGTGATGATTGCAAACCGACATAAATAATAAAAAATGACGTAAATAACTATTTACGACGTTGTTAGCCATATTTAAAATGGTTCTCGGCCAAAATAGATTGGCCAAATTCATGTTGTGTGGGGAATTAGTGTTTCAAACAGTAAGGAAAGACAATGATCTTTGAGGGCCAAGGGTTTCTGGAGGAGTGGAGGGTGACTAACAAACAAAGAGACAAAAGCCTTCGGAGAAGAGTTAGCGCATTATGGTGGCAACAAATGTGTTACATGTAAACACAAGATTTGTTGAGACCATTGGAAATAGATGTGAAGGACACCATAGCATGTTGAGAATGTCAAGAGAAGACTTGTGGGCATGTACAAAGACCCCTAGAGGCATGATTTCAGGGACAAAGTTGTGTTTAGATCTGATAGAAAGTCAAAAAGGCCAGGGAATAATCTAATAATATTCCATACGGTAGACATCTACCTAGGCGCATTTTGTAACTTCACGAGTAACTTATCCATAAATAGTAGTAGATGAATAGTCCCATGGCCTTTATATCAAAAAGATCCCTCCAAAGGTATTATTTTCATTTATTTATTCTATAAATGTTTTTATATAGGTTATTCCATCATTTACCTTCTTCTTTAATCAAATGCTTGTTATTTTTCATTCTTTTAATTTATTCGCTTTTATCTCTTCATTGTGCTAGTATTCATGGAAGCATTGTCTCCTTATTCTACTTTGAGCAATCGAAGTAAATCATTGTCTTCTGCCATTGAAGTTTGTTTCTAAATTCTAAGTATTTTAAGAACCCTTCGTAACAACGCAACCATGCCTAAACAACTGATCCCTATATGAGATTCAGCGGTAGTCTGCTGCCATAAATGGTGTGTGCGTGCGAACACAAGGTAGACTTGTACCTTGTGGTTTGTGTTGATGATGAGTGATTGTCTAGATGGATAGTGCTTTGGTGTGTGTCGGTGGACTAACCAGAGTACGAGTTTGTGTTGTGCAACCCTGTATCTTGGCTTGTGGCGTGCATGTGTAGAGTCTGGAGACAGTGGTCGATAGTGAATGTGAAGATCATGCAGGTTTGTGCCAATGGATTGGGAGCGGCGAAGGACGAACACTGAGTCTTAACCAAGGGACTGGAGAAGATGGGTAACTAGTCGTGGTGGCTGACACCTGGGACACTAACGGGTGCGAGGACATGGAGGAGCAGATCGGGTTGCCAGCACGGTCGCGGACTAGCGCGACAAGTATACAGGACGTGGGGACACGTATGGAGTATGCTACCCGTGGTGGTTTTGTTGGTTGAGCCTCAAAACCACCGAGCGCTATAGAGGGCTAGTTTCGCCAAATTTAGGCCTCAAAATCTGGAGGTACGATTTCGATGGGAACCAACAGCGACACATGGCATCGATACAAAGGGTGCATCAAGGCGAAGCAACTTTATGAAGAGGGTGTGGTCGTCGAATCAAGAATTCCTAGAGTTCATCCGTTTTGCCACTGGTTGAGTGGATAAGCTTTATGTATCTAGGGGTAGTTTAGTCTAGTGAAGTACCCCCCTATAAATAGATGGGAGGACTGGTTGTTTAGCCATCTCTTTGGGCATTATAGCACTTGCACTTTCATCTCTTAGTCCTGAATTAGCTCTAGTTTCGAGATCCTCGGGCGCTTTTAATTTGTGCTGCTTGCGACTTTTGATTTTGTGAGGAAGTGTAGTCGTAACTACATGTAGTCTAGCGTTTTTTTAAATTACATGTAGTCTAGCATATTGCATGAGATTCTACAAGTAAAATATATGTACTATGTTAATTATGGCATGAGAGCTTTATTTCAACATCTAGGTCATCAAGTTATTGTTGTATTTTTTTTAAATAATAGATGCCCAAATTTGAAATGGATTGTTGTTCATGGTGTTCTTCAATTTTTTTAGCAGATTCTGAGTATGGATAGATGAGAATTTTTCCACCAAACATGAGCTAATATGATGGCTTCCACAGTATGGTTGTTAGATTTTGTTGTTCTATGACCATGCTATTTCTAGTTAAATCAACAGACCCCAAACATTCACATTAATGCTAGGAGTAATACTTTCACCTAGAGAATAATAAGAGGTTTCCTCAACCTAATATGTTGTAATTGTGTACAAATATTGTGAGGTCAATGAGGGTGGAAAGTGAGGTATATGTGTATCAAGTGGACTCGAGACATGTGTGAGCACAAGTGTGTAGGTGTGACATTGCTGAATATGATGAGTAGCAACTGGATGCAGTTTACTTTTGTTATTAATGACCTCATGCAAACATTCAATTAATCATAATTGATGCTACTTGATTATTATGTCTATTAGCATGTAATTGTTGTTGATTGATTATGACTACCATCATGTAATTTATATTGATCGATTAAAACAATCAACATGAAAACCGACATGGCTTTACTATCTATAATTTCAAAGTTGATGCTCTCATGTGTATCGAGTGCTGACACATGAGAGATATGCAAATCTTCCTATCTTGGTAGTATACAACTCTTGAGACACCAAGACACTGCCATTGTTCTATCTATTGTAGTAGCATTCTTGATTCGTTGCCATTGACCTTCTACATGCACAAAACAAGGAATTAGACCTTTGAACCATTTATGTTCTTATGGTCTTACTCATGATAAGTGACAACACATGTTTTTAGGGAGCGCACAGTACCACTATTTCTATTTAACTATGTTTACTTCTTATATAAGGTGAATGTGATGCAACAAAACTATTCCTAGATTAATTGATATTGACTACATCAACAAGGTCCCATCAAATTATAGATTGATGTGGGTAACAATGCCTACAGGACTACCTACATGTGTACTACTGTTGACTTTGCTTTCATCCTGTTACATTTACATTTTTTGCATTTTGTGGCTTTACCAATTTTAGTGTTGTTAAGCTAGCATGGTAGGTGACTATAGGTTGTAAAACATTCAAGATGGTAAGTTAAAAACACTTAAAATTAGATATATTCTTTGAGGTTGTTCTATATTATGTTAATTGAGTAGAGATCAGTATGATTAGACTATTAATTTTTAGCATGTTCCACTACACCCTCTCTCTATGAACAGTAATAATTTTTCACCTTCACATCCATTGGTCTACCTAACAACTATGGTAGGGGTAATACCTCCACTATCAAGCAAGGTGTTGTCAAGGCATTGTGCCAACTAGGGTTGGACAAAACACTCATGGCTCGTCGGCTTACTCGGCTTGTGGTCAGCTTGACTCAACTCGGCTCATTTCAATTTTGTCACGAGTTGAGCTAGAATCTCAACCTAGTTTGTTAATGAGTCGGCTCGAGCCGAGCTTGAGCCAGCTTTTTAGCTCAAATGAGCTAGAATTTGTCAACGAAACAAAGTCTACACTTGTATTGGATGAACTAATAAGTGATGAACTGTATTAATTTGGTGCTTAATTGATGTGCTATATGAAATTGTGAGTATTATTACTCTTTTATAGTGTTAAATTTGTCTAGAATTAACTATCAATTGATTATATGTATATATATATATATTGTTTTTTGTTGTGGCTCGCGAGCTAAACGAGTCAGCTCAAGCTCGCAAATGAGACGAGCCAGCTCGTTACCTTTACGAGTCAAGCTGAGCTAACTCGATATCCAGCCCCAATGCCGACAATAGTAGTGTCCAATCTAGTGACCCAACTACTAAGTTCAAATGTATCAACCTACCTCAGAACTTGTGTAGGACTGTCTTGTATCATTGCATAACTTTGTCTCAATGGATTCCCTTAGGTCCTCTTGATATATAGCTTTTTCAATATCCAAGACTGTTAAGGCATAACTCTGTCCAATCACAAACCTATCACAAAAACACAACTTTTGTTTACATTGCCATAATAGGAACTAAGAATAATGCAATTATGCTTTTAGCTTAACATCTCTTGTGGGGGTAATCTTGCCTCCCCACTAAAAATGATAAAGTCCAAGTTGAGAAATTCATATATAGTTGGAGTTTAACGTTGCCAATCCAACTATAGATTTAGGAAATCATTGGCCATGAAACTACTAATATTGATCAATTTAATCCATTAAGATGGCTTTAGATATGGTTTTGCTAATGTGGTTGACATGTAAGTGTGTGTCAAAAATGGCCTTACCAACAATATTTCTAGGTGACTTTAGTGATTGAATGCCAACACGGCTAGCTAAATGGGTGTGTTAACCATGTGATTTGTAGGATCATAATAGGGATGAAGTTAAAAGAGAAGTCACAAAGAATTAGCATGAATGAAGCTAAACAAGTTTAAATGAGAGTGTAACACCAAATATTCTTATAAGTTATAAAATATTCTCATCACAGTGCTAACGAAATACCTTAGCAATGGATGCTAGAATTGAAGAACATGTGAAAAAGGACCCATTGAAGTATTTAGGACAAGAATTTAAGAGGAGAACAGATGATATTATTCGATTAACCGGCAATAAACAAAATATTTGTATGAGTGTTTAATAGTAGTATTCGAGAAGCAGAAGCCTCCTTGAATAGTCCAAGTATGGATAAGTGTGCATGTTAGACTAACACCAAACTTGTTTTATAGAGATGCATGCATGGTAGAATCTCCACTCATTTGGACTCATAAGTTAGTCCATCTATAATTGAAGTTGAATGAGACTTTTGTGAATGGTCTAATGTTAGCTCCATTTTCTTATTGTGAAAAAATAATGAACTAGAAGATTTTAGGTTCAGGATAAACAGAGAACCTAATGATTCAAAAATGTTAGATTCATCCAACAACTACTGAGGCTATCTCCAACAGCTCTCCTATCCCATTCCATATCTCATCTCCTTTTCAAACTCTACTACAATACAAAATACTGTTTTGCATGACCATATGCACGATTTGCTGTACATAGCCTTATATTGGTTTGTTTTGTGTAGCTTCGTTGTCATGTTGAAAAAAATAATAATGAACTAGAAGACTTAAGGTTGAGTAATGGAGCAAAGATCACCTAATTATTGAAAAAAATGTTAATTTCACCTACAAAATACATGGGTTGTTTTCCTTAGCTTCATTGTCTTATTGAAATAATTAATTAACTACAAGATTTTAGGTAAAGAATAAATGAACCACATGATCACCTAATAATTGAAAAATGTACGTTTCATTGAATAACTACATTGTTGGTTTTTCTTTTATATATCAATACATTAGTCTAGTCGGTGTTGAAACCATATTTCTCTCTTCTTGTGTATTTCTCTAGAGCCTAGGGTTCTCTCTGCAAAGTTACCTCATGTATTTTTGCCCTTTGGGCCCTATGGAATAGATGAGTTGATGTTTTCCTTCTCTAACATGGTATATGGCTAGGGTTTGGCTACTCCCCCACCTAGCATGCCACCGCCCATGAGCCTGTGGCACTCATTTGCCAGCGCGTCCCCCTACGTCCGTGCGTGCTTGTGCGGTCACCCCTCCCGTGGCTCCCACGCCTGCCCTGCCCTCGTTCCACCCCCCGCCCATGTTATGCCCTCCGCCCGTCTCTAATGTTGTGCCTTTCTTCCTAGTGTTCTGTGCTCCTCTCCCTTTGATATGTTTTATGCTCCCCTACCTTCCTTCGCCCAGCCGCATCTTTGTCCACCTAATCCCACCTCCACATCCCACTCCACACCCCCCTCAAGCATGGCAACTCCTCATTCCGCACCTCTTGTGCCACTTCCCACCATCACATTTGATGGCACCAACTTTCGGGAGTGGTCCATCATGTTTCACGTGTGCCTCACCACAGCATAAGGGGTCTCCATTTGGAGTTCGAGCAACTTCGTACTTAGCTCCACGCTTGTTCTCCTCTCCCATCCTTGGTCGAGGTGGTCACCTTAGCCTAGACAGAGGATATTTGTCTTTGTGGTGTGATGTTGTCTTCCTCGACAATTCTTGCTACTTCAACTATGTCGCTTGACCTAGCTCCTACTTATACTCTAGCTCTAGTGGTGGTGCTCTTGCCTAAGGGGTGTTGTTGTTGTTGTCTCTGCCATGACTGTAAGGCAACAAAACATACCATCGAGAAGTGTAGGTTATGTCCTCCATGATGCCGAGGAGGTGCCCCGCTATTGCTGCTCCTGCCTTGCCTCAATCGCCTCCTAACTAGGCCCTCGACCTGACTCGACGCATGGAATGCCTTTGTGCCACTTCGTTAGCTTCCACTGTAGTCTCCACGTTGCCACTCGTGTGCCCCAATTAGGGTAGCAGCCAGGTTCCTCGAGGTTAGGTACTGTAGTTCCCTAGATTCTTGACATATGAGCTTCTTTTCGTATGACCCATGATTCTACTTCTCTTTGTTCCTTGAGTCTATCGTTTGCTTCCTTATTTGTTAATACTGCTGATGACACTTCCCACCCTGTTCTTAGTCATGGCATCCTTCACACTTCACGTTTTATGGTTCCTTTAGTTTCTTATGTTCCTGATCTTGATTTATAGTTATTGACTACTGGTCAGAATATTGATCATGATTGTCGTATCATTCTTAAGTATGACTCTTGCTCTATTCAAGATCATCGTATGAGGACCTAGTTGGTACTGGTTGCCATCATGATCCTCCTCGTCTTTGGGAGCTTGTTCCTTTAGCTTCCACTTGATGTCAGTCCTCCTCCACTGACGATGCCATAGCTTTGAGACCACCACTTCAGTCAACTTCGCTCAATGGCACCATCGTTTTGGTCACATGTGTGGGTCTCTTTTGTCATCTCTTGTCCGTAGTGGTGTTCTTGGGAAGGTTTCTAGTGATACCTCCCTCTGTTGTACGGGTTGTAAGCTTAGCAAACAGCTATAGTGTGGCTATCCTAGTAGTAAGACTCTATCTACTGGACCTTTTGATCTTGTTCAACCTGATGTATGTGGCCTTGCTCCCTTGTTTTGAAAGGGGGCCATCGTTATTGTGTGACCTTTATTGATGATTTTCCCATTTCACATGGGTGTATTTCTTGGATTAATGAGCTCAAGTGCTCACTGCCTATTAGAATTTTACTACTATCGTTCTCACATAATTTAGTTCCCCCATTCGTGTTTTCTGGGCCGACTCTGCAGGTGAGGACATGTTTGATGAGTACGTAGAAACGGACATTAGCTTCCAAAGGCTATTTTGGAGTGGGAAAACTATTTATACCTCCAACCGGACATTACTAAAATCCATGGTTTGTGAAACACTCCAAACAAGTTGAGGGGTCATCTCTTTAGCATCCTAGCTATCCAAGTACTCCAAGATCACATTGTGCTTAGTATAGAGAACTTGCAAAAGACTAAGATAGTGAAAGAGCTGCTAGAGCACTTGTGTTGGATTGAGTTCTGAGAAGGAAGAGAGGAATTTGTGACCATCCTCTTATGGAGTTGTTGCTCTGGGTTGTAAGAAGTGATCAGGTGCCTCCAACTTTGTGTGGAGTGGTCTTGAGAGAGATTTCTCTCACCCGTTTATAAGTGAAGAACTCAAGCTCGATCTTTGTGATCGTTTGAGGGAGGAAACAATTGAAAGATGCCTAGTTCTTTGTGAACTCCCCAGCGGAGATGTAGGATTCTTTGTGAATTTGAACTCAGGTAAATACATCGTGTGTATCTTGTGATTTCTCCTTCCCGATTGCATTCCTCTTTTCTCACTTTGTTAATACTTGATATACCTATTGATTTGAGCTTAGTCTCTTATTCAATCTTGTTGTTAGCTTCCGTTCTGCCTTAGTTTGGCTAGCATATAACAAGTACTTATCTTTGAATATACACTCTGCTATATTATTGTCGTATTAACCACTAAAGTTAGGATACTTGGTTTGTATCTTGTATTTGAAAAAAAAAATTTCAGGTATTGCCTATTCACACCCTATGCAATTTTAGACATATATTTTGTGTCGATAGTTTCTTGACGCTGAGGCCTAAATCTTCCTTGCCCTCAGAGACATGTTCTTAATCCACCAGGTAGTGAGGCCCTTGGGAAGCTTTCCAAACCGAATAATTGTTTAATGAACACATCCAAGGTTGTAGCATGAGATGAGGGAAAGTTTCGTGCTTGTATTTGGCCTAGTTTGAGTTATTATGAGGTGTTATTGTAACAATAATGTACTCATGGGGCTACTAGCTCCTTAGAACCTCATATGGCTCACTAGCGATGACCTTCACGCTTGGTGCAGCATCATGTGTATGAGGTATCAAGAGACGCCTTGGTATTCATGGCAGATGGCTCTAAGGGGACAAGAATAGTCAAGCCACAATATGTAGACTACGAGGTTGTTGCACTTGGCCTTGCTTGGTAGAAACCTTATGTCGAGAGTTATACTATGACTGGGGGAAGCTTTGGTGATTGGGAGCATATCCTTAGTTCATCTCTATGCAAACTAGATGTAATTCCAACTTACTAACACCAAATGATGACTCATTGCTATTGTTTGTGTGCATGTACCATTCCTAAGGTACCTCAAGGGATAGTCTTGATTGGCTTGGGCATATAGTGAAAACCTTTTTAGGTGTGAAACTTTGCATGATATTGAAGTTGTAGTTTAATGTAGAATGAAACTTTGCATGAATTATTATTATTATATCTTTATTTTTGGGTCGCCTTGCATTAGCACTGGTGAAGTATCAACTTCCTAGGTTGACAAAGATGCGGAGTCACGAAATTTTCTAGATACATGCATGGCAAATACGTAATAAATTACATACTTTAATTTCCTTGTCATCAATAATGTGCATGGCTGAATTTTTACTTATTTTTTAATGAACTTTTGTGTCTCAAACCTAAATAATGTCATTGACACATAGGTGCTGCATCGAGGAAAGAACTAGAGTTATGTAAAATGGTCATGTAAACTTCTATGTTTATTATTATTATCATTTATATAAAAGAATAAATGCAATGCGAAGTATAAAATTGATTACCTTCTTTTTGACCCCATCAAGCAAGCGATACCCACCACATTTTCTCCACCAGAATTGTCAAGGACTCCATAAAAACTGTTGAAAGGAAGCACGCGATTACTACAGTACGTACTGCAATCTTGCGGGAACAACAAAGATTTTTTTGGGGGTACGTGAACCTTATATATATATATATATATATATATATATATATATATATATATATATATATATATATATATATATATATATATATATATATATATATATATGGTCGGACTGTGTTACCTTTTCTTATACGGAGTACATTTGTTGAGCAAGATGGAAAGCAACAAACAAACACAATATTTCTATTAATTACTAATTGGAGGCTCCAAAATATGAACCTCTCCATGCATGTGCTTTTCTTAATAGAAAAATGTGCTATCAACTTTCGCATGATTTGTTACCTGAAATCCTTAGCGCTCCAGAAACAACATGTGCGTTCAATTGGTGCTGCTAGTAGTAACGGTAGATTGGGATGTGAGAAGACAGAAGGTTCAAGAGACAAGGATTTTCGCTTCTTAAAAGCAAATTCCCGCTGCTGCAAGTCCCACACCTGATTTGACAGAAACAAATTAGCTAGCTAGCAATATTAGTACGGCTATGCTGAGTGCGTTTAGTTTCTAGCTGCTGAGGATCGGATACATACGTGTGCTTTGTTATCTTCATCAACAATAATCAAATACTGTCGATCGTAACATGTGAAGAATTCTAGGAACATGATAACCCTAATATCCGTCCAAAGCAGATAATATTCAGGTTCGGGACAGTCAAGGCTCCAAATCTGAACGTAATAAAAAAAACAGCGCATGAAAATTTGCGTGCAATGGTGGTTAGTACGAAAACTAACTGTACATGTAGTAAGTTTGTTTTTTTTTTCCTTCAGCAGAGAATTGAAAGACGTACCATGACGTCGACATCAGTATCAAAGAAGCTAGTGCCAACAGCGGTAGCAGCAAAGCGGTTGGTCTCCTTTGGGTCAAAAGCGATTTTTTTAAAGGTTTTGCCGCTAATTTGGAATGTGCGTGTGCACTCCCATCCTTTGTCCCAGTTCCATAGCTTCATTGTCTCGTTGCCGTAGTACCACGACATCACATAGGGCTGGGATGGATGAACGGCCAGCGATATGGGGCGGATATGGTCGTCGTCAGCTCTGAAACTGTTAACCTTTTGCATTTCTTGAGCTCTGAAACTGTTAACCTTTTGCATTTCTTCGGTTTCATAACTGTATACATGTGCGAAACCTTCGGTTTCTGTGGCGCAAATGAACCATTGCTTCCGCGCAATGAATTTGACAGAACAAACTGCATGCATGCATGTACAAAATTTAGCATCAAGACCTAATAATAATCAAATTAAGTATCAAGAATTAAGTGAACAAGGAAGGGATCGGGAGTGCGCATGCATGCCTGGTCCCCGCGAGACTTTAAACGAATACAGTAGCTTCTGCCAGTGGTAGCAAAATAGAGTGTCAGCTTAATTAAATATATGTCATAACACATACCAAATTACAAAGAAACTAAGGTAACTTGTTGTCGCACTATTTATTAATTCTAGCTAGTGAGATTTTTTGTTTTTTTAGCTTAATTGGCATGTTATACTTACAAACTCGCGTCCATAGCATATGAATATAACTAGAACCTTAACTTGAAAAATTTATATCTGTTGTAAAAAATAAATGAAGTTGTCATTATACTATTGGCAATATGAAAAAGGCATTATCTGCAGTTGGGTCATCGACGCTTGGTCCTAAGTATTGCACGTGTTAGTGATTCTCTGTTCGGCTATGATAACAAAAAAAAAAAGTTGTTACTGCAGCTGCTGTTGCAATAGTACTATTGTGAGAGAGCGGGAAGCCACCGCAGTCCCCGGCACGGCAGCATACCCCAGCCGAACAATTCGCTTCAGATACAGTTATTTATAGACTGCTGTAGCTATAATTTAAAGGGACAAAAATAATGTAAAGACAGTAGAAGCCGATATAAATTAAAGTCAAGCGAACTAGCATGTGAAAGATGGAATGAATGGCTTGCCTGTGTGTCATGGTTCCTAATGGTAATGCGTCCTTGTTCATGACCAGTTATGATCCTGTATATCCACCCAAAAAAAGTTATGACCCCCTTCAGAAGTAAACCGAAATGTATCGTACGCTTTTGCTTCTATCTGTGTGCGAACGAAGATCAAACAACGCATCACCATGGCTTGGTCGGGTGCGCGTCAACGGAGTACATACGTGTGCGGGGTTTCTCCATCCATGAGATCTGATGATTCAACAAATTAGATTACAGGCCATATATACTTGATGATTCATATATAAAATCCAAGAGAGCAGAATGGTGTTATATATGCTTGCACAATTGGCAAATTAAGAGATAGAGAGAACAAACCACGCTCGAGCGACATTACTGGCGTACGTTCTAGTGTATGTGTATGGATCAGCAAATCATTGCTAAGAAATGTAATGATGTTTCTGAGTAACTAATAATAAAACTCTCGTTTCCTCGTAAAAAAATCAGGATATCTACGAGAGGAGGCGTATGTATAATGCATGGAATCTGCTAGCTTCCCACGCATACATACATACGTACGTACGTACATACCGTGACGCCCAACTGGCCGCTGGTTGCCTACAAATCACAGATAGTAAACAGGTGGTCAGTTGATGATGAATTAACATATAAAAACTTTGGATCGATATATAATATATGATGAGGCAGAAAACTAAAGTTGTTTTTTATTCACCGTGGGTATTGCTGTCGACTGTCTGTGCTGAGTCGACAAATAAGCTGTCAGTTTCACCTCCTTCGAATTCTTATTAGCTTCAGAGTACCAGTTTTGCTTAGGCCAGCTGTCGAGAATCATTTCACAAAATCTGTTTTCAGGAATATCGTCCCGCTCCCACGACACCGTCAGAATGAGAGTGTAAGTGGATCGCGCAGCCACAACACCGCATCCTGAAAAACGCTCTTCACCAAATTGCTCCGACCATCGCTGGTCCACACCCTCTTCTATCCTAAGCTTAAACTCCATGTCTTCATCCGTGTCGTTTGTGAGGTGCAGTAGGCATGGGGTCAACTTCCCGGCGGGTTGCAACTCAAACACGAGGAAGGTCGGGTGGACTTGAAGTAATAACTTGCCAGCAGACTGCAGTTGAGTTCCCTCCTGAAGACGACGACACAACAACTTGTATGCATTAATTAGCATATCTAAGATTTAAATAAAGTAGACTGCAGTTGAGTTTCCTTACTTTTCTTTTCTTTTTTCTAAATAGTGAAGAATTATTTTATTTTATATCGATGTGTAAGCCTAGTAAAGTAAAACCCTAGAGGTGCTTTGATTGTCGCATCATGCTGAAGCATGCTTTCATTTGGTTTTATGAGTGAATTTGTGAAGCATGTATCTAGTAAGGAATTCAAAATAAAATAGTAGGAAATAGAAAAGAAAAAAAGAGGAAAAGCCTCCCTCAGCCCCTCACGTCCGGCCCATGCTCCCTCTCCATCCCCCGCGCGGCCTACAAGGATTAGGCAGCCTGGCGCCGCGGCCCAGCCGCCCCACCATCCTGTGGCCATCTAGCCCAGTGCACGACCTGCCCCGTATGGCCTGCGCCGCAGCCCACCCCGTGCCCGCCTCGGCCCAGCACGCACGACCGCGCTGGGCACACGCGCACCCGTGCCGTGCTCTGGCCAAGGTGGGACCCGCATGTCAGCTTCTCCCTCTATCACAACCTGTAACACCCACTTTGTAATTTGCTAGAAATAATACCAATAGAGAAACAATTTCTCCTTATATGAGTTTGACCTTTATGCATCATCATATGTGAACACATGTCCAAGAACAATTAATAAAAAGATATGCTACTAAATCCTTGCATCATGCTGAATATGTTATTTTTGTGTGCATTTTGTAACAAGAAAATATTAAAGACCAAAAAGGAAAATTAAATCCTAAAAGAAATTCTTGAATCTAGAAAAGAGAAGGAATATGAAAACATGAATAATATATTTGAATAAATATTCTCAAACCTAATACTTTTAATTGCACAAATATGGTTTGAAAATGAACTAGTCACAAGTTTGAATTTAAATTAGTATTTAAATTTGAATTTGTGAAAGAATGGGGAAAAGAAAATAGAAAATAAAAGAATAAAAACAAACCCAACTAACTGGGCCTAAATACTGGAATTCGGCCCAACCCCGCTTCTCCACCGCGCGGCCCAACTTGCCACAGCCACGCGCGCCGACAGCCGGGGCCCTACGGTCAGCCACCTTCGCGCGAGCGGACTGTCATTGACGTGTGGGTCCAGAAACGCAGGGATCTCCGTTGTCGTTGCAACAAACCCCGCGAGATCCATGGCTGGGCCTCCCCGATTCCGCGCCCCGGTGTGCCTATAAGCTCGGGGGGAAGGCTTCTCTCCCTCGGATATTTAGTATACGCATCCACGCCTTCGCTGGGATCACCGCCACAAGGTCGCTGCTGCGCTGTGCGAAGCGGAGGGGCGAAGAGAGAGAATAGGCGGCGCCGCCAGGGGGAGATTCACGACCACGTGCCGCTCGGGGCGTCTGGGAAGGAGCAGATAGCATCGCCTGGGTCCGCTGGTCGCATCCGCGGACTCGTGGTGGTCGAAAAATCGCGGTGTCATTGGGAATGGCTCGCCGGTGATCCTCTCCATCGCTGCACCGCGGGCAACCTTCCACCGCCCATCGTACCTTGTAAGTCTCTGGCCGTTAGCTTCGCTTTGATCTACGCATAGCGAATCACCCGGCCGATTAGAGGTTAGGGCGGTAGTTCGGGTGATCACAGTGGTTCAGGAATGGCGCCGCCGTGCGGCGAAGGGTGGCACTACCGCACCGGTGCTTGGCTGGAGGAGAGTGATAACGCGGTGGCCGTCAGATGATGAGGGAACGGCTAGGATTAGGTGTCGATGTACCCCTTCACGCGTATGAGCTCGGCCGCTGGATCGGATCGGTGGTTAGGATTGACTCAAGCAAAACTAAATCGTGGCCGTTTGATCTCATGTGGGCGGCTCAGATTAGATCTGGGAATGCCCCCTTCTACGATTTATCTGGGCCATCCAAACCTAATCTGGCGGCTCTGTGTGCACGATACCCCTTTGTCGTGGCATTTTGCAATAGTGCCCCTGTCCTTTATAGAAAACGACCCGCAGTCCATTGTACTGTGCTCTGTGTCTTAGTTATTTAGCACCGGGGCCCCTATGCTTTCCTGTATTTGAGGCGCAGTCTAGGAATTAAAATAAAACAGGAAAAATAGATTTAGAATTGATTTTGAGTATAAAAATAATTGTAAAACTTGTATAATTCATAGAAAATCCATACTAAGTCCAAATTTACCCATTCCAGTTTCTATAACTCTATAATAATATTGCTTATCATCTGGTAACCTTACTTTTTATGAAACATGGGTATAATTTATGCACTTAATTTCTTTTGTGTCCAACACTTAAATCTTTATAAAACCATAACTTCTTAACCACAACTCCGAATTTAGTGGTTCTTGTTTCTACGATCTCGTAACGTCGCGTAGATTATTATTATGCAGTTTATTCTTATGTTTGGTGTGATGTTAATTTTGCCTATACCATGTATGTTTGTATTGCTACGTTTAGCAGTGAGGACACGTGTCACCTGAAGATCATCCTGTTACCTGGAATCTCAAGTCCCAGGCAAGTTGTGCCCTTGATCACTTCTTTTTACCCAGCCATGTTCTGATTAATCATAATGATCTGCATAGGTTAATTTTGATGGGACCCAATAGGTTACCCTAGTTTGATTATCTTTATACCTTGTTACCACTGAACTTTTTGGGTAGTACTTGCTAGTGCTTTATGTGGTTTTGGGTATGAAGATACATTACTCATGATTATACTTTTGTTATCCGTTGTTATTTATCGTTCATGATAAGATCATTATGTTAATTGGAACATGGAGCGACCACCCGGGAAAACAGTGCTACCACAAGGGTTTAATGGGACGCCCTTGGCTGATTAATTAGGAAAGCTAGTGGAGGACTACCTTACCCGAAAGGGGCAAGGGCAGTAGGGGAGTGGTCAGTGTAGGGAGGCCCTCGGGAGGATTTTGCTGCGATGGCGGTCCTGCAAGGGATTCCTGCATTGGAGCTTCCTATAAACTGTAGCGGGTTTTCTGAAGCTAGTGGAACTTTGTAAAGGCCTCGTAGTGTTACCCTGCCTCGCCTCCTCGGTAGAGGTGTATGGGAAGTCGCGATCCCTTGGCAGATGGGTAACATGACTTGTGGGTAAAGATGCGCAACCTCTGCAGAGTGTAAAACTGGTATACTAGCCGTGCTCACGGTCATGAGCAGCTCGGACCCTCACATGATTAATTTATGGAACTAAAATCAATTTGTCATATGCATTGCATCGCAGGTGATGTTGTTACTTTTGTTCTACTACTTAATTGGGTTGGTATTTACTTATACTTAGTAATTGCTAATAAAATTTTGACCAACTTTAAAAGCAATGCTCAGCTCTAACCATCCTCTTTGGTAAGCCTTACACTTCACGTGAGCTCCCACCTTTGGCGAGTTCATGCACATTATTCCCCACAACTTGTTGAGCGATGAACGTATGTGAGCTCACTCTTGCTGTCTCACACCCCCCACAGGTCAAGAACAGGTACCGCAGGATGAGGCGCATGGTGGATGCTGTGATGAGTTCGTGAGTGGTCTAGGCCGTCGTCTCCCAGTCAACTTTGGGTTGCTGGACCGTTGTCTCCTTATAATGTAATTATTTATTTATTTTGTATAGAACTCCTGTTATGTGGTAAAAATGTGACATTCGATCCTGTGCCATGATTCATCATATGTGTGAGACTTGGTCCCAGCACACCTGGTGTTTATGTTCGCGCCCGGGCTTTGGACCCCTAAAACCCGGGTGTGACAGAAGTGGTATCAGAGGAATGTTGACTGTAGGACGAAACCTAGATAGAACTGGACAACCATTCTTTACTTACCCTTGCTACTCTGATTCTTTTCTAAACTTTTCTTAATCTTTTCTCATCTATTTCCGCTTTACTCTGATTATTCTTACCTTTTCATTCTAAAGACAAATGTGGATTTCACACTTTGAAATCATGTGCCTAAAGTGACTTTAGGAATAGGAGACCTACTCTTAGGAACAAAAACGAAACTATTTTTATAGGTATTTGTATGCTTGAATGTTTGTTCTTATGATGCTTGTTTGATTTGGATCTTTGATTGAGTGTGATTAGTTGTGGAGTAATGTCCACAATCACATCTGCATATACATATAGAAAAAAAAACGGTTATAAAAATATCTAAATGAACTAGGTTATCCCTCATCAAAGAATCTAGCCTGGCAAAATCCATCTTATCTTGAAAAAGTCTAACCTACACTCATAGATCCATCTTATCCTAAAAAAATATAGATTCTCATCTTATCTTGAAAAGATTTTATCCTTATCTTAATAGATCTATCTAACCTAAACTAGTCTAATCTAGTCATATATGACCTAACCTAGATTGTATCTAATCTAATATGATCAATCTAGAGCGAGTTACTTAATGCTAGTATAAAAGATAAGGCCATACTCCTAATTCACTTACGCATAAATTGGTGACTTAGATCAACTCGGCCATACCCAACAACTTGACCTACATAACATATCTATCTTAGCCTCTTGTCCCAAACTCGGATGGAGACACTAAAAAGCAAGGAGGAGATCAACCTTGACATGGAAGAATAGGAGTCAAAACAGATCTCGAGATGATTCAAGATTTACCACCTTGGATGGAGTCTTCCCTTACCAAGTTCTTATTACCATCAGCTAACCTCACTGTGACCATCTCTCTTCTTACCTAACTGTGTGTCTAAACATAAAAGATACCCATGCATTTCTAATTACTTGCTAAATAGTATTAAAAAGAGAGAGAGACTCTTAATTGTTGAATCAATTAGAAACTACAATCTCAATTACAAACCAATCTTGGTATAATCCCTTTTCTTACAAATCTCGAGGACGAGATTATTTTTAAGGGGGGTAGGATTTGTAACACCCACTTTGTAATTTGCTAGAAATAATACCAATAGAGAAACAATTTCTCCTTATATGAGTTTGACCTTTATGCATCATCATATGTGAACACATGTCCAAGAACAATTAATAAAAAGATATGCTACTAAATCCTTGCATCATGCTGAATATGTTATTTTTGTGTGCATTTTGTAACAAGAAAATATTAAAGACCAAAAAGGAAAATTAAATCCTAAAAGAAATTCTTGAATCTAGAAAAGAGAAGGAATATGAAAACATGAATAATATATTTGAATAAATATTCTCAAACCTAATACTTTTAATTGCACAAATATGGTTTGAAAATGAACTAGTCACAAGTTTGAATTTAAATTAGTATTTAAATTTGAATTTGTGAAAGAATGGGGAAAAGAAAATAGAAAATAAAAGAATAAAAACAAACCCAACTAACTGGGCCTAAATACTGGAATTCGGCCCAACCCCGCTTCTCCACCGCGCGGCCCAACTTGCCACAGCCACGCGCGCCGACAGCCGGGGCCCTACGGTCAGCCACCTTCGCGCGAGCGGACTGTCATTGACGTGTGGGTCCAGAAACGCAGGGATCTCCGTTGTCGTTGCAACAAACCCCGCGAGATCCATGGCTGGGCCTCCCCGATTCCGCGCCCCGGTGTGCCTATAAGCTCGGGGGTAAGGCTTCTCTCCCTCGGATATTTAGTATACGCATCCACGCCTTCGCTGGGATCACCGCCACAAGGTCGCTGCTGCGCTGTGCGAAGCGGAGGGGCGAAGAGAGAGAATAGGCGGCGCCGCCAGGGGGAGATTCACGACCACGTGCCGCTCGGGGCGTCTGGGAAGGAGCAGATAGCATCGCCTGGGTCCGCTGGTCGCATCCGCGGACTCGTGGTGGTCGAAAAATCGCGGTGTCATTGGGAATGGCTCGCCGGTGATCCTCTCCATCGCTGCACCGCGGGCAACCTTCCACCGCCCATCGTACCTTGTAAGTCTCTGGCCGTTAGCTTCGCTTTGATCTACGCATAGTGAATCACCCGGCCGATTAGAGGTTAGGGCGGTAGTTCGGGTGATCACAGTGGCTCAGGAATGGCGCCGCCGTGCGGCGAAGGGTGGCACTGCCGCGCCGGTGCTTGGCTGGAGGAGAGTGATAACGCGGTGGCCGTCAGATGATGAGGGAACGGCTAGGATTAGGTGTCGATGTACCCCTTCACGCGTATGAGCTCGGCCGCTGGATCGGATCGGTGGTTAGGATTGACTCAAGCAAAACTAAATCGTGGCCGTTTGATCTCATGTGGGCGGCTCAGATTAGATCTGGGAATGCCCCCTTCTACGATTGATCTGGGCCATCCAAACCTAATCTGGCGGCTCTGTGTGCACGATACCCCTTTGTCGTGGCATTTTGCAATAGTGCCCCTGTCCTTTATAGAAAACGACCCGCAGTCCATTGTACTGTGCTCTGTGTCTTAGTTATTTAGCACCGGGGCCCCTATGCTTTCCTGTATTTGAGGCGCAGTCTAGGAATTAAAATAAAACAGGAAAAATAGATTTAGAATTGATTTTGAGTATAAAAATAATTGTAAAACTTGTATAATTCATAGAAAATCCATACTAAGTCCAAATTTACCCATTCCAGTTTCTATAACTCTATAATAATATTGCTTATCATCTGGTAACCTTACTTTTTATGAAACATGGGTATAATTTATGCACTTAATTTCTTTTGTGTCCAACACTTAAATCTTTATAAAACCATAACTTCTTAACCGCAACTCCGAATTTAGTGGTTCTTGTTTCTACGATCTCGTAACGTCGCGTAGATTATTATTATGCAGTTTATTCTTATGTTTGGTGTGATGTTAATTTTGCCTATACCATGTATGTTTGTATTGCTACGTTTAGCAGTGAGGACATGTGTCACCTGAAGATCATCCTGTTACCTGGAATCTCAAGTCCCAGGCAAGTTGTGCCCTTGATCACTTCTTTTTACCCAGCCATGTTCTGATTAATCATAATGATCTGCATAGGTTAATTTTGATGGGACCCAATAGGTTACCCTAGTTTGATTATCTTTATACCTTGTTACCACTGAACTTTTTGGGTAGTACTTGCTAGTGCTTTATGTGGTTTTGGGTATGAAGATACATTACTCATGATTATACTTTTGTTATCCGTTGTTATTTATCGTTCATGATAAGATCATTATGTTAATTGGAACATGGAGCGACCACCCGGGAAAACAGTGCTACCACAAGGGTTTAATGGGACGCCCTTGGCTGATTAATTAGGAAAGCTAGTGGAGGACTACCTTACCCGAAAGGGGCAAGGGCAGTAGGGGAGTGGTCAGTGTAGGGAGGCCCTCGGGAGGATTTTGCTGCGATGGCGGTCCTGCAAGGGATTCCTGCATTGGAGCTTCCTATAAACTGTAGCGGGTTTTCTGAAGCTAGTGGAACTTTGTAAAGGCCTCGTAGTGTTACCCTGCCTCGCCTCCTCGGTAGAGGTGTATGGGAAGTCGCGATCCCTTGGCAGATGGGTAACATGACTTGTGGGTAAAGATGCGCAACCTCTGCAGAGTGTAAAACTGGTATACTAGCCGTGCTCACGGTCATGAGCAGCTCGGACCCTCACATGATTAATTTATGGAACTAAAATCAATTTGTCATATGCATTGCATCGCAGGTGATGTTGTTACTTTTGTTCTACTACTTAATTGGGTTGGTATTTACTTATACTTAGTAATTGCTAATAAAATTTTGACCAACTTTAAAAGCAATGCTCAGCTCTAACCATCCTCTTTGGTAAGCCTTACACTTCACGTGAGCTCCCACCTTTGGCGAGTTCATGCACATTATTCCCCACAACTTGTTGAGCGATGAACGTATGTGAGCTCACTCTTGCTGTCTCACACCCCCCACAGGTCAAGAACAGGTACCGCAGGATGAGGCGCATGGTGGATGCTGTGATGAGTTCGTGAGTGGTCTAGGCCGTCGTCTCCCAGTCAACTTTGGGTTGCTGGACCGTTGTCTCCTTATAATGTAATTATTTATTTATTTTGTATAGAACTCCTGTTATGTGGTAAAAATGTGACATTCGATCCTGTGCCATGATTCATCATATGTGTGAGACTTGGTCCCAGCACACCTGGTGTTTATGTTCGCGCCCGGGCTTTGGACCCCTAAAACCCGGGTGTGACAGAAGTGGTATCAGAGGAATGTTGACTGTAGGACGAAACCTAGATAGAACTGGACAACCATTCTTTACTTACCCTTGCTACTCTGATTCTTTTCTAAACTTTTCTTAATCTTTTCTCATCTATTTCCGCTTTACTCTGATTATTCTTACCTTTTCATTCTAAAGACAAATGTGGATTTCACACTTTGAAATCATGTGCCTAAAGTGACTTTAGGAATAGGAGACCTACTCTTAGGAACAAAAACGAAACTATTTTTATAGGTATTTGTATGCTTGAATGTTTGTTCTTATGATGCTTGTTTGATTTGGATCTTTGATTGAGTGTGATTAGTTGTGGAGTAATGTCCACAATCACATCTGCATATACATATAGAAAAAAAACGGTTATAAAAATATCTAAATGAACTAGGTTATCCCTCATCAAAGAATCTAGCCTGGCAAAATCCATCTTATCTTGAAAAAGTCTAACCTACACTCATAGATCCATCTTATCCTAAAAAAATATAGATTCTCATCTTATCTTGAAAAGATTTTATCCTTATCTTAATAGATCTATCTAACCTAAACTAGTCTAATCTAGTCATATATGACCTAACCTAGATTGTATCTAATCTAATATGATCAATCTAGAGCGAGTTACTTAATGCTAGTATAAAAGATAAGGCCATACTCCTAATTCACTTACGCATAAATTGGTGACTTAGATCAACTCGGCCATACCCAACAACTTGACCTACATAACATATCTATCTTAGCCTCTTGTCCCAAACTCGGATGGAGACACTAAAAAGCAAGGAGGAGATCAACCTTGACATGGAAGAATAGGAGTCAAAACAGATCTCGAGATGATTCAAGATTTACCACCTTGGATGGAGTCTTCCCTTACCAAGTTCTTATTACCATCAGCTAACCTCACTGTGACCATCTCTCTTCTTACCTAACTGTGTGTCTAAACATAAAAGATACCCATGCATTTCTAATTACTTGCTAAATAGTATTAAAAAGAGAGAGAGACTCTTAATTGTTGAATCAATTAGAAACTACAATCTCAATTACAAACCAATCTTGGTATAATCCCTTTTCTTACAAATCTCGAGGACGAGATTATTTTTAAGGGGGGTAGGATTTGTAACACCCACTTTGTAATTTGCTAGAAATAATACCAATAGAGAAACAATTTCTCCTTATATGAGTTTGACCTTTATGCATCATCATATGTGAACACATGTCCAAGAACAATTAATAAAAAGATATGCTACTAAATCCTTGCATCATGCTGAATATGTTATTTTTGTGTGCATTTTGTAACAAGAAAATATTAAAGACCAAAAAGGAAAATTAAATCCTAAAAGAAATTCTTGAATCTAGAAAAGAGAAGGAATATGAAAACATGAATAATATATTTGAATAAATATTCTCAAACCTAATACTTTTAATTGCACAAATATGGTTTGAAAATGAACTAGTCACAAGTTTGAATTTAAATTAGTATTTAAATTTGAATTTGTGAAAGAATGGGGAAAAGAAAATAGAAAATAAAAGAATAAAAACAAACCCAACTAACTGGGCCTAACTAACTGGGCCTAAATACTGGAATTCGGCCCAACCCCGCTTCTCCACCGCGCGGCCCAACTTGCCACAGCCACGCGCGCCGACAGCCGGGGCCCTACGGTCAGCCACCTTCGCTCGAGCGGACTGTCATTGACGTGTGGGTCCAGAAACGCAGGGATCTCCGTTGTCATTGCAACAAACCCCGCGAGATCCATGGCTGGGCCTCCCCGATTCCGCGCCCCGGTGTGCCTATAAGCTCGGGGGGAAGGCTTCTCTCCCTCGGATATTTAGTATACGCATCCACGCCTTCGCTGGGATCACCGCCACAAGGTCGCTGTTGCGCTGTGCGAAGCGGAGGGGCGAAGAGAGAGAATAGGCGGCGCCGCCAGGGGGAGATTCACGACCACGTGCCGCTCGGGGCGTCTGGGAAGGAGCAGATAGCATCGCCTGGGTCCGCTGGTCGCATCCGCGGACTCGTGGTGGTCGAAAAATCGCGGTGTCATTGGGAATGGCTCGCCGGTGATCCTCTCCATCGCTGCACCGCGGGCAACCTTCCACCGCCCATCGTACCTTGTAAGTCTCTGGCCGTTAGCTTCGCTTTGATCTACGCATAGTGAATCACCCGGCCGATTAGAGGTTAGGGCGGTAGTTCGGGTGATCACAGTGGCTCAGGAATGGCGCCGCCGTGCGGCGAAGGGTGGCACTGCCGCGCCGGTGCTTGGCTGGAGGAGAGTGATAACGCGGTGGCCGTCAGATGATGAGGGAACGGCTAGGATTAGGTGTCGATGTACCCCTTCACGCGTATGAGCTCGGCCGCTGGATCGGATCGGTGGTTAGGATTGACTCAAGCAAAACTAAATCGTGGCCGTTTGATCTCATGTGGGCGGCTCAGATTAGATCTGGGAATGCCCCCTTCTACGATTGATCTGGGCCATCCAAACCTAATCTGGCGGCTCTGTGTGCACGATACCCCTTTGTCGTGGCATTTTGCAATAGTGCCCCTGTCCTTTATAGAAAACGACCCGCAGTCCATTGTACTGTGCTCTGTGTCTTAGTTATTTAGCACCGGGGCCCCTATGCTTTCCTGTATTTGAGGCGCAGTCTAGGAATTAAAATAAAACAGGAAAAATAGATTTAGAATTGATTTTGAGTATAAAAATAATTGTAAAACTTGTATAATTCATAGAAAATCCATACTAAGTCCAAATTTACCCATTCCAGTTTCTATAACTCTATAATAATATTGCTTATCATCTGGTAACCTTACTTTTTATGAAACATGGGTATAATTTATGCACTTAATTTCTTTTGTGTCCAACACTTAAATCTTTATAAAACCATAACTTCTTAACCGCAACTCCGAATTTAGTGGTTCTTGTTTCTACGATCTCGTAACGTCGCGTAGATTATTATTATGCAGTTTATTCTTATGTTTGGTGTGATGTTAATTTTGCCTATACCATGTATGTTTGTATTGCTACATTTAGCAGTGAGGACACGTGTCACCTGAAGATCATCCTGTTACCTGGAATCTCAAGTCCCAGGCAAGTTGTGCCCTTGATCACTTCTTTTTACCCAGCCATGTTCTGATTAATCATAATGATCTGCATAGGTTAATTTTGATGGGACCCAATAGGTTACCCTAGTTTGATTATCTTTATACCTTGTTACCACTGAACTTTTTGGGTAGTACTTGCTAGTGCTTTATGTGGTTTTGGGTATGAAGATACATTACTCATGATTATACTTTTGTTATCCGTTGTTATTTATCGTTCATGATAAGATCATTATGTTAATTGGAACATGGAGCGACCACCCGGGAAAACAGTGCTACCACAAGGGTTTAATGGGACGCCCTTGGCTGATTAATTAGGAAAGCTAGTGGAGGACTACCTTACCCGAAAGGGGCAAGGGCAGTAGGGGAGTGGTCAGTGTAGGGAGGCCCTCGGGAGGATTTTGCTGCGATGGCGGTCCTGCAAGGGATTCCTGCATTGGAACTTCCTATAAACTGTAGCGGGTTTTCTGAAGCTAGTGGAACTTTGTAAAGGCCTCGTAGTGTTACCCTGCCTCGCCTCCTCGGTAGAGGTGTATGGGAAGTCGCGATCCCTTGGCAGATGGGTAACATGACTTGTGGGTAAAGATGCGCAACCTCTGCAGAGTGTAAAACTGGTATACTAGCCGTGCTCACGGTCATGAGCAGCTCGGACCCTCACATGATTAATTTATGGAACTAAAATCAATTTGTCATATGCATTGCATCGCAGGTGATGTTGTTACTTTTGTTCTACTACTTAATTGGGTTGGTATTTACTTATACTTAGTAATTGCTAATAAAATTTTGACCAACTTTAAAAGCAATGCTCAGCTCTAACCATCCTCTTTGGTAAGCCTTACACTTCACGTGAGCTCCCACCTTTGGCGAGTTCATGCACATTATTCCCCACAACTTGTTGAGCGATGAACGTATGTGAGCTCACTCTTGCTGTCTCACACCCCCCACAGGTCAAGAACAGGTACCGCAGGATGAGGCGCATGGTGGATGCTGTGATGAGTTCGTGAGTGGTCTAGGCCGTCGTCTCCCAGTCAACTTTGGGTTGCTGGACCGTTGTCTCCTTATAATGTAATTATTTATTTATTTTGTATAGAACTCCTGTTATGTGGTAAAAATGTGACATTCGATCCTGTGCCATGATTCATCATATGTGTGAGACTTGGTCCCAGCT